>NC_141101.1:30503137-31170637 GCF_041138505.1 Cibotium barometz | reverse complement strand
TGCATAGAGTACCAAGAGTGCCTCTACCACCACCTCTCCTACCACCGCAACCATTGGCAAAGAATTACCCTTGCCTGTTGAGGAAGATTTAGAATTGGTTAAAGGAAGGGATGACCTTCCATAACTAGTTTAAATTCCTAAAACCATATGGAAAAGTATTATGAGAGTGATAAGATGAAAGCATCACTTTTGGTGGTGCATAAAGTTTATCAAGCTCTTGCGATCCTTGATGGTGGACCCAGAGTACACATCATTTATGAAGCAATGCTGGAAAAAATGGGGAAAACAAGCCTTAGACAAAACAAACCTCGTAGTGAAAATGGTTGATAGTACCATGTCAACGACATATGGGAGTTTTACAGAATTGAAGATGAAAGTCTTCTCATTCTGCTACTACCATACGTTTGTGGTCATGAACTTTACTGGACACGCAGATTCATACAATGTGATATAAATCTGCATGGGCCACATATCATATTTATCTACGAAAGGACTTAAATCTTGAAGGTAAACATGCAAACATGGAAGACTCATCCCATGGATGGAGGGTTGTTGGGAAATGATTTTAAAACCATGGAAAGGACAACCCATGTACAATTATATGCAACCCATGAACAACCAAAATAATCACAAGAAGAGGACTTCTTGTATGCCCCGCTTCCAAATGATGTTTTTTGTGAAAACTAGATATATGTACTCACCACCACAATAGATGTCATGGGAAAGTCCAAAACAAAGTTTGTGCAACTAGATGGAAGGATGAAATGATAGTCACCATGATGCACATGATGAGGCCATTTGTGGTGGATGAATCATGGGAAAGCTTTTCAGAAAAGAAAGATTTTGAACCTAATTGCGGGAAAGAAGCTTCAAATTTAGCTACAAGTCTAAAGCTTCAAAGATGGATGAAGAAGAAGCATTATCGTGCTGAAAACCACAATGATATTCTTAGAAGAAGACCTAAGGATGCTCAATGGCTCACATACATTAAGGACATGAAAATTTATGAGGAATTCTCTAAGAATTAGGGAGAAGAGTTAAGCCACATAATACCTCAAGAACTAAGAGTGAGCCAAGAAATCCCTAAGCTCACAGGATCGGAGAGACGGAAAAGAAACAAAGCATATAGTTAAAGTTGAACGTGAAGCAAAAAAAAAAAGGCATTGGCAAAAAAGGAGAGCCTAGACTTATGAAAGGTCCCTAATAATTTCAAAACCTTCGGCATTGTGAGGAGGCCAGACAAAAGGCCTAAGAAAAGCCTCTACATGCCCATGATCATCCCTAACATGAGGAAGAAAGAACGTTAGGAGTGGGCAAAGAACTGTAGGTTTAAAAAACTATTGGAGCACCAGTGGGAGAAGCTACAAGACCCCGAGGAGGGGGGGGACTGATAAATCAATTTCTGGAGACCAACACAGTACACTCTCATTACCCGCAAAAAATGTAGGCATGCTCCTTTTTTTTAATGATATGTTACTTTCCTTCCTCATTCTTTGATGGCACATGTCTATTTTTTTGGCTTTTTGTAGAATCCACGATTATCAGAATACTCCGATGTGGATTTAGGGCTGTTCAGGGAAGAGGCCATTGAGCATATTATTGTCAATATTCATAGCATGTCGCCTAATATCCCTGTTGCGTTTGTGCCCCCTCCACCACGGCCGCAAGACGAGGGCCACCGCCATGGCAGTACCCCCGAAGACAAGTCGACAAGTTTAATGTCGAGCTTCCAGAATCTGATGAATCTGAAGACATCAATTTGGAAGCTTCAACCTCGCAACGACAGTAAGCTTCACTTCCAAAAGAGCAACCACCCCAAGAGCGTCCGGAAGAGTAACTACCCCAAGACCGTCGCAAAGAGCAACCAACCCAAGAGCGTCCCGAAGAGCAAGCACCCCCTCTCAACGCGACAAGCGTCACCGCCCCAACAACAAGAATCATCCCACACACAATAGCACGCTTCGTAGGAAAAAATGAGAACATGCTATCAATGTTTTAAACATCCAATAAGAAAATATAGAATATTTGTCTTAGTTTCTATTGCTCTAATAAATACAAAATGTTGTCATGATTGATGTAACTATATGTTGTCAAAAAATACATTTATCTCCATTTATCTCTATGTGATGGTCGTTTGCACCACGAAAACTTGCTTCCTTGTAATGTCTTTACATTGAATGGTCCTTTCTTTTCTCCTTGGTACCTATTTCCAAAAATCAAAGTAATGTATATAAGTAATAATGATTATGGCATAGTTTTGGAATGAATACTTTTTCGAGGCTAGATTGAATAACATACCTTATGGTGGTCGTTGCATTGAACACATAATCATCAAGCACTTGTAGGTCATTCTCATTTGCCAAGTCTATTCTCACTTGATGCAGTGAGATTTTTGACCTTATATTGAGTACTGTCAAGAGCTCATGTTCAAACCATACCTCTAATAACATCAATGGATTTTCAATGTCATTGCTACAAGTTTTCCATTGACATAATGCCATCTCATATAATGAAAGGCCAAAATAAAATTCTAGGAGCCAATCATATATTTACAGACAATAGATTTCCTATGAATTTTGCAGGTAACCCCATTTAATTCTTTCACATCCCAATTTTGACCTAAGAAATCCAAACATTTCTCTGATTTACAGATAAACATTGACAATGTTTTTTTGACCTCTTCATCTCATAAAAGAAGTCGACAAAAACATGCAATGGCATAAAGAAAACAATTTTCACCTGACGATTTGCTACATTTGGTCTTATACACCTTTACACGTCTTGGTATACCCATAAACGTTTTAGAGCTCATAGTACATCATGCACTGGGATTGTCAATGGATGGAGCAATGGACATGAACTTGAAGCCAAGGGTGGAAGAAGAAATTCCAAAAACTGGAAACATGCACCGGTGAAGGACGTGGCGGATGAAATTCGGCAGGAACAGTTCATCTTTTTCTTGCAAAAAGTCATGTTCATGGACAAGATGGAGGATATGTCCAATAAAAAATATAGACGACTCAGAGGAGCAGAAGCATGAGAAAAAATAAATTGGGCCACCTTTTATAAAGAAAATCTGACAAAGAGGGCAACCACCTAGGCTAAGGAGAAACAACCAACAGTAGTACATGCGCACCTAAGGGCGATTGCTCAAGCTGCCAAGTCAGTGGATTGCCAAAAATTAGACGTCTATGCCAAACAACAACATAAGGAAGCCAGAGGATCCTCGAACGCGGCCAAGGTGACTTTCAGTTCATTTGAGGAGATGACATAGATGATGAGGAGGAATGGCAAAAGATTGCCTAGAAAGCCAGCAAAAAGAGGAAACACAGAATAGATGAAGTGATGATGCCTAACCCGGAAGAGGTCAAGAAACAAAAAGTAGAAGAAGAAAGGAAAAGGGAGCTAGAGGAGAGACAAAAGCAGGAAGCCACTGCAAAAGCTAAAAAGAAGAACAGGAAAAGAAAAAGGAGGAAGAAGAGAAAAAGAGAAAAAGAGAAAAAGAGGGGAGAAGGAGAATAGCAAAAAAAGAGAGAAGACGTAACTCAAAACAAGAAGTTGCCCACAAGAACAGAAGTGATCATTCTAGTGGAATTGCGGCCTTGGGTGGCGACTCTGGCACAAAAGGTGCAGGAAGTCCCAAGCCATAGCTTCAAGCTACCTAGAGATTTGGAGGCAGAACTCCCCATCCAGCAGCATACGAACAAAGGGCTGATGTCCGTGACCCGGAACATCCTCTCGCAGGCTCTCTCTTCAATTAGATGTGTGCCCTGAACCATAAACAACATGGAATGCTAATGAATGCCATAGCTAAAGACAAAGATTTCGAGAGCAAATCACAAATGATGGCACAGCAAAAAAAGAGGAGATACAGAGAAAGATCGCCATGGCAAAAAGGATGCTAGTACAACAAAAGGAGCTGAGTGAGGGGAAGATCAAATCCCTCATCAGTGAAAGGCACCTACTCGAAGCCACAGCTTCAAGCTACCTAGAGATTTGGAGGCTCCCCATCCAGTAGCATACGAACAAAGGGCTGATGTCCGTGGCCCAGAACATCCTCTCGCAAGCTCTCTCTTCAATTAGATGTGTGCCCTAAACCATAAACAACATGGAATGCTAATGAATGCCATAGCTAAAGACAAAGATTTAGAGAGCAAATCACAAATGATGGCACAGCAAAAAAAGAGGAGATATAGAGAAAGATCGCCATGGCAAAAAGGATGCTAGTACAACAAAAGGAGCTAAGTGAGGGGAAGATCAAATCCCTCATCAGTGAAAGGCACCTACTCAAAGCTTAGGTAGAAGGGCTCTAAGAAAAATTAGCAAAAGCAAAAAAGATAGCAAAGTTCTGGGCCGACACCATCCAAGCACTAAAGGATAAAGTGTGCTAGACAGCACAACGGCATTGGCGGTCGCCCAGTCAGAAGCCCAAGCCCTAAAAAACCAAGAAGAAGAAGAAGTTATGTGCCTTTCGCCTAGATGCCAAAGCAGCAGTGATAAAAACAGCAAAGGCCAGACTCAACAAGGTCTGGGATCAAGTGTTGTAAGCCCTAATAGAGATACAAGAACAAATGTCTTGCGAACTGCAATAGGTTATTCATGACCTAGAGGAAGATGATGATGTAGACAGGGAGCCGTAGCATCAACAATAGTAGCCATAGCAGTAACAGCAACAGCCGAGTAGGCTAGGAGTCTCCCAAAACAAGTGCTTGAGCAGTGAAGGGAAGGGCCCGAAGACTGGGAAAACTACAAAGCTGCCCTCCAGATGCAAATAGAGGAGGCATGGCAATTGGCAAAAAGGGGACAACAGACCCAAAAGACAAGGCTACAATGGAAGTTAGAGTTAAGGGAAGCAAAGGAATAAATGGCCAAACTCCAAGCAGAACTCCCAGGTGGCAAACTGTACACTAGCCGTTGCCAAGAACAAGAAGTCTCAGCATAAAAGGGTAACTGGTCACTACAAATAGACACAAGGGAGATATGGTGATAGACAAAAAGAGTGATAGACACTTAGATAAAATGAATGTATAAAGGGTGCATTCATTGTATGCTCTCAAATAGTTGATAGTCTGTGTCATGAAGCTTGTTATAGTGATAGTACTCAGGAAATGGTACTCTGTGTTGGGAAATTGCTTTGCATTAGTCTACAATACTTTTGGAATGTAACCAAGAGAAATCTTGCCATTTCATCATGTTTTTGTGTTACTCACTATGTGGATTAAGCCTGTAGTGTCTCTGTTTTACTGAATATGTTGTGTATGTGTGGGAGAGTGAGTGAGATATATTTAGTGGAGAGATGCAGAGTGAGAATTAAGAAGTGAGAGTGAAGATTTTCTCATTAGAGTGGTATACTGTGTGTCCCGTGACCATTTAGGAGTTGGTGTTTGTACCCGGAAACACTAGTGGGGTGAGTGCACGTCTCCCATGGCATTGCTTGACTGGTTTGTCACCCCAAATTGATGTCTTTCCATTCTACTAAGAGGAAAATCAGGAAAGAAACAAAAGTGGATCCAAGTTGTTAACCCCCAGAATGAAGCGGCTATCCATCTTCCATCTACTCCCATACTAGAGTGATCTTCTAGTCAATCATCTTCTTGACCCTATGCACATTTTCAAGAACATAGCCAATATGCTTTGGAAAACCATCACATGTGCTAAAGAGTACAAGGCACAAAGGGATGATCTACAAAAGGTGGATCACATGCAGCACTTATGGGCATGGAGTAAACCTGATGGGAAGGTGATTCTCCTTAGAGCACCTTGGGTCTTTAACCAAAGAAGAGCACCAACGTGTAAAGAAGTGCATCAATGAGTTTTGTACTCCCACTGGTTGTATGCATTACTTGAAGGGAGCATTCACAAAGTATGAAGAGATTAGTGGCTTAAAGTCTCATGAACTGGCACAAAAGCTTACAGTTTGTGCTGCCACAATAACCACTAAGGATTGCGTCAACAGACATAAGAGCGACAATATACAAGACTAGTGCAGTGGTACAATGGATATCAAAGAAGGAGATTAGAAGAAATACGTTGGAAGCATCTCATCTAAACTCTTTTGAAGCAGTTATAATGGCGGAGAAATTCTTTTCAACAAGTTTCCTGGCCATTCAATTGTACCTACTTGTTCATGTGGTTAATGAGGTTGCTATAGCAGGTGTTGTTCATAGCTGATGGATGTTTTTCCATGAGAGATTTATGAAGACATTGAAAGGTTTTGTTCCTCCAAAAAGCTCGCCCCCTGAGGGCAGTATGGCAATGGGATGTCTTGTTGAAGAATCTCTTATATACATAACATAATTTCTTAGTACGTCAAACGCAAATATGCCATGATTGTGGACACAAGAAAAGGATGATCGTCTCATTGAGCCTCAAGGACAAGGGCTTCAGACAACAATGGATATGGCATTGCAAGAGAAGATTAATAAATTTTGCATCCTCAACTCAAGTGCTATGGAGAAATGGATTGAGAGGTATAACCTAGCAAAGAGGGAAAGAGACTGAGATTGTTTGAATTTTAGAAAGAGTCGAACAACTAGAACATTTCCATACCCATATTCACTCGCTCAATTTCCAGAATTTCCTTTGAGTAGATGGCTTCAACAAACCATACAACAAGCAAAACAGAGTGGCAAGGTTATAAGTGATGAGGAGGAGGAGCTTGCATATGGTTGTGATTACCATGTAACTGAGTTTTTATATATACACAAGAAATCGTAAGACATAGTCTTGTATAAGTTTTTGTTCTTGATACAATTTCATGATCTTATTTTGCTTGCAATATCATAAATTTGGTGCACTTTGGTCATACGGTCGTCACTTTCGAGTGGAGCGAGAGAACAACATTTGATTGCGGTATCAAAGCAAATTTCATGCAAGAATTAAGTCGTTCAAGTGTAGGTGATCTACGTAGTGAAGTTGGCTTGATTACTGTGGAACAATACAAGACATTATCAAGGTTGGCTTGATTACTGTGGAACAATACAAGACATTATCAAGGTTAGGTTTAGAAAGTTTTATATGTTCATTTTTATGTGAAGTAGTTCAAGGTAGTGACTCAAGGACCATAAGCAACCATGCGTAGAGATAAGAGAAGATTTATTCAAGTAGACTCCACAAAGATATGGACAAACCAAATAGACACATTTGTGCTACCAGAGCATTGTGAGCATGTCGTCTTCAAGGTGGACTCGAGAGATCATAGGTGGTTGTTTATAATCCAAATTGATCCGTGCAGTAAACAAACATTTGAAGAAATGGAAATATCATATGAAGTAGAGGTTGAAGAACCCACTCAAGAAGCACAAGAAACAAATATTAATCCTATTGAACAACTACAAGAAGGATCAAATAAAGGTATAGTAATTCAACAATTACTAGCACTTGAACCAAAAGCAAACACAACAACTAATCTGGAATTCAAAGAAGAAATAGAAGAACAATTTTCAACACAACCACCTCTAATGCCTAAAATAGAAGACGATGATACGAAGGCTACGCCCATTAACGAAGATATAGATGGAGAGGGATTTATGGAAATAGTTGTATTCTGAGCAGTGGATCTAGCTGAGGAGGAGAGAGTCAATGATGAGCTATAACATCTTTATTTACCAAGCAATACTTGGTTTTTGTCATTGTTTTCTTGTTTTGCACACTTGAACTTTTTTTTAAAGTCACACAAAAATAATTTTTAATGCACTTTTTGACGCGTATACCGACTTTTATTTTGATGCAAGTTTCGAGGCTTGTTTTGATGTACATTTTTGTCTGTTATTTCCACAATCATTTCAACATTTTTTTTCAACATTTATATCGACGGCACAGCCAACTATTGAAACTAGGCATAGGAAATGGGTCATCATGTAGTAGTGTCCATGGCTCTTTGTGCTTTATTTTGTGTATATATTCTAAAAAAGTTTGATTTGTTTTAAGGACAAGCATGTATGACATCATATTTACTTTGGATATGTTGGAGTTGAGGGTTGAAGGTTAAAAATTTCATATCCATTTTTTGCTATTTATTCATATTATTTTTGTATTTATTCATGGTTTTTTGAATACATGACATTATATAACTTTATTTATACAGCCACCTCTTTGGTGTGCACTCCTTCCTTTTTATGAACATGTAGCTAGGACTATGCTAGATGGTCACAAGTATGGGTGCTTAGATTACAAGAAATGTAACATGATTTGCATGTTTCTTTATGTAACTTCTTAATTTCTTCTTTGTTTTAGGATTCTACCTATGGTGGACTTTTCATGATCAGCATTGTGGATGAGGGTATTGAGAGATATGGGATTCGTTTTCCATGTGAGGAGTTGCAGGTATATTTATTCATGAAAAATTGGCTTCTGACCCTGTCTAAGACACGGAGATATGTGTTGCCTCTTTTGAGGGATATTCTATACCAGAGGCCTGGATCTTATTCACTACATATAAGATCTTCTCCTTTACAAACGAGTCCTTTGGGCACCTAGCATAACTTTATTTCAATCTTCATTTGTGTTTGGTAAGATTAACTATAACTATAATAAATTTTAGTAAATTTTTAATTGATATTCTATTAATAATTCTCTCTTTTTTGTGTAGGTCCACAAAAGAAGAAGACATCCACACTTGATGTTCAATGTAGTGGAGATGCATCACTTGTGTACCATGTTGGGCAGCGATGTCATGCATTGCCCATGGTTAATGGCTCTAGGAAAAGCAAAAGCTTTGTTTTTCTACTGATCACTAGATTGATTGATTGTTTCTTGCTGCTTTTACTTTTTTTTGTATTGATCTTTTTTATCGCTATAAAATAAGGATGTTTCTTTGCATTTTTATTTGGATATCGTTACTTATTCCATGATATTAGTAATACATATATGTGTTCATGATTATTTTTCATGGGGGAAAGAGAGAGAGAGAGAGAGAGAGAGAGAGAGATAAAGACACACAAACACATGTCTATATAACATAGAGAGAGATGCAAACACTTACATGTAGGAACATTCATTGTATATATTGAAGCAGCACCCAAGTCCATGACTTCTATATTTATATCTTTTTTTATTCTATCTATTAAGCACAATGATGAGGAGAGACGTATGATAGGACAAGGGAAGACAGCATTGTGTGTAGTCTATTTAGTCATATGTAAGCTAGGGAGTGAACTAATTGTTTTTTTTGTGCCATGGCAACGAGAGAGAGAGAGAGAGAGAGAGAGAGAGAGAGAGAGAGAGAGAGAGAGAGAGAGAGAGAGAGAGAGAGAGGGGCGAGAAAGAATCAGAGAGGTACAGTTAGAGAGAGAAAGTTATAGAGAGAGAGAGAGCTAGAGAGTTGAGAGAGAGTTAGAAAGATCAGGAGAGATTTACAAAGAGTTGAATAGTGGGAGCGAGCTGGAGAGAGAGAGAGAGAGAGAGAGAGAGAGAGAGAGAGAGAGAGAATTATTATTATTTTAGGTGTTTTATTTTGTTTTAAAGGGGAAAGATAAAAATGAGCCTTTTTTAAAGGGGGAAAAAAGAGAGAGAAGAAGAAAGCCTTTTCTAAAAGGGGGAAAAAGGAGAGAAGAAGGAAGAGAGAGAAAAAGAGAGGGGGGAGAGAGAGGAAGTAGAATTAGTTTTTGTTTTTGTTTTTTTTTATTTTTAAAGGGAAAATAAAAAAGATCCAAAAAGAAAGAGAGAGAAGAGAAATCAACCAATCGAAGGGGCAAGTGTTGATATCTCTATATTATATAAAAGACGAGTTTCATGGGGCTACTACGTGGCATTATGGTAAGCTTTGGGGAAAGCTCGGGCACGCAAGAAATTTAGAGGTTTGAGGGGTAGGATCCTACCCATCGAACGAAGATGGGTGATGTTACTCATATATGGTAGTGGTTGGGTGTAGCTTCATCATATCATCATCTAGTTATTCAAATAAATCTACGTAATGGATAAAGAATGACCATCTAGTCACATGGTGGTGGTTGGATACATTTAAATCTGTGTATTGGATAAAGAATGACCATATGGTTGGATACATTTAAATCTGTGTATTGGATAAAGAATGACCATATTGTCACATGGTCGTGTTTGGATACATTTAAATCTAGGTATTGGATAAAGAATGACCATCTAGTCACATGGTGGTGGTTGGATACATTTAAATGACTTTTTCTTAAAAGTCGGTTGTTGAAGAGAAGGGTGGTGCAATAGCAAAATCAAGAAACAATGTCTTTTTCTTAAAAGTCGGTTGTTGAAGAGAAGGGTGGTGCAATAGCAAAATCAAGCAACAATGTCTTTTTCTCTTTTTGTTTTCATGACAATGTTGAAGTAGGGGAACAAAAATAGCCCAAATATGATTGTTCACATGGCTTTGTAATTACGTTGCTATCATTTAATTGTGATTCTATCTACTTTTTATCTCTTTTTTTTATTTTTTCTCTTGGCTTTGACTATGCATGTGCTTCTTTTGTAAAGGTCATGTTCATGTAAAGCAAGTACCACCCATTCCATAAAAACATCCTTTAAAACCTTGAATGTATGAAACACAATGGTGTTGCTAATTATACATTTGAATGTATGAAACACATTGGTGTTGCTAAGACAATTTTCTCATTATAATTTCTCCCAACCAATGTAGAAAACTCTTGCTTATGTGATTTCTTTACTTCCTCCTTATATTCAAATATGAGGTGATTTAAATATAAAATGCTTTTGATGATAGGATTAAGGATATGCACCAACAGCCAAGGCAATGGGCATATACCTAAGAGTTCGTCGAATTGTAAGGTGTTAGTGATATGATTGTAGTAGCATGCCTTTAAAAAAGAGCTCCTATGAAGAATGCCAAGACTGGGATGACTCCTTAGTGAGAGTGCCTTAAAAAGGAGATTTGTGAGCATGCCTTAAAAAAGAGCTCCTACACAAAGAAGCATGTCAAGACTGGGACAAATCTCTAGCAATGAATGTCGGTAGCATGCCTTGAAAAAGGGCTCCTACACAAAGAAGCATGTCAACACTTTCCTTGATGGGACAACTCTTTAGTGACAAATGCTCACTTTCCTTAATGGGAGAGCCTTGTGCTTTAAATGTTTACTTGTACATGGTCTTGTCTTTTTATAAACTAGCAAGCTCACACAAAACTAAGAAGTTTAAAAGAAAACATGCTTTTGTTAAGAATTGATAAAGCCTAGAACATGCATAAAAAGAGTGTCTTAGGTTTAAAGAACATACTCATTTGTGGAGGGGTGATGTTGACAAGCATGCAATGGCACAATTAAAGGAAATGCGAATTGCCAATTGGGCACTGTTCAGTAGGTAGTTCTTAAGTTTGTGAAGCTTATGGAAATGAATGATCCACATGGAGTCAAAAAGATAAGTAGGCATCACAAAATAATAGGGATACATCATGGTTGAAGTATCTCCTAAGGTGATCATAGATTGATTGCCTTTTTTATTGAAAGAGATTTAGGTAAAATACAGATGATAAAAAATTATATCATCTAATGTTAAGTGTTAAAAATTATGGTCAATATTTATCATCTTGCCCTCTAGCTCCTTGTCTCCCTTGTGAGCTCTTAGCCTATCTCTACATGTAATTTATGTAACAAAACATGAAACTATCATTGTTAACCCAATTCTAGGGTTAACAAGAGCTACCGCCATTATCTTATATCAAGGAGTCACGGTAGATACACCAAAGGGTCATACATTCAAGATATGAAGCCATAGTGTCCAAAGCTACAATTGGACGGGCACCCGTGTAATGGTGTCACGGAGTATTTATGGCGATTCCCGCTTCAAGAGCATGTGGCAACAAGATATGATGATATCCTAAGTGATGTACTTCAGGGATATATTATGAAAGTAGTCATTGTAATAGCATTAGGCCTCTTATGAGTCGAAAGTGTCCGGCCAGCCATAGTTTAAGTGAGTGTGAACACTTATGGCCATGTACATAAGTGAATTTCTCTCATAATACAACATACTCTCCCATTGTGCAATTGAGTCTTGCTCTTGCTAATCTCTCTCCCTAATGCATGCTAGTGAGTGTGTGTGAGTGAAGTGAGGTGAGAGGAGAGACGAGGACCCGTAGTGCAACGTGGCAACGTGACAACGCTCGCAAGAGACACGGTGGAATTACTTCTCAAGGAGTTGTAGAGCTTGGAGACATCAAGGGTTACGAGCTCGGCCATTGGAAAGATCCTCACGATAGTTGCGGTTCACCAGGTAATCTCTTTTTGGATGTGTTTCAAGGAGGGTTAGGGTGAGTCATAACATTTTTGGCGCCACTGGAGCCATCCCTTGGCTTTTTCCATCATTTTGCCTCTAATCTATACATAACCCATTGCCCATTATCTTGATTAATGGTTTCCCATAAAAAAGATGTGGATTTGATGGTTATTGGTGTGAGATTTGGTATAGAATAGCTCTCTTTTTTGTTTTTTGATGAAAAGAATGTTTTTTGCTTAATTTTTAGATTAATTTATTATTTTTGTTGTTGTTTTTATGGTTTTTCATGTTCTTAAGGCTTGCACATAGTTTGTATTAGGTTTAGTTTGTATCCATTGCATCAAACAATGCAAGAGAATGCAATTTTTAGTGAATGTTAGCTCTCGTTACTATTAATCATAGAACTAAGATCATTAATTTTAGTTTAATTGTGTGTTTGTTGTTGAAATTGTTTGGATTAGAGTGTTAGTATGCATTAGGAGTAGCTTAATCTTTTAAAAAATTTCTTAAAACCATCAAAACACTCTTGAATTTGACTAATTTTTCTTAATGGACTGATTTTTATCATTAAGGGTGATTAATCTTGTTCAAGAGACCAAAAATTTAGAAAATATGCTAATTGGGGTCTAAATGGATCATAGGAATAGTCAAAATTGGTGTTTTTGAGTGTTTTGAGAGCATCTAGATGCATCAAAACACCTAATCACATCAATTTTTTCATCAATTAGAGAAATTTGACTCTCTGCTGAATTTTACCTTAAAAGAGGAGACCATAATTAAGATTCTAATTAATCTCCTATTTTAAATTACTTTACACAATTATTGATGCACAAAGATCCCATACCTCTTTCATTTTAAATTCAAAAAATATTTTTTTCCAAAAAGGGGAATTCGTATTTCCCACTAGACTCCAAAAAAAAATCGAATTTTAGTATTCCGTGAAGTCTGGTTTCACGGCGTGAACCATTTTCTACAATTTCATGGAACTCGAATTCATGTCTTTTAAAAAAAATTGAATTTAATATTTTGTAAAGTCTAGTTTCATGGCGTGAACCATTTTCTATAATTTCACGGAACTAGATTTCACGTGTCTTTTTTTTTTAAATCAATTTTAATATTCCGTGAAGTCTAGTTGACGCTGTGAACCATTTTCGCAATTTCACGGAACTAGAGTTCACGCACCTAAAAAATAATTATTATTATTTTAAAAAAATTAATATTCTGTGAAGTCTAGTTTCACGGCGTGAACCATTTTTTGCAATTTCACAGAACTAGAGTTCACGCGCCTTTTTAAATAAATCAAATTTATTATTCCCTGAAGTCCGGTTTCACGGCATGAATCATTTTTTACGATTTCACGGAACTAGAGTTAACGCGCCTTTTTAAAAAAATCAAATTTAATATTCTATGAAGTCTGGTTCTTCACGGCATGAACCATTTTTTGCAATTTCACGGAACTAGCGTTCATGCGCCCAAAAAATAAAAATTGAATTTAATATTCTATGAAGTCCGGTTTATGCCATGAACCATTTTTTGCAATTTCACGGAACTAAGTTCACGCACCCCAAAAAAATCAAAATTTATAAAACTCATGAGGTTCGTAAACATGAAAAGGGGTCCGTCAGCCAAAAAAAAAAAGAGACTCTAGCAACCACCCCTGTTTGGAGGCCCATATCTCCTAAACTGTACATCCGATGAAGTGCTCTAGGGCTCATCGAAAAGCTAACATCGAGCTCTTTGACTTTGAAACCAGTCGTTCGAAGTCAAAATCTACCATTTTGGCCTCCGACCAGTAGCCTCAAAATTTGACCTGAAAATCGAGGCAAAAAGCAACCCAAAAACCACGAAAAATCGTTTAAAAAAACAGCGCGAAAACAACGACAAGCCATATTTCGGGCTACTTTTTGAGGGTCTAAACAACAAAATCACGGACGACTCAAACAAAATTGTAGTACTCCAAAAATACTACAGCTCCCTCATAGTTTTTCAAAATTCCTTTTAGAACACCCTCAAAAATGTGCTACGAAATAGGGAAAAAATTCTCGAAAAAAAAAATCGTCTTGAGACAGTGATGGAAATTAGGTTTTAGGACCTCCTCTTCCATCTGGGAAGTTCCTAGCATACGCGTTTCTCAAAAAAATTTAGAGATTCACGTGCATATAGCGCCCAAGCTAATTAGGGCGAACAGACACCCATTTGATCCAACGAAGAGTACGCCAAGCCTCTTAAGGCTGTAACGGGCTATGGGAGAATATAAAAATGAAAAATAAAACCTAAAAATTTGTGATTGCTCATTAAGGAGCATTTAGGCACTCTGCCATGGCCATGATAGAGGGATTGCTTACATAAGGACTGAACCCAATGGCTGACATCTTTGAGCCATTGAGATCTATGCCACAAATTCACCTCCCAATACCATTGGCCATGCCTATAATAAGCTTGTCATCGGGTTTTACACCCCTTGTCACTTCCATCCCACCAAGCTTTGGTCCCTTACCTAACATTCCCGTAAATCCTATAAGTACTAACCCTTTCCTGGATACCCACACCTTGGACATACTGACTAGTCTAGGAAGGGGGTGGCCCAAGGACTCACTAAGTTTCTTCCAACAAGAGCACTCACATTCTGCCTCGGTGACTCATACAGAAATACGGCCGTGCAAATTTCTAAAATTATGGGCAAATATGACGGAACAACAATAGACCCTGTTCAATTCATTCAAATGTTTGAACAAAGATGTGAAGCCTTTGGAAATCCCAATTGCCCCACTAAGGTACATGCATTGAATTTATGCTTAGATGAAAAAGCTAGTCAATGGTTCATCGCATTGATGCCGATGATCAAGACCAACTTCAAAACCTTGAAATCAGCCTTTATACATGGCTTTTCCAGATAAGGTGATCGGTGGAGTGTATTAACAAAACTCTATTCGATTGAGCGTCAACCAAATGAATCCATTAGAGATTTTATCCTTAGGATAAAACTCTTGGACTCACATTGTGAGTCATGGGGAAAATTAAACGATGTTCAATTGAAGAGATGTTTCATGATGGGCTTGAAAAATAACAGCTTACACAACTTGATCATTGTATCCAATCCGGAAACATTCGATCAATGTTGCAAGAAGCAATACATTTAGATGACAACATGCTATAAGATTTTTATGCTATGAGGTGTTCTTCATCTAAACCAAGTGAAGCAATGGCAAAAGAAAGATCGATCTTGGAATTGACATTCCCCGAATTTTATGCAGCCTTGCTTAAAACCTTGCAGTAAACATCTCTAAGAGAGGATGAAAACCTTCAAACCCAGACATCCTTAATGCCTCTAAAAGTGAGGAACGAAATGCCTTGTGTTGAGTGCAATCACTACGATCATCCCAATCCTCTCATTGTGCATACAAGGCACCTATTCTTCTATACTACATATATTGTAAAACCTTTGACCATGATACTAAAAAGTGTCCCGCTTCATCCACAATGGACTCAAAACCTCCATCTCCCGTGCACCAAACAAAAACAATCCAAAGGGTAGAAACTGCTCAGGAAGCAATTAATCGGACACTTTAATGTTTCTATTATCGTGGACCTCACAAGGTGGCAGACTGCAAAGTTTGGAATACTTCCATGCCCATAGTCTCACTGACACCTTGCGACCAATGTGTGAACGATGTGGCATTGATCACATGTTTCAAGACTGCCCAAGACGAGTTGCTTCAATGCAACTTCTCTCACAAAATACAACTCTTTACATCTTAAGTGTACAAAATACAACTCTTTACATCTTAAGTGTACAAAATGGGCAACTGGCCACGGTACCCTTGAATGAGATTACACGCTTTTACAAGCCAAGGCACGAGAAATAGTCAAAAAGAATGTGAAAGACAACACCTCAACATGGGTAGAAGAACATGCTTTAAAATAGAACCGAAAAGAAGGAGCAAAACCTTCTAAAACCAAGAAAAACAAAGAACAACAAACTGTCGAAACCAAGGTCGAATTCAAAGACTAGGAACGAGAGCCTGGAGAGGACATAAACCCAAAAGTGGACATAAACACAAAAGAGCCAAAAGCTATACATGATGCAGAAGCATCCACCGTAAAGACCACCACACAAACCTCGACACCCATATGTGCGACACAGGATACCAAAAGCCAAAAGAAAATTCGATCTCATCGTATGGGTAAACATAATGAAAAGCTAACAAACCAAATAAAGTCAGAGAATGAAACAAGTTCTAGTATATCACTAAGTGAGGATGAAACAAGTTCTTACTCCACTCAGTGCACCACATAGACCAATCAAGAAACTAGAACCCACCCAACCACCCCAAATGGATAATAATGATCACATGACATATGCAAAACATAAAAAGCAAGCTCAGGAGAGTATGCTTAGCTTGGTTGAATGTCTTACAGGGTCACCGATTGTGATTGAGCCTCATAATGCCAATCCCAAAACAGCAACCAAAATACAAAGCCCAGAGGAGTACCGCTTCCCCTTTCAAGAGGAAGACATACTCTCTACAGAGAAGAGTCATTTTAAATAAATTATACGAATTATACGCTTGAGAAAGCATGTGAGGAATTCAATAATTCCCTTATAAGATTAAAACAGTCTCTCAAAACCTCATTTGGAGGAATGCACTTCTCTCATGATAAAGCCAACATCACATCTACACTTGCACCTTTAAGGGCTCAACCTGAGGTATACAAGGACATAACGAACTCCATAAAACAGGACTGTGAGGATTTGCAAGTTTCCAAACAAACCTCATTAAGAATTGTCAGAGGGCCAAGTGTGCTAGTGTACGCATTGGGTACTCTTGAAAAAAGCTAAAAGCCAAAATGAGGATAAAAGTGAATGGGAGTATGAAACAAAAATGGGATCTGAAGCCGAGTCAATAACCGAAACATCCATGGTTCCTTTGGAAAATTCTATCATGGTGTGGTTGGATTTCCCTATAGGCAATTATGCTAAGTGCAAACGCGCACTGATTAGCCCTCGAGCTAGTCATAACATTGTGTGACAATAGACACTTGGGTTTCATTGGGACAACCTAAACTCATCCCTACAAGCAATAGTCTTGCAATAGTCTTACAATAGTCTTGCAAGAAGAGCCAATGGATAAAACATTGACGTTCCAGGTTACTTTAGATACACAACTCAAACAATCAATGACAATATGTGTTACCCTAGATTCCCTTGAGTATGATGTCGTCCTTGGTGGAACTTGGGTAAGTGAATCATTGTATTCACAAGATGAATCCATGCAAACAGTCACCTTAAACACTCCTGTAAAGTAATGTAAAATTGCTATTAACGGGAGGAAGAAACCTTGCAGGAGCTAGAACTTCCAACATATCTTACTGAAAAGATCCCTAGGATTCTGGTTGGATTGGAAATTGCAAATAAAATCACCACAGCACAAGCACAGCTTTATCCAACATGAGAACACAATCTTATGACCTTCGAGCTATGGGAATTGTTAGGTCAACCAACACTCACGGCACATCCTGAAAGAATCACCTTTACACAAGACTTGAACATGCCATGTTTGGGGTATTTTGAACATACAATGTATATTGAAACTAACCCCCTTACTTGCAAGTTTTTTGTGGTGGTTGAGTATGTGTTGGAAGAAGATTTGATCTTGGGACATAAATGGACTGTTGCTAAGAAGATTTGATCTTGGGACATAAATGGACTGTTGCTGCCCAAGCACCACTGTGCGCTTTGCTAGCGATAGAGTCATCGTGATGGGGTCAATGACAAAAAGTTGACAATACCATACATGAGAACACAATCTTATGACCTTCGAGCTATGGGAATTGTTAGGTCAACCAACACTCACGGCACATCCTGAAAGAATCACCTTTACACAAGACTTGAACATGCCATGTTTGGGGTATTTTGAACATACAATGTATATTGAAACTAACCCCCTTACTTGCAAGTTTTTTGTGGTGGTTGAGTATGTGTTGGAAGAAGATTTGATCTTGGGACATAAATGGACTGTTGCTAAGAAGATTTGATCTTGGGACATAAATGGACTGTTGCTGCCCAAGCACCACTGTGCGCTTTGCTAGCGATAGAGTCATCGTGATGGGGTCAATGACAAAAAGTTGACAATACCATACTGCAAGGAAGAGGATCCAACTTTAATGGATTTCTATGATGCTAAACGCAAAAGGATACAAGCCTCTTCCACAAAATCCCCTCTACACAATGACCTACCATCTGCATGTCAACGATCGACTCCAATAAAGCATCTACTCCTTCAACCCCATCCTCACCTGCGAAGTTTGATGCCAGAACCTCGTAATCAGCAGCTATTCCTAAAGAAGTTCCCAAAGCCAAACCATCTATCTCACAAGGAAATCAAAGGAAAGACCCCGGAGCCTATGCATCTTCATCGACAAACCTCACCAAAGGAGACAACCGCATGCTCAAAGGCCTCGTAATCTCCACAAGAGACTCTAACTTTATCATCATCAAAAATTTCCATGAGTCTCAAACTTGCAGCCTCAGCGCCAACCAAAGTCAAGGAGGGCCCCAAACCTTCCACACCAACCCAAAATAAAACTCCACCAAGACTACCACAATCACGATATCTTAATAGTATCAAAATGTGGGTGGAAAAGCAGCTACTTGTAGCTCAAGGCTACTATGAAGGTGCCAATCAAATTTGGGTGCCTCGATAGTCAAAACCTCTTCCTCAATGCAGCACTCGGAGGCCAAGGAAGAATAAGAGTACTCCACAACATCGTCCACAAAAGCCTAAGCGAGTTCCTCAAGCCCAATGCAACAAGTGTGGGTACCAAAAACACTACTACAGGCACAAGGGTACTACCAAAGAAATACCAAAGCTTGGGTCCCCAAGCACATCACAAAGACCCCTAAGCTTGCACAAAAAAGAAAGCCTCAGTACCAAGCACGTCGGCCGCTAGTTTACAGTGTTCATCAAAGATGGGTGCCTGTGCCTGTGCTTCAACAACAAGGATACTATGATGGTAATTCCATCATATGGTTGCCAAAATCAAACAATGTGAAGAAAACCTCATCTCACTGACTTCAACCCCAACAACACCTAAAGTTCGACAAGAATGGAGGCCCAAGAAACGACAAGCAAATCACTCAACCACACTCGTGCATTCAGCACCAAAACAAGAGCTTGTCTGTTCAAGCAAACAATTAGCAGTCTTCTCTACTGCCTCGACAACATTTGAGCAACAAATTCAAGAATCAATACCCACGTCTATAACGGAGACATATGAGCACATCAAGAACAAAATAACAATGCTCTTGTCACCCTTCAGGATGTGAGAAATAAGTGCATAAGATGCTGTTGTTTGGCAAGTCATGACCTAGATGAAAAAGTGAAAAAAAAACCCTCAAGGTCAAAACCTGCAACTTCACCAAATTAGGCCATCTCACGAAATAACCCTTCACAAACCAAAAATCCTATAATCTCACGAGTTTAGGTTTCTCACGAAATACAGTCTCACAGCTTAAGAACCTGCACTTTCATGATTTAAGCCTTGTCGGATTAAGCCATCTCATGCAGTAACACTTTCCCAACGATCTTCAATAGCCATTATATATTTGTTAAGCTTATTTCTTACTGTTATTTTGGCTAAATTAATGTAGCAGCTTCTCCATGAGTACATATCCATACTCATGCACTGGAGAACGCACTGGAGAACATTTACACCAAAGCCTCACCCCATCAACAAGTTCTAGGTACATCCCTAGATTGGGGGGGGCATGGTGGGCGAAAGCCTGGTCAATGGTACAACCCATCACCTAGAATTTTCCTTCAAATTACAAACCTCTCCAAGCGACGCCACCATCTTCACAATTCAATGATCTTCAATCCTTAGTGAAGATACCTATATTAGCCTCGCAAGTCGACGTAATTCTTTTAATCCTCACCAACAAGTGGCTACTTCAACACAGAGCAGTTCAATAAGAGTATATGACTCAATTCTTTTACTTCATTTAAATCTGCTTCATATAAGAGCACTTAAATATACATAAAAATAAAAAAAAGCACATGGGGGCAGAAGAAGACAGGAACATGTCCTTCTCAACAATATTTGACAAGAATCCTACCACACAAAGGGACATCATCAAAGGCCAATTTCTTCAAATGATGAATGGCGCTTCAATGAATCAAATGAGGAACTAAGAATCACCATCTCATTCTGATGATTAAGTCTACGTTCCTCTGGATCCTTCCCTCTTTTCTCCCATTATTAATATCTCTTAGTGTCCCCACGAACAAAAATCACATGTAACCTTGCTGATGATTGCCAACAAAAACAAATTGAGCCCAAAAAAAAGGGGCTCATACAAATATAAAAATGCATTCATTCACAAAAAACCCCACCCCGTTAGGAATTTCCAATAAACCACTAACCTCTTCATTCATTAACTAGCTTTTCTTATTTCTTCTGAAGGAAAAAATACCATTGAACGTCACTCAACATCAATGACATCGACAAAGCTTGTTCATTCTCCCCACACAACGGTCTTCAACGCGATCACACGGACGCGATCACCATCAGGAAGGGGGGAATGTTAACCCAATTCTAGGGTTAACAAGAGCTACCGCCATTATCTTACATCAAGGAGTCATAGTAGATACAGCAAAGGGTCATACATTCAAGATATAAAGCCATAGTGTCCAAAGCTACAACTTGGACGGGCGCCCGTAAATGGTATCATGGAGTATTTATGGCGATTCTCGCTTTAAGAGCATGTGGCAGCAAGATATGATGAAGTCCTAAGTGATGTACTTCAGGGATATATTATGAGAGTAGTCATTGTAATAGCATTAGGCCTCTTATAAGCCTAAAGTGCCCGGTCAGCCCACAGGTAAGTGAGTGTGAACACTTATGGTCATGTATATAAGTGAATTTCTCTCATAATACAACATACTCTCCCATTGTGCAATTGATTCTTGCTCTTGCTAATCTCTCTCCCTAATGCATGCTAGTGAGTGTGTGTGAGTGAAGTGAGGTGAGAGGAGGGACAAGGACCCGTAGTGCAACGCGGCGGTGTGACAACGCTCGCGGGAGACACAGTGGAATTGCTTCTCAAGGAGTTGTAGAGCTTGGAGACTTCAAGGGTTACGAGCTCGGCCATTGGAAAGATCCTCAACGATAGTTACGGTTCACCAGGTAATCTCTTTTTGGATGTGTTTTAAGGAGGGTTAGGGTGAGCCATAACAATCATACATGTGATAAGAAAACTACCAAGTATTAATGCCTCCTAAATCAACATAAAAAATTAGTCTCTAAAAAGACTCCTTAATGGTGGCATGACAAGTTGAATCCATGTCAAATAGATATAGATCGACTAAATGTTATGTCCAATAACTCTATTTTTCTCCTGTTTGAGCAGTATGGTCTCTATTCTTCTCCTATTTGAGTAGTATGGTGTGTTGGGAAGGTGGAAATGCAGAGAAACGTTAATGAAATATCATCCAATGTGTTGGTAAGTCCTTCTCTGATGTAGCTGACCAACAAAACTAAGTCCCTCCTGATGTGAGTACACAAGGATCTAATTATTCATAAAAAGAGTGTTGCCTTCAGTCTCAATGTCTTACATGCCTCCATCTTCTTGATTGAAATGTTTATGCGTGAAAGCTAAGACAACACATTTCTAAACATAGGCAATATGCTTACTTACAAAATAATTACACCAAAAACCATTACATCATGGTGGGAAGAGGTAGCATCACTAATCTATTACAAGGTGTCACCCTCTTCGATCCCCCAAAACATCCTTAGCAAAAGCTGACCAAGCAGCTAAGCAAGACCAAAAAAAAGAAAGAAAGCTAAATAGCAAGCCTAGCTACTACAAGATCAAGAAGCCAAAATGATAGCAAAAGAAAATAGTTTGGTCCTCTTGGCCAAGCTCACCGAGGAAACAAAAAGATGCAAAAAGAGTATCCACACCATGAATAGGGAAATAGAAAAATTCCGCGTACATAAAAGAGCCTCCACCAAAGAGTTGAAGAGAAAGAAGATAAGTCTTACATATGATATTGAGCTAGATGCTCCACAGGACTCCACTGACGCAAGGTGAGGGTGCCTTCAATGGCTTCGCTGCATTGAGCTCTCCATATGTGCCACGCAACGATACTTCTACAAATCTCCCATCTCTGGCTAGCCTACCAAGAGACCAACTCAACCATCTGCCACTCTTTCAAGAACAATCCAAACATGTTTTACTTTGGACCTTTTTCATTCTAACCTACTACTATTTCTTAATTTCTGATCCCTAGTAGATTTGATCTTTCTACTTTTTGGAGTGATGAACTTACTTATCAATCTCAAAAGCTTTAAGTTAATTTAAAAGACACAAAACATTGGAAGGGTTTTTCGTCTACCTACCCACCTAATAATTTTGAATGGAAGACCAAAAAAAGAACAAGAAATTGAAGAACATTCCAAGGGACAAATTTAATACTGTTGACAAAATTCACATGCAAGAAGTTGGGATAATTTGGGCAATGAAATTCACATGCTAATTAATGTGGACATGTTTGTGAAAATGGCTCTCACAAAACTTCCATTTATGTAGTAAAGGAATGATTAAAAAATATTAGGTTATCTTCTTATAATTGCCCAAAAATGAGAAATAAGAGATGATCCACCTACATATATGGCAGGGTAAAAAATAAGGCACCTTCAAGAATGTATAACTGTAATGGGTTGACAAATATATATTCTATATAGACCTAGAAATTAAGAAATTTGGGGGTAAAATTTTTGGATTTCTTAAATATAATGATAGTACCTAATGTATTTTTGGCGAATCTTTCTTTGAAATCTCAAAAAAATGTAAAAAGTTAGGCAATTTTTTAAAAATCTAGATTTTTAAAATAGTCAAAAAAAATTTTGGAGACCCTTGAAAAGTAACCAATTGGCTATAAATAGATCCTAATTTTTTCCTTGATATAAGGTTATCTCCTTATTGCATAAGAGAAATGGGCATCTGAGTATGTACACTCTTTCGGAGGTGTACAAACTTGGTATGCTATAGTTAAGCATTTGCCCATCAAATATTAACAATCTAGAGGTATAGGAAGCTTGCATGATGGGTAAGTGAAATCACAAGACTATTTGGTACAAGGAATTCAATTTTAGGGTCAAGGCTAGTCTTCACATCATACATGCTACTCTTTGTGGTGGTGAAAGGATGAATACAATTCCATTGAGGCTTTTTTCTTTTTGTTTCACTTTGATTGATATTGCACTAGAAGGATTCGGGTGTATTTTTTGAAGAAGAAGTCTCAAGCTTTTGAAAAGTTCAAGGAATTTCTCGTAATGGTCGAAACTATGAGGGAGGAACTAAATTGAAGCAATATTTTAGGACAAACTAAGGAAGGGAATTTAATCTCAAAAGGTTAAAGCTTTGCATAAGAAACACAAAACATTGGAAGCGGCTTTTTGGCAATCTAATGATTTCGAATTGAAGACAAAAAGAACAAGAAACTAAAAGTAGAATAGTCCAAAGGACAAATCCAGCCTTGAGGTTGTTGAGAAAACTCACACACAAGAAGTTGGGATAGTATTGGGCACTGATGATGTTAGTGGGGATGTCATAGTATCAGAGTTCTACACCCACTATTGGGCACTAATGATGTTAGTGGGGATGTCATAGTATCTAGCCCATACTATGCATAATGGAGTTAATAGTTATATAGTCTTGCGGATTGACTACCATGAGTATATAACATGCACGTTCCTAAAAGGTGGATTTGGGCATGTTCCTGGATTCATATATATATATATATATATATATATATATATATATATATATATATATATATATATATATATTATGGGCAATGTAATTTACACACTAATGTGGAGACTTTGATTGTGAAAATGGTTCCCACATAACTTCACACGCTAACGTGGAGACTTTTGATTGTGAAAATGGTTCCCATAGAAGAACTTCTAATGGTATAGTAAAGTAATGAATTGAAAATAGAAGGTTATCTCCCAAATAATGAGAAATGAAATTTAAACAGAGTACATTTGGATTGTCACTCAAGGAAAACCACACTCACATCAAGGGGTACAACCTTCCATACATTAAAAGGTTATCTCCTTATAAATAATGGCCCAAAAAAATGGAAAATTTACACAAAGCACTGCACGGTAGTAGTTATCGCTCTCTTCTTTTGTTGTTGGAGATTCTTATAAGCAGCTCAAAGAAGCTCACACACTTTTGCAAGATCTGATCTAGCTTCTTCTAATACCCTCCGTGCCACCACTACCTCTTCCTTCCTTGCCTCGCAAGCTTTCCTCACCTCAGTTTATAGAATATTTTGCTTCTCTCTCCTTCTACAACTCTTATATATTTATCATGAGAAGAAATAAACCATCATCATCATAGCATAAAACAAAAACATAAAAAAATCAAAGAACACAAGATTGGGTGCAATCTCCCTCCCCCCAGCGGATGTGTGTGGCTCCACTCCCACACGCGGTATTTAAATCATATTCATAAATTTAGCCCTTGGAGCCATAAATATAACATAGCTTTTTCCAAAATTGGGCTTTTACAAAATTGAACCTTAGTCCAATGCTTTTAAAGCATCTCATCAAAATTAAACATTGCCTAACATATGTACAATGGGCCAAATCATATAAAATCGAATATTTAGTAGATATGTACTAGGCTAGATAATCTCGTCCAATGTCCACCTTAGTTGTTCCAAACTCATGATCTATACTCAACATAATCCACAATGTTAGATCACAATTACTTTGAAATCACTCATCACAAAAATAAATCTACAAATGGAAATCATTCACTACCATGCTTCACACATGAACCATGCATCACACATAATTAATTGGATTCACTCCCATGATAAAATATCCTAAAAAATCTCACTCCTGTGAGATAGTCCTCCTGTTTAAGAAAGATAACCATCCTCGGTTGTAACTATCATCACACACGAGTGATCAAACACATTAATCATTCCCACATTAGATTCACTCACAATGTTGTTATGTATTTAAGTGGATTCACTCCCACATGTCCTCGCACGCATTACACCCTTAGAGTTGATTGGATTCACTCACAATCAAACTCACATAACCTTTACACGCGTCATACGTGTCTTGGAGTTGATCGGAGTCACTCACAATCAAACTCGTACATTGGATTCACTCACAATGCTTTCATACACGCGTCACATGTATTCACAAATTATACCACACGTTTCACACGTGTCACAGCTGGTTGGATTCACTCACAACCAACTAGGGACACCCTCATCAAGAATTAATTCAAAAGAGTTGATTAGATTCACTCACACATTTCTTACATGCGTCACACATGTCACAGTTGGTTGGATTCACTCACAACTAAATTAATCACACTTGGATCACCCAAGATATTCTTTTCACTTGGATCACCTAATAATAAATTAATTACAGTAACATTCCCTCTTGTTTCAATTGCAACTGACCTCAGTTGCATATTTAATTTGCAAGTGAAGAGAGTCATAATATAATATCTGTCCTCACAGATAGAATCCCTCTCAACACTAGATTATGATAAGTTATCCATCAACAGATAAATATCACTAAGATTATCCGTCATGGACAAAAACATAAAAATCAAAGAACACAACGTTCCCTCTTGTTTGGGTTGCAACAACTGACCTCAGTTGCATATTTAATTAGCAAGTGAAGAGAGTCAGAATATAATATCCATCACATATAGAATCCCTCTCAACACTAGATTGTGATAAGTTATCCGTCCTCACAGATAAATATCACTTAGATTATCTGCCTCGAAAATCAAAAGAGTATCTTTCACATACACCGATACGAGTATCTTTCATAGAAAATAACACAAGTATCTCTCACAGACACCTGGTTAACCTTATTTAAAATAGAAAAGAGACTAATTTGAAGAAAGTGTTTTAAATGAGGTGTTAAGGTTTAAAGGTTGAATGTGAAATAAAAATAAGTTACATACATTCTTTGATGATCAGTCGAAAAACATATGTGCATCATTATTAGTTCACTGAAGTCCTGATAGAGTGTGGTCTAATATGTATTTTCTTCCACGTATAGAAAGTACATATCAATCATTGAACTATCTTGACCATTATATTTGAATTCAACTATAGTTTTTGCTCTTTTTCACACACTTTCTCTATAGCTTGAAGTTGCAATAAAGTTTACCAAAATCTGTCAACATAGGCTGATATGTTCTCCTTTTCAAGTTGTCTAAAAATATCCCATTGCTTTCTGGCTTTACTCTTATACGACAGAGGTAAGAAATCCTTTTTGATCAATTTTTAGAATTCTTCCCGTTTTCCTTGTCCAATAACTTTCCACCAAAGAGCTGCACTGCCTACCAAATGATTACTAACACATTTAACCTTATCCTTCTTAGAAAATTTTTCTCCAGAAAAATAATCATCAAGCTGGCTTAATCATGCGAGTATGATATATGCATCCTTTTTGCCATTATAATCCTAAAAAGTAAAAACCTTTTTGTTGATCTTGTGTCCCTTCTGAGATTCTTGCGCCTTGAGAGTAGCTCGTACAGTCCTTTTTTGAATAGGGTCCTCCTCAGAATCCAAAGAATCAGATTCGGAATACACACACCTTCGCTTCTTGCGAGTAAATTTTCGCTCAAAATCTTTCCTTTGCCTCTTCTCTCACTCAACAACTGAGCTTGAAGTGTGCTTACTTGTTGATCTTAGATAGTAGGTGGTTGTGGATAGATTGCCATTGTAGAAGAAACAAATAAAATATTATGAAAATGAAGAAATAAAATAGAAAAGGTAGCAAACTTATCTGACTCCCGTGTATTTCGAAAGAAGGGTTGTTGAAGTGCTCGATGTCGATGGCATCCCACGAAGAATAAAAATAATAATCCAATAACGCGTTGATGTCAACAATAAACCCAAGTAATATCTTGTTGAAGAAATCTCTAAATGAGTAGATAATCTGTCAAAGAAGAAATCCCGCTTGTTGAAATGGTTATTGCCTTGGATATAAAAAGGCTTTGAAGCTTGTGTACATATAAGCTTGTGTACATATAAGCTTTTTAAAGCTTATGTAGTAGGCAATTCATAAGCTTTTAAAGCTTATAATATTTTTTAAAAGCTTATAAAAGGATCTCCAAAAGGAACAACCAAAAATAGATTTGCGTCTTTCACCAAGTACCCACAAGCGCATTGGTAATATGTAAAAGCTTTACTTTAGGCTTTTGTAAGCTTTTTGTATTGAGCTTTTATAATGACAAAAGCTTTTAAGTTTTAAAGTTTTTAAACTAAGCTTTAATTCAAAGCTTAGTAAAACCTTGAAATAAACTTATTAAAGCTTGTAAAAAGCTTCACATCCCACATTGTTTATGCGTCGACAGCAGCCCAAGGAAAGCCTATAACCGTTCATGCACCAACGGCCAGCCCAAGGAAAGATTTCCGCCACCAGCGCGCAACATAAATTGGGGAAAAGGAAGAAGAGTATAAGTTCTTCCAAGCCAGCCAGTCCGCCTTCGCTAGATTGGAGGGAGAAGAGAAAATGAATATATATATATATATATATATATACATACATATATATATATATATACATACATATACATATATATATATATACATACATATATATATATATATATACATATATATATATATACATATATATATATATATACATATATATATATATATATATATATATATATATATACATATATATATATATACATACATATATATATATATATATAATCTTTTTGGCTTGCAACGTTTCAGCACTTTTTAAGTTGAAAAAGAAACAAGAAAACTATAGTCTTCCTACACCATCCATTATGGAATTGTTGAGTCGACCGAGTTCTAAGATTCTATAGAAGATAATTGCCAAGATCCTTCTCATTCCATCCATACAGATGGATCATCAAGAGACTAAGAAAATCCAAAAACCACTTTTGCTTGAAGAGGGTGGTTTCTTGCAAATCCACTTGTGGTTTTCCATCTTCTTTCCTTGCCCTCGATCTTCAATTACATCCAAGGGTGTACAAAATTCACATAACCATGTCTTCTTTTGCCCAAAGGTCTTCCACACCTTCTCTTCTTTATCTCGTGGATTTTTGAATGAATTCTGTCCTTGTCCAAAGCCTTTGTACCCTTGTTACAGATTCTCTCTTCCCGTGCAAGTATTTTGAATTTGTTGAGAAAAGCCTTCAAATTTGTTCCAAGCCAATAACCTTTGAGTAAAAATCAATTTCTTGATTTTTCTTTAACTCTCCATGCCCCAAATTCAATATTTGAATTTAACTTGACTTTGATACCACTGTTACATGACCATGGTACATGGAGATTAGATTATTCCATTAATTGAATAATAGAATAATAAACCATCATCATCATAGCATAAAACAAAAACATAAAAATTAAAGAACACAAGATTGGGTGCAATCTCCCCCCCAATGTGTGTGGCTCCATTCCCACACGTGGTATTTAAATCATATTCATAAATTTAGCCCCTGGAGTATAAATAGCATAGCTTTTTCCAAAATTGGGCTTTTACAAAATTGAACCTTAGTCCAATGCTTTTAAAGCATCTCATCAAAATTAAACATTTCCCAACGTATGTACAATGGGCCAAGTCATACAAAATCAAATATTTAACACATATGTGCTCAGCTAAATAATCTCGTCCGATGTCCACCTTGGTTGTTTCGAACTCATGATCTATAATCAACATAGTCCACAATGTTAGATTATAATTACTTTGGAATCACACAAAAATAATTCTAACAAATGGAAATCATTCTCACTACCATGCTTCACACATGAACCATGCATCACACATAATTAATTGGATTCACTCCCATGATAAAATATTCTGAAAAATCTCACTCTCGTGATAGTCCTCCTGTTTGAGAAAGATAATCGTCCTCGGTTGTAACTATTAGCACACACGAGTGATCAAACACATTAATAATTCCCACATTAGATTCACTCACAATGTTGTTATTTATTTATGTGGATTCACTCCCACATGTCCTCACACGTATTGCACCCTTAGAGTTGATCGAATTCACTCACAATCAAACTCACATAACCTTTATATGCGTCACACGTGTCCTGGAGTTGATCGGAGTCACTCACAATCAAACTCGTACATTGGATTCACTCACAATGTTTTCATACACGTTACACGTGTTCACAAAGTACACCACACGTTTCACACGTATCATAGCTGGTTGGATTCACTCACAACCAACTAGGGTCACCCTCATCAAGAATTAATTCAAAAGAGTTGATTGGATTCACTCACAATCAAACTCACACATTTCTTACATGTGTCACACATGTCACAGTTGGTTAGATTCACTCATAACCAAATTAATCACACTTGGATCACCCAAGATATTCTTTTCACTTATTGCATCACCCAATAATGAATTAATTATCGTAACAAAATTATTAATTATTTTTGTGAGTGATTCCAAAGAACACAAGATTGGGTGCAATCTCCCCCCTCCCCCCCCCAGCGTGTGTAGCTCCACTCCCACACGTGGTATTTAAATCATATTCATAAATTTAGCCCTTGGAGCCATAAATAGCATAGCTTTTTCCAAAATTGGACTTTTGCAAAATTAAACCTTAGTCCAACGCGTTTAAAGCATCTCATCAAAATTAAACATTGCCCAACGTATGTATAATGGGCCAAATCATACAAAATCAAATATTTAGCACATATGTGCTTGGCTAGATAATCTCATCCATTGTCCACCTTGGTTGTTCTGAACTCATGATCTATACTCAACATAGTCCACAATGTTAGATCGCAATTACTTTAGAATCACTCACAAAAATAATTCTAACAAATGGAAATCATTCACTACCATGCTTCACACATGAACCATGCATCACACATAATTAATTGGATTCACTCCCATGATAAAATATTTTGAAAAATCTCACTCCCATTATAGTTTTTATGCACCAATTGATTCCTCAAAGAGGTAGCCAAAGGATAACCTATCAAAACTTTGACCTCCTGGATCAAAAGGCAAATGAAGAGACCAACAATCAAGCCTTCTCAAGCACAAATAGCCACTTGGATCAAAAGGATAGCTACTATAATTTCCAACCCACATAACTTGGCTACCACATATACCGGGGTTGAAAGGAAAGCATACTAGTATATCCATTAGTCTAGAGCATAAATGTAATGTACCATGTGCAAAAGTATTTCCTCCATCCAAAGGCAATACACCAAAACCATGGCATGCCACATAGTCTTGCACCATACATCTCATATGACGAGGAATGCATCCGAAAGTGAATGCCCTAATCCCATAAACCATAGAATCACTTTGGCATCCACAAAATCTGAAAATGCACACAAACTCCATGTCCATATGAACTTTATTGTCATCTTCAAAATCCCCTTGAAGATCTCCACTAAAAAGCATAAAGCATGCATCCTCATAATGAATATCTTCATTGTCAAGGCTACCATCATCCGCATCTTCATAGACATCCTCAACCTCATGAATGAATGGTAGTACCATAATCATCAACATCAACCAAAATATCATCAATACATGTGTGAACAATCTCATCATGAGAAGATTCTTCTTTATTTGCGTCATGATCCACATCCTCTAAGCCTTCATAGTCAAATAATTGATAATCATATGTCTTCCAAACTAGACTCAATAATGGATCATACAATGCATTTTCATGAACCTTCCATGAGCCCCTCAAGGAATCACCCAATGCATGATTATCCAAAACATGGTCATCACGTGTATCACCAACAAATGAGTCATCATCCCATTCATCACCAACAAACAAGCACTCATCCAAAATGTCATCAATGACCATATTCTCACAATCTTGTGGCATCATCTCATGAGCTGAAAATTCCTCAATTAAAGCACTTATAAAAGCTATCAAATCATAGCCATTTTCAGCTTGTGTATCCCCTTTGACAATGGACACATTGGTGACTTGTCGAGAAAGAGTTGGCAATAAAGTATCTTCATCTTCTTGCTGTCCAGAAATTATAGCAAGCATGCCCTCCAATTCAACACCCATAATATGTGCATAAAGGCCTACATAGTCACACGCCATACATTGGTCAAATGTAAAAGTGATTAGAGATCTTCCATTGCTTTTAGCAAAGCCCAAATCTAGCAACATTGAGTGTATAATAGGCCTTCTATCCACACTCAAAGCAATAGGGAAACTAAGAGTATCTTCTTGCTGTTCAAAAATTATAGCAAGCATGCCCTCCAATTCAACACCCATAATATGTGCATAAAGACCCACGTATTCACACTCCATACATTGGTCAAATGTAAAAGTGATAGGAGATCCTCCATTTCTTTTGGCAAAGCCCAAATCTAGCAACATTGAGTGTATAATAGGTCTTCTATCCCCACTCAAAGCAATAGGGAAACTAAGAGTCGGCACCAACCATTCACATACATTTATCCTCCTTATCTTGGCTTTCATTTGTAGTAGCTTCACCATCAAACATTGTGCATTGCCTTTCTCCAATCACTCCTTTTGAAGAGAAGTGTGTTTGACAATGTGGCTCATTAATAGACAAGGGTGAAGGGTATCTTTGATTGCACATATGTATTGAAGAGAAATCATACATAGGCATACTTGATCCATATGCATCAACTTGTTGCATTGGCATACCAAATACATTTGCCAAATCCTCATTGTCATTCATGCCTTCATAAAAAGAATCATGAGTGACGACCATGAATATCATAGTCATAGGCATAGGCATCATGGTCATCATAGGCATAGGCATAGGCATGATCATCATAGGTATATGCATTGCCACCAAAATTCACACCATCCCAATATCCATGAAAATCATAAGCATAACCTGCCTCCGAATCATTAATGAAATGACCTCCCAAGTCATTAGAATGACGATCTTGAAAACTTGGAGAAGTATTCCAATTGTCCAATTCTTGCCTTAAGCTAGTGAGCCCTTCCTTAATCTTAACAAACCCATCATGCCAAGTGTCACTAACTTTTTGAAATTGTTGATCCATGGCTTCAAATCTTTGAAACAAGTGGTTAAATAATATTTCCTTTCTTGCATCATCTTAAATTTTTTGGCCTAAGTTCTCCATAAGGTGTACCAATTTACTCATAATCCTTTGTTGCTCGAGACAAGTCCTTTGTTGCTCAAGGTACATCTTCTCCATCCATTGCATCATCTCCCTAGATTCTCAATGGACCCTTGTGGTGGTAAGTGTGACCCTTGATGCAATTCAACATTACTTTGCACATGCTCTTGAACATCTTGCCTTGCTTTCGAAACACCACCCTCATGCTCAACTACTTCCTTGAAAGTAGCCTTGGCCTTTGACTTGGATGCCATTGGAAAATGACCAATTTCAAGTTGGATATGTTCCCTTACTCCGATTTACGAGTTCTTTAGCTCTATAGAGAGACAATGACGTGTAGAACACCCGTGTATGATCACTTTGACCACGGTCAATGCATAAGTACTCTCTGTTTTGACCTTTTTTTTGTTGAAAAGTCAACTGGTGAGTAATTTGCTAGTTTGACCAAGTAAACGGGGTCCAAATCTTGAAGTTTTTAGCTTGCCAGAATGAGGGAAGAGCCTACTATCCAACTATGATGTCAAAATAGGTTCAGTCTAGAAACCCTAATTTCTGTAAAAACAGGATATCTAGTGGAAAAATGTATGTAGCGGATAGCTCCGGTGTCCAAATGGTGAGGTCTAAGGCTAGATGGAAAGCTTAGGATATGGGAAATCTAGCACTATGCTCACATTGCCAAAATGAAGTGCTTTTTTTGAATGGGTAGCCTTCTTGTCTGGCAGGTAGACTTGCCAATTGGAGAAGTAAACGGAGTCCGAATCGCATAGTTGAGGGTTCCAAACATAGCCCTTGGAGAGTAGAATGAGACTATGCAAACACCTTGAAAGCAGTCCTAACCCTCTCGGACTAAATTAGGGTTTAGTGCCATAGGAAAAAAACTATCAAACTTCTCTCCAATCACAATCCGCACTTTCCCTTTGCAATGGTAATGTCCCGGACCTTATTTGAAGGCATGAATATCAACAATTTGTAACTTGGCATCTACATGTAACCTCAAGTGCCTTGCATAAGTGCCTTTTACAAAAAAAATTAGCAGCACCTCCTTTTTTTTGCAACCAAATCCCAATATCAAATCGATTGAAATCAATTGCAATACTAAATCCCATGTTTGCCAAATTCTTGTCCAATAAGATGCATCCTCAGTCGATGTAGGGCGTTGAATCTTGTCTCCTCCTACCTAGGTCAAAACTAGGTACAAGTTGGGGCCATTTCTTCACCACTGGTACCTAATCCTCCACCTTATCGCTTTTCCAAGGCACTAAGGACAAGGCAGATTCAAGGCATACTCCCCCCCCGACTTCTCCTCCAAACGTCGAGGTACCCTCACACATCACTTGCTTACTAGAAATTGAAACGTGAATACAAGTGTGTGTGAGTTGTATAGCATGAACTTGAAAGTGTAAATGAATTTCAATTACAATTGGCACTTATAGTTGCATGCCATGAACATCCAATATACGAGGTTAATGTCATAGAAGTCTAGGTTATTTGGCAATACAATTGAGCTCCTTTATGTCTTCAATCCCCATGGCTTCATGTGGAAACAAATCAATGCCAATTGCACAAAGAAACTACAAAAGAGAAGGGCAATTTGACTTTAATGATCCACTTGTGGGTATATGCAATTCCTTTGATGAAATCAATGCATAACATAATTAATGCGACCTATGGGCATATTTCCATGCATGCATATTGAAGAGAAAACCCAAGCAAACCCTAATTCTAGGGCACTTTCTCTAAAACCCTGTTGCTCCAATAAACCCTAATCCCCAATTGATTTTGATGCAAAAGTGATATAGGAGGATAGAGGAAGGCTTAATGAAGATAATGGATGCCCTGGATCTCATGAAAAACATGCACAAATCCTAATTTCTCAAGAAACCCCGAATTTCAAGCAAATGGAATTGCTCATGAAATCCCATGATTACTTACACATTGCTCCATTTGTGAATGATAGCCAAGCATGATAATGAGAATTATTGGAGAAATTTTTGAAAATTTTGATAGAATTCCCTAATTTCTCCCAAGAACTCAAGCATTGCATAAATTCAAAATATCCATGAAATCCATTACTAATACCTTACTAATGCATGTAGCCAAGCATGATAAAGGAGATTAATGAAAAGATTTCTCAAAATGTTTTTTTTTGTGAAAACCCTGATTTTCATGGGATCTCCAATATGCATGAGGGAAGAAAAAAATTGAATCATAGATGAAGTATGTGCTTTCTTACACCATTCGGAACTTGCCAAGCCTTGTTGCTCATGCTATTTGGTGACTTCCTTTGGCTCCAATCTCCCAAGAACAGGCGCAGCCGAATCGTTCTTCACGGCCTCAAATCAACGTAGTAATCACCATTGTGAGCTTAAAAACTTGCTTAGCATGCTAAGCAACCTGTTGCCGATGCCTTTAATGGTAATGAGTGGCTATGACACACTTGATAGAGCCCCAAAACACCAGGGAAGAGGCAGATTCACGCGCAGCCCATCAGCAGAAGTCTTCCATAGCAAGGTAGCGTGGCTTGAGTATGCCATTAGTTATCTTAATCTTAAGCTATGGCCATTAATGGCTATGAAATGCCATTAGTTATCTTAATCTTCAGCAAAATGAAGGAAAACGGGCGCATCAATCAGCAGCGTCACGGCCTAAAAACACTTAGAATCTCCCCTATAAAAGATAGGTTAAATGGAAGCTCCCAACAAGCCCTTTCAATGCCCTAAGTTTTGGTAAGCTCAAGATTGCAGAAAGAATCACCATAGCTCACAGATCAAACACCAACAAGAGAGCAAAAATCCAAAACGTTTTTTATTAGTGCTAATCAAGATTAGTAGTAATTTTTTCCCAATTTTGGTCTCCTCATTCAAATTTTGGAGCAGAATTTGGTCCACAGGGAAACCATAGCCCCCAAAACCTTAGAACAAACAAAAAATCAAAGAGATTTCCATCATCCCCCAATCACCATAGCCATTTCTTGATCAAGAAAATCAAGAAAGTCCAAGAAACTAAGAAAATAGAGGAAATAGAGGAAATTTTTTATAAAAATTCAAAAATTTTAGATCAAAGACATGTCTCTGATACCAATGAAAGAAAGTGACAACCTATATTTAGCCTCATTAAGCCTAGGATAAAGGAAAGCATGAGAGATTAGCCTAGGATTAGAACAAGAAGAGAAAGCAAAGGACTTGTGTAATCTTGATTATCAAAAGGTCTCAAAAGGTTTCTATTACATTGGCCCATATTCACTAATATACTACGCCACCCTTTCACACTACACTTATTCATGTCCATGGGCATGCCCAACCCTATTCCTAGCCCTTGGCCCCTTTCACATCCCCTTCATTCCTTGGCCTTGAGCCCAAATTGACTTGAGTCCCTTTTAACTTTGTTACAATGCACTTCATGAAAATTATATCTTTAGTTATTTCTCATTAGTTCACTTTTAAGTGTTAGGTGCCCAACCTTAGTGAGTGAACACTTGAGGCCAATAAAAGGGGCATGTATATAAGTGACTTTCACTACTAAGAAAGGATCATTAATTCTCTTGGGTCTAGATTTGAGTCTAAGCTCTTGCTCTCTTGCTCTCTTGTGAGTGTTTGTCTGCTTTTGGTGGTTCTCACGCCTATGTCTAGCCAGTGAGAGTGTGTGTCTAGCCAGTGAGAGTGTGTGTGAGCTCTTGTGGGATACGACCATTGTCTTGGAGCTACGATGGTGATCAACTGGAGTAAAGAGGACCCAAGCTCTACTTGGAGATCTCCATAGTGATAGTGGAGGAGAGGTTTACGAGTGCAAGTTGCCACACTAGATGTTGCAATTCAAATGAGGACACAGGTACGTTGCGGTAAGTTTCTAAACCCCTCGACACATTAAGACTTAATCTAGTCATTTTTAGATTAGCTAAAGATTAGGGGGTGGATTTGGGGCTTAACATTGGTCCTATTAGATGGGGAGTGGCAACTTGTCTTGTAATCATACCTGACCATCGAATAGGGCTTGTTTCTTTTATTGCCTATAGTAGTGTAAGACTTGTTAGTGGGAGTGGGATTAAGGAAGAGGAAGAAAGGAGGATTAGGAAGGATTAATTTGTGACCTTTCACTTGCTCCATTTTTTTCATGTCTTGATTTCTTTGTGTGTGATTTTGTAATGTAGGAAAATATGTTCTTGATTGTACTACACATGCACATGTGGGATAAGGGCCTAGGCATATTATATGGGGAATAGGACTTGGTTTTATGGGCATCTCATGTGTGAAAGGTCATAGGAGTAAGTGACTATATCAGTCACTTATGGGATAGGTTGTACATCTTTTGATATCTTTGATACATGACCATATGGTTATTTTCCTTGCCTTGAGCAAGCTTCCATGGTGAGCTTCTCCCTTCATGAGATTCTAGGATGGTGACCTACACCCTTGTTGTCTTCTCCATGTGATAAGTGGGCCTCCTTCTTGCAGTGGTATAAGAGCTCCTATTTTCATCCATTTTCTTGGTGTTCTTGATTTTCTTGAATTTTCTACATTTTCTTGGTGTTCTTGATTTTCTTGATCAAGAAGATGGATATGGTGACCTTGAATGGTTGAATTTATTTTTCTTATTTGTTTCTAATCTTTTGGGGCCATGGGCTTGATGGGGACCAAATTTTGAGGAAGCCGCACCAAAATTTGAAAAAGCAGGATCAAAATTGGGGGAGATTCACTAATCTTGTTTAGTGTTAATCCAAAACGTTTTCCCCTTTCTTCTTCTTCTTTGCTTGATTTCTGTGAGCTATGGTGAGAAAATTATGGGCTGTGAGCTTGCCAAAACTTGGGGATTAGGAAGAGGAGGACAATAACTCCAATATAAGCTTCTTATTGATTCAATTTTTCCCAAATTTGGTCAAGGAAAGCTGCAGAAATTTCCAATCCTTTGTGCTTCATAGGAAACCCTAGTTTCATCATCTCTTTTGCTTGCATCACTCCATATTTGTTAACCATCAACTAGGAAATACTATGGGGGAATTATGGAGCACATTATGTACCTAAATTAGGGTTTGGAGAGGCGACAGCAAGGCGGCGAAAATTCTAGAAGGGCGTCGTTTTCGCGATTTTTGCCTCCATTCAAGTGTTCTGAGTGACAAGCCTAAATGCTCTCTTTATGCTTAGGAATGGTGTCTTCTACAAATTTCAACCATCTAAGAGCCCTATTGCTTAAGAAATGAGGGCCATGAACTCTTCCAAAGGCTGCAAATAGTTTCTCACGTTTTTCATCAAGGCAAGTGTATCTCTCCACCAACATTCAAGATTGGGGCTTTGTGGTAATTCTTGAGAGATTGCTAAGAATTTCCTTGCATTTGTTGGTTGATTCTTTAAGTTTCTTGAATCTACACTCAAGATTTGGGGCTTTCTTCCAAGACACCCTGATTTCTCACATTGTCCACTAATACATGCCATTAGCATTGCTTAATCATCATTAGGACCAATTAATAATGACATTATGCAAAGCTTCTCATCATATGGCCAATTAATCAACCATTGCTCTCAAGTTTGGATAAATTTGGCTAAGAATAAATCATTTGCATCCACTTAAGGAGTCATGTGGTTGATTGCAAGCTATTGGAAGCATTAATTGCCTTGCTATTTGGTTAATGGATGCTTCAAATGCTCCAATGCATGTAAACGATATGCCAAACGTGCAAAATCTTGGAAAAACCTTATGCTATAAAGGGCATTGAATAGCATTAAGGGTGTGCATCAAGGCAAAGGCTTTGGGGATTTTATTCTAATCACTATTGGATGCCATTTTTGGTTGTGTTGAACCATTGGAGGTGCTAATGGAGCATGAGTATATATTTGAATGTATAAGAGCATGAGTCATGTTTAAAATCAATTTGTACAATATCTTACCACCTATTTGAGATTCATGAGTAATCGTAAGAGCATGAGTCATGTTTAAAATCAATTTGTACAATATCTTACCACCTATTTGAGATTCATTAACTCTCCACATCACTTTATATTACACCTTCTATTTCTAGCATACTAGTGATGTGTGAGAGTACCCCGATATATGGACGAGAGATCAGGGGGAGTATGTCTTGAACTCACCATGCCATGAGTGCCATGGGAAAGCGATACGATGAGGGATTAGTGGTGAAGACGTGGCCCAAACCTTTGCTCTTAGATTCGAAACTTGGGTAAAGGGGTTGCAAGAGATTGGCCAGTAGATTGACAAGCTTCAACGCATGTCATCGACACAAAATTGATGTGAAGTACATTGGTAGACAATGAAATGGTTAAGGCAATTGATGTGAAGTAAATTGATATATGAACTACACCGACTATTACGTCTTTGTACATCTTCTATAAGTTTTTCTCATTATCCTAGCCTCATCCTAGCTAGTCTCATCCAAGTTCCCTAATGGTTTGGGTTGATTTCTCATCCATTTATGGACTTCATTCTAGGCTTCTAGTTTCTTTATTAAGTATTCAGCCAAAAATGAAGCCAGCTCAAGGGTGCGACTAGTAGAGGATGACAAGAGGATATAAAAAAAAAACATCATGCTCAAAGAACACCTAAAAATATTGAGAAAGCAAGGCTAAGATAGAGGAGCCATGGACCAAGGGAGAAAGGGAGCAAAAGCAAAAATCCAAGAAGTCCAATCAACATTTACCTTTAAAAAGGGAATTCATCTGGAACATATCCTAGTAATCCCTCCTTCCACATCGATGGTAGGAGAAAAAGAGCCTGTGTGGCAAGAAAACCTCCTTCCTAGGAAACCCCAAGACCCTCAAATCTTCATTTCTTACATGGGCTGAAGCCTTAACTACACATTAAGTCGAGGGACAAAAGAAGTTGTTTCTCACCTAATAGCCACTTGAAGAAGGAAAGAAAGATAGGTGTGTAACCCACCACAATATCAAATCGTCTCCAGAGGTTGAAACATGCCAAGGGCATAAGAGTCAAGAGCCGGGCTGTGAAAGGCCAAAATGGAGCCAAGTGTAAATCCAAACCACACCACATTGTTTCCTTCACAACATTTTCAAAGTCACTTCACTTGTGCGAGGGGGGAAAGCATAAAAGTCAAGTCTAATTGCTTATGTTGTGGGATGTGGTAGACGTAAGGATCAAGTCCGAGTCAAGTTAAAGGAGTGATGTAGATATGTCCCACTCACACACTATTCCAGAAAAACGAGAGAAACCTTGACTCTAAGAACCTCTCATGTACATCTCTGGAATGGGGACCATTACTGAGGCCCCCTATATCCCATACTAGATTACTGCAGACAAGGTGGGGTACTTCTGAATTGAAGAGCTAGAGCAAGTGGGTGCATGTTAAAGTGTTCCACATTAAGGAAGGCAACATAGATTAGCACTATTATGCTTTATGCTATTATTCCATTCATAGAATGTCATCACTTGGTGCTTGAAGATGCAAAAGCCACCCAGCTCCTCCAAAAGGTGGGCTTGTTAGACTTTTTCATATTGTAGCCATGGCGGATCGACTACCTCTACTTCTTATAGGCCATGAACTCATATGACAAAACTACCAAGGCATTTCAATTAAATCTAGTCCAAGGCCAAGGTCATCTTGAGGCTGACCATGGAGGTTGTCCAAAACACACTCCGCTTGCCAAGAGTGGGTAATGCTTGCCAAGAGTGGGTAATGATTGGGTCAAGCATAATGCCTCAGTGATTAAGAGAGTAGCAATGTTTGGACATGCAAAGATTACTAAACCCCACTAGACATACATGCGGCTACAATACTTTATCAAGCCAAGAAAGGCCTATACACTTATTTCTCCTTTTACATGCCAAACAAATTCAAAGAGGTGGACTTTGGAGGAGTATTATTAAAGCTGTACATAGCATACAAAGAGCCAGATGTTAAGGTAGAAATATAAACTTTACAGAGCTGGTCTATAAAGAGATAGAAAATCTCTTATCAAGCTCATACTTAGGTAGACACCGAAACAAATACAATTGATGAATGCTGAGTAGTTTATAGTAATACAAACTTTACAGAGCTGGTCTATAAAGAGATAGAAAAGCTCTTATTGAGCTCATACTTAGGTAGACACTGAAACAAATACAGATGATGAATGCCGAGCAGTTTGTAGAGCCCACTACATTGGATGGACCATGCCATGCAATGGATTGAAGGCCTTACACTTATGCATGCTGGTCCCTTGGCTACCATTTAGATTCCAATTGGCGTAGTAGTTCTCTACCACCATGGACTGCCCAAATTGAAGTGCAAAGGCACCAAATGAGCACCACCCATGTGGTATATCCCTCCTTTGATAGGATGGAAGAAGAGATGAGGCCCTAGAATTCATTGTGAAGATTTAGACAAGAAATAATACTTCGACAGGTTCCATAGGTTGGGAGGGCAAGACCCCAGGGGTACCAGGCAAGGATCTAGATGATGCAAAGAAAGACACTAAAGAGAAGGGGACAAGGAGCCACCCTTCGCCCATAGTGAATGGAAGAACCACCAAAGGATGTATAGTCATCCAAAAGGGCATATAAAGAAACAGGTGAGGGGCCCCAGGGTACTAACTTCCCTAATCTCAATAATGATCTGTTGGACAAGCCACCACACCTAAGATATGCCTAGTTTCATCGATGCACGGTGAACGGAAGAACCGCCAAAGGATGTAGAGTCATCCAAGAGGGCATATAAAGAACAAGGTGAGGGGCCTCGGGGTACTAACTTCCTTGATCTCAATAATGATTTGTTGGACGAGCCACCACACCTAAGAGATGCCTAGAAGGTGAGGTTCCGCCGATGCAAGATCAGATAACCACTCCACAATGGTTAAGCGACTCACATTTTGGTCACCATATCATCATGTTCAAGTGACTTCACATTTTGGTTGCTGAATCGTCGTTGAATAAGTGATTTCATAGCTACTATGGGAACACTAGCCTATGCTAGCTTTGATATGTCCGCCTTCTCCTTGAAGGTCATCATACATTACTCCAAAACTTAGATTTGACCTTTATGGCTGCTTGTTGAAAATATCGAGATAATAGAAAGATTCCCTAAAGCATAAAAAAGTAAATGGTGCATTTTCTTATGGGTGCACAATAACGCAGCTTGCTCACCCTAGCATGAAATATGCAAATTAACCTCCTGAGTTATGAAGTTGCAATATTTAGAGTTAGAAAAAAGTATTTGAATACATGTGTTGACACAATGCATGCACATGGAATCCACTAATCCCATATAGTATATGGCTAGAATGTCTAGAATGGGAGCACTTGCCTATATTAAAACACTAAAATTGCATTTGTGAACTAGTAAAGCAATTCAAAACAACAAACACAATGGGTGGAAATTGTGTGCCAATGTAAGATTTGGTGTATCCACCCTCTCCTCGAAGGCCATCAAATCATTATAAACCTTTATGTGGCTGCTTGCTGGAAATATTGAGATAATAGAAAGATTTTGCTAAAGCCTATTGAATTCAGTAAATGGTGCATTCAAGTTAGAGAAAAAAATGAATAATTTTGTTAGGGGTTTACGTGCCATAGTTGTAGCTCAGTCACCCTAATGTGAAATATGCAAACTTTGGAGTTATAAAGTTGCAATATTTAGATGTATTTAGAAAAAGGTTTATGAGTGCATGTGTGATGGTTGCATACACATGAAATCCACTAAACCCATATGGTTTATGGCTAGTATGGGAACAATTGAATGCACTAAAACACTAAAGTACATTTGTGAACTAGTAAAACAACAAACACAAGTGGTAGAAATTGCATGCCAATGCTAGCTATGATGTGTCCCCACACTCTCCTATGAAGGGCCTCACATTACTCCCGAAACTTAGATTTGACCTTTATAGTTACTTGCTTGAAATACCGAGACAATGGAAAGTTTCACTAAAGCATATTGAAGTAAATGGTGCATTGAGGTATTTCTTAGGAATGCACATGAAATTTATGAAGTTGCAATATTTAGATATACTTAGAAAAAGTTATGAACATATATGTTAACAATTGTATGCATATGAAATCCACTAAGCCCCATGGCTAGTATTGGAGCACCTGCCTATACTAACACTAAAATTATAATCGTGAACTAGTAAAGTAACTGAAAAACAACAAACACAATTGGTAGAAATTGTGTGCCAATGTTGGCTCTGATGTGTCCACCCTCTCTCCTCGAAGGCTGTCACATTACTCCAAAACTTAGATTTGACCTTTATTGGCTGCTTGCTCCAAATGATGTTTATACTAAAGCCGCTTAAGCATACTAAAGTAAATGGCGCGCATTCAGGTTGGAAAAAGAACGAATAATTTCCTTAAAGGCATATCGTGTCATTGTTGTGTGGCTGGCTCACCTTGGCATGACACCATGTTGGAGAGTCTAGACTCCACCCTTGAGACATCAACATGCATAAGGAAAAAGTAATCAAGTGCTAATTTCTTTAATTTATAGTTTTTAAACATATTGTTTTCTTTTTAATTAACAGAGTCAAATTTTAAGAGGTATTAATAAAAAATAGAAAATCCCAAAGGATAATTTGCTGTGATGACGTAAGGGGCGCCCGCCTTTTGACTTTTAGCTTAAAATTTTTGGATAGTGATTCGTCGTAATCTAACCACGCATAGAGAGGCTACTGTGTTCTGCAGGCAGCCCCCCTTAGAGGGCCTCCGTCTTCGAGGGTTTTTTCTAGGGTTTGCTCGTCGCCTCTGTCTTTTTAGGGTTTCTAGCTATGCTCAACCAAAGGATCGTCTTCTGAAGAGGGAGAGGATTGGTTTTCCTCCGTGCTCTTAGGATTTCACTAGATTTCCCTGTTTTCCTCTGCAGTTTTAGGGTTTTCCCTCTGCTTTCACGTTTTTCCCTGTGATTCTCTGTGCTTTAGGGTTTCCTCTGCCTTCTTTGAAGAGATACTCTTTTGCGACAGAGTCTCTCTTCACAGACGGTTTCTACATCTGGTTAACGGAAGGAGATTAAAGTGCAGGAGAATCCAGTGGTGTGATAGCACTTGCAGACAGTTCCCTCTGTCTTCAATGCCTGTTCCTCTGGTGCCCTATCCTCCTCAGCCACAGATGGCATCGGCCCCCCCTTCTGGTAAGCATTCTTTGATCTTTTAGCCAAATGATTAAAGCACTGTATAAAAGGAGAAATCTAATTTCAGAACAAAATTAAGGACCACACTATGCACTGCTTGATCAAGCCTTTGTTTGGGATGTGAGGATGATGATTATACGATGCGTAGGAGGAAGGCCTTAAATAGGCCAGCCATTTCCAAATAACTGCCCTGAGGCTTCATAGCTTCCAAGCATGATTGCTCGCACATAGAATTACGTGTGGGCTTGTCTAGTACGTCCCCATCCAAGAACAACGAGCCGCCTAGATGGCCTTTGTACGGTTGGTGGTGTTTGGAAGTTTAATTATCTGAAGCTTCTGTTTGCATTGAGCAGGGTCACAGGGACAACTTGTGTGCAGTGGTTGCAGAACTCTTCTTGTGTACCCTCAAGGAGCTGCTAACGTGCGGTGTGCTCTTTGTAGCACAGTAACAGCAGTCCCTCCTCCAGGTCAGAACCTTTTGCATTCTTGGGTTTGTTTCGATAGCTATTGGCTGCCCTGCATTTGGGCTAATTTTAAATCAAAGTTGCTGGTTTTTAAATCACTTGTATGTACATTTTTTTATTTCATTGACCATTAACACAGTGCTGCCTCAATTCCGTGGTGGTACCAAATCTTATAAGTGATTAAGTGCTTTCTTCTTACTCACTAAGTTGCCCAGTCGCTGAGATCTGCCAAGTTTTTTAAAGTATTAACTTTCTAGTTGAACCTGAACTTTCATTGGACATACAGCCAGATGTAGATTGGTGCTTCAAAGGGGACCAAGGAGCGAGTGATAAAGAATGGCAGCTGCGCTAGGCAGGAGGAGAACTGGAGCTGCTGGGTTTAGAAGAAAATGTGCAGCAGCAAATGAGATCATCTTTGTAGCGGCCAGGATGTTTGGCCTAATAACTGATCCTTAATTGACCAGGAGGGAACACGTGAAAGGGACACTGCAGGTCGAAGCCTGGCATGTCACATTGTTTAGTGTAGTGAGCAGCAGAGGTGTAGAGGGATTGGCTCTCCTGGATTATTGAGGGCAAAGCACTTGCGGACCGCGGTGTTGGGCCGGAATGGGCTGCATGATGGAGGTCTCCACTCCCCGTCCACCTAGCCACCCCGCTAGTCAAGGCAACGCCCAAAATTGCGCACGGGGATTCCTTAGAACCCAACCATTTCCAGCCTTTGATAACCCTGAATTGAACGTCGAGATGAACTGCTGCAGACGGGATCCACCGCACAACCTGGCTCCTCCAATGGTCCGCAGCACTCGATGGCTGAAGAACCTAACGCAGCATCCAGGCAAGTGATGGAGATCCCAAACAGACCCACCACAAATGACACAGCCACCAACTAGTCCCGGCAAACACCACTGAAGACCACAACTGCAGTGGGTTCTCAACTTCTCACAATTGATGCGGCCAAAATCACAGCAGCAACCGAACAGCAGACATGAACAGTACCCAGAGGATCCACATCTGCTCTGATACCATGCTGGGCCGGAAGGGGCCACATGCCCAGCCACCCCACAAGTCAAGGCACCCTCCCAAAATCATGCAGGGAGGATTTTTTAGAACCCAACTATTTCCAGCTTTTTATACTCCTATATTAGGGTCATTTTACCAAGGATGTAGGATTTATCACATGACTTCTACGTGTCACATGAGGAGGTGATCAATTCCTTCCAAGTTCCAACGTGTGGGTAGCCCATCCGATCCTGTATATAATGCACTTTATGAACTTACAGCATCCACCATATATCCATCCATGTTAAAATACACATATTCCTCAACATCCTGTCATCTTATTTACAACCAGCCAAAGCATGAACAAGATACACTCATAATCCATCACCTCACTTGTAATGTGCAGCTAGCTCCTGTCTCAGATTTTTGTTTCAAGAACCCAGGACACCCAGCCACACATAGCCAATGCCCTGAACAACATATTAATCTTGGTCCCGATGGAATGAGCAAGAGCTAGTCCCTCAGTTGAGAGTGAGCAAGATAATCAACACACTAACAGAGGACTAATGAGGATTAGGGGAGTATACATGAGTCGTGGAAAGCACGATTGTATTATGATAATTGGTCCCTTTTATAGGAGAGGCCCCCTTTACAACTTGTGTGCATATGCTGCCACCACATGGCACACATGCCACATGTCAAGGCATGATGCCAAGTGTCCCTAAGAGGTGTTCCCTTTACACATCATCGCTTACATAAGATCCTTCTAAGGGGACATTTCATAGGTTGGTTTCCAAAAGATGAGCGTGAGCTGTGAGCGCGCGTCCCTGTTAGAAGTCATCTCCTGTCTAGTTTTATACACCAGGGCCTTTGTTGTGGGTGTGCCCGCCCTTATGAGGTGTTTTATCATTTTTCCCCACTCTCTGCATTTTTCCCCTATTTTTTCTGTGGCTTGGGAGGCAGCCCATTTGCTGGCCGACTGCTGGAACTGGTCCACGACTCCATGTTTGAGGTGGCCGACTGCTGACAAGCTGGCCGACTGGATGGTGTGCTAGTCGTGGAGTTTCAGGGCCAGTCGACTGCCCTACAGCAGGCCGACTGCTGTTGGGGGGCCATATAAATAGGCCCCCAGCCCCCTTGCCAGTTGTGTATCATACTCGGGATCTTCTTGTGTATATAGAGCAGAGTTACACGCCTATATCTCTCTCTCTGTTGTGCTGTATTTTTCTGCATGCGTTTTTGCTCTTGTGTTCCCAGATCTGGTCATCATCTCCGTTGCGCATTCTGACATGGTATCAGAGCCTAGGCTCTAGATAGTTCTTGGGATTTGTGTGAGCAAGAGGGGGACTGTTGTGGTGCTGATTGGTGGACTGTTTTGGACTGTTTGGGAAGAGGAGAAGCAAGAGGACGGCGGGCTGATTTGCTGGATAGCCACTTGCAGGTATTAGTTCTTCTTTGTTCCTACCCACCCACCCTTTTCAGAGTACATCCTCGCAATGGCAGATCTGTTTGAGATGGCTGAGAGGCATGTGAAGATCCCGACACTCCCCACGTTCCCGGTGGACCGTCAGTTGGACGGGAGCAACTATGGCATATGTCTGTTGTGGAGTCTTACGACCTCGTTGATTTCGTCGTTGTTGGTGTTCCACGGCCGGAAGTAGAGGAAGGGGAGTTACCGTCAATCCGAAAGGATCGGGAGGCTCAGACACAGATGTGGGATCGTGTCAATGCCAGGGTCCGTTCGTTTATCTTTCTCAACTGCACACCGCAGGTAATCAATCACGTAAAGCATATGACGCTGGCCAGAGGTATATGGCAGCATTTGGCCTCTCTTTACAACAGGATATCGCCCATGAAGAGGATTTCCTTGGAAGTACAGATGCGGGTTATGAACCCTGCAAAGTCGTTGACGATGCGGAAGCATATTAACAAGCTGCAGGCTCTTCAGCAGGAAGATCTTCAGGCTGGGAAGGAGATATCGTCAGAGGACATGGCCATAACGTTGCTGTCGCACTTGCCCTCTCAGTACTCAGCATTTTACTCGTCTTTGATTACCAGTGGGGTGGCAGGCTCAGCACCATCATGTGGGAGGAGCTTGTGGCAGGCTCAGGGTGGAGGTTCGGAGGCCTTAACTGGCCAACGGTCGAAAGGCCGTAACATGGGCAAAGGGAAGGCTTCGATGGAGAAGTCTTCTGAGAAGAAGTCCGTTACTGACCGCGAGAAACTAAAGGCAGAGAGGACCTATAATGATTGTGGCGAGAGAGGCCACTATTGGAGGCAGTGACTCAAGCGGAAGACCGAGAAGGATGAAGATTCCTCAGCAGCAATCATGAAGACTCTGGCTTCTGTGCACCTGGAGGTGGTGGACACTGATGTTTCATTTTCTTCAGGCAGGGAGGAGATTGGAGGACTCTCCGCAACGGATACTCGGGAGTGGATTCTAGACAGTGGTGCTTCCAGGCACATGACTCCTTCCCGTTCCGGTTTACAGGATCTCTGCAGGCTTTCTGGTCACTTACTTACTGGGGATACATCCACTATCCCAGTTCACAGTGAGGGCAGGATGGAGATAGTGTCCGATGGGGCAGAGGGGGGAAGCATTCCTCCCAGGTGTTGTATGTTCTTCATCTGTTGTCAGTGCATCAGGTTTGCAAGACTGGCGTACGGGTGGAGTTTGATGAGCATTTTGTTGCTCTCCGGGACAAAGCAACAGGCCAAGTGGTTTGGGAAGGCGGAGTGGAGAATGGAGTTTACAAGCTTTCAGCACTCTCTCTCCCAGGTGTTCAGGTTTGTGATGAGTGGCACTCTGGTAATGGCCACTTGTGTGTGGATACGCTGCAGGTGCAGGCTTTCTAGGACCAGATGGTGGATAGCTTGCCAGTAGATGGCAGCAGTTGGTAGGAACTCTCCAGTACTGATGTTTGTAGTTCTTGTGTTCGTCAGTCAGAGGAAACTGAACAGGTAACTTATGCTCTGATGTCTCGTAGTATTCGGGACAAAGAAGCTCTAGTAGATGAGGATGTTCTTTCCACGGGGGCCTTTCGGAAAGCCAGGCAGGTGGCAGTTGATTACTTGCAGAAGGAGGTGCATACTCCAGGCTTTGTGGTTTCGGTTTCAAAGGGGGTGGTTGATAGGTTTCAAAAGGCCTTGCGTGGTCTTAATCAGGTTTCCAAGACTTGTTTTTGCACCGTAACAGGTGTTGATCCTTGTGAGCAGTGTGATGCCTCTTTGACTCAGAAGCAGAATGGTTCATTGATCTGGTTGATGGACACTAGATTGGACGGGAGCTTCCTCATGAGGCTGTTGAGCTCATGGTTGCGGATCACTCTTTGGGAGGCAGGATTGCGTTTCCTGTGGTTTCTGCGGCATGCGCAGGACCATGGACTCTTGTACACAGGAGGGGGATTGTTGAATGGAGTCCGACTCCACGGTTGGAGTGACTCAGTTTGGGCAGGAGATCCGGACACGAGGAGATCTACTTCAGGCCCAGGAGCAGTTTTACGAAGCAGTAAGAGGCAGTCATCTTTTGCCTTGTCGCGGACAGAGGCAGAGTGTAACGGGAGGCGGACGCGTGTATTGGAATCGTATAAATGTGAACAAGATTCTGAGCACTTAACAATTGAGCATTACAACCACAAAGCTTGAAAATGACAGTACACCACATAAAGAGGCCGATGATAGGCTGACCCCCCCCCCTTTAGGTTATATTACCAAAAGAGTCTGCAAAGTACAAGATTATGGGTGCCTGGGGATTCACCACCAGCCTGCACCTGATTCTTCCAGATACATCATGTATGAATACATCTCAAACAAGAGAATCTGTAGGTACATCCGCCCTACACACAGGTACATCCGCCCTGCATAAGCCTCTTCACAGGTACATCCGCGCTGCACAAGAGTATCACAATCCTCACAGGTACTCCGCCCTGCACAAGATGTAAATGGATCTTTAGGCCCTGTTTCCACGCGAGAAACTGATCCAGAAACCTGTATTCTCCGCGAGCAAGTGTCCCCAATGCTTGCCCTAAGCACCTGTTATACCAGGAAACCTTGAGACACATCCATGCTCACATATTCCATTGCTGTCCGGCCTGTTTTGTGCAATAACCAGTCCAAAACAGCAACTTTCTATCGCGAGAATTCCACCTGTAAAGGGTCCTACAGCCCTGTGGAGGTCCCTAGAGCTGTCCTGTACTGTCCAAGTTGACTTTGGACACCTGTAACCAGCCCAAAACTCGCAATAACCAGAAATTACAGGTCTGAAATTTACCAACCAGCCCTTTAGAAGAGTGTGGGGATCGATATCCAAGCTTGTGTGAGTCCGGGAAGCAAGCAACCAGCCCTGTAGCAACTCCCAAAGCTTCAACCAGCTCTCCAATGTGTTGAATTATGAATAAAACAGCCCAAAAGGCCTCTTGAAGGAGGCGCCTTTCTCCAGTGCCACCTAAGGGGCTTGGTGGGTACACATACAGGCTGACAAGTGTCCCCATAAGGTGTCTAGGTAGGTGTCCAGGTAGGTGTCCAGCCCATAGTGCTCCATTTGTCCTGTTTGTATAAGTTTAGGTCCAACCAAATGGGAAATGGCCATAAGCTGTCCGGACTTCATTAATTTTGGTCCAACCAAATGCGAACGCATTATAAGTTGTCCGGCCACTTATTAATGAGTGTGGACCTGCAAACCAATAAACTTTAGTAGTAAATGAAATAAGCTGTAAATTGAGTGTGGACGCACTTACCACCTGCAAAACCCATAAGTCCACAGTTTTAGGCCCAAACAGGAGTGCACACACGTGTCCACAAGGTGCCCGGGCGTCCGCGGTCCCTCGGACTTCACAAGCCAAAATAACAAGCATTGTCCAGGCAGCAAGACAATGTCACACAAAGTAAAATAAAGTTATGGCATGCATCATTTATGCATTGTGCACATGAAAACTTAGAGAACCACCTATCATCATTCTTGTACTTGAAAATATTCCGCCTGCCATCATAACACACCATGTGTGCATGGCCGGAATCCACACGGGCACCGCCCGAAAGTCCACAAATGTCTGCCATGTCCTTGGACTCATATGCATCCACTCATATGATCCATACACATGCCCAGGTATAATACATACATGCATCCGCATGTTTCTAGGCCTGACACGCATCCGCATGTCCCTAGAATATAGGGATTTGTGACACAGAGTACCGGGCTGTTTGTGATGCTGCTTGTGAGGTGGTGAGGATGCAGGGGTTGCATGGCAGGTTTGGGTTTCCACTAGAGGAATCCATGGTCATCCAGAGGCACTTTGTTCGTGAACAGATCGTTGCTGATGACATCTTGCTATAGTTCTGTTCGACGGAGGACAGTACGCTGGACCTCTTCACAAAGTCGCTATCTCAGGATTTGCTCAGGCGGCACCCCAGCTCCCTATGGTTGGTTTCACAGCCAGGAGCTTAGAGGGGGTGTTAGAAGTCATCTCCTGTCTAGTTTTATACACCAGGGCCTTTGTTGTGGGTGTGCCCGCCCTTATGAGGTGTTTTATCATTTTTCCCCACTCTCCGCATTTTTTCCCTATTTTTCCTATTTTTTTTGTGGCTTGGGAGGCAGCCCATTTGCTGGCCGACTGCTGGAACTGGTCCACGACTCCATGTTTGAGGTGGCCGATTGTTGACAAGCTGTCCGACTGGATGGTGTGCTGGTCGTGGAGTTTCAGGGCCAGTCGGCTGCCCTACAGTAGGTCGACTGCTGTTGGGGGGCCATATAAATAGACCCCCAGCCCCCTTGCCAGTTGTATATCATACTCGGGATCTTCTTGTGTTACACGATTATATCTCTCTCTCTCTTGTGCTGTATTTTTCTGCATGCGTTTTTGCTCGTGTTCCCAGATCTGGTCATCATCTCCGTTGGTCATCATCTCCGTTGCGCATTCTGACAGTCCCCCCCCCCCCCCCCCCTTCCGGCCCCGACGACCTGTGACCTGCTTGCCATCACACTCCTCTCTCCCCCTGCCCGCCATCGCCCTCTGTTCTCCCTTGCCCGCCATCTGTTAGAATTGTGCATCTCAGTGTTTTGGGGCTTTACTATTTATCTGGCATTTTACTGGATTTTCTCCTATTTATTTGTCCAAGGCCAGTCAGCCAGCCCTAGAGGCAGTCGGCCAGTTCCCTCTTGCACAGTTCCCCATTATTCACTCATTCATCTACTTCCCTTGCACATAGTTCAACACTCAGTTGCTGGTCATTGCCATTGTAAAGCTTTACTACTTTTATAAAAGGTGATCTTGTCCAACTCTCTCAATCTCCTTTTCATTTCTCATATGTTTACTGTTAATACTTCCGCCTGTGCTATCTCCTTCATGGTATCATATGCATAGGTCCAGGCTGCTCCAAACTCTGCAAATTTGCCCACTTTGCTATGCGTTTTTCTTCCATCACTTCTCCGGCTGCAGATCGGTCCCATATAGTAGCTGGTGCTTCCTATTCAAGAAAGCAATTTACTAATGAGAAGGGGACTAGGATGATGAAAACATGAATGATGAACTGGCAATGATCGATTGCACTTACCTAGCTGCTTGAAAGGCAATGTGGTCGTGGGAGAAGAAACGGGCCACCGCCATATCCATCTCGTCCTTCAACTTGGGGTTCCAGTTCTTCGCAAGTGTAGATTGTCGCCGTGGGCCACGCAAGGGTTGAGAGGCCGTGGAGATGGAGGGTGCCGGTGTCATGGATGGAGCAACATTCTGACTCGATGGTGAAGGTGATGGCGTGCATGATCCCGATCCACCACATGACTCCATCGTAGAGGCATGAGTTCCTCTCCCCATTGTCGCGGGATCCATGGCCACTCGTGGTGTCCTCCTTGCCGCTTCGACCGACTCGTAGCCGGCAAGCTTGTCAAGAAGTTCCCGTCTCTTTTTGGGGGTGAGATTCATGCTAAACCGCATCTCATGCCCACCCTCATGCAAGAGGCGGGCTTGCACTTTGTTGGGTGCCACCCGTTCGCCAGTACGAGCAAAGCGATGGCTTGAGCCTTGAGAGAGAGAGAGAGAGAGAGGCTTGAGGGAGAGAGACTAGAGACTAGAGTGCTTCGGTGAGAGCCTAGAGGCTTGGAAGTTGGAAGACTCAAGAGGCTTGAGGGAGAGGTGAGAGAGAGAGAGTCTAGAGAGTAGAGCCTTGTGTGAGAGGCTTGGAACTTGGAAGTTGGAAGAAGCTTGTTGCTTGAGGGAGAGAGACTAGAGAGAGTAGATATCATAGAGTGTGGCTTGCCGCTTGAAGCATGAGCAATGAGCAAAGTGCCAAAGACTCAAGACTCAAGAGACTTGAAACCTGAAAGTTGCTTGAAGGTGTGTGTGTGTGCTTGTAGCCTTGTAGCCTTGTTCTTATATAGATAGGCAAGAGAGAGAGGTAAGGACCAAGCCTCAAAGGCCAAGGCAAGAGAGAGAGGCAAGGGCCAAGGCCCAAGCCTCAAAGGCCAAGGCTCAAGTGGCAAGAGGGGAAGGTGTCTCCAAATGGCCAGAAACGGCCAAAAAAAGGACCGTTGCAAGGTGCAATGGCTCTCTGCCGTCCCCCCATAGGTCCGCCCCCCACACCGTCCCCTGCCAGCAGTCATCCCCCCCGTTTTTGACGTGTCCCGAGACGGCGTCTTGGCGTCCTAAGCTACTGTCCCTTCCGTCCCCTGTGACTATGATCAGGGACCTAGATGAGGACTCGAACTCCTTGGACAAAAGGGCTGATTTTGAATAGGATAGGGAAATACCCTCCTAAACCAAGAGCACAGGGAAGGGAATCCCACGGGAACTTGTAATTCCTGAAACTAGATCACACATGACAAAACTTGGCTCTTATCTTGACCCTCAAAAGGAGATTGAACAACTCTAAGAACTTAGTGATTTAGTTATGAAAACACAAGAGGAGCTTGAATGAAGACCCAAGAAAGTGAGAGTCTCAGATACTGTATACCCTAGTATCTTAACGCCTACTATTGAGATTCGCAAACCTCTGGATGTGCCAAGTGTCATCATGGAAGAGACTGAGGCCTCCACCTCTTATAGCTTGATCCGTGATTGGTTCAAGGGACAACTTTCATACGGAAACCATGAGCCTATCTTGAAAATGGATTTTCTAGTCTCACCGGTATCTATTTATGGAAAGGAGGTTATGAATGCACTACTAAATATCCCCAAATTGTTAGACTTTATGGCCTCACAAACCAGTACAACTATAACTGTCCAATTTAGTGGAGATCTTGAATTGTTTGAAGCGATGAGAGCTTTCCTTAATGGAGAAATCAATGTCGGATTACCACCATTCGCTGACATGCATAAGGCGGCACGTCTCCAATATACAATGGAGACACCTTGAGTTGTACCGGAATCAATAGTCCCAATAGAAGAAAATACCAAATCTATGGTTAAAATTTCACTTAACAAACTGGGACAATACTTTGAAAGTGATGAGTCTAATGAACTACTACAGTCACCGCTAAGGGCATCACAGTAATGGGAGTCCTAGATGGTGGTGTGGAAGTGAGAATAATCACTAAGAAATGCTAGGAGAAGATAACCAAGCCACGTCTAGAAGTCTCAGACATCATTGTCAAGATGGCTGAAGGGATTGTCGTCAAACCTATTGGGATGCTATGAGATTTAAAGATCAAGGGTCTCAAACATTGGATTAAACATACTTTCATTGTTATGGACTTTTCCAAACAACAAGAATCATTATTCAGTTCCATTGTAATACTGCTATACTTGTAGAGAAGAGATTGATTCAAGGAAAGATCTAGCCCACAAAGATGCTGACAAACAAGCTATTGAGCTTGAGGATGATCTAAATTGGATACATATGATGGCCACAATCGATAACTGGGAACCAGAGGATGGGTTACACTTGATGGTGAGGAGCTTCCTAACTTTTTATCTCTACGAATGATTTGTCCCAAGAAAAGGGCCGCTCAAAAGAAGACTCAAGCCCAAGAAGAGACAAAGGAAAGACGAGCCAAACTTCAACAACGTCGAGAAGAAAACCTTAGACCTACTGCACAACCTTATGTTTGAGAGGTAATCGACAACATGGAGGATCACATTCTAGCTCTTAGAACATCCATTCAATTGCCTAGCTCTTATGGTAAAGTGCTTTATAATGCATTATTTCATACGGGGGCTAGTCACAATCTAATTTCCTTCAATGCATGGAACGAGTTGGGAAGACCCCAACTCGTAGATACCTCCTTAAAGGTGTATGGTGGAAACCCCCTCAACTTTAGCGTCCACCATTCAAAAAACTCTTGATTCTTACCTCCACACAGTAAACATCTCCATATAAAAAGAACGAACATATATGATGAGCCATAAAGTGGCAACCCAAATCTACGTTGAAATGGGTTCCCAAGATTTCTCCATCCATACCACCTCAATCGAACAAGCAAGAAGGACTTCAACACAATTGGCGTAGGAAGGCCAAGTTACAAGTTATCCCAAAACTCTTATTAAAAGCTTAAGGCTACTACGAGGGTAACCATTGTATTTGGATACCTTAACATAAAAGTATACCACTCGTCTCACTGCCGCCGCTTACAAATTTCCAAATCTCTTTATCAATGATAGTCAAAGGCTTCAATAGCTCAAATGCCAACAAAGGGATAGCTATTGTAAAAGAATCTTCACCACCAACGTCAAAACAAGTCTGGATTCCAAAGAGAAACCCTATCACACGAGACAGGATGGTGAAGCTTCTAAATCACTAAAGGGTACAATGTCACAAAATTTCCTACAGCTTCTAATTTTCTACTGTTCATGTGTGGCATGTGGAGCCTAACATGACATACATGTATGGCTGGTATAGCCTGACATGGTGTGTCTGTGTGGCATATGGAGCCTGACATGACAGTACATGTATGGCTGGTGTAGCCTGACATGATAGTACATGTGTGGCTTGTGGAGCTTGACATGGTGTACATGTATGGCTCATGGAGCCTGACATGATGAAATTCTATGGGACTAGCTATCTTGGAGATCTTTTGTATTTATGTTCTGGGAAGGTTCCGGAAGGATCATGAGCCCTGGACATTTTATCGGATACAACTGAGCAGATGGGTGTTTCTTTCAATCTAGCTGCACTCATGTGTGTGCATGACTTTGATTTTATCTTTGGATGACTTGTCTTGTTTGCTTGGACAATGCCTGAGATTTCTGCCTGTGTTGTCCATGGGACCGGGGACGTGGGCACCTTGTGGACGTGTATGTGCAGTGTGCACACATGTTTGGGAGTGACAGGTGGTCTACATGTGTTTTGCAGGTGGTAAGTATTCCCAAAAACTCAATTTACAGCTTTATGAGTTCACATGTTAATAATTATGGGTGCAGGTTCACACACACTTATAAGTGGCCGAGAATCATAAAAAAGATTGAAACAATAGCAAAAAGTGAGAATGGGTTAGAATACACCTGGACAATGAGAAAAACCTTGTCCATATCGAGGTTGCACGTCCACGCGTATTGTAAATCAAACTCATCTAGCAAGCTCATCGTTAGATAACCATAGTTCGTAAGCATGCTCTGATTCTTCGATGCTAGGTTGATTTTTTCAATAACTGCATCTCAATAACCTGTAAATCAAACTCATCTAGCAAGCTCATCGTTAGATAACCATAGTTCGTAAGCATGCTCTGATTCTTCGATGCTAGGTTGATTTTTTCCCTCACTTGGGTGTGCTTAATATATATATGTGTCATTTGGTATACTAGGTAACGGTTTGAGTGTATCCTCATTGTCATATGGCATGGGTATTATAAGCAAGTGAGCTAAGTAGCTATCGTGAGCTAAGCTCTCTAAGAAGTCACTCACCATGCTTCAGAAGGGACAAGGATTTAGAAACATTACTCCGATAAATGACGGTTCAAGTCCATAAGTTCTTGCCCTCCTCTCTTGCTCTACAAGTTGTAATGTACACTTTTGTGATCATGTCGTTGTGATGTCTCTCCTACCATGGACTGTGATAGTCTTGTCCCATAGCGCCTAAAATAAGTTCTATAGTGCCAACCTAAGTAGGACGCTGTGTACAACATGTGATGCCTATAGGTAAAGCATGGTGCAAGGGGATGGAACCGTAGGTAGAACAGGTTCACAATGGGTGGTTTTATCACAACATCTGTTCCCTAGTGGTGCATAAAAATAGCGTGAGTAGGCTTGGAAAGGAGGAATACTTAGCTGTCCCCGATGGTATTATTCTTGGGAATCCGGGTCCAGGATAGAGTCACTCATGTTGGTCCACGAAAAGTCCATGCTTACGACTTGTAACATAGAGTCGTACTTCATTCTTTTGTTTGACATGTGCTTTTTCTCATTATCTTTTTTTGTTAAAAAAAATGGTTAGTTGGATATTTAGTATATGTATAGGTGCTATATTGTTGTACATGTTGGTGCAAGCTATATTGTCATGGGGTAGCTTTTTCCAACAGGCTCTCTCTTGATATGGACATGAACTTTTTGGGGAGCAAAACGTGGAGGATAAAAGTAATGATATTAGCAGAAGTCCCCTCTTCCTGCTTTCTATCATACGTTGACTTCGCGGAAGGTATTGTAGGTTTTTTGTAACCATTCCTTCCAACTTTACTCCATCAGTTTTTTTTTGGCTAGGAGCACTCTTTATTACTTGTCGTCGCATGTTAATTTCCAGCTTTAATGGTGGTAGTAAAGGGTTCTCATAAGACTGGATGGATCTTATGGTTTCTCCCTGATGATCAATGGAGTTGACAGTTGTGTAGTGCGTCGCTCTAGGGAAACTAATGGGGTTGGGACTTGGATAGGCAACAATGGCTTTGTACTCTTTAGTGATGTAGAAGCTTCACCATCAATCACCATGTCTCGTGTGATAGGGTTTCTCTTGTAGGCATATGCTCACTTATGGTAGTGCTATGTGTGAACAGGGCTTAACCAAGGGCACTTTTTCCCCTTGGATATCAAGTGTGAAAGAACACTCCACATAATATATTTTGTACTTCTATATTATATGGATGTGACACACATGCAAGGGCTGACTTGCATTTTGTGGCTACCACACTTTTGTCTCTCTCTCTCTCTCTCTCTCTCTCTCTCTCTCTCTCGCTTTCATTCAAACTCAGGATACATGTTCACGCCACTCACAGCCTTAGCATCGGCGATGTAGGATATCTTATATCCCTCTTATGGCACTGGATGGAGTTAGACATAGATCTGCATAGCATGCTTGTACTACCCCTTCAGCATCGGCGATGTATGGTATCTTATATCCCTCTTATGGCACTGGATGGAGTTAGACATAGATCTGCATAGCATGCTTGTACTACCCCTTCAGCATATAGAGATGCATCTTGCCTTAGCACTCCATCCACATCCCCACCCCCCTTTATATTGTTTGTATATGGGCTCCACCGATCCATGATGATTCACAGTTGTATCCAGACACATGCACACTTTTTCTTTTCTTTCTTTTCCTTTTCTTTCTCTTTCTTTTCTTCCGATGACCGGAAGAACACAGTTGTATTATTTTTTTGTCTCATAGGCCGACTTTGGCCTCTCGTAGATGTTAATTTATCTCTCTCTCTCTCTCTCTCTCTCTCTCTCATTCTCTTTCTTTTCTTTCTTTCTCTCTCATTTCTGTGTGAGCTTCTTCTTCCTGCACCTAACCCTAATGTGTAGGTTTCTCTGTGTGTGTGTGTGTGTGTGTGTGTGTGAGTCCAACACCAATAATTGGTATCAGAGCTCTGGAGATTCTTAGATTTTGGAAATTTTGTCTCTGCAATTCCTGTGAATTTTCGTCTCCTGGGAATTCTGTTGATTAGATCCGCCGCCGGAACCAGACCGCCCGTTGGCGGTTGCGCCTCTTGCAGTGCGGTCCAGCCCTCCCATTCCGGCCCGACGAATAGCTCCGTCCCACGTGTCTTCAATCCGTCCCACGGTTCCGACATCTGCAACGCAGCCTCATCTGCCCCTTGTACTTACGTCAGCCAGCTCTTCGCCACGTCAGCTGCACGACCGTACGTGCTCTACTCTTCGCCACTTCCCTTTGCTGCTCAACTAGCACCTGTTTGCTCCGTGGTTTTTCTACGACTCGTTCTGGTGCGGCTCCACTTGACGCAAGCCTCCGGATTGCACATGCTCACGCCCGCACCTAAAGCCCCTCACGCCTACCTGCCAATTTCAAGGTATTTTTAATTCAGATTTATCAATTAAAAAAAAAAGTCAGAGATTTGTAGCCATTTCAGGAGGGCAGGTCAGATTCACCAATTGCAAGGTTCAGGCAATTTTGGGGGATTTCTCAAGTTGATGCCAAATTGACAAATTGGACATGCTGCTTTGCTTGCAATTTGGGGGTTTTCCAAATTGAGGTCAAAATCAACGAATTGAGCCTCTTTCAGTTGTGCAGAAATTTGGGGCTTTTGTGAAAATTGCACATTGAAGTGATTGGAGTGCATAAAAATTGGGGCTTTTCAGATTGGAGCATGTAATTGGGCATTACAGCTGTGATTTGTCGCATATGTATACACATTGTGTGTAATTGGACAATTTGGTATAGGTTTACACTTGCTTGAGTTTACAGGCAAAAATTGGTAAAAATTTGCACAGGACATTTGGTTGCCTAGCAGTGCACATTGGTGCTTGGTTTGCTTGCAGATATATTTTGTTGACATGGCTCAAAATGCTACAGATGTATTTGGTGTGCTCACCCAGGAGGACAAGTTGGATGGATCTAACTACTCCCTCTGGAGTTTCATGATCCGTAATTTGCTGGTAGCTAAAGGGCTTTGGGGCATCGTGTGTGGTGATGACACATGCCCACTTACCATACAGCCAGCCATGCCTCAAAGGGGAGGTGCTCAAAGAGCTCCTGAGGTAGAACGTGGTCCCACATAAGAGCAGAAGAGATGGGACTCTAGGGATGCACATGCCATGTCATTGATAGCTCTTTCAGTGAAAAGGACTATTATTCCGCACATTCGTTCTTGCAAGACATTGAAGCTTGCATGGGACACATTGGAAGCAATGTATCAGGTACGCAATGAGGCAAGAGTTGCCTACTTGAAGAGGCAATTGGATCATCTTTCTATGGATGAGGGTGACTCCATGGCAGATCATCTCACCAAAGTGAAAGATTTGCAGGAACGATTGCTCAACATGGTAGATCATATCACCATGTCTCGTGTGATAAGGTTTCTCTTGTAGACATATGCTCACTTATGGTAGTGCTATGTGTGCACAGGGCTTAACCAAGGGCACTTTTTCCCATGTGGTTTTTCCCCCCTGGATATCAAGTGTGAAAGGACACTCCACATATTATATTTTGTCATAGTCACAAGGGACGGGGAACGGTGACGGGGACGGGACGGGGGACGGCCATAAGTAGGGAACGGGGACGGGGACGGGGGAGGGAACGACACTCAAAAAATACTTTTTTTTAAAAAAATTTTCTACTCTACACTTATTCTACTTTGAAAGTACATCAAAATGAGCACAAATTTACACTAAAATGGTAAGCTTTTGAGTCATATTAATAATTAAGTAGATACAAAATGAGTCATGACTCGAGTCAGGACTCAGGAGCCAGGACTAAGCCTTAAGGAGGCAAAATACATGGACGGATTCAAATGAGTCAATGACAAAAAAGTGCTGAAGACTAGAGGCTAGAGGCTAGAGCTAAGTAGTAAGGCCCATGAATCATGATCCATGAATGATCATCCACGTGAAGTGCTCGCCTCATGGCCATGGGTAGCTTGTGCCAAAGAAGCATCAAGCACTTTGTCGGCGCCACCCGTTCGCCGGTACGGGCAAAGCTTGCATACCCATGGCCGAGAACCGCCTCCATGAACAGATGTGGTGTAGTTAACCTCCTCCCACCATGTCCATCCCGTTGTCCTTCCACGAGAAGCCCCGGCATGTGAGGAGGATGCCATGGTTGAAGATGGCTTGACTCTTGAGCCTTGAGGAATGAGAGAGAGAGAGAGAGAGAGAGAGAGAGAGAGAGAGAGAGAGCCTTGAGGAATGAGAGAGAGAGAGAGAGAGAGAGAGAGATGTTGGGTTTTATGCTGTGTATGCACCCAGAGGAGTGCTAGTGATCATCAGTAGGTTACTGGGGCACTTTTTACTTCAGTTAGTGGAGGTTTTTTCCCCCAGTTTAGTTCAGTTTCACTTATATGCAGTTTATAAGTGTTTTGGTCCACCCGGCACATTTATGGCCGGACATGTGAACACTTATCTTTTAGGGTCACTATCATGTGGCTATTGTACTTGATTTTATTAATTCATTGAAGCATATTGGAAGTCGTGTTCTCTCATCTTGGTTTCCACGCTTGCTTGAACCTGTGTAAACCCTAACCCTAACCCTTGAGTGCCTTCAATTGGTATCAGAGCTTTGAAGCTCTGCCTTGCACTGCCCGTACATTGCCATTGTTGTGTGCCATACTGAGGTCTCAGAACTTGCTGCCCGTACACCCACTGTGCGCCGCCTTCAGCTACAGCTGTGCGCCTGCTGCCCGTACACCCTTAAGCTACAGTCGTGCGCCGTACAGCATTCAGTTTAGTCAGCGCTCGTGTACCAGCCAGTCTGCGCCGCCTGCAAATAGCCGCCTTCAGTACCCGTACTGTACCTGCAGCGCACGTGTTTACTGTACCTGCCCGTGCCTGGTTCAGTCGGCCTTCAGCCCGTACATCTGTGCGCCGCCTGCATTGCCTTCAGTGACTGTACCTGCCCGTACAGTCAAGCGCAGCCATCCTGACGTGTACCTGCTCACACTTTCTGTATCTGGCGACTGTACCTTCAGTGCAGCATTCAGTGCTGCGTACCCGGCGACTGTACCTGCAGAGATACGTCTGTATGCTTTCGTACCTGGCTTCCGTACAGAACCAGTAGACTGTACAAGCATAGTACAGTCAACAGTACCTGCAGAAACACAACCTACACAGTCATTCGGTGGTAAGCATTAAAATTCAGTTTTTGGGCATTTTTATTTTCTCTGTGAAAAATATACAGGCACAACAGGCAGATTTTCTAGCAAAGAACTATACAGGTTTTTTGCACAGTTTGGGTGCAGCAAATTTGGGCATTTTTGGGGCATTTTGGCATTGTGTACGCCATTAGCTGCTCTACTCAGTCATTGGTGCATTGAGCTGCACATTCAGAGGATTGAGAGTGCAGGCAGATTTGGGTGAACTGTATTCAGTGGAGTACAGTTATTATCAGGGTTTCTGCTATTGGTTTTTTGGTAAACAGGTACAACATTGTGCGTAAAGCATAATGGCAAATCAACAGCAAAGTGATGTATTCACATATTTGTCTAAGGAAGACAAATTGGATGGCACGAACTACTCCTTGTGGAGTTTTATGCTGAAAAATGTGCTTGTGGCAAAAGGTCTTTGGGATTTTGTTAGTGGTGATGAACCACGTCCAGGTCCATTGGCTCCAGAGACTCCTCCCCAAGGGGGTGCTCGTGGACGAGGACAACAGGTACAGGCTCCAGGACAGCCATTGCCTGTTCAGAGAACAAATGCTCAAAAGACATGGGATGCCAGGGATGCACAAGCTTTGTCACTCATTGCATTGTCAGTTCAGAGGTCCATTATACCTCATATTCGTTCAGCTGGCTCTTCACAGAATGCATGGGTGACTTTGGAGCAGATGTATGCTGCTCGTAATGAGGCTAGGATCTCATTTTTGAAAAGAGAGCTTGAAAATCAGAAAATGAATGAAGGAGATGATATGTCTAGCCACTTAAACAAGCTGCAGGATTTGAGAGAGCAACTCATCAATGTGGATGAGATTATTCCTGAGACACAGCTTGTGTCCACCATCTTGCACTCTTTGCCAAGATCTTACTTGGCTTTCCATACCTCTTTGAACCTCAGCATGAGGAATGCTGTTGAACCCCTCAAGTATCAGGAACTTGTTGCTCTCTTACTACAAGAGGAGCAAATGAGGAAGAATATGAATATGAACACAAATGCTGAACAAGCATTTACTACAGGTCAAAAGGGGAAAGGAAAAACTCAGCCAAAGAGTGCAAATCAAAATTCAGGTGATGGTGGTTCTTCACAGGATACCAAGAAAGGTGATGGACAGCCCAAGAAGAAAGGCAAATGTCATTACTGTAAGAAGCCAGGTCACTACATCACGGAATATAGGAAGAGGATTGCCAAAGAGAAGGCAACGGAAGCTGGGATGTCAGTTAATGATACTTCTAAAGCTCCTCCAGAGACTGCTTCTTTTGTTGAGGACAGGGATTACTGTTTTTATACATGCAGCTACGATGCCTCTTGGTCTTCACAGGCACTCAGTTTGACAGAGCATGCATGTACTTGGTATTTTGATAGTGGTGTCTCAAAGCATATCACATCTCGCAGGGATTTGTTTAGTCATGTTGGCCCTGCCCCTGTTGGCAAAACTGTTCAGTGTGCCGACAATGCTTCATATCCAGTTCGTGGCATTGGGGAGATTCAGCTCACAGCCATTGATGGCTCCATTCTCCGCCTTACAGATGCCTTATATGTACGAGGGATAAAGAAGAATTTGTTGTCCATTTCTTCTTTAGCACATTGTGGAATGCAGGTCCACTTTGATGATGATAAATGCATGGTCAGAGACAAAGCTAATGCCTTGACCTTGATGCTTTGTGGTACATTATGTCATGGACTTTATCAGTTGGATGCATTTGAGCCAGTGGATCAGTCTGCTTATCATGCATTCACTCTTACTCCAGCTATGGTTGATGCGGAGTTATGGCATGCTCGCATGGGGCATGTAAATTTTGGGAGTCTTATGCTTATGCAGCGACATAATATGTTTACAGATCTACCTCTCATGGAGAAGCCTCCAGATCATATTTGTGAAGGATGTATTTTGGGAAAAATGCACAGGTTTTCCTTCCCACGTGATCAGGCTCTAAGAGCAACTGCAAAGTTGCAACTTATACACAGTGATCTTTGTGGTCCCATGCAGACGAAGTCATTAGGTGGTTGCTTCTATTTTGCAACATTTATTGATGACTTCTCTCGTATATGCTGGGTCTATCCTTTGACACAGAAATCACAGGTATATGATGCATTTTTGGCCTTTGTAGCACTTGCTGACACAGAGTCAGGATGCAAGGTAAAGACTCTCCGTTCTGACCGAGGGGGGGAATATATGTCACATATGCTGAATTCCTTTCTTGGGAGTAGAGGTATAAAACATCAGTATACTACTCCTTACACTCCACAGCAGAATGGGGTTGCAGAAAGGAAGAATCGGTCACTCATGGAGATGGCCAGATGTATGCTAAAGGCAAAAAGACTACCACATATCTTTTGGGTGGAAGCAGTAATGTGTGCTTGTCATATTTTGAATCGATGTCCCACAAAGGCATTGGTTTCTATTACTCCTTTTGAGGCTTGGCATGGCCGCAAGCCTTCTGTATCGCATTTTCGTATCTTTGGGTGTCTTGCATATGCACACATACCCAAAGAGTTGAGGAGGAAGCTGGATGATAAAGCCACAAAATGCATTTTTGTTGGGTATAGCCGTGAGAGCAAGGGCTACAGGTTATATGACCCACTATCCAGGAAGATATTCATCAGTCGGGATGTGATTTTTGATGAAAAATCAGAAATATCCATGGCTGGTTATGAAGCAAATCAGGCTGAAAATGATGTGTTTGAAGGTCTACTACCCATGGAGTTTCATTCCACAGTTGGTGATCCAACTCATGAGGGTACTGGACAGCCAGCAAATGATGTAGGTGGTGCAGAAATTCAGCAGCCAAATGAGCCAGAAGCTGAACTAAATATGGGACAGCAGGCACCACAGGTCAGACATATACCTAGATGGTATTTGAGGACATTACAGGACAGCCATTTAGAGGGTCCTCTTGCTGGTCGTACTCGTAGGGAGACAAGGACCAATGAGCGTGCACACATCATGGATTTGAATCTGGTTATGGCAGCTAGTTTACAGGATGATGATGAGCCTGATTCATTTGTGGATGCACGAGATAATGTGCATTGGAACAAAGCCATGCAGGATGAGATTGATTCTATTAAAAAGAATCAAACATGGGATTTGGTTGATCTGCCCAAAGGCAAGAAAGCCATTGGTACTAAATGGGTCTATAAGTTGAAAAGATATGCAGATGGATCCATTGACAGGTACAAAGCCCGTCTAGTTGCAAAGGGCTATGCACAGAAGAAGGGCATTGATTATGAGGAGACATTTGCTCCTACATCCCGTATGTCGACACTTAGGTGTGTCATTGCATTGGCTGCACATCGTGGTTGGGTTGTTCACCAGTTGGACATAAAGACTGCATTCCTACATGGGGACCTCGAGGAGGAAGTTTATGTATTTCAGCCCATGGGATTTGCAGAACATGGTCATGAGGGGAAAGTTTGCAGGCTGAAAAAGGCCTTGTATGGTTTGAAACAAGCTCCACGAGCTTGGTATGCAAAAATAGATGCTTTTCTACTCACTCAGGGATTTGTGAACAGTCCATCAGAGGCCACTCTGTATGTAAAGAAAGAAGAGACAGATTTGCTGGTCATCAGTCTTTATGTGGATGATCTCTTGCTCATGGGATCAAATGATGACAAAATTGCAGCTTTTAAGGAGATACTGCAACAGACATTTGACATGTCTGACTTGGGCCTTGTACATTACTATTTGGGCATACAGTTTGTGCAGGATAACAGAGGCATTGGGTTGTTGTAATCACGCTATGTTGCTAAACTTCTGGAGAAGTTTAAATTTCAGGATTGCAAGCCTATTAGTACTCCTATGGAGCCTGGGATGAAACTGTCACTACAAGATGACAGTGTTTCCTTTGATGCCACTACATATGCTCAGGCTGTTGGGTGCCTCATTTACTTGTGTAATACAAGGCCAGATATTCAGTATGCAGTCTCTCAGTTGAGCAGATTCATGCACAGCCCACGGTTGTCACATTGGCAAGCTGTGAAGCGTGTATTCCGTTATTTGCAGGGTACCTTGTCTCTTGGGTTGCTTTATCCTGAGGGGGGTGACATGCAGTTACACGCTTACAGTGATTCAGATTGGGCTGGTGACTTTGATACCAGACATTTCACTAGTGGAAATTGTTTCTTCCTTGGCGCTTCATGCATTTCTTGGCTAAGCAAGAAACAGACCACAGTGGCCACTTCGTCTTGTGAGGCAGAGTACAGAGCAGCCTACACTACTACTGTTGAGTGTGTTTGGTTGCATCGTCTTATGACTGATATGGATATTTCAGTGGAGGAGCCTACACCTATCTATACTGATAGTCAGAGTGCCATTGCTGTGGCCAGGAATCCTGTGTTTCATGCTCGCACGAAACACATTGAGATTCACTATCATTTTGTTCGGGAGAGACTCCAGGCAGGAGATATCAGTCTGATCTACTGTCCTACAGATCAGAATGTGGCAGACATCTTCACCAAGGCATTACCACGTCCGAAATTTGAACCATTCCGCAATGCTTTGAATTTGTTTCCTTTTGGTGGATGATGTACAGTGATCACATATCACTCCAGGGGGGTTTGTTGGGTTTTATGTTGTGTATGCACCCAGAGGAGTGCTAGTGATCATCAGTAGGTTACTGGGGCACTTTTTACTTCAGTTAGTGGAGGTTTTTTCCCCCAGTTTAGTTCAGTTTCACTTATATGCAGTTTATAAGTGTTTTGGTCCACCCGGCACATTTATGGCCGGACATGTGAACACTTATCTTTTAGGGTCACTATCATGTGGCTATTGTACTTGATTTTATTAATTCATTGAAGCATATTGGAAGTCGTGTTCTCTCATCTTGGTTTCCACGCTTGCTTGAACCTGTGTAAACCCTAACCCTAACCCTTGAGTGTCTTCAAGAGAGAGAGAGAGAGCCTAGAGGCTTGGAAGTTGGAAGAGTCAAGACTCAAGAGGCTTGAGGGAGAGGTGAGAGCCTAGGTCCTAGAGCTTGGAACTTGGAAGTTGGAAGAGAGAAGATTCAAGAAGCTTGAGCCTTGAAAGCTTGAGCCTTGAGAGTTGTGAACTTGTGTGTGCTTGTAGTCTTGTAGAGGCTTGTTCTTATATAGATAGGCAAGAGAGAGAGAGGAAAGCCTCAAGGGCAAGAGAGAGAGAGAGGGCCAAGCCTCAAAGAGCCAAGGCCCAACAGCCATAAACGGCTAGAAACGGGCAGGCAGGCGCAACGGCCAAAAACGGCAGGAGCAACGGCAGGCGTAACGGCTCTCTGCCGTCCCCGCACAGCGTCGCCCCCGACCGCCGTCCCCGTCCCTGCGCCGTCCCCTGTGAGAAACGTCCCGTGGGGGACGTCCGTCCGTCCCCGTCCCTGCGCCGTCCCGATTCGCCGTCGTGGCGTTCCAAGCCTCCGTCCCCTCCGTCCCCTGTGACTATGTATTTTGTACTTCTATATTATATGGATGTGACACACATGCAAGGGTTGACTTGCATTTTGTGCCTACCACACTTTTGGCTCTCTCTCTCTCTCTCATTTTTGTGTGAGCTTCTTCTTCCTGCACCTAACCCTAATGTGCAGGTTTGTGTGTGTGTGAGTGTGTGAGTCCAACATCAACATCTCTTTGGGATCCATGCTTGTTTGGACGTTGGTGGTGAAGGTTCTTTTACAATAGCTATCTCTTTGTTGGCATTTGAGCTATTGAAGCCTTTGACTATCATTGATAAAGAGATTTGGAAATTTGTAAGCGGCGGCAATGAGACGAGTGGTATACTTTTTTGTTATGGTATCCAAATACAATGGTTACCCTCGTAGTAGCCTTAAGCTCTTAATAAGCGTTTGGAAATCCATTTTGGGGTAACTTGTAACTTTGCCTTTCTACGCCGGTTGTGTTGAGGTCCTCCTTGCTTGGTCGATTGAGGTGGTATGGATAGAGAAATCTTGGAAATCCATTTCAAGATTAGATTTGGGTTGCCACTCTATGACTTGTCGTATTTCTTTGTTCTTTTGGAGGTGTTTGTTGTGTGGAGATAGAAAGATCGAGAATTTTTTGAATGGTGGACGTTGAAGTGGAGGGGGGTTCCATAGATTTTGTGGATGTTAAAGCTTCCTCCTCATTGCGATCCTCGATAATAGTGAGAGGTGGCAAGAGTTTATGTGTGGTTTCACCCACAGAGATGCACCTTGTTGACCAGTCAATCATACATATCTTGCAGCCTTCATTCATATATGACCAAGTATTATCGGCTTAGGTAATGTTCTAGAGTCATAACCAAGAAGTCTCCTACTAAGGAGGTATCTCCGAGTTGGGGTTTTCCTAATTGGTTCCATGCATTGAAGGAAATTAGATTGTGACTAGCTTGCGTATTAAGTATTGCATTATAAATTACTTTACCATAAGGGCTAGGCAATTGAATGGATGTTCTGAGAGCTGGGATGTGATCCTCCATGTTGTCGATTATCTCTCTAACATAAGCTTGTGTAGTAGGTCTAAGGTTTTTTTCTCGACGTTGTTGAAGTTTGGCTCGTCTTTTCCTTGCCTCCTATTGGGCTTGGGTCTTCTTTTGAGCAGCCCTTTCCTTGGCTGCTTTCCTGTCATGAGAAGCACGTAAGGATTCTTTGGTAAGAGGTCCATAGTATTTTTTATTTTTTTTCGAAAAGTCCATTGTATTTTTTATTTTTTTCCGAGAAGTCTTTAGTATTTTTTAAACTTACTACCATCAAGGAAACCGACAGTTTCAACTTCGTAAAGAGTCTCGAGACATATAGTACTTTGTGGAGTAACTTCAAAAACTCTAAATGGTCCCTTTTCAGTATATTTAGGCTTTTTCTTTTCACTGTCGTAACATGCAGTGGAAGTATTCGTATTGAGGATCCTGTCACACAAATGCTCACACCGTCTTCTTTATCCTGAGTTTCGCGAGTTTAGCAATCTACTTTAAGACTTCAAACTTTAAGAGAGAGAGAGAGAGAGAGAGAGAGAGAGAGAGAGAGAGAGAGAGAGAGAGAGAATTACCCACTGAAGGGTCCCCTATCCCGTTACCGGAATAGTATTTGATTTATTACTTTGAAGAGACTGACGGTGGACTGACAATAAGCCAAACGCTAGATCTAGGAAGACCAAGAGTCTGTTGAACTGCACACGGCTGTAGAAGCACCAATGATGTTCAATCTCGAGCCTATGTACTCTTCCCAATGGAATGAGGGAAGGCTGCAAATCTGAGGCTGAGATAGGGGCTGTTTGGGACTGTTCTAGGCTATGTATGAATGCTGAGTTTTACCTTCACCAAATCTATTGAATTGGGATTGCTTGGTGATGTATTCACACTAAGAGATGAATGCTGAAAACTGGTTGAATGCAAAAATGCACGGTTTACTGATGGCTGAATGCTGAAAACTGTTGCGTTTTGTTGGAGGGCTGGATGCACATGCGTTGATGCTCCTATGGCTGTAGGATGAAACGCTTCTCCAAAATGTGGGTTGCTGAAGTGAACTATGGGCTGAAGACTGAAACGCTGAAGCGCTTGCTGATGATTGCTGAGATATGAGATGATATGAATGAATAAGCAAAGCATGCCTATTTATACTACACTGAGGGCTGGTCGGTTGGCATTAAATGCTGGCCGACTGGATATAAAATGCTACACGACTTGTAGATGATGGTGGATAAATAGTGTTAAATGCTGGAAATTGTGGAAAAAATGCCAAATAAATCCTAATAAATATTCTAAGGCTACGAGATGCTATTTCAAGGCTTCTGCAATGATCTATATGCAATGGATGCATAGTTTTTCCATACGGCAACCATACGGCAAACGCATACGGGTATGGAAGTACGAAAAAAGTACTGTTCACACTCCCAAGAAATTCCATACGTTGGATACCATACGGCATCCTAAATTTAAGGAAAAACATGCTACATATGACCGAAAAAACCAAAGAAACTTGAAACTGCAAAGATTTTGGGATTAGAAAAAACATAAATGATGTAGAGCCAGAATCCAAACTCCGGACTTTATATTACTGTAACTTGTTTACATCATACATGTATGATCAATGATGTATCATGTATCATGTTACATAAGTAGGGACTAGAGAGTGTGGAGTGGGCAAATGCCAAAACCTGTCACTTGTAGGCATAGTTTTTTCATACGGCAACCATACGACATACGTGTATGAGTCTGGAACTATGAAATAAGTATGGTTCAAACCTTAGAGAAATTCCATACGTGTTAAATTAAAGGGTAGACATGCCATTTTCAAAGAAGTGAACCATGAGAGACTTAAAGTATGTGAAAGCCATGATAGATGGTCTATCATAGTTTTCACAAATTGACCATGTTTCATCCGTCAATGACTTTCACACATTGACAACTAATCTCTAGAGAAGATGCAAAACATTTTCTTTTTTGGCTGGAGTATGAAAAGTTTTTCCATACGTGACCATATACGCATACGGGTACGGAAGTATGGATTATTTTCCATACGAGTATGAAAAAAACTATGAATGGATGAATGATATGCAATATGCAGAGTGCTTTCTAATGCAAACCCTAAGGTTTCTACTGACTCTACATGCATGAATGCGTCTCTTCAAGTGGGTTAAGGGACTTGACTGACTGATTGACTTACTATGTTTGAGGAATGACCTACGTAGCTCATGCTTAACTTATCCTGGACTGAGGATTGCAATGGGGTCACAGCATACGACAAATATCATTCTAAAAGGTGTTAATACTGCACAATGTTGAACTGATGATGATGAGCCAACTTGTCACCATGCACTACAGTGCTGCAGAGTGCATGTGACATTCCCTCCTGCTTAGCTTGGCGGCAGGTTCATGGCTTCCAAGTAGTCCGCCTCAACAGCTGGGGGTACTCTTGAAAGGACTCCTCGTCTAGACTCCTCGTCTAGCCATACGGCTTCGTGGGTACCTCAATCTTGGAACTTCGTATAGAACTGACGTATCCGTCGATCAGAACCATGCTTCCAACGATGAAGAAGGATCTGCTCAGGCTCGATAACTTCAGCTTCGTCCACCACGTCTGGCTACTGTTCATTTGAAACATCAAAAACTTATAGTCCAACATATGGTTTTAGCCAAGAAACATGGAAAACATCATTCATTGTTCAACTGATAGGCAACTTTAACTTCATGGAGACATCACTTAACTTTTTAACTATTGGAAAAGGTCCAAAACTACGGAATGAAAGCTTGGGACAACCTTTACCCGCTTGTTTCAATCTTTGTTTCATGATGCGCAGATAGACCCAATCCCCTTCCTTGAAGTGGACATCTCGTGTAGACTTATTTGCTTGTCTGCTATAAGCTTCTTGTGCTTTGGTCTAGCGGTCCTTGACTTACTCAATGATTTCGGAAAATGCTTCCGTGGTTTTATTAGCCTCTAGAGATGGAGACACCAATCTCGTCAAAAGAGAAGAGAAACGGCGACCAAAGGCAAGCAATTCATATGGAGTCCGTCCAACACTGGATGAATGAGTATTATTCAAGATGGCTTGGACCAATGGAAGATAATGTTCCCATTTGGACTGGTCATGACAATATGACTTGAGTTATAAATTTCTGTTTGGCCATCTGTTTGTGGATGGAATGCACTAGACAACTGAAACTTCGTTCCAAAGTTTTCGAATAATACCCTCCAGAAATGCGAGGTAAACTTGGAATCTGTGCCTGATGTAATGGTGCTAGGCAAACCACAAATTGGGTACCAATGTTTGAGAAAAAGATGGGCTACGTCCTCAGCTGTGGCCGTATGCTTGCATGGGATGAGCATGCAGAACTTACTGAAGCGATCCACAATGGTGAAACATTGAGTGTTATGGGATCCGGTGGATGCTGGTAGAGGTTCTACAAAGTCCATCGATATGTCGATGAAAGGTCCGTCAGGGATAGACAAAGGTTGAAGTAAACCAGTCTTCTTTGTATGTGGAGCCTTAACTTTTTGGCAAATCTTACAGGCTTGAACATGTGAATATACATCACGCCTCATTTTTGGCCAATAAAAGGACTGTTCTAATTTCTCAAGGGTACTGTTGATATCTCTATGTCCTCCAACTAAGGAGTCATGGGCATCATGGAGAAGAGTTGATCGCTTTTCCCGAATGACACGGAGACAGTTCTTGAAGAACAACCACAACCGTTCTGCACTGAATAATGGCAAGGCTCAGAAGTGAGCGCCAAATTATACTGAGTATCAAACTCAAGGGAGTCGACATACTGGTCTTTCATGCCATCTAAGTCCTTCCCCGTAATTTTGAGAATGGTAGATTCCTGCACTGCTTGGATACTGGCCTTGCGACTAAGAGCATCTGCGACTGGGTTATTTATGCTTACCAGGGATGTACTCAATCATTCCTCCAAACTGTTGGAAGAGTTGACTCCACCTGGCTTGCCGATCACTCAAGTGGGCACTTGGCATGGTTTGAAGTCACTTAAGTGCTTGGTGGTCTGTTTTGACTGTGAAAACCGGTCCATAAAGAAAAGGCTTCTAATGTTTGAGCGCTGTGATCACACCCAAAAGCTCTTTATAAACCGAATAATTCTTTTCGACGACATCCAACTTTCGACTGTAGTAGGCCACGGGTCTATTGTCCTGCTGGAGAAGTGCACCTATGGCTACATTGCTTGCATCGGTGATGACCTCAAAAGGTTCATCTCAAGATGCTAACTTCAAAACAGGCGCTTTTGAGGCAGCTTTCGGGAGAATGGAATGCATCAAGCACCTTGCGTGTGACTGAGACTTTTGTTTACGAGTCTTCACCCCCTTGAGCAAGTCGGTGAGAGGTGCTGCAAGGTTGGAAAACTTCGTTCCCTCGTTCCCGTTTCCCCTCGTTCCCGTTCCCCCTTTTTTCCGTTCCCGTTCCCCTTGTGGTGCTTTCGTTCCGTTCCCGTTCCGTTGCTACTATGGATCCTGCACCTTCTGTACAGATATGTCTACGTGGCATCCAAGTGCGGGATGCACGTGACATGATCCCTGCGCATGGCATCATTCACTTTCTTGAGATCAACACACACTCTAAGTTCTCCATTCTTCTTGGGCACAACCACAATGGGTGAGTCTCATTCTGAGTGTTTAATCTCATAGATGAATCCACACTCAATGAGTTTATCGATCTCTTTCTTAACAATGCTTGCATATTTAGCTTCGGGTACCATGGGGATGGTGTGTTATACCACCTTTGCGGGACTCTCTTTATATCATGGTATGTCCACGCAAAGCAATCCCTATACTTCTTGAGGAGAGCTATAAGTTCAGCCTCCTCGGCATTATTTAAGTCCTAGCCTATGTAGATAGGCTTAGGATCTTCTCCTGGTTCAGCCAAGTCTACTTTCTTGACCTGTGCAGGCTCGTCATAGACGACTCCGCTCTCACTTGTGGGGCTACGTTTGGCATTTTCAAACACTAACTTGTGTTTCTATATGGTGTATGACTTGCAATGCTCGAGTGCTGGGCGCAAATCAGGCTCATTTTCCTTTCCTTCGTCAGCTGCTTTAGCTGCAGTCTTAGCCTCTCGTTCCTTCTGTGCGAGTTAAAGATTTTGTTTCCTTCTAGCTAAGTGACTCAGTTTTGGTTTATCAGAGACTTCCACCTTAGCTATATCAACTGGGGGTGGTCTACAATACTTGACCTTTTGTAACTCCTCTCCCCAATCGTCCAAAACTTTCGATATAAGTGAGTTACACCCATGTACTGGAGCCCTTGGATAGTAGTCATTCTTTCTTGCAGCCTTTTATGATGATTCACTGCATAGTGTTTTCATCTCCGTCATCTTCGGAGATGCTCCTTGGAGTCTTGATGAACTTCATCTCTTTCTTCAGATTGGAAATCCGTATCAGATTCGGAGCTACTCCTTGCAATTTTTTGGGATAATGTGGGCTTTGTTTTTCTTGTGGTGATTGAGGAGTTGGTGTCGCTTTCAGTCTCTGTTTCAGACCCCTCACCACTATTGGTGCTTGAGCTTGAGTCATCCCATGTGGACTCAAGTTCACTATAACCAATTCCCTTAGTATCAGAAGGTAGAGCACGGATCATTTGTAGGGGCACAACCTTAGGGAGCTCCTCACTCCCCAGCTATTGATCGTAGCCATCATATGTATCCAGTTTAGATTATCTTCAAGCTCAATAGCTTGTTTTTTAGCATCTTTGTAGGGTGGGTCCTTCCTTATATCGGTGTCTTCTCTGCAAGTGTAACAATATTGCAAAGGGGTTGAATGGATGGTAGTATCAGATCTCTGGTCAAATAGTCCACCACTACGCATTGGATGTACGTGACCAGTCACTAGGTCTACTCTAAGGATTGAGTCATCAAATTGTAGGTAGACATGGTTGTTGGACCAATTATGGACCATTTTAGCTTCATGCATAAATAGTCTTCCTAAGATCATTTCATAAGAATCGGATTGCTTGGAAAAGTCCATCAAAATGAACGTACGTCTCACTTGATGATTCAATACCTTGATCTTAAGATTGGGTAACATTTCCATTGGTTTGGTAATAGTACCATCAGGCATTTTAACCACAATGTAATGTCTGAGACTTAAAGCTTGGGTTTGGCCATTTTTTCCTAGCATTTTTTGGTAATTATATCGACTCTTGCACCACTATCAAGGACTTCCATTATTGTGATGCCCTTGGCGGTGATTGGTAGTAATGCATTGGATTCATCTCCTTCAAAATATTGACCCAATTTATTCAATGGAATTTTGACTATTGATTTGGTGTACTCATCCTTTGCTTGGGTTCTTAGATCTTCTATGACTTGAGTCGGTGAAATTCCTTAGTAGGGTTGAGCCTTGTGGGTTTCTACAAATGGTGGTAGTCCTATGTTGAGTTCTCCATGTAAAAGAGCTTTCAATGCTTTGAAGAGTTGAAGATCTCCACACAAGGGTGTTGTCATCGTGGTCTTTGTTCCAGAAGCCATGAACTCCAACAATTTAGGAATGTTTAAGGGAGTACCCGGCACCTCTCTACCATACGAGGGTGCTAGTGATATTGGAATTTCCACCTCTTGAACGGGTTCAGGATTTTCATACTCAAACATTCTCCTAAAGAGTTGAGAATCCATGCTTGGAACAGGTGAGTTCTCACTGACCTCAAGGATGACACTAGGTATATCCAAGGGTTTGTGGGTTACGATCGGCTTTAGATTATTTGGATGCACAGTGTCAGAGATGTTACTTGTTTTGGTCTTGGTTCTAACTCTTACTGAGTATGTGTGACGATATCCCTGAGCTCATGCAGTTGTTCTGATTCTTTTACATGGTCAGGATATGAACCGAGTTTCTCTTTGTTTGGTTTCTTGGGGGCTTGAATCCCTTCCTTTTTGGTCTTCTTAGTTTTGTTTGAGTGTCTCTAGTTTGCTCAGAACCAGCATGTGTGTCCACTGAATCGGAATTCTCTTTAATATCATTCATGTAGACTGGTTCGTTAGGTGTTTCCAAGTTCACTCATATTGTTTTCTTCGTTTTTTCCCTTTTATAGATTTCTTTCTTCTATTGTCTCTCTTCTTTTTGGATCCTACTGTTGAAGTAGCTTGGTTTTCTACTTTCTTTTCCACAACAGGTTTGTTTTGAGCCATGAGTCTCGTTATTGCATTCGCGGACGGGTTAGGATTTCTCAACATTGATCTTTGAGTTTGTCCACCCACTCCAATCATGTTGAGAGGTGTGATGGTAGGACCATTCTGTGTATTTACAACCACCACTTTCATTGGGCAATCTTTGATCCCATGATCTATGCCACAACGATTACAGGTGGCAAGTGGCATGCTGGAAGATGCAACTTGGGTGATTGGTTGGTTTCTAATGGAACCCTCAGAGATTCAGTGTGGTCCTTGACAATGATAGCATTGAAGAGGCATTCTCTTGAGTGTAGAGTTGATGTCTCGATCTCTTCCTTCTATTGCTAGACCCTTTAGAGGGTATTTCAGACCCAATATTGTGTATTTGTTGCTCCTCTCTCTTTGCAATCTTATCTTCTCTACATCGTGCTATTCATCGTCAAGAAGCAAGGGCTGAAAGTATCTATCAAAGTATAATCCTTTTTTGTAAGCTTCTGCATGTTACATTGTTGGGCTTTGGAGCCTTGTGTGTGTGAACACTCCCTATGAGTGTGTATGTGTGTGAACCCACTCTTATGTGTGGATAGGATAAGTGTGCCATGTGTCACTCATCCAAAGTGTGTGTGAATTTTTTGGGTCAAAAGATAAGGCTACATGACTATAAAAGCACATCACAGGATACAACAACCCTCACAGACTATGGAGAGTACCTCTTAGCCCTTGGCGGGGCTCATAGGCTAGCCATTTATAATGGCTTAGCTAGATGGCCTAGATCCAACTCCTTCACCTCCTACCCCTTCGGACATGGAGCCAGTACAGTGGACTATCTAATGGGATCCCTCTCTCTGATCCCACTCATTCCGGAGTTTACCATCTCTCCTTGCCCCATCGGTGTTGCAGTCGACCATGCATATATGGCCTTCTCCCTCACATGCCGATACGCCATCCAACCACCTGCTTTGCCCCATCACCGTTCGAGATACCACTTTACCAGAGAGACCTCTTCCATCTATTCTGATCACGTCTACTGCATCCTCTCCGACCTCGACCCCCATATCCCACTTGATGAGCTTACCACACACCTCTCAACCACCCTCCATACTTCCGCTGTAGCCGCCTTCCTACACTCTAGAGCCACCCCTACATCACCACGAGGGACTGTCCCACAGAGTAGCTGGTACGACGAGGAATGTCGTGATACCCGAGCCCATCTACATCGGGAGATGGCGCTAGGATCCACCACTCATCAGCAGGTGCGAGTGATCTTTTGACGTTTCACACGGAGAAAGAAGAGAGCCTACCTAGCCAGGCTTGAGTAGGAGCTATACTAGCTGTTTCTTGGAAGGGATTGTAAGGAGGCCTAGAGGATCTTCCAAGATCATCGCCTTCCGACTCCGATTCCTTCACCTAGCACCTTGCCACCTCTCTTTACCATGTCCCCGAGCAGCCACCTCTCCCCCATCCACCTGAACCTTGTCCCCCACACTCTTCCTTCTTTCACCTTAGCATGGTGAGAGATGCAGAGCACATGATCATGATGGACTCCTCACCGAGCATTTCTCCCATGCCAGGGACATGCTAGCCCCTTTACTGGTTCACATGTTTAACAGGGCTTTATGTGAGGGCTTCCTCGTTAGCTGGTCATCGAATACTATTGTACCTATCTTGAAAGCAAGTGACCCCATGGACCCCAACAACTACAGGACTATCATGATTGGTCACACCTTGGCCAAGATTTATGGTTCGATTTTGGAGCATGAGCTTAGTAGATGGTCCGAGGAGCAGAGGCTCAGTGCACTGGGGCAGGCAGGCTTCAGGAGAGGGCACTCCACACTAGATCATATCTTTACACTACGGGGGATCATTGAGGGGAGAGCTCACGGGTATCGGATACTATTGCTTTGTGGATTTCTGCAAAGCTTTTGATACCATCCCACGGGCCAGACTGATGAGGAGACTGTAGGATATGGGAGTGCTAGCAGAGATGCTTTGGGAGATCATTACACTCTATGAGTCAGTCAACAGGGAGAGTATGGGCTCCAGGAGGTGATTCAGAGATCATACACAGTACTATCGGGGTGAACCGGGCTGCCCCTTGTCTCCTACTCTATTTGGTCTATACATTGATGAGATCTCGGATTACATAGACAGACAGGGAGGACCAGGAAAACATTTGGCAGGAGTCCTGATACCGATCCTCTTGTATGCAGATGATATTGTTCTTATTTCTGATTCACCAGAGGGGCTGTAGAGGCATTTGGATGCAGTACGGGCCTTTTGCGAGGACCGGGACCTCACTGTGAACCTTGGAGGGGTTAACCTAAACAATGGCCTCGGGGGTTAACCTAAAAAATATGTAAGTATACCATGTGAGTTAAAATGAAGGGGTTTTTTAATTCAAAAAAATAAGGTAAATTTACAGAAATACATTTACAGAAGGGGTTTTTTAATCAATTTAAAAAAAATACATGTACGTCCATAAAGAAAAGGGGTCATGTTACCTCATATGTATACCTTGGGATCACTTTTGCTGGACCTCAGTTCTCGATGCGGAAGGCGGCCAAAACTAGATTGATGAGGGGATATGCAGCCCATGGCTGGCTAGAGAGGCAATGCTCACAGATATAGTTTCAGGAGTCGAGGACGAAGCTTTGGCTATTTGATACTCTAGTTACACCTGCACTACTGTATGGTGCCCCCATCTGGGGTCCTAGCTTATACCGCAGGAGGAGACAGAGGAGAGAGCCGGCCGAGACATACAGAGGAGGTATATGATGGGTGGAATATGATGGAGAGGCCCCTAGTGGCGATGATCTCACGCATGATTAGGAGTAAGCCATCAGTGCCACATGAGATTGTGCGGGCAGAGATGGGGGCTGTGCAGCACCGATAGTGACAGAGGCTCTATTCCAAACAGTGACATACTGGCACAGGCTATGGGAGCTTCCACTTGAGAGATACCCATGGCTAGCCCTGGAGTCCTCGAGATAGTTGACACTTGAGGGAGATACAGAGTGCTGGTATGCACAGGTAGGCACTTGGTTTGGCATGCACGATATGCAGATGGAGGCACTCCCCCCGTTCCACTACAGCATAGAGGCCCCGTCATTTGCTCTCAGTCGCACAGTGCGGAACAGGGTTATCAGGAAGGACATTGTCAGACTGGATACTACGAGGACATGGAGTTCACCTAGTCGTCCCCACTGGGGACAAAGATGGCCTTCTACAGAGATCACCTCCTATGCCTGACAGAGGATGGGTTCATCAGCCGCCCACGCTACATGGACACACACCTATCCTTTGGGGTGAGATGTGCGATCGGCCAGATCCGCACCTTGTCCCACCAGCTGATAGTGGAGACTGCCAGATATGGGCCTAGGGTGGCCGCACCAGAGGACAGGATATGCGAGCTCTATCACACAGAGCCCGAGACAGAGGATCATTACATATGCTGATGCCCTGTATACTATGAGATTCGGGGGAGGTTCCACTGCCTCTTCTGAGCTAGGTTCGGACCACTTTCGAGGATCATGGACTTCTCAGATCAGAGATGCTTGGGACTTTTTCTTCTAGTGCTCCGTAGACACAGGGAGTCCTTAGTGAGATCCTGATCAGTTGTACTTGCTCGAGGACCAACACAGAGAGCTCTCTCACCGACTTCTTCCATAACAGCAGTCCGTGGGCCAATCCACCCATCATACCCAGACCACAGGCTAGTGCAGGAGCTCGGCCTAGAGGTGTGACACTCGACAGAGCCACTGAGTTATGCAGAGCTCGACGCACTAGACCTCATGGCCCTCGCCCACGGCCACGCCACCACAGGAGTATCCGGGCCATCATCTCCCATCATCGTAGGACCTTCTCGTGCCAGCTCAGTTTTACCACCTTGAGCACCATGTCACAGCGGCCCATGACGTGCCATTCAGCTGGGCACCCTTGTTGCCCACATCTCCCTCGCCTGTAGCTCCACCGCAACTGTTTGCAGCCGCCATCGTACGCCAACGTGCCGCAGACGCCATCTGGCATGGTGAGTAGTTGTTTCTGTCATTGACCAGCAGCAGCAGCAGCAGCAACAATGCCTCTACTTGCATGGTCACGGAAGCAGTAAACTAAGGGATTTTAAATTAAAAAAAATCATCACATTAGAGCTCTTGCACTTACCAAAATTTGGGGTTTTACAAATTTCAGAATTTTTGCATCATCGTGGAAGTCAACCAGAGCTACAAAACATTTGATGCGGATTGTGATTGGCCAAATACGGGTTTCTTCCCACCGCCTCAGAGTAGAGATAGGTAGAGCTGAGCGCATTTTCAGAGCCGGGAAGCTCGTACGGACACCCAGAGAGGAGAGGATCTGCAGACTATGCCACATAGAGGTTGAGACGGAGGAGCATTACATATGCCGCTGCCCAGTATACTATGAGATCCGCGAGAGGTTTCACTGTCTATTTCGTGAGGGATTCGGTCCACCCTCCAGGATCATTGACTTCCAGGACTAGCGTTGCTTGGGCCTCTTCTTGCTTGAGCTCCGTCGACACAGGGACACCTTCTTGAGACACAGGCCCTAGCCACCCCGCCCCTTCCCTCGACAGCCAACCATCACGAGTTTCTTCCGGACCCAGGAGGTGGAGGACACTGACACAGTGGATCTTGTGGACCCTCCACGAGCTGCTCCGGACCTACCTCGTCCGAGAGGAGTTACCTCGGACCGAGCCTTTGCACTCCAGCGTGCCCGACGCCCTCGACCCCCCCGGCAGGCACGATCACCTCATCAGCTCCAGATCCAGGACATGCCCCACTGCCATCGAGCTACCTTTCCATGTGACATAGCTGAGGGAGACCTCTCGGCCATACTCGTCAGCCCCATGCTTGGCATTTGGAGAGTGGTATACCATCTACTCGGAGCTGAGGTTGCTCCCATGTTTTTATGTTCTCAGTATTCCATGACGAGTTTTCATGGACAGTTTTGTATCACCCCAGTGAGAGAGCTATATTTATGTTTTCATTCTGTTTTATTTTCCATTCCATGATGAGATATGCCATGGACATTATTGTATCACTTTGGTCTCATAGGCCCATTGGGTCTTTAGTAGACGCTTAATATATCTTTCTTTCTTTTCTCTCTCATACTCCACACTCTCTCTCTCTCTCTCGTTGATGCTTTCTTGGTACCATGTCAATCTACAGCCATCCCTTTTTAGGTCACAAAATACCATAAAAATGTCATTAAACATACTCATATTGCATTCAAAATATGTCCCAGCAATCGGTACATGTCTTGGGCACTTTCGGGCACCAATTGGGTTTGCCAAAACTACTCCAATTTGCCTTTATCTAGCCTTTAAACTTACCCTTTAGGTGGTTGCAAGGAATAATCATGTCTATGTGGCACCGGATTAAGGTGTGCAGGTAACATCTCAACCCGATGACTAGATTTTACATGCTCATTTATTAATTAATTGTAAGCATACTTAATAAAAAAGAAGAGTAGAAACACAGTAGGAGAAGAGAATTCTAGGTTGTGAAGAATTAGAATTACAGGTAGGGGAAGAGGAGTATTTTATGAGGGTTATGATGAAACGTGATTTACAAAAGTTACTGTTGAGGTGTTTTAGCTTATGGTTTTGTTCAGTTTGATTTCTTTATGCCCTTCGAAAAGTCTTGTCTGCTCATATGGTTTGATTGGCATGGCTCTGTAAGGTGTACTTTTTTTTGTTGTTATTAAAATTTCTAAGTGAAAAAGGAAATATACGACCTTATTTGACTGAGTTCCTTTTGTGGCTGCTGTACATTGTTTCCAGGAACAGAGATGGCCCAGTTGATTTGTGGTGGCTGCCGCACTTTGCTGATGTATGTACGTGGTGCCACTAGTGTGCATTGCTCATGCTGCCATACAGTCAATCTTGCGATGGAAGGTTGAGATTTTCAATCCTCGTTCCCCTTGTTCACTCATTGACAAAGCCTTAGGATAGGGGTTGAGTAGACTCATCCACAAAGCCATAAGATCAAAATTTTGTAGACATTTGCAAAAGAATCAGTTGGTGCTCCTCATACAAGTATGGCAAAGTTCACGGAGTTACTCCGACTGAAATACTTACATGGGGTCTTTAAGTCTCCTTGGTGGTAGGCTTCTTCCAACTTACATTTCTCATTCCTTTTTACAGCCAACCAGGTTGCTCATGTTACTTGTGGAGGGTGTGGCACCATGCTGATGTATCCATATGGAGCTCAGTCAGTAAAATGTGCGGTTTGCCAGTTTGTTACTGCTACTGGGGTATGCTTGCCTTCTCAACTCAATTTCTCCATGTTTTTGTAGCGCAAAGCAGGTGTCATAAAGACTTAGAGCTTTGCATTAATATCGGCCTAGTGGCCTGACAATGGTGATCTTGTTGCCGTGTGTTCCATGCGTGTGTGCATTTGCTAATTTCCCACTCTTTATTGAAAGAAGAGCACATATCTGGGAATTGTATTATCACACCCATCATTTTGGGAGTTGCATTATCACACCCAACATTTTGGGAGTATGGTTCTTTCAACCTGCATTCATGACATGACCAGATGGCAAGAGGTTATGCCTCATTGGTGACTGTTTCAAGCCCAAAGCAGGGCACTCCTTTTAGTTCTAACTGATGTGTGGTACAGCCTCCCAATATACCTTATCACATATATCTATGAGACAGCTGTGTCTTATCACACAGGTTGCAAGTAGAGACATGGCAGCTCCAGGTGTGCATGGCATGAAGAACATGTGAGGTGGAAACGGAGAGACATGCTTTATTCTACGCTCATCATACCACGAGATTCGAAGGTGCTATCACGATCTGTTCTTAGAGCGGTGCAGTTCTCTATGTAGAGTCCTCAAGCATGAGGACAAGAGCCCAAGAAAAGATTCCAAGATTCTCCCAAGGTTTCCTAAACAAAAAATGTCCTAAAATAAGTGAAATATGATCTAAATTTAGTGTTGCGTAAAGCAGTGACTGGTATGGTTGACTCTATCTACTCTGGCAGTACGCTGACTATAATTTTTAAATCACTGTTAGTATTTTCCAATCAATCAGAACATATAGCACCACCAAAGTGGCAATTTAACCAAAGGCTTTAACTTCTCTACCACTTATATGGCCTTCAAAATCTTCTTTGATGATGGCCCTGCATCATGGCCACTAATGGCAGGAGGCCCGAGGGGGCTAAGAAATGATGGCATACATAGGGAACCTTGATGCCAATGTGATTGAAAGATGACACAAAGGCAGTTGGTGCGTGTCGTTTGTGTAGGTGGGGCCAATCGTGAGCATATATATCTGCTTACATACCTAGGGTTGTGGGGAGATGCCTTTTAACAAGGATTCTCCAACATTTGTAGGCTTGATTGGCAGGTTGTGTGCATTTGAATTTAAATTTTGGGTCGATTTGCTTCAATTAGAAGATCATTGTTACACTGGTAAACCTGGTCTATGGGCATGGAGGTGTTCTTAGAATTTCTTGATGATGATATCAGATGAATAGTATGAGGATGCCTCTTCCAGCACAGAGGGCTCCTTCGAATGTCTCGACTTCGCAACCACCACCTGCTCAACAGGTTCAGTGAATCTTTCATGTTTTTTTAATGGATCAGAGAGTTCTCATACCATCACAGTGGCAGGGGTGTAAGAGGTGCATTAGTTTCAAGTTTAATGTAGAGTTTTGGGACTGAAAATAACATTTGAACTGTTAACCTTGTTGGCTCTGACCTGACTATGTAGCCTCAATCTCATATGCATACTGTGGTGGTGGAAAACCCAATGACACTGGATGAGAGTGGCAAACTGGTACTTCTGCCTCATGCTCAACACCTAAGAGCTTCTTGTTTTGTTTTGCCCTCTCTCAGGCAAAAGAGATGACCACCAAATTGGGGCATCTGGGACAGTAGATTGATGTCTTGCATTTAATGTGCAGGTCAGCAATGTCGCAGTTGGAGTCACAACTGAAAGAAAGTGAGCTTGCAATAATTGGTGTATAGAAAGAGGCGAGAAATGCTCAAGGTTGGGGTTGGTAAAGATCTGCATCTGCTAAGAATTTTTGGGCCTGTAATGATGAACCTCAATTTTACAAAATATGGTAGTAGTGCTCATAAGTTGAGAGAACATTCTAAGCTACCTTTTTTGTTAGTTTCTTCTACCTTGGTTCAAGAAAAATATACTGTTTACTCTGAAAAAAATCAAGGGTAGAGCCTTATCTAAATCTATATAACTCCTAAAAAGGGGCCATTATGAGGACACATTTTGAAGAGGAGCTTTCCTGACTGTGCTACCTAAAACATACACGATTTGGATATTTTAGAAGCATATATTTTTATTATGAAGCAACATGCATCTGTGTGGTCATGGCCGTCAGAAAGTCTAAAGTAAAGCACCTTATTGTGTGTGTGTGTGTGTGTGTGTGTGTGTGTGTGTGTGTGCATGCATTTAACCATGCGGCTTTAAAGATCTGCAACTTATTTGGGTAGCCCAGCATGGTAAAGTCTCATTTGAAGCCTCTTTATGTTACTGTATATTGGTATACTCAGCCCAAGCAACACCAACCATATCAAGCAAGCATGCCCTCGACTGTTTGCTGAAGTGAGAATAATTAAGTGACCTTGTGATCTCAATGTATTTGGTAGTGTAGTGATGACCATTCAAAACATTAATTATATCGTGCTCTTGTAATACAATTTTATTATGTTAGCAAGGGATGGTTGTAGTGATGACCATGCAAAACAATAATTATATATCAGGTATTTGTAATACAATTTTATTATGTTAGCAAGGGATGATTGGCTTGTTCAACAAAGCAGTCAATTGATTTGAGAAGGGCTTGTGTTTTCAAGCCTGTTATGTTATGGTCACATGTGCTTGTATCTGGATGTGGCCCTAGAAAGTCTTAGTGTCCATGCTTGTAATTAGTACAGTAGTGTTGACATTATAATGCCTTTGAACTATGCAGCAAGGTATTGCAAGGGCTTACCACATTATTTTATAACTTCATATTGGACAGGGTTCTGTTTTTCTGGTGATGCCAACTTTTTGGGCAGTTGTACTATTGGGTCAAAAAGTCAATTCACACGATGGTTGACTTTTGCATGGAGTGAAGCTTCTATGCCAATTCATGATTCCGTATTCTGCTGAGAGATAATTAGTTGTTTATAAAACGTTTCTTTACAATGGTTTGTGGAGTGTCACCCTAATTATCAAGTAAAACCTCCGAATTGGAAAGTCTAAGCTAGCTTTTTTTCTTACCTTTAATGGCATGTAAAATCATGGCTCAAGAGCACCTCACATTGGCATCATCCACTATCACCGTTTAGTAACTAGCCACATTGGGATCTACTGGCATTGAGATCAAAACTCATATCACAACATTAGATCTCATTGGGAAATCATTGAAATTTATGGCAAAGCAAAGGAAGTTTTTTTTGACATTGAGGTATAGATTATAGAGACATGAAAATGCTAAATGCAAGACATCTTTGCAATTCAGCTACCACATTATCTATTAGAAGAAGGCATAACTATGAATATTAATTGCATATAATGTTATTATGAAGAGCATTAAAAAAACAAAGCCTTCTTTTTTTCAACCATCCTCAAGAAACATGTTGAGCTTAATGCCACGAGTAAATATGCAGACCAAAATGTAACACATAGTAGGCATGTTTAGTAATTAGTGGAGTCAATGAGCAAAGTAAAACATGTCCTCAAAAACATGATGATGTAATCAAGTGAACAGTGAGACCAAAATGTAACATGTAGTAAGCATGTTCAGTAAATGGCAAAGTCAACAAGCAAAGTCACTACAACTCCATTGTCGAGTCATCTATGAAGCATAGTCTACGTCTTGAAGACAAGGCGATGGGATATGGAGGTATGAAGGTGAAGGTAGCCATGGTTGGTGAGCGGCAGTCAAGGGGATAGAGTTAGTGAGAGAAGAATATGCTTAAGAGAGAGGATCGAACACGACTCAAAGATGTGATAGATGTGCATATTACTTCAAACAAGTAGAAGTATCTTTGTAGGTTACAAAGGCTATCACTTGACATCATTGCTTATGTCACTCACACAATTATCTAGATATTATTTTACCCCTCTAAGAGGTGGTTCACACACGCAATCACATACACATGGTCCACACACACACATAGAGATAAGGCCTTGCTCCCAACAAACTCCCCCTCAAGGGCGATCTGTCTTGCTATTGCAAAGATAAATCGTAGGCTCATGTCCCACTTTCTCATGGCTGCTGTGGTGCTACTTGGGTAGAGTAAACCAACTGGAAGATGACCAACGACAAATAACAAACCACATTTCACATGGCCTACATCATATGGTGGCCGGAGTTGATTACAAAGAAGATAAAAACAAGACAAACATGAAGCATACAAATATCTTGGACTTAGAAAGCCCAATCGTCATAATAGTTAGCTTCCTCTTTGGGAGGCTCTTTCTCTTCAATGACATTGGCATTGTTCTTCTTGTGGAGTAACAGTCTTTTTCAAGATGGTTTCTCTTCCCACAAATACCACATGGATTAAGACTAAAGTAATCCTTTTCTAAGTGATTACTTTTACCACACAATCTGCAAGCTTTACCTTTGGCTTGTCCTTTGAAGGATCCATTGAAATTTGCAGCAAAACCTTGTTCATTGGTGATAACTTGAGTTGATCTTTGCTTCTTCTTTCTTTCTTCTTCCTGTAAGGCACTGATGATTTCTTCTAGGGTTGGATTAGGTATATTCTTCAAGGTTGTGACCTGGTTGTCATACTCTATAGGCATACTTTTAAGAAGCACTACCATGGCATCATCATCAATCTCACTGGTGACTAAATTGCAACTAATTGAGTCATAAGACTCCTCATCTTGTTGACATGTGAAACAATAGATTGTGTTGTTTTTAATTGCACCATTGCACCTCAAAAAAGGTAATCTTCAAAGATAGCTTAGAGTTTTTAGCACTAGCTCCAAATAATAAATCAAGTTTAGCCCATGCTTCTTAAGGTGATTCAAGATAAAAAATGTGATGAAGATAATCATCACCAAGACCAAGTGCAATAATGGCATAAGCCCTCTCTTCTCTAACAAGATCTTGGGTTGCTTGGGGTGCTATTGTTCCTCTAGCAGTTGTCGCTCTCCCACATTAGAAGCAATAGACAATGTTGAGCTGTTAGTATTCTTAACCAAACCCTAAAGATTTTCTTTCATCAAATGAAATTTGATTTTCATCTACCAGGGGTGAAAACCTTGGCCATTAAATTTTTCTATAAGCATGTGAGAGATCATGATGGAAAATGGAATGGTACTATACAAGGTGGTGAGAATAGAAACCACTTATCAAACTCACGTTCAAGCATTCGATGAAAACCAAACTATAAAGGTAGTGTGCGAACTGCCCCTTATAGGTGTGAATAGGCCTTTTTGATTTTAAAGCAAAAAGATAAGTGATAAGCTTTCACCTATTTTCAATGCCAGATTTGACATATGGAAAATATAAGATATTTAAGGCCGTTGTGGTAAGGATGACACGATTGGCCCAAAGCTGTGTGGACAACCACGTACAAATCTCCCCTATGCCTGACCACCACGTCACTGCAAGTGTGGGATGCTCGGGAAGCTATAGACAAGCATGTGCAAATAGTTGTGTCGCAAGAGTCTTGAGGCATCACCCAATATTTCATCCATGAAGATTCTTTTTTAAGCCATGGAATGAATGCATGGTCACTAGAAGGCATCCCATATGTGCATTTTAAACTTGCATCAGCTCTAAGGAGAAAGAGAAATCCAATTGTTGCCTTTATACTACCCATACCCATAGACAATTTCTTAGAAGCAACACAAATCTGCCTTTCGTTTACCTTGATAACCTACTGAGGGTTCTTTGGTTATGCACACAGACACATACAACAGACAATGTATAACTTAAACCACAAGAGATAAAAATACCATTTATAGAGATAAATTGGTGCTTATGTATTACCACCACAAGAAAAGAAAGAGAAGAGACGGATATACATAGTAGATGCTTGATTGATTGATGTGCTCTAGAAGGGCAATCGCGTAATGTGTCCTTAGTTGCACAAGCCTGCAACCTCAAAGCTAGGCATACATAGGTTGTTGGTGTGATATAAATCTGACCTATGTGGTATCCTCACATGCCACTTTATTCTGTGCCTTCCAGCGTACAATGTATCATGCAATTTATTACTCCTCAAATACTCTAAGAACAATGAGATTAGCTCGGTTTGGCTTGGTTTTTTCTCAACAGAGCATTTGTTATTCAGGTTGTTAAGATGGTTGGATACAATCTCTCGCCAACAAAGTTTTCAAGTGGTTTATATTCACAATTCAAATTTATATATAAACATTTCCTAGAAACCTTTGTAGCATGGGAATTACACATCCAAGTCACCCCCGCTGGTGTAAGATTCCTCCCCCACCCCCTTTTTGATGTCTAGTATCTTTCCCTGTAATCAATCCCTCTTCAAAAATATAAAGACCTTGTTTCTATCTGTTTTAGCCTAGAGAGAGAAAAATATTCTAGAGAGAGAATAATCAGATTTTGAATATTTTTGGATAGAAAAATATCTCTTCTAATTCAGATGAGTTCCCCTGAAACAGAAATTCAAAAAGAATTTTCCAATGTGCAATTGGAATTAATTGAAAATAGGTATAAAGAACCTTAGCCTAAGGGTCTAGATTTTCAGAAATCTTTAGACTATGGTCCAATTAAGGTTCCTATGGACCAATAGCATCAATCCATGTGTAGGGAGGAGATAAATCCAACTTGTAAAAAGAAAATATCCAAAAATGAGTAAATGCTCACATGAGGTGAAGAGTTGAAAATGTACAAGGTTTATTAGTAAAAAACTATGTGCAATATTAAAAATATGAGATATTTTGGGTATAATGATTTTATTATGACACATATGTAAGGAAGGGGAGTCCCTTAAATGCTCACATAAGATGAAGAGTTGAAAATGTACAAGGTTTATTAGTAAAAAACTATGAGCAATATTAAAATGATTCCATTATGACACATATGTAAGGAAGGGGAGTTCTTTAAAGGAGGTGCATATTTCACATAAGATGAAGAGTTGAAAATGTACAAGGTTTATCAGTAAAAAAAACTATGAGCAATATTAAAATGATTCCATTATGACACATATGTAAGGAAGGGGAGTTCTTTAAAGGAGGTGCATATTTCACATGCTTGAATGAGTTTTAAACTCATAAAAATTGAGATATTTCATCTCTCCTCTCTCCTCATTCAAGTCTAGTTCCAAAAAGTTAGCTTAACTGACCTAAAAATGGTCAAATATTGACCAAACTGATTTAGAAAATTCTAGAATCAGTTTGTTTGGTTAGGAGCTCAATTTTTCCTATAAATAGAAGCCTCACCCTTGTTGAAAAATATATAGTGTTTATGCATCGTGACTCTACTCCACCTAAGCCAAGAACTGTGAATTCATTTAATAATTCACTAGTTTTTGGAGCTTCCCTCTTTCTTCAATCCCCATTAGTGGCTCCATCAACATACTTAACCAATTGATTGGTTGGGGGCCTCTACCGTGAACAAAGAATCAAGCAAGTTGTAAGGTAATTAGTGAATATTCATCTTTCTATAATTTCTCAATGTTTCTCTCTTCTCAACCCCTCTCAAGCTTGAGAAGTTTAATTGGTATGGTTTTTTTTAAATGCTATTGAAGTTTGAATAGTAGTGAAGAGTTACATAATTTAATAAATGCTATTGAAGTTAATTTTCATTTATGTTTAAATTCTAATGATTCTTATGTAAATTCTCTCTCTCACTCAAAGAATGGTCATACTCATGACCCATTCTCAATCCAAATCAAGCTTTTCATAAAGCTTTTCCTTAACCCAAGATTAAGCTATGCTTGAGGCCAAATTAATGGTTTTTTCTTATGCTTTTAGTTTATGTATATTGATGATTCAATCCATTATGGATTAAGGATCCAATTAGAGAATCATTTTAATTATTTCCTTAATGATAAGCTTTATCCCTTAGAAAAATTGAGATTTATCAGTCATAGCAGCGGAGCTATGGCAAAATTTTTATAAAAATTATGCATAAAAAATTTTCATTCAAAGCATAAAAAGAGGACTTCCTACCATATTCTAGGAATCATCATCCTAGATTAATTGAAAGAATTTCATTATAATCATGGAGAAATTGAATTTTAATATTATGCATAAAGGATAAATTTTTATATCAAAAGTGTTATTTTTACCATTTTTATTTTCATGCATAGAAGTATGCATAATGGATAAATTTTTATATCAAAAGTGTTACTTTTATCATTTTTAATTTTCATGCATAGAAGTATGCATAAAGGAAAAAAATTTTATATCAAAAGTGTTACTTTTATCATATTGGATTTCATGCATATAGGTATGCATAAAAGATATTCTTTTTATACTAAAAGTATGATTTTCCTCATAAATGGATTTTATGCTTAACTTAGATGCATAAGAGAAATTCTTTTATTCTAAAAGTATAATTCCCTACCAAATTGAAATCATGCATAAGAAGATGCATAAAAGATTGATTTTAATTTCGAAAGTGTTAGTCTCCTTAAATGGAATTTATGTATAAATAAATGTGTAGAGAAATCTTATATCAAATAAAAGAATTCTCTTTTAAAAAAAAAAAAGATATGAAATGTGATAAGATGTGATAAGAGGTGTATGAGATGTGATAAGAATTGATAAGATGCGTATGGAAAGTGATAGGATGTGATAAGAGGTGATAAGATGCTTATGAAATAAGTTAGGATGTGATAAGATGAATTAAGATGTGTATGGGGGGATGAGGTAAGAAGTGTATGTGATAGGATAAGATGTATATGGGTTGTGATAGGGCGAGAATGGATGTGATGTAAAAGATTAGATGTGAAGGTATATGGGGTTATATAAATGGGAATGTGAAAATGGATGTATGTATGTGGATGTGTGGATATGGAGATGGGAGTGTGGATGTATGAACATGAAAATGGATATATGCATGAAGATGTATATGCATAGATGTAAATGTGGATGTAGATGTGGATGTATAGATGTGAATGGGAATGGGGATGTGGATGTATGTGAATGTGAATGTAGATGTGGATGTATGTGAATGTGAATGTAGATGTGAATGTGGAATGTGGATGTATAGATGTGGATGTATGGGAATGTGGATGTGGATGTATGTGAATGTGAATGTAGATGTGGATGTATAGATGTGAATGTGGAATGTGGATGTGGATGTATGTATGTATGTGGATGTAGATGTGGATGTATGGATGTGTATGTATGAATGTGGATATGGGATGTGGATGTATAAATGAGGATGTGAAAATGGAGGTAAGCATGTAGATGTGGATGCATGTATGTGAATGTGAATGTAGATGTGAATGTGGAATGTGGATGTATAGATGTGGATGTATGGGAATGTGGATGTGGATGTATGTGAATGTGAATGTAGATGTGGATGTATAGATGTGAATGTGGAATGTGGATGTGGATGTATGTATGTATGTGGATGTAGATGTGGATATATGGATGTGTATGTATGAATGTGGATATGGGATGTGGATGTATAAATGAGGATGTGAAAATGGAGATAAGCATGTAGATGTGGATGTATGGATGTGAATGTGGATGTGGATGTGGATGTATGGATGTGGATATGGATGTGAATATATGATATGTGATGTGAAGGAATCTGAAGTGAAGAGATGGAAAAGGAGGTGATTGGATGAGTACACATATACATGGAATGTGGAATAAGTAATGTGGATTAATGAGGGATAATGTGGAAAAATGAGAGTTAATATAGAAACTGTATTTGTAAACTGTTTGTAAATGCTGTTTGTAAATGGCTGTTTTATGTCAAGAATGCTGGGGAAGCATTTTGACCGTCTTGTGATTAAGGTCGTGGAGACCTAACTGATAAAGTTGCAACTGCTGACGGGGAGTCAATGGAGGACGTCTCGCGTAGCAAGGTCGACCGAGGTCTTGACCAGCCTCGGTTCGATTAAAATGGTGAGCTTCCGGTACGGTGGATGAGGGACCAAGGAAGCGGCCTATGAGTGAAGCGCTAGGTCACCTGCGAAGGATCCTAGAGGGTGCTGACCATACGGTGCTCGGGCTCTGGGTCGCCTAGGATACCCACGCGTGCGTCGAGGAAGATATTGGAACAAGGAGTAAGAGTTGTTTTGTGAAACCGGGCATGGATCTGGTTGACTGACCTTGCTGGTCCTCAACGGATGAGTCCATGGCTCTTTTATATGGATCTGTTGATTGATCTTGCTGATCTTCAACGAGAGTCCATCTTGATAAGTGAGCATATTGCCGAGTATTATGGGCTAGGAACTATGGAAACGGCCTCTGAGTGGACAGGTGGTGAGCGTTCTAGTTGCCAATGATGCCATAGATACTCTGATGAAGGAATGATGGGAAATTTGAGGATCAACCGGATAAATTGGAAGATTGTGATCAGTGGTACTATGGTTTCATTAAAGGATTGTTTTAAAGTTAGCTGATGATAAGAAAAAGGCAATTTCATATTGGGTGTGTAAGTGGTGTGCCTAATTTTATGTTGCATGAACTTCCGGCTAGGGGGCCTTGGAACTCTCTTCCTTGGTACCCGGGACAAAACTTAACCAAATTCCAAATTGGATCCCATCACTACAGTGGTTGGCTGGTTGGCTAACCCATGGGATCGGATGGGGTTAGGCTGGACTGATGGATCCGTAAACCGAGACTCAATTTCTGTTATTACGATAGATGAAGTAAGTCCCGGATAGTAATTGTTCTATGGATAGGAATCAACGGCTGTGCCTCTTGATGGGGAAAAAAGCGTTGATCCCAATGATCCAAGTGCAAGTTTCTTCCTTGATCCGACCGAGTATCTTTATAGGTGCAGTTGGATCAGCGTGATCAGTAATGATCTTGACTACGTTAGAGTAAAAAAATTATCCTGGTGGAATCGCCCATGCTTTCCGGGTAAAGGAAGTTTTTCCGGTTTCGGTTTTGGACAAACCGACGGATTAGTCTCTTGTCCGGATATCCGTGGGCGAGGCCCCGAGTGTGAGACCCCTACCCGCGCATGAAGTGCTACTTCCGCTGCTAGTACCCGAATCCGTTGCGCGGTGGAGACTAGGATCTCACAGCTGGGAATTATGTGGGATTTACATATTTGAGTAATATCTCCCTAACTTAGCTGTGTGTCTGGGATCCCAAGATCCAAGAGCATGTCCACCTTTGAGTTGCTTGTTCAACTAGCCATGCCATCACACTAGGGAGCATGTTAGCTTTTTGATGTTCGTCACCTAGGCATACCCATGTTCGATAAAGAGGGGCCAAAAGGTCTAGGGAAACCACCTCTATGGGATGCATGTGATTGAATTCCACACATACACATGCACGTGCGCACACACACACACACACACACACACACACACACACATGCACACATGCACACACACACATGTAGACACATGCACACATGTACGCACGTGTGCATGTGCACACACACACACACACACACACACACACACACACACACACACACACACACACACACATGCAAACCTGCATGCATAGGCACATGCACATATCGAGTGGCAAAATCATAGTAAAACCTCCTCCCCATATCATCCATAAAAGGGCCACCATCATTAAGCATATTTACCATGAAATGTCAAATGGTAAAAAATAATTGCCACCATCATTAAGCATATTTACCATGAAATGTCAAATGGTAAAAAAATAATTGCCACAATCTTCCCTTTTATTGATAAAACTATTCAACCAAGTATTGCTTGTGTAAGAGGATACCAAACCCTCTTACCATGACTGGACACCTTTTGTCTTGTTATCTCAAAGTTCTTCTTTTCCTCCTCAATAAAGTCCTTAAGAAATTGTTGGGCGTCATAATCCACCAATGTACTTGTGTGAAACAAGGAATCCTTTAAATTTGTCACAAATATAGAATGCTCATTAAGCCTAGAAAGCAACATTTTCTCTTGTGGAGTAAATATATCATAAAAATGAGAGTAATCTTCAAACTGAGATCAAAGCACCATTGATACTCACAAATTGAATCTTTGGAGTGCCACAAGAAATCTAAATTCATCTTTTCCCTCGGGCTGAATGATCTTAGCTATGGCTCTAATGTGATGAGATTTGTTGTTGACTTATATAAAGCTATGGAATACCCTCTAACCATTTATGATGGTTAGAGGGTTTTCTAGAAAAATCTACTATGGGAGGGAAGCCATTTACGATGTAAGATAATGTGGTGAAACCATTTACGATGGTTAGAGAGTATTCCAACAAAATCTACAGTGGGTTTCCTTCCCCACAATTAGTACATTTTGTTGGAAAGGATACTTCAAACTCCTCATTTACAACATGGCAAGACAAAAGGGCCCTTGGTGGTAACATACCCCTCTGTCTCAAAAGCTCTTTTAAGATCAGAAGATCACTCCTTAGATGTCAAACCACATGATTCACTAAGCAATGACACAATGGAATCCATAGTGGTGCTATACCATACCCCTATGTCTCAAGATCTTTTATGATCACTCCTTAGATATCAAACCACATGATTCACCAAGCAATGACTTAATGGAATCTAGGGTGGTGTTATATTATAATTCGTAGTCTAGGACTAAATGATCCAACTGGCTTATCAATTGTCTCAAGGATGTTAGCTTCCACCTTCACAGCTTGCTTATAGTTGCCATGTTGCTTCGTTGTGGATTCAAGATCCTTAATGTTGGCCTCAGAATTCGTCATTGCTTGGGATGTTTTGGATTGTTTCCCTCATCTCCTTCACTTTCTTTATCTACAGTTCGACTATCTTGCCCCTCAGCTCATGATACATCTTGCACCTTCTTCTTTCTTACTCCTCGTCTAGGTATTGTATTTGCATAGAAACAAAAAAACACATAATGCTAGTTTACATATAACAATGTAGATATCATACCCTCATAAATGTTGTAAATTATATTGGAAAAAATTCAATGCCATTAAAAAACAATGTATCCACCATGAATGTGCAAACAAGGTTTTCCATTGAATCATAGAGTTTAAATGGGCCCCTACAAACAGTTCTCCCACCATGGTCAAGTCTGTGTGAAGACCACTCACTCTGTTCGTTCCATAGCACCCATGTTCTATCTTGAACTCTCTTTGTTTTATCTTTTGGTGAACTCTCTTGTTCCATAGCACCCATGTTTTATATTTTATAGTTGGTTGTTTCGTGCCCCTTCATAACTAGCTGGTATTCATCCAAGAAAGCATACTCCCTCTCTAGAACTTGAAGAGAAGCCTCCTATGGTCCATAAGGAGAGATTACTTATGGTCTACAAGCAAACTTCATGTAATGAAAGGGACTTGAGTTTGTACATAGGGAGAGGCTCATGGGCATGGTTATGGCCGGTCAAGTATGAGGACCAATATTAATGAGTGTGAAATGGTGGGCTAGTATATAAGTGAATATTGTAACCATGGTCATAACATACTCTTATGAATGAAATTTTACTTCTTGGAGCTTCATGCTTCTATGGCTATGTGGTACTCCATCCTGAGTGCATGTGGTACTCCATCATGAGTGCATGTAATACTCCATTATGAGTGCAATCTTCTCTTTCTCTTTTCTCCATCATTATAGTGGTATCAAAGCCTTGTCTTTGATCCATGATTTCTGAAAATTTTATAATTTTCTTGATTTTCTTGGAGTTTCTTGGAAATTTTCTTGATTTTGATTGAGTTTTTGATCATGAAATGGACATGGGGAGTGTGGAATGCTTGGATCATCTTGAATTTTTGATTTGGGTAAAGTTTTGGGGTCATGGGTTGGTTGAGGACCAATTTCTGAGGCGGCCGTCCCAAAATTTGAAAGGGAGGATCAAATATGGGAGTCGTAAGAAACCAGGGTGATATACCTTGTGAAAGCTTCCTCTTTCTTCCACTTAACATTGCACATACTTTATGATCAAATCAGTACATCCCTCCATTGATGTGCACATTCATGGGCTCCTTTCCTTGCCCACAATGCTTGCCCCCTGCTTGAATAAGCCTTTCACCTCCACACATACTCTTTGCCAACTTGCAAGAGCCATGAGATTCACTCATCCCATAAATTAGCAACCCTTGTTTACATTGAGCATTCTCCAATACTCACCAATGCTTTAATGAAGTAAAATTCACAAAAAACCAACCTTCAATGTTGTAAAAAACTATAATTTGCACCTTCCTTGGCGATGAGGCAAATTCCAAGACTTCATCTTTGCTGAAATCTCCATTTTCAGCTTCCATGGTAGCACCATAATCTTGGAATCTCCATGAGCATGATCTCTCTCCAAATGCAATACTAATGACAATGAGGAGAAAATTAGTGGTAATCTTGATTAATCTTTGCCTAATCCAAAACGTTTCTGATTAGCCCCTTCATCCCTACATGTCTGATTTCTGAGGGAAATAGAGCTCCTTGTTCTTGCCACCATTGATCATCATCATCTCTTTAGGATTTGATGAAGCTTTCCATGATCTTTCAAATGAGCCTAGGAATGTTGATTTTTCTTGAGGGAGTGTGGTGATTTCTAAAGACAGGATTAGCCCGAATTCTACCCATTTTTGGCCGCTTGTGTGCTGCGTTTTTACCCCCGTTTGAGGCGATTTCAGATGCATTGCTGTTGTGAATCGTTGCTTGCTTAGGCTACTATTTGACGCGATTTCATATGCATACGTTTTGCTGTGAATCGCAGCTTAGGCTGCCGTTTGACAGTTTGTTTTGATTGCTGTTTGAGGGCCGTTTTAGGCGATTTTGACTCCATCAAACATGGCTAAGCTTAGCCTAAGCTTAGCTTAAGTCTTAAGCTTACATAATAGCTGCGTTTGTAGTTGTTTTTAGCGCATAGAAGGCATCCCTTAGCCTATTTTCAGCGCATGGAATTTAATGCACTAAGTGATATGGGAGGCATGAATCAATGTTGGGATTGGCATATGATATGCTTATGTAAATGCATTGGTGCATCTTGGTGAGATTGGAATGTATTGCTTGGCATTGAAGGCATAAGTCAACACTTGTAATGGCACATGGTATGCTTATGTGAATGCCTAATACACATGTACATGGAGGTGTTGATTGCCCATGTGTTTGACATGCCTATGGAAGAGGCATACATGTGTTTTAATTGATACTTTTGGAGCCATTTGGTGTTGTGGAAGACATTCGATATATGAGGGGATTGATATTATGATATTGAGCATGAGTTCATGCTAAAAGCATTTGTAAGTGATTCCATCCCTTCACTTTGGATTGTACACCACTCTCACACACATTGTATCCACTTTGATTCATAGAATCTAGCATGTGTGTGAGGGTACCCTTGGCATTGGTGGAGAGGCCAAGGGGGAGCATGGCATGAACGCTCCGCTTGGCCGAGAGATCAGTAAGCATAAAGCTCTTCTTCGAATCGACTATATTGCAAGCATGCCGAGGCTATGGAAGCCATTGGTCACTTGATTAGATATGCCATGGATGTTTGCTAGTGGTCAAAGCAGCATAAAGGTCACATGAGCAAGCATATGCTTTTGATGATGATTATGTGGGGCATTACATCATGAGTGGATATTGGAAAATTGCTTTTACATTTTGATTGAGATTTGAGCCAAATTGTGGGAAAACTATGGCAATTTTTTTGTGATTTTTTGCACTCTGCAGTGGTGGTGAAAGAAGTGAAATTCACTCCCACCTCGCTCAATATCTCTCAAGGGCCTTTGGAAGTCTTAAGGCGGTCCCAACTAGTTATCAAGTGGTTGATTCAGATACTATCTCAGGGTACAAAGTGCACAGTTCTGTTAGGCTGAAAACCCTAATTCAATCAAAAATGGTGCGGACTGAATTGAAGGTGTTTACATAGCTTGAGAACACTATTCAAGAGCTTCCCAACAATGAGCCAAATAGTTTTCAATTCCATGACCGTATGGATGGTCAACTCTCATAGTTGACTTTAATTAAAAGTCAAAACATAGAGGTATTGGGGTGCTCGAAGTAGTGATCTAGGGTGATAGAAGTGTTCATCTTGTCAAAGCAAATGTGGCAAGCTAAAGAAATCCAAATTTGGTTGCCGTCATAGTTGTCAGCAGGCACCAAAAGTTTGATTTGGTACGGTATGTTCAAATACGGTCTCTCGGAACACACCGCTAAATTTTAAAAATAAACATACGGTGGAGGTACTGTCCATTAAAAAATACTTAAAAATATAAATATAGATGCAAAAATTAGAGAAGTTACAACTTACAACTTACAACTTATAACTTATCCAAAACATAAAAATTTAGAATGTTGCAACTTGCAAGTTGCATAGAAAATGAAAGTAGAAAAATGTACACGTGACATGTCAAAGAAACATGAATATATATAATTCCACAAAAGTTGGCATGCCGCATGGGAAAGTACAAAAATGTGAGTACCAAAATGCAAAAAGCCCATAGAGGACTATAGAGGCTAAAAGCCTATGTCACTACATCTATGTCAGGAGTCAGGACTCAGATCCATCGCTAGGCTCTTCAATATCCTCACTAGAGGAGGACACCTCTCAGAGCTCCCACCAAAATCGCCATTGCTAAGACCGTTGCCCTTATCATCATATTCGGGCTCTCGAATATCACCATGAACTGTTGAAGAAGACTCCGCAACATGGAAGCATCCTCAACTCTAATCGCTGTGGAGGTAGAGCTCCGAGAGCCATGTCTTACATAGGTAGCAACTGGGTGATGAGAGCCTCCAGAGCCAAAGAGAACCTATACTTCACCTCTAGCTCGGCGGCCACGACGAGTGCGAGACTCGTCTATCAATCTCCTCTAGCTCTTTGTAGAGCTTTGCATATATGGCGTCCTCCTCTCCATTACGCTCCTTGTGGACACTTTTAAAGTCTCTACTGTCAACTTGAATTCGGCGACGTTTACCTACAAGTTTTATAATTGATTAGGGGCTAAATAATAAAACATTGAAAGTTATGTAAGTCTAACATGTTACATAATAATATACCTGTCTAGCTTGACTCATATTGTGCATTGCACGCACCATGCGCAATAACATGTAAGTCTAACATGTTACATAATAATATACCTGTCTAGCTTGACTCATATTGTGCATTGCACGCACCATGCGCAAGTTATTGGCGGCAATAGACCAGCCGCTCTAATTGTTTCGTGCTCAGTCGATTGCGTAACTTCGTGTGTATAAGAGAGTCGGAACTCCAGTTCCTCTCACATGCACTCGCCGACGAAGAGCAATCCTAATCCACAATAAAAATAAACAATGTTCAAGATTCTAGTATCTAGATTCTACAGATAATTTAGTAACTTGGTGCCAAGTGGTTAGTGGTTACCTACGCTGGAATACTCAAAGCCACTCTTTGTAGGTGAGGTTGTTGGTCGTGAGCAAATGACTCCCACCAAAAGAATAGAATCCCTCCTCCAACATACCATTTGCGAATGCAGGGCCTCTCAGATCATTATAGTTGATGAGCTCCTGTAAGAACTCAAATTGCCCATTCTCATCATCGGGTAGTAATGCTTTTGGTAAGAAAGCATCCCTAGTTGAAAGCAACTCTTAATCAGTGAAAAGTGGGAGTGCTTTGTAGGTAGGATTTTGTAGGCAGGATGCAACAAAGCAGCAAGGCCATGGATAGGCCTCTTCATCCACTTCCATCTCTTCTCCACGAGTGCCAAGATAGCATCGCGTCGAGGAGTAGCCTCAAGGGGATCACTCTCTGAATTTTAAAATAAAGGGGAGAATATCTTATATGAGAAAAACGAAAGAACAAGTATTTAGATTCAACATTCTATTTTAGCTTATTACTTATTCTTGAAAAGTTGAATCGTATTTACCTTGTTAGCATATACTCTGGGTCAAGCTCATTGAGGACTGTGGTGCAGGTAATCTCGGCAATGGCCTCTCTCATAAAGTGAGTGAGGAGCCCCATAGTAGCCCCCCTCCATGCCTGTCATGCGTAAAACCCTATACAAGGGAGTAACCGCAATGACTAGGGCGCGGACCTGGCGCCAGAACGCCTCTCTCAAGCATAGCCGTTGAATGGCTCTTGCCCCATCGACATGCAAAGGTATCTCACCTTGTATCCATTCTTGCCACTCCGGTGAAACCAATGTTACTTGGAGCTTAGGCATGACATCATAAAGGCGCTCTAGAAGAAGCCACATGTATGCAAAGCGCGTCGAGGATGGCTTCTTCATCTCCAAGTCGCTGTGATGGCCGAAGATAGCAAGGGCCTTGACTTTTTGACTGAAAAAAGTGACAATTTGAGTGTTTGTGTCACCACACTCTTCACCCACTCTAACTTGCTTATGTCCTCCATAAGCAAGTCAATGCAATGAGAGGCTTCATCAAGTGCCTTTGTGCGCATGTTGTTGTTGGTGATACCATGGCAAGGGCCATGGCATGGTCCTACTTCGCCAATGGCCCTCAGCATCCTTTGCCATTGAGGAGTTTTGAGGACATGAAATGCGAGATTGCATTCAATGATCGTGCGTGTAATCTCCACATTTGCGTCTTATTGCTTTGCTCCTCGGACCCAAGAGAGAGAGGCCACATTTGCTCTAATGGAGCCTCCAAGAGTGGCTTGCCTCTTGTGTGGAACCTCAAACTCACTTGGCCACTCATGAGAAGTTGGAGTTGGTGAAGGGGGAGCAGGATGCGGAGAATGATGAAGAGGATGTATCCCTTGCCAGCGGGGGGGAATCTTCCACTATCACTTGCTTTGCCAAGCAATAGGAGTACTTCTTCAGAATGCTATCGGAAATGTCTTGAGGGATCATTTTGCAAGGTGAAATTCCCCCCCCCCCATCTTGGAGAGATGTGCAAGAAGCCTAGTGGCACTACTAGTGTAGGCCTTGCCACAATACTTGCAAGTCCACTTCCATGCCCCCGAATTCCCCTCGTTCTTCTCATGGGTAATTGCATGCAAAGTAAAGGCTTCATGCTTTTCTCTCATGGTGAAAGAGGAGAGAAGGGTCCCGGGAGAACGAAAGGGAGAGGTAGGGAGAGGCTTGAGGAAGAGGGAGAGAAAAGGAGACGCTTGAGGAAGAGGGGGAGGCTTGAGGAAGACTCAAGACTCAAGAGGGAGAGCCTAGAGGCTTGAAAGTTGAGGAAGAGGGATAGGCTTGAGCCTTGAGGGAGAGGCTTGAGCCTTGAGGGAGAGGCTTAAGCCTTGGCCCTTGTTGACAAAGAGGGAGAGAGCCTAGAGGGGACTCAAGGGAGAGGATAGACTTGAGCACTTGTGAGGGGAGGGTTGAGCAATGAGAACTTGTGAAGATGGGGTTGGGGGAGGGCCTATTATATAGATAATAGGGAGAGCCTAGAGGCTCAAGCCTCAAGCTAAGGCAAGTTGGCAACCACCACAGGGCCAAGTTACCAAGTTGCCAAAGCACCTCAAGCCTCAAGCCTCTCAAGGGCCAGGGCAAACAAGCAAGAGCCCCAAAAAACGCCCATCAAACGGTGGAAAAACGAGTGAAATTGGCAAAAAAACAGTAACCTTTGAATCGAACTGAATATGGTTGCCGTTTGCTATATTAACCGCTTGTAGCATGGGGAACAAGGGAAGGCCAACGAGATCTCAAGCTCAAGTGCTCGTGGAAGACAACCAAGCTTATGATGATGCCAATGAAGTTGTTCATGATGATTTGGTACATGTGGGTGTGATGCTCCATTGAGTGGGAATCCACATTCCAATGTTGAACATGGGAAAAGTTCAAGGGTTGTTCAACAAGATAGACAACCTCTTCATGACATTAGTGGGCGAATAGTCAATGAAGGAAGGCAGACGCACACTAATGGACATGATCAAATCTCATTGGGCAACGTTATTTTGGATATGCTAAGGATTTCTCTTACTGATGCAATCAAAGATGCTCAAAAAGAGGTGCTCTACATTAGTAGTGAGATTGTGTGGCAAGGCAATGAGAATGTAATGTTGATGCATCAAATGGTGGACAAGTTGGATGAAAGGTTTGCAACTCTTGAAGTCCGGATTTTAGGTGTACAAAAGGGTGTGGACAGATTTGATCATGCATCAAATCCACATGGGAATCATGGTGGTATGCAAGGCAAGTCCAATATGCCTTCAATGCCTTTAAGAGACCATCAAGATGGACACGTCACGGGTTCTAGGTTGGGGAAGCAACCCATAGTTTTGGATCCCATGGAAGGCTCTTCAACAAGAGGTGTTTACAATGCTAGTGGGAGATGGGATATTCCGCACAATACCCTTAGTTGTTCTACATTGGAATCACCAAGAGCCAAAGATGTGAAGAACACGATTACACTTCCCAAGTTCAAAGGGGTGAATACAACCACCAAGGAGTTGGAAGAATGGACTAGCAAGATGGAGATGTACTTTGCATGGTATCCCCGTGAGGAAGAAGACAAAGTGCAATTTGTTGTTTTGCATTTGGAAGATTATGCCCATTCTTGGTGGAGGTTCACTCAACATCAAGGCTTGCATTTTGCCACTTGGGATGCATTCAAAGATGCCATGTTTCAAAACTTCATATCTCCATTGGAACATGCTCAATTGGTGGGACAATGGTATGACTTGGAGCAAAAGGGAAGTTCTGTCAAGGATTATAGCAACCAATTTAGGAAGATTTCCATGTTTGTTGGAGGAATGAATGAATACAACAAAATGTTGAAGTACATACATGGATTGCAATCCTACTTGGAGCTGATGTGAAGGCACAAAGACCTCAAACTTTGCAAGATGCCATATATTATGTGGAGGTCTTTGAATCTAAGTATAAGGGGAATGTGGCCAATAGATGGAATGCGGGAGCAACTAAGCCATCTTCTTTCAGTCCAAATGCAGTAAAATGGCCAACTTCTACCTCTTCAACACCATATGTACCTCGTGCAAGTTTCACTCCTACTTCTACTCCCATAAAACGATACCCTAGTGTGTATGGACAACCAAGGAATGTGAAATGGAATGGTTCTAGTGGTTCTATTGCCAAACCACCATTCAAGAGTGATTCCAAATCTTCTTCTCTTCAAGGTAAGGTGATTAAGTAATTGTCACAAGGCGGAGATGGAGGAGAAGAGGAAGAAAGGGGTTTGCTTCCTTTTTAATGAGAAATTGAACCCTGAGCATAAAAAGGTTTGCAAGGCAAAGGAGGTGAGAGCCAATATGATTCTTGAGGTGGTGGATGAGGTTGAATTTCAGAATTGTCCAAATGAGGTGATAGAAGAGCCTACTCTTGATCCTTCTCAAGAGTTTCCTTTTGATCCGGGTGGAGATGATTGGGTGGAATTTGAAACAAAAAAAAAAGACAGCCATGGTTTGTGCCATTTCACAAGAATCTAAAGTGGGATGCAAAGGCTCCAACACTTTGAGGCTTATGGGAAAGATTGGGGACAAGTCCGTTCATATACTTGTTGATTCGGGGAGCACACATAGTTTTGTGAACTCTAAATCAATAAACTCTTTGAAGCTATGCCCAAAAGACACGATGAAGGCTCTTAAAGTGGAGGTTGCAAATGGACAGCATAGCTGAGCAAGAGTTGGGTTGCAACAAGGATTTCTTTGTCTTCCGAATATGACTATGATGCCCATTTGATTGTGCTTGATATGGGGCCCATTGATGTGGTGCTTGGATGTGATTGGTTGCATACTTTGGGCAGATTCTCAATGGATTTGAAGCACATGAAAATGTGGTTTATGCATGAGGGCAAAGAGCTATGCTTGAATGGAATTTGCAGCCATGCTAAGTTAACTTTTGTAAATGAAGAGGGAGTTGAAGAGTTTATGCCTTGTTTACATGCTACAACTCACTTGTCAAGAAGAGGATAATGGACTGAATGATAAAGGGATGGATGCCTTGTTGCAAGAGTACAAAGATGTGTTTAAAGCACCCAAATGCTTGCCACCTACTAGAGAGGTTGATCATACCACCATAGAGCTTGAGAAGGATACAAAACCAGTCAATAAGCCTCCTTATAGGCTTTTCAAGGTTGAGCGGGAAGAGGTGGCAAAGCAAGTGGAAGAACTTTTGGAAATGGGATTCATACAACCAAGCCAATCACCTTTTTCCTCACCAGTTTTGTTGGTCAAGAAGGATGGATCTTATAGAATGTGCATTGATTATAGAGATCTCAAACAAGATCACTATAAAGAATCGATATCCCATTCCAAGGATTGATGATTTACTTGATAAATTGAAGGGGGCAAAATACTTCTCCAAGATAGATCTCAAGTCCGGGTATCATCAAATAAGGATGAAAGATGGTGATGAGTTTAAGACGGCATTTCGGACTGAACAGGGTCTATTTCAATTCATGGTTTTGCCTTTTGGTTTGTCAAATCCCCCCCAGCCACATTTCAAGATCTCATGAACAAAGTCTTGAAGCCTTTCCTCTACAAATCAGTTTTGGTCTTCTTTGATGACATACTTGTGTATAGCAAGTCAAGGGAAGAACCCTTGATGATGCATGTGGAGCAAGTGTTGAAGGTGTTGAGGGAGCACAAGTTGTTTTCCAAACAAAGCAAGACTTAGTGCACTTTTATGTCACAAGAAGTGGAATATCTGGGTCACATTGTGAGCAATTATGGTATTAAGATGGATCCCAAGAAGGTGCAATGTGTGAAAGATTGGCCTACACCATCCAACACTACTCAATTGAGGGGATTTTTGGGATTATCATCTTTCTATCGAAGGTTTATACTCCATTATGGTCACATGGCAGCCCCACTTACCGATATACTTAAGAAGGAAGCATTTTTTTGGGATGCCGTGGCCAATAAAAGCTTTCAAGAGCTCAAGCAAGCACTCGTTTCATCTCCAATATTGGTTTGCCCTGATTTTTCTAAGCCTTTCACTATACGGGCTGATGCAAGTGGAGAGGAATTGGTGCCATGCTATATGAAGAACATAGGGTAATTGCTTATGAGAGTAGAAAGCTTACCGAGAAAGAGAGGGAGCTTCATGTGTATGATCAAGAAATGTTGGCTATTTTGCATGCCATAAAGAAGTGGCATCACTATTTGTATGGTGGGCATTTCATCGAGTGCTCCAATTTTTTCTCACCCAACAAAACCTTTCTCCCAATCAATATTAGATAATTTGGGAATCAATCACTTAATTTAATTTTGGATATATCTTAAACATGCTAGCTCCAAATTTATGTTGGAGATTGTAGATCTAGATTCTACTCTTCAAGATCTTTCCAATGATGTCACATGAGGGGGTTTTGATAAAATTTTGGACAAGTTCACTATGATCCCATTTTTCAAATGGGAATGGGTTTTTTCCCAAATTATCTAATATGGTGTTATCTGATGGCTTGCTACCTTGCAAAATTATGATTTTGAGACCTCTTACACTGCGGGAAAGGATAATGTTGTGGCGGATGCACTTTCTAGGATGTGGGCTTGCACTCTACATGCCATTTCGGAGGTGCATTATGATTGGATTCATGAGATACAAGAGGAGTATTTGGTGGATGACATGGCTGGTCCGATGTTTTAGAAATTACAGCAAGGGTGTGATGAATATCCACATTTTGAAGTGCGCAATGGATTGCTTTGGTACAAAGGAAAGGTCTATTTGGTTCCTCACTCATCTTTCAAGCTGAAAATCCTACAAGAGATGCACTCTTCACGTTGGTCATTTGGGAGAGTTCAAGCTGTAGAACTTTATGGGTTGTTTAGGATGCACTCTTCACATTGGTCATTTGGGAGAGTTCAAGCTGTAGAACTTTATGGGTTGTTTAGGATGTAGCTGAGGGCTGAGTCTACTGATAAGGATTATTTCAAGGTTCCCAATAGGAAGAGAAATTGTAGAGGCAACACCTCCTCTTTAGAACTTTGTATACAGAGAGAAACCTTTACTCATTCTCAAGAGCCAATCCCTTACACTCCAAGGATTAAGAGGGATATAGAGAGTATCGCTGGAATAGGGAAATTTTTTTTGGCTTGCCATGGGGAAGGCCTTAGTGATCGGTTTCTTTTTTTGGCTAAGGAAAAAAAATCATAAGAAGTAGTGGGCCGTTTCGGTTCATCATGATTTTTTTAATCATGGCTTTTTGTCAGTGGTTTACTGGCCTTTCTTTTTCTATTGGGGCTGAAAGGATCGTGAAGATCACTCTCTTTTTTCGATCCCAACTAGCCAAAAATGCGTGTAGCTATGGAAAATAAGTGAAAAAATGCTCTCTTGCTTAGGAAAATAAGTAATTTTTTTTTGCTTATTATTAGAGGATTTATAAAGGAGGCTAAGATTGGGTTGGAGGCTTTACAAAGCGCCATGGCTCCTCCAACACACTTGGGTCACGCCGCGCGCTTGTGCCTCTCTCTGTGATGTAATATCTCCATCCACACTTGGGGATGCGCCCCCTTGTGCCTCTCTCTGTGATGTTATGCCTCCAGCCACTTGGGCTCTCTCTATGATGTGAATCAAGAAAGCTCATACACACATCTTTATTAGGGCTAGGCTGATGCTGGACTACTGAGGCATTCATACGAATGACACTTTGATTCAATTATCTCTGTGGGTCTTGATGCTGACACGTTCGTGTTAGGGGTGGCCAATTTACTTCACTACTCCTACTCATTTCGGAGAAACTAAGAGAGAGAGAGAGACAGAGAGAGAGAGAGAGAGAGAGAGAGAGAGAGAGAGAGAGAGAGAGAGAGAGAGAGAGAGAGAGAGAGAGAGAGAGAGAGAGAGAGAGAGAGTGTGTAGAGTTTCAATAGCTTTTTAGATGGATTTTTAGATGGATTTTGTTTGTTTCTTGCATGATGATGCGTCCGTGTTGCTGAGGCCTTGGTGTCTATGGTGCTTTTAATTTGGTGGCTATGATGCTGTTAATTTACTGTTGCTACTCATTTTGCGCAAAGTGTGTGTGTGTGTGTGTGTGTGTGTGTGTGTGAGAGAGAGAGAGAGAGAGAGAGAGAGAGAGAGAGAGAGAGAGAGAGAGAGAGAGAGAGAGAGAGAGAGAGAGAGAGAGACTTGCCCTTTGAGTGCATTGTTTTATGCTATTGCGACCCATCCGTTATTACTGTATTTAGATAAACTTCTACATGATGGAGAGAGAGAGAGAGAGAGAGAGAGAGAGAGAGAGAGAGAGAGAGAGAGAGAGAGAGAGAGAGAGAGTTTATTAGATGGATTTTTAGATCGTTTTTTTTTTATTTTTGAAGATTTTTTAGGCATCAATACCGTCTATAAATTTTTTGTTGTTTATAGATTACGGGACGGCTAATATGAGCTAGATGTAAAGTGTGTTTCAGGAGCAACAAGCGATTTTCTTTTTAGAAAAAAGGATATATATTTAATGTCAAATTGTAAAACATAATTTTATCTAAGCGAGCAATAAATCTTTAAGTTTTTTTATTTAAATAGAAAAATCTAAAACACAGTGCCCAGCTCTTCTTCTCTTGTAGTGCACATCACATGAGTGATCTCTTCTGATCTTGTACCTTCCATCACATGGGCGCTCCTTGTTGTTGCGAACCAATTTTTTTGAATATCTTTCTAGATATTTCATGCAAATTTGTTGGATTGTTGTCCATCACTTTCACTCTCAACATCCGGTTTTAATTATTTTTTCGATCTAATGTTGCTTTTTATTCGTGTAATGTTGTTTTTTTTTGGAGTAATGTTGTTTTTTCTATGGCAAAGAAGTTTTGAATGAGACCGCATGTGTGATTTTATCTGTGATTTCTGAAGTCGATTTGTAAATATGAGGGTAAGGATCATTAATATTAATATTATCTCTTTTATTTTGTAAATAAATTAAAGAACATGTGCCCAACTATTATATAAAGAAGTGTCTCATGCTTGTGGGTATTTTGCTTCTTCGAACAAGCATGGAGCTCTCAAACATAGATTGTGACAATAGTAAATTTACTTAGTCTTTGAAACATATTTTAATCTTAGACTATTATGTGGAAAAGCTAAGCTTTTTTTTTTCTTTGTTTAAGAAAATAGTTCTGCCACTTCTTCTTCCAAAGCTATTGAGCAGGATGAATAGGGTGTGCATTGTCCCTCGACATTATTAGCTTGTGAATGCTTTCTGAAGTCTGATTTTGTGTGCTTGGATTATCCCCATCTTTCTTGTCCAAAAATCAAAGGAATTGTTTGCAAAAGCTCTCAGGGAAGAGAGAGGTCAACAGTCTAAGCGTAAAGTAAATAGGGAACTATTTGCTAATAAAGTAAAGAAAGGTAATGATAAAGCCTCTTTCTCCTCTCTCACATAATCCTTATAAAACCAAATGATGATTTACACTTTGTGTTATAGTGTGCAAAGCTAGTGAGGAGCTAAGCAAACCAAAGTTGATCTCAATTGTTCCTCACACTTCTGCCCAATCTTCTCTATCTCTTCCATTGCTTAGTATCTCACAAATTACCAATAGTAGCCTTTGTTTTGCTTTTGAGGGTAGGGTGCTGAATGTTTATGGTACATTTAAGGCAACCAAAGATTATAAGAAGTACTTAAAAGTGGATCTCGCTGCATAGGGAGGGCTTTAGCACTATAACCTTAGTGATTAGCGAAGGGTTTATTCAAAAATTTGTGGACAAAATAGAAGAAAAGCATGTATCCTCATAGAAGCTGCAAATATTGCTCCTAAAAATGCCAATGATGGGGGGAGTGCTTCTTTTTGTTTGTGTGTTGCTACTACTTTTATAATCAAGGCTGAGCCCTTTGAAGAAGTATCTTTAGTATTTGTGCCTAAAATACAAATTCGTAACTATTTTCTTAAATCCCGAAGTGATCCTACCTTGAAAGATACCATTGTGTTGTCATTCAAATTGACAAAGTTCAAAAGAGTAGAGGTGTTGGTAACTTCAAGCAATTGACCATTGCAGATGGTCCAACCTCAATGGATTTGGCAATTGTAAGTCTCTTTAATGCTTAATTTCTCCATAGTTTTTTTATAAGTACCTCATAAGAAGCTTGCATTGCAGCTTACCTTCATGAGCAAAAGGAATTGTCTCAAGCTTATGTGGAGAAAGATTTGACTATTTTTTCAACCCTCTCTTCTTTGTTGTATTGCAAAACAATGGAAATTTGTCCATTTTTATTGTCTCAAATTCATTCACTTGTGCACACAATGAAAAATTCTTTGGCTCTAGTAATGAGTGTCTTGGAAGTCTTTGCGTGTAACTTTAAAGTAAGCTTGCACATAGCCTTATACTTTTCTGTGTGTAGTAGTGAGCCAAAGTTGATCAATCTGGGTTAAAAAAAAAACGAAGGTAGCGGCAATGCACCACTTGATACTTCTTCAATCGCATGATAAAATTTATAGCTTTGCTGGAGTGAAAGAAAATAAAGATAAACGAAAATGAATTCTATTGTCAAAGGAGGAAGAAGACTTACTTGTACGTTCGATCATTGCTAACATTAAAAATACTGCAAATGTGATATCTAACATTTTCTTAGGAATGTATCCCTCTTCATTGCATATCTTAAAACACTGTTGTGAGCAAAATAGGTAACTGACGAGGGTTACCTAAAAAGATTCCATCCCAAAATGTGTGAAATCTCAAAAATGGCTTAAAAACATAGTTTTTGACTAGAATTCCATGTATAAATTTAAAAATTACATGAATTTTGCTATTTTTTTTTCAAGATTGAGAACACGTGTGACCTTCGTAGATTTATAAATTGTTGTTGTTAGTGACATAAAAATAAACTTGACTTACAAAATGGCATAACAGTCTACACAACTTAAAGAAATATCAATATTTTTCAAATAAAAAGTTATTTTATAAATTTCATGAATGTAAGACACTTTTTTAATAGACTTCCTTGGGACAAATTCTGCCACTATGCATATATATGCGCATTATTTGACAAGCACTCAAAAAATATTAGAATACGTAACAATATAAGCTCCATAATTTATGAAAAATCCTACAAACATCCTTGAGTCTATTTCTAGACCCAAATAGAAAAGCCTTTAGTATATACTTACCTTGATCGTTTGCATGACATAATTATTTGCTTTATTATTTATAAGTAGATAGTGGGCATGATATACAACCAATGCTAAGAGTTTAAAGAGGTCAACTTATAGGTGTGAAAAGGTATACTTGTATTCATGTATATACATAGAAGACGGTAACTATGGAGGCTTTGAGTAAACCTAAGTATGTTAAAAGAGTAGAAAATTGAAATATTTTTTTGGCAGCACAATTTTAGCGGCAGAAATCATATAGCCTATGGGTGTAAATTTTGTCCCACTTGGGAATTTGTTTTCATGAAGGAAATTCTTATTATATGCAATATGGATAAGGGTGGCAGGAAGAAATTGTAGCTTGTATCATGTACATATGTGGGGGTGGCAAAATTTCATAGTATGCATATGTTGATGTTTGATCAAGATAGCCATTATCATGAACATAGGTGATGGTATATCTAAGAGTAGTTTAGGAATGAGCTCTAGTTACAATTATTTAGAGTACACGTGAAGGATGTTGAGAGATGGTATGCCTAAGGGTAGTGTAGAATGAGCTTTGGTTATAATTATTTGGAGGACATGCGAAGAATGCAATCTTCGCTCGCGACATTGTCTTTGTGTACAAAGAGAAAAGAGAGGAGGTTAGGGCTTCTTGAATGGTGCTAGAGAGGAGCTTGGAGCTTTCACGATGAAGGTAGATTCAAGGTCCCCTATACTAGAGAGCATACTACTGCACATAGGCATGGCAGAGTCCAAGCTCACATGCCCCCCTCCCTGACATAGATGGTCCCACCACATGTATTTGCTTATAGTTCTTCAATTTTAAAATTGAATTGTAGAACAAAAATCAGGATTGGCGAATCAATCGACTCATGGTTTTCCAAATCAATGGAGCCATGCATATTTAGATCAAAACAAATGCATTACATGTCATCATGGATTATCTCATCTAGCTCTTCTACTATCATGAACTTTTGGCATCTACTATGTACTAATATTATTTATAATACAAAGGTTACATGGATACATAGACAAGCATTTTTTTTAATGACCTTCTCTCAAATTTGTAGTCAAAGGTTTGGGACCATGTGTGTTTTTTAGGTCCTTAGCCCTAAACCTATGTTCTACCTATATCACCTTATCCTAGGCATATTTTTTCTTTAATTCTATGATCTATAGGATTTTTTTTAAAATTTTGAGATTTTATTAGCTACTATCTACTATTTGGAATGAGTTTTTATAGATTTATTGGTGATAAAAATAAAAAATAATTCTCATGAAAAATATAAAAATATTTCAAAGTTAAGAAAAATACTCCCCTAAAAGTTGATGTTTTACATCGAGTTGATGCAAAACATCAACTTTTCCATAAGACTTGATGTTTTGCATCAAAGTTAATCCAAAACATCAAGTTTTATGGAAAAGTTGATGTTTTACATCAAGTTGATGCAAAACATCAAGTTTTGTGGGAAAGTTGATGTTTTACATAATGTTGATGCAAAACATCAAGTTTTGTAAAAAGGTTGATCTTTTGCGTAAGACTTTAAGGGAAAGCTTGATTTGAATTAAAACAATTATTTAGAAAGCTTCTCAAGCTTGAGAGGGGTTGAGAAGAAGAAAGTCATTGAGATAAATTGAAAAAACCATAAAAATTGATTTTACCTCCAAGTTTGGCTTGATTCTCTATTAGCAGTGAAGCCCCCGAACAATCAATTGGTCCACCAAGAGGAGAAGAGAAACTCCAAGAGTTGTTGTAGAGAGAGAGAGCTCCAAGCTCCCAAGAGAGGAAAAATTAAGAGATAATAGAAAATATGATTATTTTAATATAATACTGGCATGGAATAGCTCCAATATTTTTTTACGAAAGACTGAGGGTCTATTTATAGGTGAGGGAGGCCACTAACCAAGTCCAACTGGGTTCTAGAATTTTTCACATTCAGTTTGACTCAATTTGGATAAGATTTGGTCCAGTTTGGCTTCCTTTTTGATTTGGTTTGATCTAGGAGAGAGAAGAGATAAATATATCATAATTTTTTTGAATTAAAAACCCTTCCACACATGTGAAAAAGGTGCCTACCTCAAGAGTCCCCCTCTCCTTACCAAGGTGTCAAAAATGCATCATTATTCTAAAATATCTCATTTTTTAGTAATATCTCATAATTTTTAACTAATAAACCTTGTACTGAGTCAACACATTTACTCATTTTTGGGTATTTTCTTTTATTCTTTTGGATTTATCTCATCCCAACACTTGGATTAATCCAATTGGCCCATTGGAACCTTAATTGGGTGAACCATAATCCAAAAATTTCTAAAAATGTAGACCCTTAGGCTAAGGTCCCTTATACCATTTTCAATTAATTCCTAATGCACATTGGAAAGTTCATTTTGAACTTCTGTTTCAAGGGAATCCATTTTAGACACTAGGAGGATTTTTATATCCAAAGATATCTCAATTTTAGATTATCTCTCTAGACATTTTCTCTCTCTAAGCCAAAATAGAGTAAAACAAGATCTTTTCCTATTTCAGAGAGGGGAATAATTTCAAGAATAGAAGGGGAGGTTCTTACACCTTTACACCTCAAAAGCTGGAGGGAGGAATCTTACATAGCCCGCCGAGGGAGGGGGGGATATAAGAGAGATTATCAAAAGTTAAAAGCCTAATTAATCATTACATGTTTCCAAAGGTGATAAATTTTGAAAAAGAAGTAAATCAAAGAATGATAACAAAGCAGTTACACATTACAAAGATAAAAATAACAAAACATGACATCATTAAAACTTTTATTTATGAAGATAAAAATTACACTAGATGACAAGAATGAAACTTTATTAATGTAACAAAATCTGTTTACAATTCACAGCCAAAGACATCGACATCACAATGACTGCACATTTTGAACTCAGCCAACCATGTTTTCCTCACAATCAACATGAGCCTGTGCATGAAGACTGCAAGCACTATCATCATTGATGTTGATAGGTTTGGACATGCAACCTAACTAGCAACATTGGTGTACTATTCATAGTGGTGGTATTCCTTTGCAACATTCATGATCATGGCCTTTGAAAGGTAGTTGTGGGCTACCTCCCCTTTGACGTAGTGGTGTTTGAAGAAGATCTTCCTCATGTCACTCTTGTGCATCACAAATTTAGGGTCCTTCATTTCATTTTCACACTATGCATGCATGGGATGAGGTCACTCCATTGCCAGTTTTGGGTATAATCCATGATGTACCAATATAATACATATCACTTCTAAACATTTTCATCAATTTAGGGGTCTTCATTTCATTTTCACACTACACGTGCATGGGATGAGTCCACTCCATTACCAATTTTGGGTATAATCCATGATGTAATACTATAATACATATCACTTCTGAGCATTTTCATCAAATTTTCACCAAGAGTGACACTAACCCTATTATGTATACAACTATCCATGTAGACAATTATATGATGTTATTCTTCAAATCCCCTTGCTTATTATAAATACAACTATCCATGTAGATGTGCCCATTACCCCTCCCCCCCTCCCCCCCCCCCCCTTGAAGATATGATGTTATATCCACTTGCTCATATTGAGCATAGAGATATTACAACTTCTACATAAAACTTAAAGTGTGGTTTGTGTACGTCCTTCATGAGATATCCCAACATCCCCTCCGAAGTGGCGGCATTTTAACTTGGCATAGGCCATGGAACATGATAATACCTCCAAGAAATCTACACATATCCTAGGGCTATGTACATTTTCAATAGACTACCAATAGCCTTAATGGAGGTCTCAATAAGATCTTGACCACATTTGGAAATGAAGGTGATGGAATGTGGCCCCTCAAAAGAAGCAGGCATACAAAGTCTACAATTGGTTCCTAGAACACGTGGTCGATGTCATTGTTGCCAAAGTCAACCATAATTGAAAATTTAAACATAGATTCATTTCTTCCTTGGTAAGAACATAGGACCAATGGATCATTAGACGGATTTGATGGGCTTCAAATCAAGTTAGTCCCATTGATCAAAGGGACCTCTCGCTTGCAATAAGCATTTGTGAAAAGGAGTCACAATATATGACTCTTGTGTCCCTTTAAAAAAATAGTGTATACAAACAATAGATGACAACATGCATGTTGAGAAAAAGGCAAACGAATAGAAACACACAACATTTATAGGTTGATAATGACTATAGTGTTAGTGAGTATATAGATAGTGGGTCACAATGGTGATAAAAAGGAAAACTCAAAGAAAACCCAAAATTTTCAATTTTGCCAAAAATACATGATTTGTGCTTCATACCGAGAAGATTATTGAGACCTTAAACACCATTGAGGCACTGAAGAGGTGACATGGCAAGAGACCATTCACAAAGAAGATGTTTCATCGAGTCCTTTTGGGATGAGGGATTCCCTACAACATCACATGAAGCCATACGTGAAGGAGCAGGAAACACATATGACTTTTAGGATAAGGGATTCCCACTAACACCACCGCATGAAGCCATACGTGAAGGAGTAGGAACCATCAAAGACTTTGACGAAGGAGTGGGAACCACCTAAGACTTTGAAAAATTTCTCAATTTATCCATGATAAAAAACAAAGAGATGACTAATGATTTGAGGGCATGAAAAACAATTGTGTAAAAGAATGGAAAAAATAAAAAATAGGGGTGTTTTAAATACATTTCGATTATCTAGACCACCAACTCTCTTCACTCTCTCTCTAGCTTGTACTACCCTTAGTGTAATTGAAAGTCCTCACAATGCAACTTGTTGTATTCAATCTCAATCTCATTGTTAAAAATTGTTATGATAGCTTTCATTTAATATCAATAAACATTTTTAGTAATGTATACACACCTAAATCCTCTTTTAAAAAAACATCAAATGGTAAAGCAAGAACAAATAGATGGAATGTTCCATGTAAGAAAACCAAGCATATACAATTTTAGTGAAAGGGAAAAAAAGTTGCATGCATATTTAATGAGCTGAAAGACTTTGTGGACATCTAAATGTTTTTTGGTTGAATCACTGTCCATATAAAAGCTATATTATTTTTGTTTTTAATCTCATTTTTAAAAAATGAGGGGAACATATTAGATTCAATGTGAGCAAGTGTGTAAATCAAGGGCTACCTTTGCCTACTAAGCCACAATTTTTATTGAAATCTCTTCTAATTATAGGATGTTAATGGATTTGATATCTTTACACATTAGGAATAACCTCGTGGTGATGTTCTTGGCTAGAGTTTGGAACTTAACTGAGGGTGGCAATGTCTAGGCAAGATCAAGAATAGAAGCTCACATGCTCCTCTTTTGTATGCCACATGACATGGGTGCTTAGGGTCTTTACATAGGTGCAAAAATTGATGATGGAAGCAATGTTGCATAGTAATAGGGCTTTATCCTTTTGTTCTAAGTGGCAAGCATGTAAAGGGCCAATGGCTATGGAAGCTAACTTAGGTGTGTAAAGCCCCCCCCTTAAACATTAGTCAAGGTGACTTGAGGTGACAAGGCGATATTGGTGTGCATGGGCAAGGGAGATGGTAGTGTCACATTAGCATGCTATTGAGAAAGTGATGAAAAGTGGAGAAGGGTGATGTGGAGAAACTATAAGGCTCTTTCAAAAGTGGCCACCCTCCTTGAGAACTTATTCAATCAGCGACTAAATGGAATGGTAGACATGTTTGTAGTTTGTGAACAAGGCACCGGACAAGCCATAGCTGCAAGGTTTGTCCGGCTTCCCAAGGGTCTTCATGAGTGACCATGTCTGTGAACTTATCCAAGGGACGAGTGTGAAGCCATGTGTGTGAACTTGTCCAAGGGGGACAAGAGTGAAGCCAGGAGTGTAGGAGTGTGAACTTGTCCAAGGGGGACAAGAGTGAAGCCAGGAGTGTAGGAGTGTGAACGCATAGAGAGGACCAAAAGGGAATAAAACAGGAGAGAAGCAACATGCAAGTGAGGTGGAAAGTGGGGCATTGCTTGAGCAAAATTATGCAAGGGAATATATAAAAGCATGATTTGCTTGAGCAAAATTAAACCCAAAAAACGAGCAAAAGCTGTGCAGTTGCTGCATCATTGATCATCAACAACTCATCAAAACAGCATCATCATCAAGTATCATACACAGAAAGAGCTGGGAAGCTATGGTGCCTTCCTGCCAAGTAAGTGGTACCCTTTATTTTTTTTTCTCTCCTTTTACCTTTGCTCTCTTTCTACGCTTGAAGCTTCTTTGCTTTCCCTTCAATTTAAGCGAAAAATAAAGAAGAACCCAATTGGGTCTTCCTTCTTCCTGCTTGCTGCTGCTCTGCTGAGCGTTGCCTACGTTTGAGGTCTGTCCTTGCGCCCAACCCTTCTCTGTATAGGCTTAGAGAAATGCTTTTTTTGGTGTAATTTTTTTTGGGTTTCTATCTGTTTTTTTTCTCTCACTTTCCAGATTTAATTTTGCATTCGCACGCAATCCATTGGTTTTTCCCCCTCTTTGCAAAATTGGCATCTAAAAGACTTTGGCCTGCAGTCATTCTTCCATGGCTCCTCTTAACCCACATGCCTTTGCTAATCCATCACTGACTGGGTCCTTTTAAGAAGGGGGCAGGGGCAGGATTTCTGTGCTAGACCTCTCAACTTCCATAAAAAGAGAGAGAAAAGTCTCAGCACTTTAAGGACCCTTCCATTGAACCGCTTACAAGGTGCACACTTGCTGTCATTATCAATGTGTTTGACCATGCTCATCGGCTTGATTTTTCTTAACAAAACTTGTTTGGAAAATGTTCATATAATCATTTTGCTGCCATGAAAGATGATGCATTTGTGTTAGTCCTTGTTGTAGTTGTAATATCCAATTATTGGCATGATTTTTCTTTCATGTGTGTGTGTGTGTGTGTGTGTGTGTATGTGTGTGTGTTTCTCCAACAAGAAATTGTGTTTAAATAATGATTTCAAAGGCTAGTTATTAATCTTGTTGTTATTTGATTTTATGTAATTTTCGTACGTTATAAAAGAAACCCATTCTATGATTCTGCAGCATGTTTTTTTTTTTGGGAGATGAATTATATGTAAATGCCAGGTTTGAACATTGGACCTCCACGTCAGCATGCCAAGGCATTACCACTCCAGCTAGAGCCTGCTTGCAGCATTTTATTATTATTTTTCCTAGATTTGAATTTTACTGCAAAAGTATAATTATGCTGTGATTAAGCAGTTTGTCAGACTCAATGGTTGAGGAAACCACATGTAAATCAAATGCAGCCATATATAGATGGCGACTATACAAATGGATCCAGATTTACTAATGTTTTTAAAATCCCAAAATTTGGACTTAGAAATATATTTCACAAAAAATTGGATTCAAGCAAATTGTTATTAAGTTTACTATGTGGCCTGGCAACTACTGACGTGTGCGAGGTGTGCAGAGGGTTTAATTTCTCTAGAAAATAAACCCTCATCTAGAGAGTTATTGTTGAAGATGCACCTTATTTGCTGAAATTATTTTAGACTGTTATTATTATTACAACATATTACAATTATTATTCCAAACATGATCCACCATACTCATAGCTACCTATGTCATGGTGGCATGCATGGGGTTGCATTCTAGCAGCCCTGTTGTGTCGTTTATTGTCTTAAATTTGACCTAATTTTCTTTGCAGGAGCTCCCCAAATCCTCAAGGTGTGGAGGCATCAAGGGTACTAACAAATTCTCAGGTGCCAAGCCGGTGGTCTGGATCAATGGGATCACTTAGCACCACGAAAGAACAACTATCTTTCCTCTCGCTTTACCTCAACCAAGCAGAGGCCAGAGATAAGATCTGTCGGGCCATCCAGTACGGCTCCAAGTTCGTGAGTGGCGGCAAGGATGGGGTAGCACAGCAAGTCGATATGTCAACAGGGCTAGCTCGCAAGGTGTTCCGTCTTCTAAAGGTTGGTGGGTTTGACCCTTCATTATGGGTCCATTGAAAAATATGTAAGATCTTCCCTTCAAATATGTTTTTGATAACAAATTTATAGAAATTAACTTACACAAGTTGGATATTTTTTAAAATGAATTTTAAGAAAAACTCGGAAGTTTAAGAAGTGCATTTATAAGGCCAAGATTCACAAGCAAGGGGTTTTATAAATACCCTTTGAACGCACGTTATGTATTTGTGTATTTTTTCAGTAGTGGAGCCCCAGAGTTTTATGTATAGGTGGTAAGCTGACACGCTGATGATGTAATTGTGGCAGTCTGTGAATGAGCTGGAAGGTTTAGTAACACCAGCAGCCAAGGATACGCCCATGGGAGTGGTGCTTCTTGGCAAGGCAAGTGAATAAAATGGCTTATTTTTCTTATCACTTTACATATTATCATGAAGACATGGCACCACTTTTGTAAGCAACATGTTACAAATGACGACTCTTTCACTCACATTGTGTTGATTTTTTTCTTCACGGTTTTATAGTCAAAGAACTCCTTTATGGCTACTTATCTGGCACTCGATCATTTGGTGTGGGCGGGAAGGATAGGCATCTACAAGGTTTAATTCACCTTCCATCTCTTTGTTCATGTGTATTTAGATCATTTGACTTTACTATTGTGAGTGCTTTAAATGCATGCTAGCTTGCATCTTGATACATATATCTCCATATGTATCACGTATGTCTGTCGGATGCATTCTCTCTTTGGTAATACGACTCACATGATTAGAGCTGGTTTTGGCCTCATTATCTGGATGTAACTCTCTTGTTTGTGTTCTTTTGAGTCCAGAACAAGCAGCGCACAGATTTCATATCGAATGTCTCTTTGTACTTTTTCCTGGGAGGTTGCGCTTGCAGCTCATTAAGCGAGGTGGAAGTTTGTCCCTTGGTGTCAGATTGTGTTTCAATAAATTTTCTGCCAAGTTTGCTATACTTAATGCTCTAGCATTAAATTTATCAACTGGTTTTATCTACCTGCAGTTATATCAGCTGGCCTCACTTCTACACGAAAAACGTAAGGACGACAACAATTCAGTAAGTAGCCAACAACATTTAAGAACTATATCTGGCTATACAGCAAGTTCATGTTTTCCAGGTATTTAGAGCCCTGCACATTACTTAGCATACTTGATTTTCTGGCTTCTTGCATCCAAAGCTCAGCATCATCATTTTATGGAGGAGTGAAAACCTACCCTGATTGGTCAGTTATGCATTAATCTCCTTAGTGATTCTATTTTTGGCCAGACTTGCACTACTTGCAGAAACATTAAATATTCCACAAGTTGGCAAAGTCCCTGCGTGGGCTCTGCTCTTATTCCCACTTACAAAGTTTTGTTGGAGGCATCCTTTTGCATGCTGGGAATGGTGGTAATATTACGAAAGAATGAGTGCAATTCTCGTATAACTTATCAGCGATACCTGGAAACACTTTGTGCCATAACTATCTTTGAGTACCGTAGTGTATCATGACCCAACAAGGAGGCATCTGTGGCATTTGTTAAATGAGTGTGGGAGAACTACAGGCATGCCATTTCTTTTTCTGGTATTCATTCGGATGTGGTGGCGAAAGTGTTCCATGCCATGGTATCGAATAGTATTGGCTATTGCTGTGTGTTCGCTTGTTTGTGTGGAGCAGTGTCTGGTTGTACGTGAACCTGTGTGAGTGCATGCCTGTGCATGTTTGTGCACATGCGTGTGCATCGGCACGTGCGCTTGTGCTTCTTTCAAAGTTTGAGCTCTTTTTCTGGAAAAATAATTGTATGCATGTGTGTGTAAGCCTATATACGGAAGGCCAAAAAAGGTCTTTTGTGATTTGCTAAAGAGATTCACAAATGGTTGTGTTGACATTCAAGGCGTCCATGATTTTACAAGGCTTGACAGAGGTCTTTAACTCTGCTACTTCAGTAGGCATCATAAAGAGGGAAGAGTGTGCACTCGAAGAAGAGTGTCACTGGGGAAAGGGGTACAGGGGCCATGCACCAAGTTAAAAGTTAAGTGCACTGGAAGAAGAGGGTTCCCATGGCAGGGGGCGGCATGGCGGCATCTTGGAGGAAGAGGGTACATTGGGAAACACATTAAGAGTGGATGTTTTATGTACCTCCTAACCAATATATCAAATGCAGTTTTTTCTAATGGTCTGTGTGGCCTCTGCACAGGAGAATCTGAAGCGGCTATGTTCGAGTGGTCTAGGTTTGGTCAAGTCTTCCATGGATGTAGTTGTTGCAATTGGTCTTCTTCAATTGGCTTCAAAAAGAGTGACTCCTCGAGTAACTGGGGCATTTGGGCTCGTTACATCCTTGATCACCTGTTATGAGGTCCGTCTATCTAGATGTCCTTACTCTTTGAGAATTCTCTCCAATTTATTACATGCTTGTTGCCTTCCCTTATAGGTTATGTTGTTATGATGCCCTTCCTAATTCATTTGATTAGGCTAATTTAAGAGGTTAATCTATTCGAAAGGTTAATTTGTATAGGCTTTTACATGATACAAACCAGTGTCTCTGGCTACTGCAGTTGTTTCGATCAACAGCTATAAAACAGTGACCAGCTGCCGATATCAACTGAGGACAAGCATTAGTGCTGCCTTCTAACCTTCACTGCTGATAGCTTAATGCAGATAGTTGCCTGTCTGGCACCGTCGCGTTAGTTTCCAATAATCATATGAGTATCAAAGAACTGGGGAGGGTTTGTTCCTCTATATGTAGCATTCTTTTTATTATGTGAAAATGGACCAGTGATGGTATAATTATGGGCTTTTAAAGAGGTATGCACTTATCAATGTAACAAATGTTGATGCAAGTACTCTCTCTCTCTCTCTCTCTGGGATAGATCATATTTGGTCTCTTGGGATTGTTCCTCTACGACGTTAAAAAGGGCTTCTTCTTCTTCTTCTTCTCTAACACACACACACACACACACACACACACACACATTTTTTTTTGGGTGAAATCCATTCTTTCATTATAATTAAAATGTACATTCATGGCTGTCCTAGAGTGGGACAACCAATATCAAAAAGCTAAAAACAATGATAAAACACTTCCAGCAAAGGCAAGGAAAGCTGTCCAAGAAAATGATCATCTTGAAGAGATTGAAGCAAAGAACAACAAAAATAAGCATAAACATCCACTGAGGTATGCTGAAATAACTGTGTTTTTTGTGCATGATATACGGTCCACAAAGCCCAGTAGCGGCACCAGGAGAAGAACTGAGCATAATCAGGGGAGGGAAGCAAATCTACCAAAGAGCTAGAAATGTGTGCCAAAAGTGAGGCTAGGAAAACGAGCATGGAGCAGAGCTGTCAAACGAGCAAAAAATCACGAACAGTAGGACAGGCCCATAAAAGATGCACCACAGTATCACATGGATGCGAACAAGTCGGATAGACTAATGAAGTACTTGCTTGACAGCCAACAGAGAACCCACTAGGACTGCACCCACCAAACACCGCCAAAGGAAAACTCGCTGCTTCAAATTAAGTTTACTTTTCTAGATGTGATGAATACATGAAAATGAATATTATGAATGTTCAAGCCCCCATGCATTTTTGGTGTACATACATAATTATATTGGAGTAGACAAACTGCTTTACGGTCCGTTTCAGTGCACCAGAGACATTTCATTGCTTTGGACATGAATCGATCAATATCTGTAGAGGACCAATGAATGAGAGGCAAATGGAACTAGACATGCGCCATAATGATAGATTGAACAATCCGAAGGCGAACATGAAACGGCCAAGTAGAAAGTTTCCAGTAATCAAGCTTATGAAGCACCCACTGTCTTTCTTGTGTCAAAGAAATATGCCATCCAATGGGGTACCCCAAATGTCGCGCCACCTGATCTGGAGGAATCAAAAGACCTGGCCACAACAATTTATGCCAGTCACGCTCCTTCAAGGCCAAGAGCTTGGATTTGTCGAAATTTACTTTTAAACCCGTTGCCAGACTATACAGGTCAAGGGCATGCACAATCTGTTGAAGATCTGATTCAGAGTTTTGTAAAAAGAAAAAAGAGTCATCTGCTTGACTAACAAAAAAAGAGTCATCTGCATATGCTTGACTAACAAAAAGAGAACTCCCAGGAATGTTAATGCCATGTAAATGTTGCGCTGAAACCAGGGCATCCATGTGTAATAGCAGGGGATTGCATGCATCATATACCATCGATCCAGCTGAGCCTGATATTGAGTAAATGCATTGTGATGAAAAGTAAACCTAGTAGACTAGGCAATAAATGCTGCCACAAATCACAAGCATGTAAAGAATCAGTCATTTGACCCCAAGCTTGGCGTTCTATCATAATCATATGTGATGGCTGCGTACTACTGTCCCCAGAAGCAGGGGAATTGTTAAAATCCCCACAAAGGAAAGCATTACCCATCCAAGGGTAAGCAACCAAAAAATGCCACATAGTAGCCCTGTGAGCCGAAGTTTGAGAAGCATACAACAAAGCAAATTCATAAATATCCCCATTAATCATGCATTGGACCACAAGGAAATGACCATGTGGGTCGTGTAAGCAACTTGTGGCTGTAATTCATGGTGTATCAACATAGCTACACTAGAAAAAGCATGAGAGCCTACATAAAAGATACGAAATCCCGCAAAGTAACCTTCCCTGCCTCCCAAAGAGTGCTGGTTGTGTTCTTGTAAACAAACAACATGCAGCTTAGTCATATTTATGTAATCCCAAAGTAGCCTCCATTTATTTATATTACAGAGGCCTTGGGCATTGTAAGTAACACATTTGATCGGTATATACATATATATAAGAGAGAGGAGAATGCTGATAGATCAAGCCTCAACTTACATGATGTCACCAAGCAGCAAGACGAGGCAGCCTGCACATCCACAACATGTACATCCTCAATCATACAATCTAGAGCAGAATTAGGAGCAAGAGTGTCAGACGAAATGACAGGCATAGAAGTATGAGATAATGGATCAGCACGAACTACGTGCCTACTCCAAAACCATCAACTCGCAGAACATCCTTTGAGGAAGAGGCTTTCTCTGTCCAATTGCTTGCTACACACCAAGGTGACGTACAAGGTGCCCCTTATTGTTGATGCTTCTCACCGGTGCCCCCTTCCACCTTTGTGCCTTGACCCCCCCCCTAGTCACCCTTCCTAGGCTCACCGCCGTTGAGGCCAATCCCATCCATAATCGAGTGCGACCCTTCTCACCTCGTCCGTCTCTCCCTCTCTCTCCTCCACGACTCACCCCCTTCCTTTTCTCTCTCACCTTCGGACTCATCCCCTTCCTTTTCTCTCTCGCCTTTTATGACTCACCCAACTCCTCTCTCCTCCACGACTCTCCCCCTTCCTTTTCTCTCTCACCTTCCAACTTGTCCTCTTCCTTTTCTCTCTCACCTTTAATGAGTCACTCAAACCCCCCCTCTCTCTCTCTCCTCCATGACTTCCCCTTGTTTTTTTTCTCTCTCCTCATGACTCAACCAACCAAACCCCCTCACAACTCGGCTCATACCTCCTCCCATGACTCATCCAAAACCCCCTCTCTTCCTCTCGTCTAACACCCCCTTCCGACTCAAAAAATCCCACCCTCCCCTCATGACTCTTTCGACAACCACCTCTCGAATGACTCAGTCCAAAACCCACCCCTCTCCCTTGGTTCAATCTTCTTGTCGTAACACCTCCAATGGAGGGCTGCATTGGAATTTCCTTTTCATTTGATAACTTTTTAGTGTCCTTTAGAATCTGGACATTACCTCCATGTAGTCCAATTTCTGATAGCACCTTCTCCAATGCACTGATGGATTCTTTCCTCTCTGCTACATTCTTGATCTTCCAATCAAAGCCAATGTGGAGATATACCAATTTCTCTATGATACGACACAAAGCATGAAGCGTGCATTTCTGCACATTGGAAAGAGGAATCTCAAACACTGGTTTAAAGTTCTCATCCAAAATTTGTCTGTTCGGTGGTCATCTCCACCACTTAGAGTCCATCACCCTTGTGAAGTCCATGTAGTAAAGGCATGGAGACTTTGCATTGGCCCCTTTGCTGCAATTAAATAAGCACTTGAGAGTCTTCAAATCACTCGCAAGATGCCATTGGACTTGAAATTCTCCCCTTTTCTCTACATGAAGCATCCTGGTTGCATTCATATGTTCTTTGATGAGATTGGGGATATGTGTTTGATGAAATACCCAAAACAAGGATTCATGGTCCTCTTTCTTGACCTCAAATGAACCTAGCCACCAGATATTCGTCTCGGACTACACATTAAAATACTTTGGATCATCCCTACTGCAATTACAAAGAGCCCTATTCATAAGTGTTATTGTGACCCTTTCCATCTTTTTCTCCTTGATAATCTTGCACTCATCAAGCTTGATGACAAACTGAAGTACACCTCCTACCTCCTCAAATGTAATATCATAGAGCTCCACCATTCTCTTTTGCAAGAGCTCCAAGTCTATGAATATATTGTTGTGTTCATTGTAGAATATGTTGCCACCTTCTCCCTTAAAAAAACAATGTGGTATGAGTGACCAACATAGTGATGCTTTTCCGTGTTTAATTCCTCCCTATGTCTCCAAACTTTTGTAGGTGTTGGAAGTAGCTTTGCTTTAATGCCTTTGGCCTCAAGGAGGGATGACACTGACTTTTGGATGGTATTATAACCCTTTACGAGTGACTCCACTTGAATCCATGTGGCAGATTGAATATCCGCAAACTGAAACTGTATTGTTGGTTACAAATTCATCCATTATATCTCGTTCAACCACCTTGAACTCCTTATCTTTTATCATTTCTCTTGCCATTCTTGATGTCACGAATGGTTTTAGTTAATTTGCTCGATTAAGATTGGGATTCATATTCTCTTTGTTAGGATGTATGACAACCCTATAAATACAGCACTACTCATTACTAACATAGAGAACATGTAAATCCCAAAGAAGCCCAGTAAATAAAATAATATTAACTGCTAACACAAAACACATGTGAATGGGAATGCATTCAGTGCAATCTTACCTTATGGCTTGGATTCTCTTCTTCAGGCCTCCAGAACCGAGCCTCAAGTTCTTGACGTTTTTGAGCTTTCTTTCCCGTATGTGCTGTCAAATGATTGTGTCTTTTTCTCTATATTTGCGGAGGTCACTTCTTAGTTTATTGATTTGACATTCTTTTTCTTCCAATCTAACTTTTTGTGTCTTGCATTCACCAGACAAGCCAAGAAGCTCATTTGCTAAGTGTTGTGAATAATGCCTTTCTCTTTCTTGCATGTAAGAAATTGACTTGCAATATCCTAGTAAGCCTGTGGCGCCTTTCCCTTAGCCGAGCTCACGTCCCTAAAGGCTCTCCAAGCTCCACTCGTCCATCGCAACGAGTAGCTAATCCTTCACATTCTCCCGCGAGCATTGTCACACCATCGCGTTGCACCACGGGCACTCATCCCTCCACTCACCTCACCTCACTCATACACTCTCACTAGCATGGATTTGAGAGAACGTAAGAGAGTTATGGGATTTGAAAAGGGAGGATGTGAAGCAGTATAGGGGTCAATAGGATAGATGGAGCCACAGGGTGGGGAAACATGGAGAGGCAAGTAGTGCTGGGTGCCTACTATCAGGTTTGGGTCCATACCTTTGACATATGTCACATTGTTACACCCACTTTTGGATTAGAGAACATGGAGGGCCACCATAGAACCAGAGTGCATGATCTTTCGGCTGGGCGGTGACATGGAAAGGCTAATGACCTCCACCTGGTCTAGAATGCACATCCTCCATGAGATGAGGGGAACCTCATGAGGTTTGACACATCTCCTCAACACTTCATCCTTTCCCCTCTTGTACAACTATCCTACACAATGAGCTGATAAGGCCTACTCTTAAGTAGTAGCCTCCTCTTTGCCTTGGCATCAACATTATGGGGAAACCTAGATGTGCTCAACAACATCACAATGTCCTCATACCAAGTAGGGGTGGCATCCACCACAAACAACATGCTATCCCCCCCGGGAGATCATCACAAATCCCATCTTCAGAGATTGGCTCCACATTTGGGATTCTGGACAAATGATCAGCCATGCCTTCCCTGGGCGACGTACCATAATCTCAAAGTCAAATTCTAGAAAGAGGAGCCATCTCCAGATCCTACTAGGTGTGTAGCCACCTAGGATTTATTCAACAAATACTTCAGGGCTTGATGGTCTATGATCACCACAAAGTGATGCCCTAATAAATAATGTCTGAATTTTGGAAATGAGTATACTATGGCCAAACCCTCTTGCTCTGTGGGGGTGGAGTGGTTCCTCTCGGCTCAATTGAGCTACGTGCTTGCATAGTGAATAGGCCTATCCATCTTCAGTTCTACATCTAGCTACGCTAGCACTTCTCCTACTACTATTGCACTGGCATCCGTGTGCACATGGAAGATCAATTCCCAATTCGGGGTGATGAGTATCGGAGCATGCACTAGCATGTGCTTGAGAAAAGTGAAGGCTCTCTCTTGATTGGGGCCCCAATGCAAGGGAACATCCAAGTGGAGCAAGCGGTTGAGTGGAAAACAAATATTTGCATACATGCAGACAAACTAGCATTGGTAGCCTGTATGCCCGAGCAATTCCTGCACACCTTTAGCATTGGACGGAGGGCGTAATCTGAGAATAACAATGATCTTGTCGGGATCGGGAGAAAGACCATCGACTGAGATGATGTGACCCATGTAATGAAGTAGGCTTGGGTGCACATGCACATGGGGAATGGGGCCTAAAGGCACTTGGTCTTAGGGACATTTACATGTGTACTTTTGGGGGCCTTGGGCTATATTAGGCATAGGGCTCATGGACATTGTACTATTTTTGATCATATTCACTCTATAGACATTCATGTCTTCTTGGTGCTCATGCCCAAGATTTCATGTGAACTTCTCCCATATGAGATGTGAGGATGGTGATCTACACCCATGTTGTCACTCCATGCTCTTAGTAGCCAACCCTAGTCTCTTGCATTGGTATCAAAGCTCTTGGCTTAGATCCCTAGGATCGGAGTCCTTGGCTTAGATCCTTGCTTAGTGAGTGATTAGTGAACCATTTTTGAATTATGCTTAATCCAATTTTTAATATGCTTTTTCTTGATCTTGATTAATGATAATTATTTTTAGATTACTATTAATCTAATTTTTTGAAATGCATTTTCTTAATCTTGATTAGTATTAATTATTTTTGAAATTAATTTTTATATAGTTTTCAGATTTGCTAATTTCTTCTTTGACAAGATTAGCAAAGAAATTTCTGTTAATCATTTTTGAATTTGTATTAAATACTATTTTCAAAATCCACTTTACTATTTGATTTCTTGAACTTCTTGATCTTCTTGATCTTGATTTTCGAATTAGCATTTATAGATATTTTAGAGTAACTAATATTGAGGGATTTTCTTACATTATCTTGCTTAGAGAGCCTACAATTTCAAATATTAATCCTTTAAGCTCTTATTTCTTCAAGAACAGACCCTTGATTCCCAGATCTTGAGTTCTTGGAAGAAACATTGCAAGAAACAGGTTGCGCAGAAAATCCAAGTTGCTGTGTGCAGAGTTTTCAGAAAACTGTGCAGATTAACATTGTAAATTTTCATATTAGTGTGCAGAGTATTCAGATTGCAGATTTTATGCAGAGTACAGTTTTTTGCTATGCAGAAATCAAGGTTGTTGTGCAGAAATTTGATACAGTTTCAAGAGTGTTAAAAATCTTGGTGCAGAGTTCAAGATTTATGACAGATATAGTACAGATTTTCAAGATTTGGTGTAGATTTTACAAATTTCAATGCATATTATTGAAAATAGTTTTTTTCTGCAACAACAAGGTTCAGCAGTGCAGATCAACATACAACAACAAAACCAAGAAAGCCATTAAGTTTTAGCTCTATTACTGTTCTGCAAGCATTTTCAAGTCTATTGATCAATAAGATTTATCTAGCATACTGAAAATGCAACATACATGTTGACATGGTGAAAGATTTAATGTTTGCACACATGGTAAAGCTGTAATACATAAAAAATGCTGTAAAACTGGTACAATCTCTCTCAGATTTGAACTGAGACCTTTGGTTAGACCAATGTGCATCCATAACACCAAGGGATTCTAGTTTTCCATGCATAATGTTTAAGAATAGCATGAAAAGCAGAGTGCAAGCGACAACAAAAGGCTGAGTTATATAAGATTCTAGCCATTAAGGACACATATGACATACATGCTATCGGGTTAGATGCAGATTGAAGTTCTTATATAAAAGAGCTGCTAGAAGCACATCATTCCTGCATAATTCCAAGTTTCAAGTTCATACAACCTTTCTCATTAGGCTACAACAGCTCTCAAACAGTGGTTTGCAACACCATTTGGAATGCAAAAGGACAAGGCATCATAGCCTTGTGGGGCTCAGCGCAATAAGCAAGTCAAGAGTGGAGTAAACACCTAAACCCTATTAACACAATGAACAACAGCTAAGGTGTTACGTGTAACCAAACTAAGCACTCAACTCAGAAGGGGAAACACATTTCATAGGGACCTGAAGGTTTTGGACGGCGGTCTATAGAAGGGTGCCTTCAACAGTAAGTAGCTTCAATAATTGTCTAAAGAAGACTATCATGGTAGTATTGGATTTTAAATTGGCCTTAGAAGTCTCCATGTTTGCCCAGTGTGACTTGGAAGCAACTGAAATGTGGGACTGATCAAGCATAGAACTTCATTGATCTTTGGGAGAAGATGAGCGAAAGATTGAGAAGCACAAGATCTACTGCAGAGCGTTAAGCAAGTTTGGCTAGAACGAAGGATAAGATTGTACAAGAGAAACAGAAGAGCTGCAGAGTCAGAGTAGAAAAGCTATGAAACTCAGCAACCACCAAACGAAGGGTTCCACCATAAAGCAAATGTACTCAGTATAGCAGAGCCACATGACCAGAACCAGCAAAGCAACAGTGCAGCCAACTGAAAAAGGCATCTAGCTAAGGTTTTCGTTGAGGCCTAAGCTAACATGTAGCAGAAAACTTTTTTCTCATAGGCGACAACACTCAGACAATTTTGTGGGCAGCAGACAACTATTTTGGCATTTTGCAGTGAAGCATCATACACCCACACTAGCTGGCTGCCCACCACGAGATCTCCCCAGAGTCTGCTTACATCTCCCCACACGCTCCACTACAAGCAGCAGAAGGCCCACTCAGACGAGCTCAAGAGAAAAACCTTCTTGCCCTACCGCCAAGGCCTCCTTGCTTGTTGCTTGGGCTATGCCACCACATCCCATTCCAGAGCTCTCCAACAAGTCTGGTAATTGAGTCCAGCCTCGCTTACTTGCCCAAATACATCAGAAGTCGAACTGGGCACCCTCCTTACCCCTAACCATCACTCAGCTTAGATAGCTCTAGGTATCATTGGGAGAGGGCAATGGAGCAGGTGAAACTACCTACACCCCATTCCCCATGTGCACGCGCACCCAAACCTACTTCATTACAACCCACCAAGGCACCATGACCCACGAGGAAGTGGCACTTGAAGAGGTTAAGGCAGAGACCGGATACCTTGCATTTCACGAACACCAAAGTGAGTTGAGGCAGGTGTTCCTCTAGAACCACCATAAGCACGCCTTTTTTCCCACTAAAGTTAGAGAAGTCATCCAAAAAGATACGTAAGAAATCATTCAAATACTCTTGGAAAATCTTGGCGGCGGTCCATTGAAAAGAGGCAGGTGCATTGTAAAGATCAAAGGGCATCATCCTGAAGGCATATGTTCCCCACTGTGTGACAAATGTTTGCTTGAGCTGATCTTTCGGGTGTAGAGCGGTTCTCTCTACCGTGCAATATAGTGCTCATAGAGTACTACCGATCAACAAATGTGTTAAGAAACACAATGTCAATCCGAGGACTCGACCCGATTAGTGCATGAAGGCTTATCCCATGAGGGAGAGCTCACATACACAAACCACCACTTGACGATTCAACCATTCAACACCTCAATCAATCTCTCAATCCCTTAAATCCACTACATTAATCAAGAGAACAAGCAATGCATAGCAATCTCTTAATCCCATTCAAACATTGATTAAATCTTAGCTTTCCCTAATGCCTGCAAACCCATAAGCGTGCATCTACTAACCCACAAGCTTAAGCAAGCACAAACCCGCAAGCTCATAGAGAGAGTCTATCCATGAATAACTCATTGCCGATGAAGTGGGCAAGAGCTTGCATCAATGGAGACTACACACACACACTACAAGCATGCAGCATACACAAGAGAAAGAAAGAAGCATTCAACTAATCATAGATTAATCTACTTCAATGATGCTAAAACAGATTAAGAGAATGAAGTGGAGCTATACTCATTGGAGCTTAATGCTCATTAGAGATGCTCATTAGAGTACAATAGAGAGAGTTAGAGAGTTGCCATAGCTAGAGGGCTCAAGAGCTTCACTCAAGAGCTTTCTCAATAGCTTATGAGAATGGCCAAAAACGTCCACTTTCTTTAGCTAACATCTCTTTTGTAGAGATGTCACTAACCCTAACCCTAGGCCTCTTTCACACATGGGCAGACAACCCCATAAGTGAGCCTTGCTTAATACACTTAGAACTCTCATTTAGAACCCACATTGGCCTAAAACGATTTACATTGCACTTTGGCACAAAAATATGGAAAAATTATGTGCGTCTTTATGTTCTCATGGCTACAATCCCGCTCTCTTGCATTAATTGCTTCCGGTCGGCCTCCTTCCATAATCCGTGTTCCCCGTGAGTGTTCCCGTGGAACAATGGGTGTAATGGATGTGAAGGGGTGTGATGAGATGTGAATGGGTATGATGAGATATGAATGGATGTGATGAGATTTGAGTGGATGTGATGAGATGTGAATGGATGCGATGAGATGTGAATGTGATGTGCTGATATATGAATGGATGCGATGAGATGTGAATGGATGTGAATGTGATGTGCTGATATATGAATGGATGCGATGAGATGTGAATGGATGTGATGTGATGTGAATATGATATGATGAGATGTAAATGAATGTGAATGAGATGTGATGAGATGTGGACCTGAATGAATATAAATGGATGTGATGTAATGTGAATGGATGGATGAGATGTAAGGTGGATGCATGTGATATGATGTGGATCTAGATAGATGTGAATGGATGTGATGTGGATATTGGTAGATGTGAATGGATGACATGTGATGAGGATAGATATGATGAGATGTAAATGAATGTGAATGAGATGTGGACCTGAATGAATATAAATGGATGTGATGTAATGTGAATGGATGGATGAGATGTAAGGTGGATGAATGTGATGTGATGTGGATCTAGGTAGATGTGAATGGATAAGATGTGATGTGAATGGATGTGATGTGGATATTGGTAGATGTGAATGGATGAGATGTGATGAGGATAGATGTGATGAGATGTAATAGGATGTGATGTGGATATTGGTAGATGTGAATGGATGAGATGTGATGAGGATAGATGTGATGAGATGTAATAGGATGTGATGTGGATATTGGTAGATGTGAATAGGATATGATGTGGATATTGGTAGATGTGATGAGATGTAATAGGATGTGATGTGGATATTGGTAGATGTGAATGGATGAGATGTGATGAGGATAGATGTGATGAGATGTAATAGGATGTGATTGGATGAGAATGGATGAAGACGATGGGAATACATATGACTGGATATGGAATAAGCAATGTGAATTGATGTAGAAGAATGTGGAATAATGAGAAATGATGTGGAACAATGTAGAAAGATGAGAGTTCGTTAGAAACTGTATTTATGGCTTGTTTTTAAATGACTATTTTATGTCAAGAATGCTAGAGAAGCATTTTGACCATCTTCTGAATGAGGTCGTGGAGACCTAAGTGATAAAGTTACAATAGCTGATGGAGAGTCAATGGTGGACATCTCGCGTAGCAAGGTTGGCCAAGGTCTTGCTTGATTTAAATGGTGAGCCTCCAGTACGGTGGATAAGGGACCAAGGAAGCAGCCTATGAGTGAAGCGCTAGGTGACCTGCGAAGGAGCCTAGAGGGTGCTGGCCATACGGTGCTCGGGCTCTGGGTCGCCGAAGATACCCATGCGTGCATCGAGGAAGAAAACTAGAACAAGGAGTTAGAGTTGTTTTTTGAACTCGAGCATGAATCTGGTTGATTGACCTTGAACGGATGAGTCCATGGCTCTTTTATATGGATCTGCTGGTTGATCTTGCTGATCTTCAATGGAGAGTCCATCTGGATTTTTCTCATATGATTATATTTCCGGGTACTATGAGCTAGGAACTATTGAAAAGGCCCCTAAGTGAACAGGTGGTGAGTGTTCTGGTTGCCAATGATGCCATAGGTACACCAATGAAGGAATGATTGCAAATTGAAACTCAAGCTAGATATTTTGGAGGATTATGATCAGTGATACTATGGTTTCATTAAAAGATTGTTTTAAAGACAGCTGAATCTGTGAAACAGGCAATTTCATATTGGGTGTGTAAGTGGTGTGACTATCTTGAAGTTTGCTTGAAGCGCCGACTAGGGGACTTGGGAACTCTTTTCCCTGGTATCCGGGGAAAAACATAACCAAATTTTGAAATGGATCCTATCACTATAGTGGTTGGGCGGTTGACTAACCCATGGGATTGGATGGGGTAGGCTGGACTGATGGATCCCTAAAATGAGACTCAGTTCTGTTATGTTACGATAGATGAAGTAAATCCCGGATAGTCTTTGTTCTATGGAAAAGAATCAACGGCTATGCCTCTTGATGAGGAGAAACGCGTTGCTCTCTATGATCCAAGTGGAAGTTTCTTCCTTGATATGACCATGTGACTTACGGGCTCGGTCGGATCACTTTGGTTAGTTAAAGCTCTTGACTACGTTAGAATAAAAGTATCCTAGAGGAATCACCTATGTCTGCTGGGTGAGGGAAGTTTTTTCGGGTTTGGTTTTGGAAGAACCTCTTGTCCACATATCGGTGGGTGAGGCCTCAAGTGAGAGTTCTGCCTTACGTAAGAACTGCTACTTCCGCTGCTAGCACCCAGGAATTTGTTGCATGGAGAGGGCAGGGATCTTTCACCACATTTCAGAAATTTTTGGATTATGGTCCAATTAAGGTTCCTATGGGCCAATAGGATTAATCCAAGTGTTAGGATGAGATAAATCCAAATAATAAAAGAAAATATCCAAAAATGAGTAAATGCTCACATAAGATAAAGAGTTGATTGAGTACAAGGTTTATTAGTTAAAAATTAAGAGATATTAGTAAAAAAATGAGATATTTAGAAGAAATGATGCAATTTTGACACCTCAGTAAAGGAGGGAACGCCACATCAAGGAGGTGCCTTTTTCTTCATGATTACTTGAGTTTTTTAATCCAAAAAATGTGATATTTTTCTCTCTCCTCTCTCCTGGAACAAACTAGATCAAAAAGGGAGCCAAACTGGTCCAAATCTTGTCCAAATTGAGTCAAAATGAAGATGGAAAGCTCTAGAACCCAGTCGGACTTGGTTAGAGGCTTCCCTCACCTATAAATAGACCCTCATTCCTTTGTATTCTCATCTTTGAGCTATACCATACCAGTATTACTTTAAAATAATCATACTTCTTTCATCCCTTAATTTTCCTCTTCTCTTGGGTGTTAGAATTTCGTGGTGCTCATGCTAGATCAAATATGTGGAGGAGAGAGACTCACACAAAATACAAGAAAAGATCTTGCATATTAAGTTGCTCAAAATACAGCTAAGCTTCTTGCTCCATACAATGCCTTCTCGCTCCACCTTTAAATAGGTGAGCTAGTGGACCATAAGTCCATTCACACACACACCCTTCTCCTCCCCTTTTATAAAACCTTAGTCTCTTTATACCCCCCCTCAATACCAACTATGAAAGAAAATTGGAATAGGTGGTATTGTGGACATAGGTTGCCTTTATAACATTAGGCGTACAAGGTTAGGAATATAGGTGTGGTTGCATTGAGATTTAAAATAATTTCTCAGTGGAGTTAGAGGCTGATACAAAGTTAGCCTCTGACTCTTTGTTAGGACATTTAGAAATGATATGTCTCGTTTGTTTACACTTGTTACATTTAATTTTGTTGGGATATTTGATCCAACAATTATTTGCCAAATAACCCACCTTTTTGCAATGGACACATCTTACTTTGATCATTTGATGTGACAAAGCTTGTTCGATATTCGATGAAGTTACTGCATTTGAAGATTCAGCTCCTCCCTTTGGCCTCTTTTCTTCATTCAAGACAAGATTGAATTGACTCCTTCAAGGGTGGGATTAGGTACGTTCTTCAGGGTGGTGACTAAGGTGGGGTACACCTTCTTGACTGCTTTTAGCAAAATAGCCACTGCATCATCTTCATCCATTCTCGCATTCACTAATGCAAGTTGAGCCATAAGGCCCTTCAAGTGAGAGATGAAAGCTCCAATGCCGTCTCCCTCTTTGAGTTCCAAGCTGAAAAATTCAATTTTAAGTGAGATCTTGGAATTCTTACCACGAGATCCATAGAGCTTATCAAGCTCATCCCATTTCTCCTTTGCAGTCGGAAGCTGGTCCACATGGTGAATGAGAGCCTCATCAAGATGAAGCATGATGATGGCTTGTGCCCTCTCATCATCTTCAATATCTTCAACCTTAGTTTGATCAATAACCTTAGTGCCGGAGATGAATGGCCAAAAACCTTTGGACATCATCTTGTACTTGACAAGATGATGTCCAAAGTGTGGAAGCCCTCTCCTAAGAACTTGCCAAGTGTGGAAGCCCTCTCCTGAGAACTTCTTAATTTGGGTGTTGTCCTTTGACATTGGGTATTGAAGGAGATTACTAGAGAGTAATGGGCTAATTTATGAAGAAGTGAAAAACCAAAAATTTTGATATTTTGGCTTAAGTAGAAAGAGAAAGGCTTATGAGAGTGTAACAACCCTTAATCAAGCCAAGGATGTTGCATAAAAAGGAGATTAAGATGGTGAAGCTTATGGTTTAGCATTTAGGGTTTGTCCAACCACTAATTCTGATGGAGATTAGCTTTATTAGTGTCAAAGAACACTTTGTTTGGTGATTAAGATCACCATTAGTGTTTAAAAACACAATTAGTGCTTAAGAGCACATTTCTAGTGTCTAATGACACTTGCATTGGTGACTAGATTCACCATTAGTGTTTAAGAACACTCTTAGTGTTTAGAAACACTTTGGAATGACTCCCCTTTGTTGGATTAGAAGCCTCATTAGTGTTAATCAACACTATTAGTGTTTATACGCATACTTTGAGAAGCTTTGTGCACTTGAAGATGTTGATGAAGCTTGATGACGTTTTGATGAATGAGACTTATGAGCACCTCATAGTGTATGCCAACAACTTCAGAGGATCTGGAGCAAAGCCCTTTCAAATGACACTTGAAGAGATTTAGAGCTAAGAAGATGAGATTAGTGAATAAAACATTATTGTGAAGCTTTTATGCAAGCTTCCATGGCTTCCTCACAGGGGCAGCCTGATTTTTTTACTGTAGCGTGCACAGCGTCAGGCCGCCATTAGGGCTAAGATCCTGACTGTAGACTCTTGAGACCATGTGCTTCAAAAGCCCTAAGCCCCCTTAGCCTACAATTGCCTACACACGGCGTATGGCTGTACAAAATACTGTGCTGCAGAAATACTGCACCCGTTTTGCGCTGTAAAAACGGGCGTCGTCTTTGAACCAGGTGCAATGCCGTGGCCAGGAGAAGAGAAATCGTCTAATTAGCTGTACGTTCCTGAGCGCCCGGACCTCTTCTACACTTTCCCAGTTGAGAGCACGCCGAGTTCTTGCCTCCACAAGCTGCTAGAGCTGCTCCACTGGCAGGAGGTTCAGCTCCACAAAGAAAAAGAGAATAAAGTTGACCTATTCTACACCACAAAAAATGACCTAATCTTGCCAAGCTCTGATACCATGTTAGAATTTTGTGGTGCTCATGCTAGATCAAATATGTGGAGGAGAGAGACTCATAAAATACAAGAAAAGATCTTGCTTATTAAGTTGCTCAAAATACAACTAAGCTTCTTGCTCCATACAATGCCTTCTAGCTCCACCTTTAAATAGGTGAGCTAGTGGACCATAAGTCCATTCACACACACACCCTTCTCCTCCCCTTTTACAAACCTTAGTCTCTTAATATTGGGGAGCTTGGAGCTTCTCTCTCTCTCTCCAACAACTCTTGAAGTTTTCTCTTCTCCTCTTGGTGACCAATTGATTGGTTGGGGGCTTCACTGCTAATCAAGAATCAAGCCAAACTTAGTGGATAAGACTATTTTTTATGGGTTTTTTTTCAATTATCTCAATAACTTTGTTCTTCTCAATCCCTCTCAAGCTTGAGAAGCTTTCAAAATGATTGTTTTTATTCAAATCAAGCTTTCCCCTAAGATTCTTAATGTTTAATTAGAATTAAGTTAATCTTTATGCTTATTTGTAATGCTTTCATTAAGTAAATCTCTCTCTCAAAAAGAATAGTCATCTTTATGGCTAAATCTTTAGCAAATGAATGTTCCTCAATCACAATCTCTTATTTCAAAACTAAATTCTAGGCTTGATGAGCTAGAGATTAAGAAAATTATATTTTCATGATTTTGTGCTAGTGAAAATAATGGTTGTTTCTTTTTAGATTATTTATGAGTAGATAAAAATTACTCTAATTGATTCTAAATGAGAAAAGGATTATCCTAGTAAATTGGGAAAAGAGGAATGTCTAAATTAGCTTAATCTAGTGAAATAATCATAATTATGTTTATAATTATGGTTAAAATTATGATTTGAATACATAGTTTAAATTTAAGCTTAAAAGAAGAACTTCTATCATATTACAAGCTTTTATTCTTTTAGGAAATTTGAGAATTATCAATTATAGCAGCGAAGCTATGGTAAATTTTTCAGAAAAAAATACATATCTTATTTTTATGCATTATTCTAAAAGAGAAATTCCTACCATATTGTAGGTTTAGAAATTTTAAGCAAAAAGAATGATTTTGACCATATTCATGAAAGAATACTTTTTTGTATTTATGCATAATTATTTAATTAAGAAAAAAGAGAAATATTTGATAAATTTATTTTATGCATAAGAATTTTTAAATGATAAAAGAGGAATTCCCATGACATTCAGGATTCAATCATTTAAATGCAAAAAGAGGAATTTTTGGCATATTCAAAAAAATGGATATTTTTATTTAATTTAAAAAGAGGAATTTTCTTGGTATTAGGTAAAAAAAGGTCTAAATTAATTTTGATGATAAAACATGAATTTTCACCATAATTCCACACAAAAAATTAGGGTATACTAATGTTGATGATTAACTTAGTGGAAAGAATATTTTAAGATATTTATATATGGATAAATCAACAAATTGATATATACCCAAAATTGGTTTAGTGAAGAAGAGTGTTTTTATAAAATCTTGATATTCTCGTATATAACTATTTCTTAATTCTATTGTGGTTAGGAAGGAATGAAACTCATAAAATTAGAATTTTTCTTACGATTAGAAGTTTCGTTAAATTATTTGAAGAAAATCCTTTACGAATCAATGCTAGAAGTAAACCGAATAAATTTTGGTTAGACCACGACGGTGAGAATGGTAGCCAGTAAATTACTTGCCCATCTCTCAAATCTGAATCAAGCAGAAACCTCCTGACCAATTCCAAATCTTGACACAAAAATAGACTACCATTAAATTAGAGTAGTTTCCCCTGAACCGAAATCACCAAGAATTAAGTTGAAAATTCAGTGAAATTGATATAGGTAGATTACCCTCATGCGAGACCAATGATTCTCATTAAGAAAATAAGGATTGTGGGAAAAAGGGTTTTGTGAATCAAGCTCCACCAACCGGAAATTATACTTGCATAGAACCTCAGTTTTTTTGAAGGACTATTTTACGCCAAAATGCTAGAGGAAGCATTTGGTTTGTGATTTTAAAACTAAGGAGAGACTCGTTGCAACAGCTCATGGGGAGTCGTCGAGGGACGTCACTCGCCGCGAGTCGTGGGGAATCATCGAGGGACGTCACTCGCGGGCAAAGCCTGCCACCACTACGGCCATGACCAGCCTCGGTATGGTTAAAATGGTGCGCTTCCGATACAATGGGCGAGGACCGACGAAGCGGTCCTTGAGTGAAGTGCTACGATACCTAAGTAGGATCCTAGAGGGTTCTGACGAGGTGATGCACGGGCTCACGATGGTTGTTAGGACACCTATGCGTACGTCAAGGAAGATATGGGTGAACTAGAGGGGAATTACTTTTGTGAACTTAATTTTGATATTGGATCTCGTTGGTTGACCAGCTGGTCTTCAATGAAGAGTCCGGATGATATAGTTTTGTAAAACAATGGACTCAATATTTTGGAGGATTATGATCACTAATACTATGGTTTCATAAAGATTGTTTTAAAGACACCCGAATCTGTTAAAATGGCAATTTCATATTGGGTGTGTAAGTGGTATGACTACCTTGAATTTTGCTTGAAGCGTTGGCTAGGGGGCCTAGGAACTCTTTTCCTTGGTACCCGGGACAAAATATAACCAAATTTTTATATAAAGGAATCCCACCAATACAGTGGTTGGGTGGTTGGCTAACCCATGGATCGAGGGATTCCTGCGATACAATTAAGTTACGATTAGTTACATGAGTTAGATTAAATCCTATAGGAAGACCCCCTTGTTCACTGGGAGGGAATCAGCGGCGGTTGTGCCTCATTAAAGGAGGAAAAAAAGCGACGATTCTATGGACCAAGTGCAAGTCTCTTCTTTGATCTGACCATGTGACTTCAGGTTTGGTCGGATCAGTTTGAATAGTTAAGACTTTGACTCGTTAGATTAATTCTCCCATTAGATGATTTCTTGGCAGAATTGCCCGTGGTTTCCAGGGCGAGGGAAGTTTTTCCGGGCTCGGTTTCGAACGAACAGCCGGGCTAGTCCCTTGTCCGGACATCCACGGGGCAAGGCCCCAAGTGTGGGTCCCTGCCCCGCGCGAGAGGCTGACGCTGCTTCCGTTGCCACTCCACCAGCGCCCCTCGGAGAGGGCACTGTGGAGGGGGCGGCGGGGGTCTCACAGCTGGTATCAGAGCTTTGTTGAAAGCTAATAAGGAAAAATGAATTCTTATCAGAAATTTGTAATAAAAACTAAGAAAGAGCATTTATGTATTATATTTTCATTCCTTAAGCTTCATTAATGAAGAATTTTAATCAAAGAATTTGGTTTTATAGATGGAAGTTCCACACTTATCTGGTGTTCTCGACCTCACAAGATATGATTGCTTTCGCCTTCGAGTATCTCATCTCTTCCTCTACAACTCGAACAAGCTGAGCCAGACTCGTGGGCCATTTCAAGGATTTATATTTCCATGACCCAGCGGAAGAGACGACAGCACAAGTGGTTTGCAGGGCAGTATGTCCATGCCTCTTGCGACCAGCCCATGATGCTGAGGCAGAATATCTCATTGACCATGATTCTAATGAGGCTGAAAGTGATACATGGTGTTATTTTATATCACCTGACGCCTCAAGATTTCAGACTTTCCTGCCATATCTACAAACTCCTTAGTCGCTTTATTCCTAAGGAGAAGATAGTAGCTCCCTTGGTAGTAAGGGAACATTTGTATTGGGGCATGTCTATAGCCCAGTATCGCCGTCTTATGCATCTCCGGAGGATATTTTGACTTCTGGAGCCGAGGTGCTCTATGTACATATTGCAACCTTTATACAAATAAAGAAATATTTTGTGAAAAAATTCCTTGTTGTATAAGTGATTGTTATTAAGTGACAAATTGTTGAAGCAAAATCTATTACCAGACATATGTCATAGATCTCCAATAAGATCATTTATCTTGTTTAAGAAATTCTTTTCCAAACCTCTTAAGTCTTAGGATCTCATGGACGAAATCAAAAGAAAAATTTAATAATGTATCATTTTTGGCATAATCATGAGGCGAGGGAACCGTGGGCCGTCAGCCAGATCCTCTCATTGATGAAGAAGAGCTTGACCCCGATGTTCATAAGGCTCTTCACAGAACTCAGCCAGGACCTTTTAAAGGTGAAGGGGGAGAACTTGGGCAAGGCTGTGGAGAAGAGCTGACTGAGGTGCCTCCGTCTCGGGAAGTAGATCATGATCGAGTTAACCCCTGAAGCTTAGCCAATAGCCCAACATGCATACAAAATACCAGTCTCCCTAAAGCCATCAAACTTAAGGAGCAGTTAAGACAACTATTAGAGTAGGGATTCATCAGAACCAGTGTCTCACCTTGGGGTGCACCCGTTCTCTTTCAAAAGAAGAAAGATGGAACTTTAGGACTCTGTATTGACTACAGAGGATTGAATCAATTAACAATAAAAAATTAGTATCCTATCCCTAGGATTGATGAACTTTTGGATCTAAGTGGGACCCAAATGTTCACAAAGATAGATCTCTAATCCGGCTACTACCAGATCAAAATCAAGGAGCAGGACATCCCGAAGAGAGCATTCAATACTCGCTATGGGGGCATTATAATCATGCCATTTGGGTTAACTAATGCCCCTGCGACATTTAATCATCTTATGTAGGATATTCTCAGAGAATACTTGGATGATTTTATTCTTGTCTTCTTTGATGATATCTTGGTATACTCAAAGAATGATGCAGATCATCAAGATCATGTGCACAAGGTCCTGGAAATCCTAAGGAAACACCAACTCTTTGCAAAAAAGTGCAAGTGTTCTTTCTCTATTGACTAGGTGGAATACTTGGGATTCATAGTGTCAAAAGATAGGATTTCTCGTGACCCCGCAAAGATCCAAGCAGTCGTAAATGGCTAGAACCCAAGACGGTAAAGAAAGTCAGAGGATTCCTAGGATTAATCGGATGGTATAGGATCTTTATACCCAGGTATGCTCAAATAGCATCCCCTTTAACTAACCTTCTCAAGAAGAGTACCCTTTTTCAGTGGACTACAATGTGTCAGAGTGCCTTTGATAAACTGAAGACAGCCTTAATAACCAACCCTGTCTTTAAATTGCCAGACTTTACCAAACCCTTTGAGGTAGTTACTAATGCCAGTGGGTTTGCCTTAGGCGGTGGTCTTATTATGCAGGAAGGTCATGCAGTTGCCTATGAATCTAGAAAACTCAAAACACATGAGAGAAATTATGCCGTCCATGACTTGGAGAGTTACTCTCAGTAGTTATGCTCTGAATTTATGGAGACATTATCTTTTGGGATAGAGGTTCACCTTGATGGAACAGATCATCAAAGTCTGAAGTGGATCTTCACCCAAAGGGATCTCAACATGCGTCAAAGGAGATGGATGCAGACCCTGCAGGAATTCGATTTTGAAATTAAGTATCGGCCAAGGAAAGAAAATGTGGTGGCCGATGCGCTCAGGAGAGAAGCCTCCTTGCTTGAAATTACAGTGGTGTCAAATCCATTACGTACATAATGTATTCCATGTCAATTTGGTTAAGAAATATGTACCCAGCTCGAGTCACGTGCTTGATGACGAACAATTGATTTCTCCGACTCAAGGCTAGATGGTACTCAAACCTGCAGAAATTCTTGACATTTGGGAGAAGATTATCAGGAGAATATTCCTCAGAGAATTTTTAGTAAAGTAGAAGTTCTTCTCTCTAGAAGACGCCACCTGGGAGAAAGAAGAAGAGTTGGCGAAAGATTACTCCCACTTTGCGAGATGATGATATCTCGCGTTTTTCAAGTGGGAGAGGATGTAAGATTCCTCCTCAGCCTAAATAATGAATAAGCTTTTACCTCAATCCCCTGTAATCATTCCCTATTTCTTCTGAAGATAAGAAAATATTATTTTTTCTTATTTTTGTCTAGAGCGAAGAAAAATTCTAGAGAGAGATAATTCAATATTGAGATATTTTTAGATATAAAAATTTTACAAATATCAAAAATATATTTTCCTAAAACATAAGTTCAAAATGAATTCTCCAAGGTGCATTAGGAATCAGTTAAAAATGATTTAAAGACCTTAGCCTAGGTCAAGATTTTCAAAAATTTCTAATTAAGGTTCCAATGGGCCAATGGGATTAATCCAAGGGTTGGGATGAGATAAATCCAATAAATAAAAGAAAATACCCAAAAATGAGTAAATGCTCACATAAGATGAAGAGTTGACTGAATACAAGGTTTATTAGTTAAAAATTAAGAGATATTACTAAAACAATGAGATATTTTAGAGGAATGATGAATTTTTGACACCTTGGTAAGGAGAGGGGGACCTTTGAGGTAGGTGCCTCCTTCACATGTGTGGGAGGGTTTTTAATTCAAAAATATTAAGATATTTTTATCTCTCCTCTCTCCTGGATCAAACTGGATCAAATTTGGAGCTAAATTGGTCCAAATCTTGTCCAAATTCAGCCAAACTGAAGCTAGAAAATTCTAGAACTTAGTTGGACTCAGTTAGTGACCTCCTTCACCTATAAATAGACCTTCATTCCTTTTTATTCTCATCTGTGAACTATACCATGCCAGTATTACATTAAAATACTCATATTTTCTATTATCCCTTAAAGATCCTCTACTTTTGGAGAGATTGGAGCTTCTCTCTCTCTTTAACAATCCTTGGAGCTTTTTTCTCTGTTGAGATATCGAGCTCATCTAATAAGGCAGTGGACACTGATGACCCGCCTGGGCGATAGGCCCCACACTTACACCACTGGCATGGTTGGTGAGATCATGGGGTGACATGCGGCCAGTGGGATGACAGGCTGTGTGACAGCCATTCTAGAGACTAGCATAGTTATAGTGCCAACTCATTTAGTTGGGTTCACACTATAGAGAACCTTAGTATGTATTTGGTTGAGTACCTTTTCATATGAGGTATACTCTTATCTTTGTATATGGTGTGTTGAGTGTTGTGTGAAGAAGAAGAAGATTTTCAGCCTCTCACCTTGTGTGTTCTCTTTTAGGGTTTTGTGAGTGCGTGTGTGCTTGCAAGAGCTCAAGCTCCTTTCTCCTCTGCATCTTTTCATGGTATTAGAGCCTGGTTCATGCTAAGGGCTGATGAGCTGCAAGCAAGAGAAGCACAGGAAGCGGTAGGAGGGTAAGAGCTTCATTTTACTCTTCCTTATTTGTGTTGGCGACGACTACACACTTGTCTCGCAGGAGCTCTATGAGAGGCACCGGTAAACGATCTTTGATTGAGGAGCTTTCTTCGCGGGAGTAAAGCTATAGGGCAACTATACTATCCTATCCATTGTTCGGGCCGAAAACGTGTTTCGAACGCGTTACGATCTCTATTTTTTAGAAAGTAGGCGATTTCGAGCACTGCGGTGGGTAAGTCATCGATTCTCTGCAGAACTCTATTTTAAGAACTACAAGAAGACAGATTGGTTGAGCAGACATTGTGTGTGCTGCAAGGAGGTCAATAGTTGCCATTGGGTGTATGTATGCACATTGAAGTCACTGGTTGTGACATTTGAGTGTAGTACAGTACCGCTGGTTGTGATATTTGAGTGTAGTACAGTACCGCTGGGCAGAAAATACAGCAATTTATGCAGGACAAACTAGAGTGCTATTTCTGGTAAATTTGTATGTTTGGCAAGATGTCAAATGATAGCATAAACCATATTGTTGCTGAGAAGCTTGATAAGAACAACTTCCATGCTTGGAGGTTCAGGTTGACAAATTTCCTGATGGGAAAGGGTTTTATGGACTATATATATAGAAGGTGAGCGTGAGGCACCGAAGATACCGGAGATCAATCCGACTGCTACAGATGTGAAAGAGTTCAAGGATTGGAACCAAGGAGCCAGAAAAGTTATGTATTGGCTCTCTATCAGTATACAGGACACTATGATTGGGCACATACATGATGCCAAGTCCCCCAAGGAGGTGTGGGACACCTTGGTAAAACTCTATGAAATGAATATACCAAGGCACGAAAGATACAGTTGAAGAATGAACTTCATATTGTGGAGAAAAAGAGTATGTATGTGAATGACTATGCATTGAAGATAAAGGGTATTGTGGAATCCCTTGCATCTATTGGTGTTTTAGTAGATGATGATAAGGTGGAAGTCTGTCTACATTGTCTTGGGCCACAATACAAGGCATTCAAGACGTCTATTTAGACTCGGGAAAACATTCCCAGTTTCACACATTTGGTGTTTATGTTGATTATAGAAGAGAAGAGCTTGGGTGAAGACCAACAGTCTTCACAAAACAAAAACAGTTCAGAGCAACAAGCCTTCTACACAAGTTCAGGACGAGGACGAGGTAGAGGAGGCCATGGACGTGGCTAAGGAGGTGGCCGAATAGGTAATCAGAATTATGGCCAGTAGTAGCAAAAACAACAATCCCAGAATTCACAACAACAACAACACGCAGGTGGAAGAGGCCAGTTCAGAGGCAGGGGGAGTCAAAGAGGTCATGGAAATTGGCAAAGGCAGTATAATGATACACGTGGATGCTTTTATTGTGGTAAGCCTGAACATGTGCAGGCAGATTGTTATAAGAAGCAGGCTGACATGCAAAATGGGAAATTGCAGCAAAACAACTATGCATCCTCGAGCAAAAACAATGAGGATAATGAAAGGTTGTTTGTTATGCAGCATGTCATTAATGCCATGTCTGAAAATGTTGAAGCAGCACATAAAGATGATGTATAGTACATTGATTCAGGTGCTTCGAACCACATGACAAGTCATGGGGAATGGTTCAAGGAGATGAAAAACCTTGAAAGACCAGGTTTTGTGGAAACAGGGGATGAACTGCTCATCCAATTGCCCATGTTAGAGATGTGCCATTTTCTATGCAGGATGGCAAAGTGAAGTACCTTGCAGATGTACTTCACGTTTCGAACATGACAAAGAATCTGGTTTCAGTTGGCCAGATGATTGAGCAGGGTTTGTAGGTTTGGTTTAACCCTGATGGTTGTTATGTTGAAGACTTTAAAGACAAGTGCAGGTTGGTTGCAAAAGGCAACAGTGGGTAGAATGTTTACATTGAATGTAAACATGCCTGAAGTGAGTGTTGCGATGTTTGCAAATGGTTGAGGAATTGTTGCAGACATAGACATTTGGAATAAAAGAATTGGACATGTGAATGTGTAGTGAATGAAGTCTATGCAGACTAAAGGAATTGTGACAGGGCTGCCAAAGTTTAAAGTTGAAGGTATGCAGAAAATATGTGAAGCATGCCAATTTGGAAAGCAAACAAAGCATATATTTCCACGTAACAGAAATATGAGCAGAAATGCACTAGATGTTGTGCATTCAGATGTATGGGGTCCTATGAAGACCATGTCTATGGGAGGCTATAGGTATTATGTGACATTTATTGATGACCACACAAGGAAAGTGTGGGTATACTTCATGAAAGAGAAGGGTGAGGTGTTTACTCATTTTTAGAATTTCAGAGTTACGGTTAAAAAGCAAACAAGGAAATATGTAAAGTGCCTAAGGTCAGGGGGAGAGTACTTCTCCGATGAGTTCTCTGAATTTTTGAAGAAGAATGGTATTCGGAGACAGTTTACATGCAGATACACTCCGCAGCAAAATGGAGTTGCTGAGCAAAAAAACAGGCACATTGCTGAAATTGCGCGAGCATTGATGGGAGAGAAGAATATGCCGCATAGCTATGAGGCTGTTTCTACAGCAGTTTACATCATGAACGAGACTCCAACTGCAGCCATACATGATGTAACTCCGGAGGAGAGGTTTACTGGGGCAGAAAACCTGATTTGTCTCATCTGAAAGTCTTTGGATGCATTGCATATGTGGATGTGTGCCAGATGAGCTGAGAACTAAGCTGGAACCAAAAGTTGAAAAATGTGTGTTTATTGGATATTCCCTTGAGAAAAAGGGATACAGGTGTTATAAACCTGCTACACGTGAGTTGAGGGTAAGCAGGGATGTTGTTTTTGATGAGATGAACAGCTAGTATGCTACTGAAAAAGAAGCTGTTGGGGCTGATGTGAGTGGAAATGTGGTTGCACAGAATACAAGTCAGCAATCACAATCTTTGAGTGGACCAGGAGAGTCCTCATCTAGTGGTTCAGTTTTGATAGACCATGGAGTGGCAGGATGCATCATAATATCAGTCCTGCAAATGTGATTAGTACATCACATAAAGGCAAAGAGAAAGTGGTTGAGCCCCTTAGTATGCGTGACATTTCTGCAGGGCATTGTCATGTTGATGAAGAGTCTAGTGGCTCAAAGATGAGCCTTGATGAGGAGCTTGGGATACCAGCTATGAGAACACCTAGTGTAAAGAAGGCTATGGAAGCCACGAATGCAAAGCTGCGAAGATCTGGAAGAGTGAAGAATCCTGTGCAGAGGTTTACCTACTATGATGGTTATGTGGCACATCACTATGCATACATGGAAAAAGTTGTACAGGTTGTAGAGCCCACATGCATTGATGAGGCTATTGGAAATGCGTGTTGGGAGAAAGATATGGATGAGGAGATGGATAAACTATATGGAAATGAGACTTGGGATTTAGTGCAATTGCCTGAAGGCAAGAAAGCCATTGGATGCAAGTGGGTGTACAAAGTAAAACATAACAGTGATGAAAGCATAAGCAGGTACAAGGCTAGATTGGTAGCCAAAGGATATTTGCAGACATATGGCATTGATTATGAGGAAACTTTTAGCCGAGTTACCAAGATGGCAACAATGAGAGTTGTGATAGCAGTGGCTACGTCAAAGCAATGGTCTTTACATCTCAGATGGATGTAAAGAATGCATTCTTGCATAGGGATTTGCAGGAAGAGGTGTATATGTTGCAGCTATTAGAATTTTGTGGTGCTCATGCTAGATCAAAGATGTGGAGGAGAGAGACTCACAAAATACAAGAAAATATCTTGCTTATTAAGTTGCTCAAAATACAACTAGGCTTCTTGCTCCATGCAATGCCTTCTAGTTCCACCTTTAAATAGGTGAGCTAGTGGACCATAAGTCCATTCACACACACACCCTTCTCCTCCCTTTTTACAAAACCTTAGTCTCTTAATACACCCCCTCAATACCAACTATGAAAGAAAATTGGAATAGGTGGTATTGGACATAGGTTGCCTTTATAACATTAGGCGTACAAGGTTAGGAATATAGGTGTGGTTACATTGAGATTTAAAACAATTTCTCAGTGGAGTTAGAGGTTGATACAAAGTTAGCCCTCTGACTCTTTGTTGGGACATTTAGAAGTGATATGTCCCGTTTGTTTACACTTGTTACATTTCATTTTGTTGGGATATTTGATCCAACAATTATTTGCCAAATGACTCACCTTTTTTTGCAATGTACATATCTTACTTTGATCACTTGATGTGACAAAGCTTGTTCGATATATTCGATGAAGTTGTTGCATTTAAAGATTCAGCTCCTCTCTTTGGCCTCTTTTCTTCATCAAGACAAGATTGAATGACTCCTTCAAGGGTGGGATTAGGTATGTTCTTCAGGGTGGTGACTAAGGTGGGGTAGCAAAAAAGCCACCACTGCATCATCTTCATCCATTCTCGCATTCACTGATGCAAGTTGAGCCATAAGGCCCTTCAAGTGAGAGATGAAGGCTCCAATTCCGTCTCCCTCTTTGAGTTCCAAGCTGGAAAATTCAATTTTAAGTGAGATCTTGGAGTTCTTACCACGAGCTCCATAGAGCTTATCAAGCTCATTCCATTTCTCCTTTGCAGGTCGGAAGCTGGTTCACAGGGTGAATGAGACCCTCATCAAGATGAAGCATGATGATGGCTTGTGCCCTCTCATCATCTTCAATATCTTCAGCCTTAGTTTGATCAATAACCTTAGTGCCGGAGATGAATGGCCAAAAACCTTTGGACATCATCTTGTACTTGACAAGGACTTGCCAAGTGTGGAAGCCCTCTCTTGAGAACTTCTTAATTTGGGTGTTGTCCTTTGACAGCAGTGGGCATTGAAGGAGATTACTAGAGAGTAATGGGCTGATTTATGAAGAAGAAAAAACCAAAATTTTTTGATATTTTGGCTTAAGTAGAAAGAGAAAGGCTTATGAGAGTGCAACAACCCTTAATCAAGCCAAGGATGTTGCATAAAAAGGAGATTAAGATGGTAAATTTTATGGTTTAGCACTTAGGGTTTGTGCCCAACCACTAATTCTGATGGTGGAGATTAGCTTCATTAGTGTCAAAGAACACTTTGTTTGGTGATTAAGATCAGATTAGTGTTTAAAAACATGATTAATGCTTAAGAGCACATTTCTAGCGTCTAATGACACTTGCATTGGTGATTAGATTCACCATTAGTGTTTAAGAACACTCTTAGTGTTTAGAAACACTTTGGAATGACTCCCCTTTCCTGGATTAGAAGCCTCATTAGTGTTTAAGAACACTCTTAGTGCTTAGAAACACTTTGGAATGACTCCCCTTTCTTGGATTAGAAGCCTCATTAGTGTTAATCAACACTATTAGTGCTTATAAGCACACTTTTAAAAGCTTTGTGCACTTGAAGATGTTGTTGATGGAGCTTGATGAGAATGAGGCTCATGAATACCTCATGGTGTATGCCCACCACTTCAAACTCAAAATAGGATCTGCAACAAGCCCTCACAAGAGCACTTAAGTGATTAGAGCTAAGAGGAGAGGATTAGAGCAAAAAGAAGCTTGATTTTGAAGCTTTAATGGAAGCTTCAATGGCTTTCAAGGAGAGCAGCCTAGTTTTTTCACTCCCACAGTTCATTCAGCCAGCCATTAGCACTTCAAACTCAAAATAGGATCTGCCAACAAGCCCTCACAAGAGCACTTAAGTGATTAGAGCTAAGAGGAGAGGATTAGAGCAAAAAGAAGCTTGATTTTGAAGCTTTAATGGAAGCTTCAATGGCTTTCAAGGAGAGCAGCCTGGTTTTTTCACTCCCACAGTTCATTCAGCCACCCCAGCCATTAGGGCTAAGATTTGAGCTGTAGGATCTTGAGACCATGGGCTTCAAAAGCCCTATGCTCTCTAGGCCTGCAATCGCCTACACACGGGCGACCAATTGTCTTACGGTATCAGCTGCGCAGAAAAACAACGCCGGCTTGCTCATAGGTCAATGCCACGGTGTCCTGAGAGTGAAGCTCACAATTGATTGTATGAGGCTGAGCATCCAGGAGTCTCCTTCATCTTCCTAGTTGATAGCACGTTGAGATCTTGCCTCCACGAGTTGCTAGAGCTCCTCCACTGGCGGACGTTCAGCTCCACAAAAGAAAAAAGAAGAAAATTGACCTATTCTACACCACAAAAGAGGCCTAATCTTTCCAAGCTCTGATACCATGTTAGAATTTCGTGGTGCTCATGCCCTAGATCAAAGATGTGGAGGAGAGAGACTCACAAAATACAAGAAAATATCTTGCTTATTAAGTTGCTCAAAATACAACTAGGCTTCTTGCGCCATACAATGCCTTCTAGCTCCACCTTTAGATAGGCGAGCTAGTGGACCATAAGTCCATTCACACACACACCCTTCTCCTCCCCTTTTACTAGACCTTAGTCTCTTAATAGTAGCCACCTGGTTATGAGGATGTGAGTCACCCCGAGCATGTTTGCAGGTTGAAGAAAGCCTTGTATACCTTAAAACAAGCACCAAGAGCATGGTCTGACAAGATTTTTGAATATCTTGTCACAATTGGCTTTCATGTAGCCAATGCAGATTTCTCGCTGTATGTGAGACAAAGTGATAGAGGGGTTGTGTTTGTTGTCATCTATGTAGATGACCTGATCATTACGGGGGACCATAATGCAGAGATCTTTGATTTAAAGATCTTGCTTAGAGAGAGAAGTTTGAGATGAAGGATCCGGTGGAGCTTAAATATTTCTTGGGCATTGAGGTGATTACGTCACCACATGGTATTGGATTACTGTAGAGACAGTATGGCTTGGACATGTTCTCCAAGTATGGTGGTATGATAGGCTATAAGCCTATCTCAGTGCCATTGCAAGTTGAGTGCAGATTCAAGAGAGATTTTGGAGGATCTTATTATGTATAGGCACATAGTAGTAGGAAGCTTGATCTACATGACGATCACCAGGCCAGATTTGAGCTATGCTACTAGGTTGGTGAGTCAGTTTATGCAGGTTCCTCGGAAGCCACATTTGGATGCATTGAGATGCATAGTGAGGTATGTGAGGTCTACTTTGCATTATGGACTATTTTATGAAATTGGGACAGAGATATGTGTACATGGGTACACAGATGCTGATTGGATTGGTAGTATCTCAGATAGAAGATCTACTAGTGGCTTCATGTTTTCTTTGGGGAGTGCTACTGTGACTTGGAGCAGCAAGAAGCAGCCTATGGTTACTCTATCCCCACCAGTATATAGAGGCCGAGTGCATAGGTGCTACTATGACAGTATACAGTTGGCCAAGAACCCAGGCCAAGAACCCAGTTTTTCATGCTCGCATGAAGCATATAGAGGTCCACTACCATTTTGTCAGAGAGAAGGTTTTGGCAGGAGACGTTGACCTTGTGTATGTCAGCACACATGATCAAGTCGCTGACATCTTCACCAAAGCATTGGGTACAGAGAAGCTCCGCAGATTCAAGGCTTCGCTTGGTGTACATGAGATGGAGTTGAGCGCAAGGGGGAGTGTTGAGATATAAAGCTCATCTAGTGAGGCGGTGGACACTGATGACCCGCTTGATAGGCCCCACACTTACACCACTGGCATGGTTGGTGAGATCATGGGTGATATGCAGCCAGTGGGATGACAGGCTGTGTGACAGCCATTCTAGAGACTGGCATAGTTATAGCACCAGCTCATTTAGTTTGGTTCACACTATAGAGAACTCTAGTATGTATTTGGTTGAGTACCTTTTCATATGAGGTGTACTCTTATCTTTGTATATGGTGTGTTGAGTGTTGTGTGAAGAAGAAGAAGATTTTTGGCCTCTCACCTTGTGTGTTCTCTTTTAGGGTTTTGTGAGTGTGTGTGTGCTTGCAAGAGCTCAAGCTCTCTTCTCCCCTGCATCTTTTCATTCTCAACATATTAAACTAGTTGATTGGTTGGGGGCTTCCTTCTAAGATAAAGAAGTAAACTCATGGTTTTCATTAATATTCTCAATGATTTCACTTCTCAACCCCTCTCAAGCTTGAGAAGTTTCAAATTACTTGTTTTCAATGCAAATCAAGCTTTCTATAAGAATTCTAATGATTAATCATAAAAAGTTAGTCTTTATGTTTAATTAGGATGCTTTTTGTGTATCTCTCTCTCTCCCAAAAGAATATTCATTCCTATGACTAATTCTTTATTCAAATGGATGCTTCTCATTGATAAATTCTCAATTCAAAAATCAAACTCTATGCTAGTTAAGCTAGAGGTTAAGAAAATAGCTTTTATGCTTTTATGCTAAATAAATTATGGTAAACTTATGATTTAATTCCATAAATTGGATTTAGGTCTAAGGATAATTATTCTATCATAATTTTATTACAAAGTTTTATTCTTTTTAGAATAATTAAAAATTATCAGTAATAGCAGCGAAGGTATGGCAAAAATTTTAGAAATTAATACATATCTTATTTTTATGCATAATGCTAAAAGAGGACTTCCTACCATATTCTAGGATTGGTTATCCTATGCCAAAAGAATGATTTTCATCACATTAATGGAAAACTTTTTTTGGTTTTTATCCATAAATAATTAATTAAAGAAATGAGAAATTTTTGGTAATTTCATTTTTATGCAAAAAGAGGAATTCCCATGATAATGGAGATCCATGTAATTAAATGGAAAAAGAGAAATTTTGGTATATTAAAATAATGAATATTTTTATTTAATTTTAGGAGAAATCTAAGATAAATTTATTTTATGCATGAGAAAATTTAAATGATAAAAGAGGAATTCCCATGACATTTGGAATTCAATCATTTAACTGGTAAAAGTGGAATTCTTGGCATAATTGAATTAATGGATATTTTTATTTAAGTTTAAAGAGATATTTTAGATAAATTTATTTTACACATGAGAAAATTTAAATGATAAGAGAGAAAATCTCATGACATTTGGGATTCAATCATTTAAATGGTAAAAGTGGAATTCTTGGTATAATTGAAATAATAAATATTTTTATTTAATTTAAAGAGAAATTTTAGATAAATTTATTTTATGATATATCCAATCATTAAATGAGAAAAAGAGAATTTTAAGCTTATTCAAAAAAATGGATATTGGTATTTAGTTAAAAGAAGAAGTTTTATGGTATTTAAGTAGAGAAAGATTTGAATTAATTTTTGGTGACAAAAGAGGATTTTTCACCAAAATTCCACCTAGAGAATTAAGGTTGATAAATTAAGTGGTAGAAAGAATATCTTTAGATTTTTTATGTGGATAAATCACCAAAGTGATATTTACCCAAAATTAGATTAAATGGAAGAAGAGTATTTTCATAAAATCTGATATTCTCATATAAAACCATTTCTTAATCTATTTTGGTTAAGAAGGAATTCATGAAGTTGGAATTTTCTTACGATTAGAAGTTCAGTAGATGTTATCTAAAGAAAATCCTTAGAATCAAAGCTAGAACTAAACCAAATGATTTTGGTTAGACCACGACTATGAGAGGGACGGTCTCAGTAAACTATTTGTCCATCTCTCGATCTGAATCAAGCAAAAACTTCATGACCAATTCCAGTTCTTAATACAAAGAATAGACTACCGTTGAATTAATCTAGTTTTCCCTTGACCGAGGAACTCACCAAGAATCTAGTTGGATAGTCAGTCAAATGATAGGTAGATTACCCTGATGAGAGATCAAGGATTCTCATTATGAAAATATAGATTAAGGAAAAAGGGTTTTTGTGGAACCAATCTCAAACCGGGAACTTTACTTGCATAGAACCTCTGTTTTCTTTTAAAGGACTGTTTCACGCTAGAATGCTGGAGGAAGCATTTGGTATGTGTTTAAACTAAGAAGAGGCTCATTGCAACAGCTGGCGGGGAGTCGTTGAGGGACGTCACTCGCGGCAAAGCCTGCCGAGGTCTTGACCAGCCTAGGTATGGTTAAAATGGTGCGCTTCCGGTGTATGATGGGCAAGGACCGATGAAGCGGTCCCTGAGTGAAGTGCTAGGATACCTAAGTAGAGGGTTCTGACCAGGTGATGCACGGGCTCGCGATTGCTAGGACACCCATGCGTGCATTGAGGAAGATTCGGATGGACTGGAAAGGATGACTTTTGTGAATCGAATTTTGAAATTGGATCTCGTTGGTTGACCAGCTGGTCTTCAACGGAGAGTCTAGATGATATATTTTGTAATACAATGGACTCAATATTTTTGGAGGACATGGATCAGTAATACTATGATTTTCATTGAAAGTTTGCTTTAAAGATAGCTAAATCTATTGTTATAATGGCAATTTCATATTGGGTGTGTACGTGGTATGCCTACCTTAATTTTTGCATGAAACACTGGCTAGGGGGCCTGGGAACTCTTTTCCTCGGTACCCGGGCAAAGCATAACCAAATTTTTATAAAGGAATCGCACCAACAGAGTGGTCGGCGGCGGCGGGTGGTTGGCTAACCCATGGGTTGTAGGTGGATCGGGGGATTCCTGCGATGATACAATTAAGTTACGATGAGTTACGTTAGTTAGATTAAATCCTAGGAAGACCCTTGTTTTGTGGGAGAGAATCAGCGGTGGTTGTGCATCGTTAAGGAGGAAAAAAGTAGTGATTCTATGGACCAAGTGCAAGTCTCTTCTTTGATCTGACCATGTGACTTCAGGTTTGGTCGGATCAGTTTGAAAAGTTAAGACGTTGACTCGTTAGATTAATTCTCTCGTTAGATGATTTCCTGGCAGAATCGCTTGTGCCTTCCGGGCGAGTGAAGTTTTTCCAGGCGAGTGAAGTTTTTTCGGGCTCGATTTTAGAGGAACTGCCAGGCTAGTCCTTTGTCTGGACATCCGTGTGGTGGGCGAGGCCCCGAGTGTGGATCCATGCCTTGCACAAGAGGCTGACGCTGCTTCCGTTGCCAACGCCCTCGAAGGGGGCTCCGCGGAGGGGGCGGGGGTCTCACAAACCATGTTACTTATGAGTTCGTTCAAATCATTTTGGTTAGTTAAGACTTTGACTCGATAGATTAATTCTCGCGTTAGATGATTTTCCTGGTGGAATCACCCGTGCCTTCCGGGCGAGGGAAGTTTTTTCCGGGTTTGGTTTCGGAGGAACCGCTGAGCTAGTCTCTTGTCCGGACATCCGTGGGTGAGGCCGCGATGTTAATGCCAGCCCCGCGCGGCGGCGAGAGGCCGCACGCTGCTTCCATCATCGTCGACGCCCCGGAGGGGGCAATCGTGGTGGGGGTAGGGGTCTCACAGGTGGTATCAGAGCTTTGTGAAAGCCAGAGGGAAAACTGAATTCTTATTAAAAATTTATAATAAAAACTCAGAAAGAGCATTTACATATTGTATTTTCATTCCTTAAGCTTTATTAATAAAAACTTTTAATCGATGAATTTGGCTTTATAGATGGAAGTTCCATGTTTATCCAGTATTCCCGATCTCACCCAGTCACACAGGATATGACTGCTCTCACCTTCAAGCATATCGCCTCTTTCGCTACTACGACTCAAACGAGCCAAGCCAGACCCATAAACCATTTCGAGGATTTATATAATCCAGACCCAGCAAAGAGACGACAGCACAAGTGGTTTGCAGGGTAGTATGTCCATGTCTCTTGCAACTAGCGCATGATGCTGAGGGAGAATATCTCATTGGCCATGGTCTTGATGATGCTAAAAGTGATTCATGGTGTTATTCTGCCTTGAGATTTCAGACTTTCCTGCCATATCTATAGACTTCTTAGCCGCTTTATTGCAAAGAGTAAGATAGTAGGTAGCTCCTTTGGCAGTGAGGGAACATTTGTATCGCGGCATGTTTGTAGCCCAGTATCGCCGTCTTATGCATTTCCCACGGAGGTTTTGATTTTTTGGAGCCGAGATGCTCTATGTACATATTGCAACCTTTATACAAATAAAGAAATATTTTTTAGAAAATTCCTTATTATATAAGTGATTGTTTATTATATGACGAATTAAAGAAGCAAGATCTGTTCCTCGGACGTATGTCATAGATCTCCAATAAGATCGATTATCTTTTTTAAGCAATTATTTTCCAAACCTCTTAAGTCTTAGGATCTCGTTGACGAAATCAAATAAAAATTTAATAATGTATCATTCAGGCAGTACTTATTCTTTTATTTCCCTAGGATGTTTGCATAAGTTAGTCCTAAATAAAAAATCAGGGAAACCTATGCAAGTGGAATTAGCCAGTGGAAAGATTCTTTTCACACACCTTGAGACAGACCCTATTCAGCTTAGTGTAGATGGGAACATAACAGATTGCCAATTCAGAGTCCTACCCTTGGGAATCTATGATGAAATCCTTGGAATGGATTGGCTCCATGTACATAATCACCTATATGAATATGCATGGATATCACTCATATTAATTATTAAATTAATTTTTAAGCATAGAAAGATGCATAAAGAAATATTTTTAATTACAAAAGTGTTATTCTCATTAAATTTGATTTTTATGCATAGACTCAGATGCATAAAGGAATTCTTTTAATTATAAAAGTGTTATTCTCATTAAATTTGATTTTTATGAATAGAAAGATGCATAAAGGAAATTTTTTTATTACAAAAGTGTTATTCTCATTAAATTTGATTTTTATGCATAAAGGAATTTTTCTTTATTACAAAAGTGTAATTCTCATGAAATCTGATTTTTATGCATAGAAAGATGCATAAAGGAATTTTTTAAATTACAAAAGTGTTATTCTCATTAAATTTGATTTTTATGCATAGAAATATACATAAAGGATTTTTTTTAATTACAAAAGTATTATTCTCATTAAATTTGATTTTTTATGCATAGAAAGATGCATAAAGGATTTTTTTAATTATAAAAGTGATATTTTTTTATGCATAAATATATACATAAAGAAATTTTTTTTATTTTAAAAGTGTTATTTCTATTAACTTTGATTTTATGCATAAACAGATGCATAAACAGATGCATAAAAGGATTTTTTTAATAAAAGAGTTATTCCCACTAAAGTTGATTTTATGCATAAAGAATTTTTATATCAAATTTAGAATTCTCTTAAATTCTATATTTAAATTCTATGAGTATTTGATAAATGAATAATTAAATACTCTAAGAGAGAAATTTCTATCGTTTTATATTCACACGGATTATAAAAAGAGAATTCAAGAAATCTATCGAGATTGAAATATTCAGATAAATGATTAATCTATTCCTCATTGGAATTCGTAACTATTTTAGAAATCAGTTAAGTGAATATTCAAAGAACAAAATTTAGTAAAATAGTAACCGAATTATCAAACCTTTTCGAGAAAGATAGATCAGAAAAAATCTTATTTGACTTGAACCTTGAATCAGACTATGACCAAGACCAAGCTCTTTCGTCAGTTTTGATGAAAGAAGGTGTGACCAATTTAGAAAAATACACTCAAAACTCCCGCCAAATCTGAAACTAAGTTTGAGACCCTTTGAATTGATATGTGGATCAAGGTTATAGAATTCGAGGAATTCTTGTATGAACTTCAGAACTCCGATCAAGAAGTTTTGGGGATACTGATTCAAGAAATAATCCTTGTATTAAAAAAAATCAATCTGAAAACTTGCATAGAAATGAGATGTGATGTGAATAGATGTGATGAGATGCGATGTGAATCAGATAGATGTGAATAAATGGATGGATGTGAATGTGTATGTGAAGAATGGATATGGATATGTATGTGAATAATGGATGTGAAACTGTATGTGAAGAATGGATATGGATTTGTATGTGAAGAATAGATGTGAATGTGTATGTGAGGAATGGATATAGATGTGTATGTGAAGAATGGATGTGGATGAGTATGTGAAATAATGGATGTGGATGTGTATGTGAAGAATGGATGTGGATGAGTATGTGAAAGAATGGATGTGGATGTATGTGAAAGAATGGATGTGGATGTGTGTAAAAGAATGGATGTGGATGTATATGTAAAAGAATGTGATGTGACATGAATATATGTGGATGTGAAGTGATAGATATGAATGTATGAATAGATGTGAGTAGTCGTACATGTGAACGATTGGATGGATGTGGATGAATGAGATGAGATGTGTATGAATAAGATATGATGTGGATAGAAGTGATGTGATATAATGTGGATAGAATGCATGTGATGGGATGGTTATGAGAATGAATGTGGTCGTTATTATGAATGAAAGAATGTGATGGATATGAATGAATGTGATGTGATGGATGTAATGTAAATGAATGTGATGGATGTGAATAGATGTGATGTGATGTAAATCGGGATGAGAATGAATGAGATGTGATGTCATGTGAATTGAGATGTGAGTGAATGAGCTATGATGTAAATTGGGATAGATGTGATATGTGATGTGAATGAATATGATGTGAATGAATATGATGTGATGAGATGTGGATATGGGTAGATGCGAGTGGATGAGATCTGATGAGGATAAATGAGGAAAGATGTGATGAGATGAGAATGATGTGATTGGGTGAGAATGGGAATACATATGAAATGAATGTGGATTAAATAATGTGGATTGATATGGAACAATGTGAAAAGAAGAGAGTTCGTTATAGAAACTGTATTTATGACCTATTTTTAAATGACGGTTTTATGTCAAGAATGCTGGGGAAGCATTTTGACCATCTTGTGAATGAGGTCGTGAAGACCTAACTGATAAAGTTGCAACAACTGACGGAGAGTCAATGGAGGACGTCTCGCGTAGCAAGATTAGTCAAGGTCTTGACTAGCCTCGGTTCGATTTAAATGGTGAGCTTCTGGTACGCTGGATGAGGGACCAAGGAAATGTGTTTTGGGAGAAAGCTATGGATGAGGAGATGGATGCATTATATGAAAATGAGACTTAGGATTTGGTGCCATTGCCTAAAGGTAAGAAATCTATTGACTATAAGTGGGTGTATAAGGTGAAACATAACAGTCAGATGGTAGCATAAGTAAGTACAAGGATAGATTGGTAGCCAAATTATATGCATAGACACATGGGATTGATTATGAGGAGACATTTAACCCAGTTGCAAAGATGGCAACTATGAGAGTTGTGATTGTAGTGGTTGCAACTAAATGCTGGTTTTTACATCAGATGGATGTAAAACATGTGTTCTTGCCTGGTGACTTGCAAGAAGAGGTGTATATAGATCAGACTAGGTTTTGATGATATAGGTCACCTAAGCTTCATAACGCTTTGTATGGGCTGAAGCAAGCTTCACGAGCATGGCATGACAAGATTGTTGAGTATCTTGTCACTATTGGTTTTCATATGGAAGATGTAGATCACTCTTTGTATGTACGCAGCAAGAGTGATAAAGGTGTTGTGATCATCACCATATATGTAGATGATCTTATTGTTGGGGGTGACAACTTGGATGAGATTGAGCATGTGAAAAGTCTTCTCAAAAGAAAGTTTGAGATGAAGGATTTGGAAAATCTTCGCTACTTTTTCGGAATTGAGGTCATTCACACACCTGAGGGTATTTGGTTGTCACAGAGACAGTATGTATTGGACATGTTGTCCGAGTATGGGATACCTGATTGTAAGCCAATCTCGGTGCCATTAGATCAAAATGGCAAGCTTAGTGCAGATGCAGGGGTTATGTGTTCGAGGATCCCACTATGTATAGGAAGATTGTGGGGAGTTTGATCTATGCCACGATTCAACAAGACAGATTTGAGCTACAATGTTGGCTTAGAGAGCTAGTCTATGGAGGTTTCACGCAAACCACATCTTGATAGTGTGTGACGCACACTTTCGTAGTTGAGGGCCACTGTTGATTATGCATTGTTTTATGCAGTAGGTGTACCATTAGAGCTATATGGGTACACATATGCAGATTGGGTAGGTAGCATGTCAGTAGACACAGGAGATATACCAGCAGTGGATTTATGTTTTCATAGAGAAGTGCTGGTGTGACATGGAGCAGCAAGAAGCAGCCTGCAGTTTCCTTGTCAAGTACAGAGGAGCTACAGTGGTAGTATGTGAGGTTGCTTGGTTACGCAAGCTAATTTGGGGTTGCATGTGGAGAAAAAGGTTGTCATATATTATGACAATATTAGCAGTATACAATTGGCCAAGAACCCAATTTTCCATACGCGGGTAAAACACATTGAGGTACATTACCACTTCATTAGGGAGAGAGTCTTGGTAGGCGACATTGACTTGGCCTACATCAGCGCATAGGATCAGGTCGCTGACATCTTCACGAAGTCCTTGGGAGTTGAGAAGCTCCGCAGATTTCAAGATATGCTTGGAGTTCATGAGCTGGAGTTGAGATTGAGGGGGAGTGTTGAGATGCTAAGCTCAACATGAGCTAACACTCACGAGGTGCCTGCATGACTGTTCGTCGACATTTGTATCATTGGTGGGTTTGGTAGCTGAGACCGACATATCTTCACCAGAGATTCTACAGGTGTACTACACCGACTAGTCCACATCTACCCACTCCTCTTAGCATGCTCACATTATGGACCGCTTGTATATACTCTATTATGTGTGTTAGTCACTTTATCTCCTTTGTAGACCTCTTTTGTTGTGTGAAGAAGAAGATGAATTTTAAGCCTCTCACCTTGTGTACTCTTCTAGGGTTTGTGTGAGTGTGTGTGTGCTTGCAAGAGCTTAAGCTCTCTTCTCCTCTGCATCTTTTTAGCATAGAGGCAAACTACCCGAAGAAGATGAGGCTTAACAGTTATTCGAAGAGATGAGGGAAAATAGTTGCCCAAAGAAAGCCCTGAAAAGGAGGGCAGCCTCTTTGAGGAAGACAAACAGTTGAAGCAAAAAAGAAGAAGAATTTTTAAAAGTCTTTTCCAAATTGTATTGAGAATAATTTTTATTTACAATTTGCGCTACTTTGACTTTTTCTGCTTCTCAATCACCATCCTGCATAAAGATACACTTTATTTAGCATTATTAGTGTTTATTATATATTGATGTTAATAATAGTGGATTGTTTTTGTGTTATATAAACTAACTTGATTTTTAAGAATTTCATTGTATCGTTACATTTTCCTTCGGTAGAATGTGTTAAAAAGCTCTCGTCTGCATTTGTTTTTATTTTTCCACCTCCATGTCGAGTTGTACAAAAATAGTTGATACGTGTGGCATAGTGTGATTTTTCCATGCCTTGAGTATTCCATGTAGCAAAAGGCCCTTGGTTTGTCACAAATTATGGGCCATGTGCAAATAAAATATGCTTCACATATAAAAAAACATATTAATAATCATTTTATATCATATTAATTAGTCAATGTACAAATTACATGAAGCAAAAACTCTTACTAGGAAGAAGGTTATGCCCTTGTTCCCCCCTAGGCAGCTATAATTGTTTCCACAAGCATCTTGATTACTGTTTCAAACTGACTTGCATAATCGCCTTCAGTCATTTTCTTACATAAGAGTTTTATAAAATTATCAATCTCTATCCAGACCCTCATAGGAAGCATTGTCATCCTTGGGTCACTATCTTGGTTAGTTGTGTGCTTGCATAGAGATTTCCAACATTCTCATACTGTTGTAACTTGTTTGTTTTCATAGTTTGATAAGAACCTCCTATCTTTGGCACCTCCCATTGACACATCTTCCAGAACATCATGAGTGGTACCTAGTTTCTTGTCATCCTTTTTAAGTTGCATATGTCCACCATGAAAGCCCATGTCAGAGACTAAAATCTCACACTACTCTAAACGTGCATCCAACAGCTTTGATGGCAAAATGGAATGAGCATAGTCAAGATGAATCTTTAATAGCTTATCGAGTATTGTAATTTCTACATATGTAAACTGCAAATGTGAACACTCTCTAACTTTATAGTAGGAAGTATGGGATCCTCAGGCACAATACATGATTCACCCTTGAGTTCAGCTATTTTTGTTGACTTTCCCTTTCTCCTGGTCTTTGATTTCCCTTTAGCCTTGGTCTGATGTTTATCACCAATTACTTGCTTTGGCTTGTTCTGGATGGAGGCTTTTTACAATCCATTGTAGGATTGTACCAATCTGGGACTGTTCATTCCTACCATGCAATAGAGGCATGGGTTTGCACATCTAGGACCACCATACACCCCATACATGCACTTCAATGCTTTAAAGTTGGCACTCATGTTCCACTCAAATGTAAAGTTTCCTACCCCATTCACCACAAGAATATCTCCTTTATTTTGAGCAACATCAATGACCCTTGGAATTTTTGTGTGCCAAAACAACCATTTGAGAGTATCATGACTCTCATCTGGCACACTGCAGCTACCCCTATGTAGTACCATAGTTCCATCTCTGACTGTGCATTATTTAATGGCTGGTCTTCCTTACCTTGGGCATAATTTAAAGCTTTTTTTGTCTGATCCTTTCCATTTTTTGATGTTTAAGAATTTGTGCCTCATCAAGCTTGATAACAAAAATAAGATTACCCTCACAATCCTCTGTTGTGCAGCACTGATAGAACTTCACCATGGTTGATTGGACTTTGCTAACATCTGTAAATATGTTATTATACATGTCATAGTTGAATATTGATTTCTTTTTTTTGGCTTCTCTATAGTCATTAAACCGTTAATGTGTTTGTATTCACCTATGAACCCTGTAATAGCCAAATTTTATTGATGTCGTGCCATTGCTACAATATGTGGTCAGGGTGAGGCGAACACATGAAGACAATGAGGCTTCATACCTTGGATGAGTAGCTTTTATATGGATCTGTATCCCTTTCTGCTTATTGAAACCTTGTCACATGCCTCCACCACCTCATTAGGCTTGACCAAGTCACGAAAGTCATTGCAAACTTCCTTGACTACCTTCCTTTGAAGCCCTACACACTGTGAGAGCTTGACCATTTCAATCATGTCATTGTTTTTTATAGAATATTTAATCATAGAAATTATATCTAAAGGATTATCCAAGTAGAAACCTACCACACTATTCATGTAGCTTCAAGCAAGCTTCATCCATTTCTTCTTAGCACCCCCCATGTGTGGCTAGACATGTAACACTTTTAAACTATCTAGATATCAGTCTCTTAACCCAAAAGGAGTTCTTTTTAGTTGTGTTTTTTGGAGTGCATGTTCCTCCAATTTTTGGTTAGTTTGTCTAGGCTTTGTTACCTCTTCCTCAGATGACTACAGTAGCCTTTCCAACTCATTTACACGTTGAGTTTGTGAGATCACGATGTCTTCTAGTCCTTTAACAGATTGCTTGTACACACCAACAAGCATAGTTTTTGTCATATTTGTGTGTTGATAATGGAAAATAGTAGATTGATTATTCAATCTTGAACAATATCTAAATAAGCCTTTTCTACCATCCCCAATGACAAACAAGATCATGCAAGGTGAAATTATGAAGGCTTACTAGTCAATGGGTCAAGTGGGTATAGACCTCCTTGAACCCATAAATCTACACGCTTCTTTCCTTCTGCAAGTAGCCTTTGAGCTTCATCCTCATCATGTAGAGGTTTGTGATGAATACTTCTCCATGTACAATATTCTTATCGAGTACTAAGTTGTTATGGTGTCTTTTCTTTAAGTGTGGATCAACTCTTGGAGTCTCCATAGCAATAAAAAAAAATCCAAAGAAAAAGCAAGAGATGGTGGGGAGAAAAAAACGATAGTAGAAAGAAAAGAGAGGGAAAAACTCTCGTCATGCCCTATGGAAGAGAGAAGTATGTTATGTATTCAAATATTTAAAATTATCTTATTTTAGAAAACATGTAATAAAATAGGTAAGAGGGCCGCCAAAAGGATAGGTGAGTTAAAGACTAGATACGTGATGGATAGCATATTAAAGACACTCTCCTCTAAATATAGCTAAAAGAGATGGATGGCATATTAAAGACACTCTCCTCTAAATATAGTTAAAAGAGATGCATTTAATATAGCTATTTGTCTCTACTATTTTAGTTAAACCACTTTGATTAAGAAAGTTAATCTAATCCTTACACGGCCTTTTTTTTTCATTTTTGGCCCTAATGTGCCATTTGCATCATGGTGTAGTTAAATACATGTCTCGTGATCCTTCTGTAAAGGAAGATGGAAACACAACTCTATGCCCTAGAGTGTTTCCCGCTACAGTCCTTCCATCATCAACTACATTAACCATGTGTTTGATAATCCTCGATGCACTTCTACATGAAAAGTTGTTTGTTTATTGCTGATTTGTATCCATACCAACCTCAATTCCTCTGTGCTACCTACTCTATATGCATCAACAATGTATTATTGTAATAATCTTTTCCCATGTAGAAGCACAAGCATTGGTATTGGGTTTGACATACTAATCAATATGCATAGTACAATCTTTGAGTAGAACATCTTGTACTCTAAATCTCATACATTGACACACATGGGCAATAACATTAGCATACGAAATACATATACGCCAACTATACTCCCCTCATGTGGAAACAAAAGAATATATAAGAGTGGCATGTATGATCGATGCAAATCAGATATTCTTCTCATAAACGTATTGCGAGATAAATATTAGATGTCTTAATAGAAAATATCAACATCATTTGCTTACCATGGCATGATAGCAATAACCTCACTATAGCTATGGACACCAAGTATTGTCTAGAGGTAGAGCAGTTCTCTCATTTAATTATCACCTTCAAATCTACATACGAATTCCAATACTTCTCCAATCTCTTGCAACATGGACATATGTATTGCATGCATACATAATCCTCTACAATAATGTCAAAATACCAGCAGGATCTAAACTAAGCATTCCATCCAAATAGTTGTACAATTCATGCTCTGTGTTATACACATATAGTTGTACAAAACATGGGCACTCTTCTCATCCTCCATTAGGCAACAAAGTTCTAACATGATGATATACACTACCACAAACTCGAAAGTGTACCTCTATTTTTAAAAAACATTTCATCAATATGAGTACCAATGATACAAAGCTAGGACACTATTATTAGCCGTATGTTCCTTTCTTAACAATTTGCTATAGAATCATTGCCATGTAATCGAATTATTAGAAACTCGGGTGGTTCCTCTAATGACAATAATGACACACGCTTGACTTTACAACAATGGTTTCCCATGACCTAACTTAGAACTATTTTTGACTCATGTTTCCATAGTTGAGCATGGCAAAAACTACAAAACCGATTAAGAGATCCTAGTGAGTGGAATATGAGTACAAAACACCAATGGGTACAAAGTTGGGTGTCCTATATCCTCTCTTAATGGAAATTAACAAAGAATAGAGAGGTACTTGTCACTACACCTCTGCAACTTAAAATGCATTCTCTTGCAACTAAATGACGAGAAGACTTGGTTGAATCCAAATCAGCCCTTCTACTTCTATTAGGAGTGTCTATTACATTTCTTTCTCTAGAAGTATCCAACTACAAATTGCATTCTTGGTCAGTATGTTCTTGAGTACGATATTGCTCCCTTGATTGATCAATTTCTATGCTAATAAGTTCCACCCTTGCTTCTATATTTTTAATTAGATGTTAATTAAATATTCTTCTTTGTCTAGAAATATTACAATGTACTTGCGTGTTATATTCAATTGTCTTCTTTGGTATAGATTTGGTCTAGTGGATGTGCTAAATGCAAAACATTATTCAACTCCAATAGTCCATTTTTTGTCCATCCAACAATCTTTTGTTTATAACTTACAACTAAGTTTAAAAGTCTTTAAGCTCATAAAATCTATCTCTCTCTCTCTCTCTCTCTCTCTCTCTCTCTCTCTCTCTCTCTCTCTCTCTCTCTCTCTCTCTCTCTCTCTCTCTCTAAATTTATACACACATGCACATGTACGTTTATGAATGAATGTATGTATCTATATAAGACTTGTACATGCGCATGTGTGTAGGAAAAAGTATGATATGCCCAAACTTTAAGTAAAACTACATACACCCATAAATATTATAACAATGGCTTAAAGTCATGCAAATATCCAATAGTTCTAAAAACCACAATAATCTACTACTTATCTATTCATTAATTTGGAGGGCATATATAGACACTTACATCCACACCATGGATATACTTCAAATTGGAGTGCATATAAACACACTTACATCCACACCATGAATATACTTCAAATTGGAGTGCATATATACACACTTACATCCACACCATGAATATACTTCAAATTGGAGTGCATACATACACACTTACATCCACACCATGAATATACTTCAAATTTATTTTGATAAAACAGACAATTAATATATTCTTGTCTCAAAGTGAAAAGGTTATACAAATCTCTTTTTTATAAAACTAAGAAAGTCTATCCTAGTACTTAACATAATGATGGGCCAAGTATATAAATATCACTAAAGAAGTTTCCATTCCAACACAAAGTGAAAAAAGCAAAAATAGAAGTCTTTATAACATCTCACATGCTGGGACATTGTAGGATGATCCAACTTATGACTCATTATGATCTCATTTTGGTCTTATAGCTTTAAAATGCATCTCCTCCTCCATGCTTTCAAACAAATCTCCTTCTCCACTAGCATTGCAGTGAACTCAAAAGTAAGAGGTGGGTTGTGTATATGTGCTCACTAAGGTCACCAAAATATCATACTTTAGAGGTAACACTCTGATGCACCTGCCAGCTGGTCGTCGTCGCTGGTCTTACTGATCCCCACTGTCATCATCAGATCTTGCAGAGACTCTTTATCTACGATATGAACTCCCTATTGCTTCTCCATCAGAATGCCTTTTTGCTGCAAGCTGATTCCCAAGGGCTTGAATCCATCTCATTCCTTATCTCATACTAGTCCTTTAGAACTTTCCATGCTTCAGATGTTGTGGTAGTATGTTGAATCAGGGTTATCACCAAACCAGTGATACTAGTAGTGAGAATGGCACATAGTGTATCTACATTTCCTTATCTCCATGCCAAAGTGAGAACATGATCTGGCAGTATGGTCTATAGTGGATTTTCTAGATCCATAGTAGGACCTGTCTTTGCATCAAACCCTGTTAATTTCCCACAACTCATATGAATTAAGAATGGACCTAATCTTAAACTTTCAAAGAGTGGAATTAAGTGTCCCATCCAACTTTCCATCACTAAAAGGTGAAGGATAGGCACAAGCCACTACGTTATTTATAGGTTGGGCCATCTCTCTAAATCTACCTTAAAATAGCAAACTATAAAAAATAAGCTTTACCTAGAGCCTATGCTCCGATACCATGTAGGAATACACAACACAACAAAAGCTGGATCAACACAATACAAAGCACTGAATTGTAGAAATAAGTGGAAAGTAAGCAATATTACTGCTCAAAAAAATTTGATTACAAACTAAAGGCATCCACCCACCCATGTGCAAACGAGACCTTAGATCTGGTGTAAATATGATATTCCAAAAATGTGACCATTGGTCTAAACCATTGTACAAAAAGAAGACAATATTAGGGAGTTTAGAAAATTCCCAATTACCACTTTGCAAAGATTCACAAATGGAAATCACGATGAACCCTATCAATCTTTTGTCAAAACCCCCTCATGACATATCGTTGAAAAGATCATCACTTGTAGGCTCTAAATATACAATCTCTAAGACAAAATAATGTCACTTTCAATCTACTTTTAGGTATATCTTAAGCATAGTAATTCCAAAGTTTTCAAAGAATATGGATTTAGAACCTAGTCTTTAAGATCTTTCCAATGATATTGTCACATGAGAGGGTTTACCTTGCCCCCAATTTTTTGATCTTGCAAAATGGGAATTGGGATTATTTCCACACTCCCTAATATGGTATTTCTTGCTAAATATTAACATGGCATCTAGAGCTACATAAGGTAGATCCATGTATTATAGGTCTCTCTCTCTCTTTTTCCCATAGCTCCCACACTCTTCTCTTATGGTGGCAGCAAGAGAAAACCTAGACGTGGAAGGAAAAGCTTCAAAGGAGGAAGAGTAGCTCTATCAATTGTGTAGTGTTTGGTAGTGTGCTTCAAGTGCAAGTGATGCAAAAGAAGAAGGAGGAGTATTCAAGATTATGCTTCACAAAAAGAGCACGTGCCTATTCAAAAGAGAGAGGAGCCAAAGAAAGAGTGGGCACATGAAGAGAAATTCTTGAGGGGATGTTGTTCTAAAGGCTATCGATTCTTGAGCCCCATCTTTTTACTAGCTACCGATTTCATGTGGAGGAAGGCCTATCAATATTTAGAGGCATTATATTCCCTCGTATGTGCACACCCAAGGTTACATCTGATTGCCTCACAATAGGCTACTTGGATGAGGCTGGAAATACAAGGGTCATTGCTACTACTATGCCCCCCCTTCCTTTCTTAGATCAAGGGAATTGTGGTCTTTTTCTTTCCCTTTTCATATAAGATTAGTAGTCTTTATCCCTTCTACATGCACCTTGACCTCTCATAGGCGACCTCAAAATTTAGACGTAGGCAGCTTCATGACTGCTTTCCTTTTTTAGTGCCTCTTGTTTTTTTAAGGTTATTCAACATTATATATATATTTTTAGCCTTCCTATGTAAATCTACCCAAATTATAAGAGGGTTTTATCACTCTACCCTCTTCAAGCAATAGAGTGTGTTCACACAATTGTAATTGTGGGAAACTACTTACCTTGTTCTAGTAATTGGTCCTACCACGATCTCTTTTTTCTTACCCTTTATTCTTCACCTTTTTTGAATCTTCCATGACCAAGGAGGTTTGGACGATCAAAAAATTTAATGGTGAGATATTTCACTTGTGGGGGGCAAACACAAGTGAAGTACATGAGTGTTGTGGCCTTATGTTAGCTAAAAGAGGGTAGTGGATTCTACAAAGGAGGATGAAGTCAAAGACGATGAAAACGCCCAAGCTATTATCATGCTTCATCTAGACAAAATTTTGATCCATCACGTGGATGAATTGAAGAATGCAAAGGCAAATTGGGATGAATTGGAGAAGCTTTATGGTGCTAAAGGTAAAAAATTCTAAAATTGCCTTTAAAATTGAGTTCTTTGGTTTAGAATTTACACAAGCTAACCTTGGCACCTTCGTCTCTTAAATGAAGGGACTCATGATGCAGCTTGCATTGGTAAATGCTAAGGTAGATGATGAAGATGAGGTTGCAGTATTATTCAAGTCAGTGGTTGAGGTTTATGGTACCTTGGTCACCACCTTGAAGAATGTTCCTGATCCAACACTAGAGGGGGCCATCTCATCTCTCCTTGATGAGGAGAATAGGATCAAGGCCAGTGGGGGGGCATCAACATATCGGGCACTGTCAATGAGACTTTGTACACTAAATCTGGGTCATTCAAATGATCACGTTTTGTAAAAGAAAGGGACATGCAGAAGCTAATTGTTTTAAGAAGGATCCTATGTGCAAGAAGTGTGGTAAATGTGGAGAGCACAATCACTTTAGTCTAGAGTGCACCCATTAAAAGGAAGAAGGAAACTTTACTTCTAGTCAGACCCTTCCTCCTTACATGACACACTCATTTGATGACAATTTTTTTTAGTACCATGACTTCCATTTATCCAATATTATAATAAGCCTATCTTATAAAGGCTTTCCCTTTTATATACCACTGATGTAGTGCAATACCTTACCCCTATGTGTTGGTATTGAGGGAGGGTGTCAAAATTGTAAATCAGTGCGATTGGTTGTATCTAGATTGGATTAAATAAAATTTTATGGTCATGGTTGCCCTACATAATAGGGTGGTGCCTTATTGTATTGGTATCTTATGTACACAGAAGGAGCCTTCTAATTTATAAGGCTGTTAAGTTAATACAATGTGTTGACTTTAATACTTGTGTGTGGCTCACTTGATTCTCTCCTTCTTTTTTGGATAATCTCTCTCTCTCTTACTAGTGATTTTCTTTCACAGCCTCTCTCTCTCTCACTCTTACTAGTGATTTTCTTTCACAGTCTCTCTCTCTCTCTCTCTCTCTCTCTCTCTCTCTCTCACACACACACACACACACACACACACACACACACACTCATGCTTCCCTGTGCACTTAAGCTCTTGCTAAATCTTAACATAAGAAAAGTGGTTTTTAGGGAAGGCCAAAACTAATCATATGTATACCTTAGACCAGGTGTACTCCAAAACCATTAGCCTAAAACATTGCATGTTAACCCTAGTGTAGTAGTAAGGGGGTTGTGAGGAGGTCCTCATGTGTAGATATTTGCCATATACACAAGTTGTGACCTAGCCTGAGTATTATTATTTAGATAATAAAGTGGTTTTAAGGGGAGATAAAGAGTAAATCTAGATGTTATAAAAGTGGCTAGCCCCAAAACTTACTCCAATTGTCTCATTATAGAGATTTGGCAAAAAACTTACCTACTATATTCTCTTAATTTGCTTACTCTAGTTTTCTCATTTGCCAAAATGGAAAAATTTCCTACTCTATCAATTGCATTCTCCTAATTTACTTACTCCAATTGTCTCATCATATGAGATTTGGTGGGAAAATTTTCTAGTATGTCAATTGTATTTTCCTAGTTCATCACTTATCCCACCACAATTTCTTTTTTTTTGTGCTATGAAAGATCCCTGCCCCCTCCGTGCAACGAATTCGGGGGTGCTAGGAGCGGAAGTAGCACTTCTTGCGCAGGGCAAAGCCTCTCACTCCTCGGGGCCTCACACACACGGATATCTAGACAAGAGACTAATCCCTCAGTTCTTCTAAAACCAAACCCGAAAATACTTCCCTCGCCTAGCAGGCATATGCGATTTCTCCAGGATATTTTATTCTAACGTAGTCAAGGTCTTCACTAACCAAATTGATCCGACCGAACCCGTAAGTCTCATGGTCAGATCAAGGAAGGGACTTGTACTCGGATCATAGAGTCCAACGTTTTTTTCCTCATCAAGAGGCACAGCCATTGATTCTTTTCCATAGAACAAGGGTTATCCGAGATTTACTTCAACTATCGTAACTTAATAGAATTGAGTCTCATTTTAGGGATCCATGAGTCTAGCCTAACCCCATCCAATCCCATGGGTTCCAACCATTGTAGTGATAGGATCCATTTACAAATTTGGTTATGTTTTGCCCTCCGGGTATCAGGAAAAGGAGTTTTCAGGCCCCCTAGCCAGCGCTTCAAGCAAACTTCAAGATAGTCACACCACTTACACACCCAATATGAAATTACCTGTTTTTCATAGATTCATCTGTCTTTAAAAAATCTTTGAATGAAACCATAGTATCACTGATCATAATCCTCCAAAATATCTAGCTTGAATTCCAATTTACAATCATTCCTTCATCGGTGTACCTATGGCATCATTGGCAGCCAGAACGCTCACCACCTGTTCACTCAAGGACCTTTTCAATAGTTCCTAGCTCATAGTACCCGAAAATATAATCACATAAGAAAATCTAGATGGACTCTCCATTGAAAATCAGCAAGATCAACCAACACATCCATATAAAAGAGCTATGGACTCATCCGTTGAGGACTAGCAAGGCCAATCAACCATATCCATGCCCGAGTTCAGGAAACAACTCTAACTCCTTATTCTATTTTCTTCCCCGTCGCACGTGTGGGTATCTTTGGCAACCTAGAGTCTGAGCACCTTATGGTCAGCACCCTCTAGGCTCCTTTGTAGGTCACCTAGCACTTCACTCATAGACCGCTTCCTTGGTCCCTCATCCATCGTACACCGGAAGCTCACCATTGTTCCATATCATTTCTCGTTATTCCATATTCTTCTACATCAATTCACATTGCTTATTCCACATCCAGTCATATGTATTCCCATCGTCCTTCATCCATTCTCATCCAATCACATCATATTACATCTCATCACATCTATCCTCATCACATCATGTCACAACATATTCACATCACATCCAATCACATCATATCACATCCAATCACATCATATTACATCTCATCACATCACGTCACAACATATTCATCCATTCTCATCCAATCACATCACGTCACAACATATTCATCCATTATCATCCAATCACATCATATTACATCTCATCGCATCTATCCTCATCACATCACCTCACAACATATTTACATCACATCTCATCCATTTATATCACATCACATCACGTTCACATCTATTTACATCACTTCACATCTACCCATGTCCACATCACATTATCTATCCACATCATATCTCATCCCCCATTCATATCTAACCGGATCCACATCACATCACATCACATCCATTCACATCTCATTACATCACATTCACATCTCACCACATCTACTCACATCTCATCACATCCATTTACATCCATCACACCCATTCACATCCCACATTCATTCACATCTCGTCACATCCATCCTCATCTTATCACATCTCACATCCATCCACATCACATCACATTCATTCTGTCTACATTACATCACATTCATTCCATCCACACTACGTCACATCCACATCTATCCATATCACACCACATCCATTCACAGCTCATCACATTCATCCACATCCATTCATTCATTCACAGCTCATCGCATTCATCCACATCCATTCATTCATTCACATGCACATCACATCCTTTCACATACCATCACATCACATCTCATCACATTCACATCAACGTCCATTTACATCACATCACATCTCATCCACATCTCATCACATCCACTCACATCTCTTCACATCACATTCACATCTTATCACATCGCATTCACATCATCACATTCACATCTTATCACATCATATTTACATCTTACCACATCACATCCATATCTTATCACATCTCATCTAATCACATCACATCCATTTACATCCCATCACATCACATTCACATCTTATCACATCACATTTACATCTTATCACATCGCATTCACATCTTATCACATCGCATTCACATCTTATCACATCACATTTACATCTTGTCACATCACATTCACATCTTATCACATCACATTCACATCTTATCACATCTCATCTAATCACATCGCATCCATTTACATCCCATCACATTCATTTACATTCATTCATATCCACATCACATCTTATCACATCCACTTTTAGTACCGTTTTTTATTTTCAATACTGATAGGACTTTTCTAAGTTTCTGTCAATTGCTTGGCCTAGTTAAAGGTACTTTTTCTCGATCCCATTGAATATACGTATCAGAGTGTTGTTGAAGGTTTTAAAAAGGAAAATACACCTTATCAAAATTGAATAGTAAAAATTTAGAAAGAGCATTTAAGTATTGTATTTTTATTTCTTAAGCTTCATTAATGAGAATTAATTCTAAACTTTCATTTACTCATTGGATCCTCGATCCTCCCCCAAGGATTCCAGATTCTCTTTTCTAAATAAGAATTATCCAAGTTTTCTCAATGGATATTTTCATATTCTTTCTCAAATTTCTCAAGTAAAATATATTCAATATTCTTCTTTTCGAGTAAAAGATTCATGGGATTTACAAAAATTAATTCTACTCATATTTTTTAATAAAATTAATAATGCTCAAAATTTTGCTTTTGATAAATACTCATAATTTGAATTATGTCAAAAATTTCTCTTTTACCATTTAATTACTTGGATCTCAAATATCATGGGAATTCCTCTTTTTGCATAAAAATAATACTAAAAATTACTCTTTTCTCATAATCAATTAATTATGCATAATTACAAAAAATTATTTCTCATGTGATGACTATGATGAAAATCATTCTTTTTGCATATAGGATGTCCAATCCTAGAATATGGTAGGAAGTTCTCTTTTAGCATTATGCATAAAAATAAGATATGTATTATTTTCTGAAAATTTTACCATAGCTTAGCTGCTATTACTGATATTTCTTAAAAAAAATCTAAAAGAATAAAAGCTTGTAATGAAAATATGATAGTAGTTCCTCTTTTATGCTTAAAATCAAACTATGAATTTAAATCATAATTTTAACCATAAAAGTAAACATAACTATGATTATCCCACTAGATTGATCTAATTTCAACATTCTTCTTTTCCCAAATTGTTAGGATAATACATTTCTTATTTAGAATGAATTAGAGTAGATTTTAACTACTCATAAATAATCTAAAAGAATTTACCATTATTTTAATAGCACAAATTTATGAAAATATCATTTTCTTAATCTCTAGCTTATCAAGCCTAGAGTTTAGTTGAATTAAGAGACTATCATTGAGAAGCATCCTTTTTCAAGGGATTTAGCCATAAAGATGGCTATTCTTTTAGAGAGAGAGATTTACTTAAATAAATCATTACAAATAAGCATAAAGATTAACTTTCTCTTAATTAAATATTAAGACTTTAAGAAAAAGCTTGATTTGAATTAAAAAATCATTTAGAAAGCTTCTCAAGCTTGAGAGGGATTGAGAAGAAGAAAGTTATTAAGAAAATTAAAAAAAACCATAAAATTTGATTGTACCTCCAAGTTTGGCTTGATTCTCTAATTACAGTGAAGTCCCTGACCGATCTATTGGTCCACCAAGAAGAGAAGAGCAACTCCAAGAGTTGTTGTAGAGAGAGAGATATCCAAGCTCACAAGAGAGGAAAATTTAAGGGATAATAAAAAATATGATTATTTTAATATAATACTGGCATGGTATAGCTCCAATAATACTGGCATGGTATAGCTCCAATATTTTTTTTACAAATTATTGAGGTTCTATTTATAGAGGTGAGGGAGGCCACTAACCAAGTCCAACTAGGTTCTAGAATTTTCTAGGTTCAGTTTCACTCAATTTGGACAAGATTTGGACCAGTTTGGCTCCCTTTTTTATTTGGTTTGATCTAGGAGAGAGAAGAGATAAAAATATCATAATTTTTTTGAATAAAAAACCCTTCCACATATGTGAAAGAGGCGCCTATCTCAAGAGTCCCCCTTTCCTTACCAAGGTGTCAAAAATCCATCATTATTCTAAAATATCTCATTTTTTAGTATAATATCTCATAATTTTTAACTAATAAACCTTGTACTCAGTCAACTCTTCATCTTCTGTGAGCATTTACTCAATTTTTGGTATTTTCTTTTATTCTCTTGAATTTATCTCATCCCAACACTTGGATTAATCCAGTTGACCCATTAGGACCTTAATTGGATCATAATCTAAATTTTTTTGAAAATGTAGATCCTTAGGCTAAGGTCCCTTACACCATTTTTAATTAATTCCTAATGCACATTGGGAAGTTCATTTTTAACTTTTGTTTCAAGGGAATTCAATTTAGACACTAGGAGGATTTTTATATCCAAAGATATCTCAATTTTGGATTATCTCTCTCTAGGCCAAAAAAACAGGGTAAAACAAGATCTTTCTTCTATTTTAGAGAGGGGAATAATTACAAGAAGAGAAGGTGAGGTTCTTACACCTTTACACCTCAAAAGCTAGAGGGAGTAATCTTACATACTAGGTGTAGCACACCTATCAGCGATTCTTCTGTATGTCTATTTACAGAACATCACATTATCATATACCTCCCTATTGGGAATGTTTCTACATATCTATTTACAAAACATTACATTATCATCTACCTCCCTTTTCTCATATCTTTTCATGCTAAGGGGCATTCCCGCATACTCGACTTTTTTTTTTGCTTATTTTTGGAGTACATTACAACAAGGTCTTTCACTTATACAAGCTAGCAAACCCTTAATCTCTAAGGATTCTACTTATATTAAATTCAATTCCTATATAAAGTCCATTATTTGGTGATCCCTAGGTTGCGCATCTAGGAGTTGACTCACCGTTTGGTATTGCATACATAAAACCTTTTTCACAGAGGGTTGACTCGCCCAGTTGTGGTAATGCATACATAGCACCTATTTATTTTAGAGGGTTGGTCACACATGAATAATAGCATTCAGACGACTCAAGTGCCTTTTGAAACATTCCACAAACTGGGGGGAGTTATCTTTCTCCAGTTACATATGGCTAGCGGGAAAATAGTCTCCATGCTATGGTTTTTCATCACTCATTAGCTAGTTAGGGAGTCCATCCAAGTGATGGATGGTAAAGATTCTTTCTTGAGCATCCCAAATCTCACCAGTATGGAATACTAGTTGGAATAGTGGATCATACTTTTGTAGCCCATATGATTGCTTCTCCTTCTCCGTAATAATTCTAACTTCTTGAAGGAACTTTCTTCTAAGAATAGAGTCTGATTTGCGATTCTTCTCAATGTAGTCCATGTACTCGGGTGGTGAAAGAACTTTATTCGCTCAATGAAATACATCTTGGCCCAATAGTCATTGTCGTTGTTGTGATTCCAAGCCAATATCTTTGCTTCATCAATAGTAAGTCCCACATATACTTTACAATCTGCTCGATCAAAGAAGGGGCTATCGTTTTTTTCCATTTGTAGCTCTTTTCTCGCTTTAGCAGAGTGGGATCCCCCAATGACATAGTAAGTGTACTCGTCGTTAATCTTTGAAATATTAAAATACTGTCTATGCTAGATTGACAAATACAATAAAAGGAATAACAGTAGCATGTAGATTGAGCTTCATCTTTTTCTTTAAATTCTCCACATGGATAATGTGTGTCTCTCTAATCTCCATTGACCTTCTTGTAATAGTATCAATAGGTGGCCACTCAATTTTTTGAGTGTGAAGATTAAGAATCCTACCATTATCCATCATTTTTTCTTGCTTTATTTTTTCCCTCATATAATTTTGTTGTGATGCTATAATACCCGAGCTCTCAACTCTACTCAGGTGTGATAGGAACATTGCCTTCATCTTCATCCTCCGACCTGAAAGATTCTAGAGTTAGCGCTCGAGCTTTGAAATATTTTTTAGAACAATATCTACCCCCTAAATGAACCTCCAATATCTTTCTTACTTTGATAAGCTAGTTGAGGCACCAATTTCTCGTTGCTTAGGGGAGAAAGCTTGAGCTTTTGCTGGTCCTTGTGTTGGTTGTCCTTGTAGAAAAGGTGCCAAAGCAATAAGTATATTACCAAAGTTCCGCAAAGTAGTAGAGAGAGTTAAAGGCCCACACTGACTGATCTAAAGGTTTCCTTGTTGCATAAGAAAATCAATTACATGATCCTTTGCAGCAATTGTAAGAAGAACCTATTCTCCTTTATCTTATCCTATATAGTCAGCATTCAAGACTTTTCCACCACAAATCTTTTGACCTCATTTAAGCTTTTGTGCACCACTAAGTTTTGGAATATTAAAAAACATTGAATTATCTTGAAAAGTAAGAGACCACTCGTGATTTTAATATAAATGCCTTGTCACATCAGAACCAGTAACAAGGGAGGGTATTTGAGGTGGAGGATTAATACAACCCTGGTACCCCTGTGTTAATGGATAACATACTTCCTCACACACACAAGAGAAAGAAGAACAGAAAGGTGCATGCAAGGGTTGAATCCGGTGAATGGCACTTAGCCAACCCTATAAGGGTTAAGTCCCCAATGTGAGGCCACTAGGGGCTCACTCCACACTCTCCTTGTGTCACCCAAAGAGAGATCCAACACTAGGTAATGAGAAAGAGGGAAAGAGCACTACCATTCCTACGCACATACACCAACAATCTAAGAAAGCAAGCCACAACACAAGCAATCAAGCAACCATAAACTCAAAAGAGATAGAGGGAGAAGGCAAGACTCAATTGAGACAAATGGGATCGTTCCTTTTTATATTTCATGAAATGTCTTATATACATGAGCTCATATTTACAGCGTCCGGCCGCCCAATTACAATTGGGGGCCCAAAACTAGTCTTCCTAGATTAACTAGCTCTATGTACATCAATTCCTTATGACCGGCATTACACAAGCCGTAAGCTCGGTCATCTCATATCTCTTTTACAATAAGTGCTTAGTGCAGTTACAAAAAGATGAGTTACAAAAAGGCGTAGTAGCTACGTGAAAGGTTATGTTAACGGGAGTGGTTAACATACCCCCTCCCGATAGTAGCAGGTCCGTCCTCAAAACTTGTCAAAGACGCTATCTGTAGCACGATGGAAGACCGGATAGCTAGTCCAAAAGGTGGTCTCGATCATGTCTTCGAAAGTATGGAGCCTCCAAGATGGCATCCACATGATGCCCTTGTAGTAGCCAAATAGTTGCTTGAGAGTTGGCCCTTTGTTGACGTCAAAGGCGAGGCCTTGGGCCCCTTCAAAGTTTTGGTCCTCCCAAGGGGGGAATGACTCCAGCAAAGTGATGATCAGGTTGAAGAAGCATATAGTGGTAATCACTACTAGGTCAGGGACCTGGTCGTAGTGGCATGGCAGATAAATTTGTGGAAACGCCTGACCATTGTTTTTTTAGTGCATGGATGTGGCGGCAGAGATAGGGGCACGAACCATGGGAAGTTGAAGTGCAACTTTGGGTTCTTCTGATTTTCTTCATGGAACATCTTCGAGGCCCACCGTCTTCATATTTGCGTAATGATCTCCCGTGCCATGTGTGAAAATCCAAGGGTGAAGTTTGGAATATCTTTGTGGGCTGCATGGATGCTCTCTACATAAGCTTGGTTGGAAATAGAGCTACCCGAGCGTGCCCAATGAAGAGTGTTGATGGTATTTTATGCAGCATTGGGTGAAGACGGGCTTGCCTCTACATAAGATGGCATCTCCTGGAACCGCTCCTGACTCGATGTCTCATAGGGGCCGCATGTGATTAAGGGATTTGGGTGTGCCTCTCCGCCTCCTCGGTGGAGAGGTCGCTTCCCTAGCGGCCTTCTTGGTGGCTTCAGCAGCTGCTGCTGCAGCTCCAACAAGCTCTTCCTATGTGGGCCTATGGCTTGGGGGTGGCTGAGCCTGTTCTGTAGGTGTGGGCTCGTGGTGTGGCCTCTTGGATGGTGGGGACTTAGGAGAGGAGGAGGAAGAGGGCAAAGAGGTAACGGTTACATCTAACCTGCTCAACTAGATAGCCGAGGGTAATTCTTCCCATCCAATAGCATAATAAAGCACCCTTGTGACTATGGTGGAGCCGAGTTCACCTGCTGGCCTTGGTGGACTCAGGGGCGAGGGTGGTTAGGCTACACCTATTGAAGCAATGGGTCCACCTTGTTGTGAGGAGAAACTACAAGGCACGTGCTGGCATAATGAAGTCTTCCTAGGCAATGTTACCCCACTCCACCCCATCCTTGTTGACATTGCCCAGGTGAGCTTGGTGGTGTTGTTAAGACATACATATGGCTGATCCATATGGAGGAGTGCCAGAGTATCTCTTACCAGCTCCGCACTAAGCTGAACTTGGTGCCTCCACCCTTCATTGTCTAGGACTTACCAATGTGCTGGTTGGTGTCCTAAGCCTTTGTGAAAAGTAGTTAAGTGTAGAGGTCCGGCCACCAAGGCTCCATGGTGGGCAATCTTCCCAATCCGAGCTGCTCTAATCTCTAGACCATGACAGGGTCAGCGAAAATGGCTCTATAGAGCAGGGACGTGTGTAGTAAAGGAGCTTGTGCTCGACTTTATGGTTGTTCTTCATCAAAGAATGAACAGTGTGCCCATTGACTTGTGCCTCATCAATGCCTCACCCAGGTGGGAAAGCTGGGTTGGGTGCTTCACATATTATTCAAAGCATTCGTCGGCGGCGGCAGGTCTCTTCCTCCTCAAAGAAGTGTGGTGGAGTACTTCCTGGGATGAGTTAGAAGCTTCTGACATATTGCTGGCTAGTAGGTGAAGGTGAAATCTTGGGAGAAAATTCTGCAATATTTTGGCTAGGGTGAAAGTGAAAAGTGAGGAATTGGAAGGGGTGGGCCCATATTTATAGTTATGGGGGGAATACACGATCGTGAGAAAAACTAGGGAACGGGCGTGCGATTGTAAACGAACGGGCATGCAAAGTCAGACAGTGTGAGCAAACGGGCGTAGTAAGTCGGGCAAACGGACGTGGGAACTTCAACAAATGGTCGTGGGAACGTCAACGAATGACTGCGGGAATTGCTTTGGGGGGAGATGTGAACGGTCCTGGGATCTTGTAGAATCAAAAGGAACGCGGGCTTGTAAAAAATGGTTGGAACGGCTGGGGGGGCTTTGGATCAAGAATTGGTACGGCCATGGCAATAGATGGAAGAAGGAATGGCTGTTCAAAACTTGGAATGTCTGTGGCAATCCAGATTCCGAGAAGAGAATGGTCGTGGGTAAACTTGGTACAGCCGTGGCATTTTCTTTTTGTGTACCCTGAAATAGGTTTTGTACACAAGGGCTATGCTACCAGCACCCCATTGCGGGTTTTGTACTAACCACATGCCTAGTTGGCCAAGACAAGGAATTGATTCTAATTAGGTGTTGGCAAGGTAGTGGGTACCACTTCTTGAAGGGATTCCGTTGAGGGTGGTAAAGATGTTGCTGAGGCTAAGGTAGTTGATGGTAGCTCTATAGTACTGTGGAGCTTCTAAATGATAGGCCGGGGGATTGCCGACGTTGAAGGTATATCTGGAAGGACGTTCATTAGCAATAGCATGGGGGTGGTTATATCATACAAGACCTTCTACTTTCCTTTGTCCTGAACAGTCTTCACTAACAGATGTTGCCTTGGGTACCCATTGATGGGTAGGCGATTATGGTGTGACACAAGGTAAGGGTTTAGGTTGGCGAGGTTTGCGGATCCATATGTTATGATTCTCCTCATAGAAATTTTGGGCATGAAGACGATGTTTTGGAATCCACTGAAGGGTTGATTGCGTGGGTTGAGGGTTCAATATCGAGAGTCAGAACGCCTTGAAGAGCACTTAGGTTGGCATCAATCCAATACCTTGTAAGCTTGAGGTTGGCGAATGGAGGGCCTGCACTGGTGACAAGGGGCTTTGGGTGCTTGTTGATGAGGGGGATAATGGGACCTTTGGGGATCCATAGCTGAGATTTGCCTTCATAGTAACCTTGCCTTGCTAGACATTTTTGAGGCACCTAGTGGTGAGATATCAAACCTTGTGGATATTTGTTAGTATGGTTAGCAGTGTTAGTTAGGTTAGTGTGACCTGGTGGGGCAACAACTGGTGATTTGGAAATGTGAGAGTGAGTTGTTCCTACTCGTTGCGCATAGTGGTAGTGTGGGTGTGAGAGGCATTGATGTGCTCAGCATAATGAGTGGCCTCTTTTTTGGGGGAATAGAGTGAGAAGGGTGAGGTGCCGGGGTGATTGTGGTTCATGGATTGGGGAGTGCTTGGCATGGGGAAGTAGCGGGAACTGGCTCTTCATCCATCATGAGAACAGTGACTTGTCCAGAGGCCAATTGTAGGGTCGTCATCCGTGCATCCCACTCAATGTTGCATCTGTTATGGCCCATCCATCCCCAGCCTAGGAGGATTTCTTCATGCATTGTTTCCACAGGCATAACACAAAACTTCCATTCCAATGGATTATTCGCGATGTGGAATAAAAGTGTGATTGTGCCAATGCAATGAACATGTTGTGAGGCAATTGTTATGACAATTGCTGGGGTTACACTTTCATTGTAGGTTCCTTGAGGGAACGCCATGTTTCATATGACATTAAATTGTAACTAGACCTTGTATCAATAAGAGCTAATTTTTGGACAAAGATAGTCGAGGTGGTCATTTTTAACCACAACCGAGTTGGCTTCACTTCCCAATCTTGTTCTTCTAAGTTGACCACTTGGGCCATATTGACCATGATATGCTTTTGTTGCCTAAGCTTAGCTTTCCTCGCTTTGGCCTCTTCTTGCATAGTTTTTTTCATATCCTCATGGTCTTTCTTTCTTTGTTTTTTTATCAATGATGGCTTTTATAGTGGCCTCTGTGAGATTTCCGTAGAAGCATTTAAGTTTGCAACCCTTAAAGTAACCAGCCATCTCAACACCATCACAAGTGTTTCAATGTGGACAGCGCCCCCCCTGTGGTGTGATCTCAGAGACTAGTAAAGGTCTAAACCTTGGAGCTTAAGCTTTTTCTTACGTATTTTTGTGTTGAATAAGAGGACCATGTCGCCCTCATGCATTTGTTTGTCGTTAAGCTGGTCATCAAACCATTGTTTATACCTTAACATCTCTACAATCATGTTGTAGACTGCAAAGAGGCGAGTTTCATCTAGCTTTTCAAGCTCAAAGAGGCAACAACTTAGAGCGTTTTTGGTGAGTTGTTTGTGCACTGCAACACGTAGACTTGGGACTAAGAACTCTAAGGACATGATCGCTTTAGTACCATAGGTTAAATTGAAAGGGATAGCATTCGTACTGCCTTGTATTATGAAGTTCTATAAGCCCAAAGTGTAGCTGACAACTTCTTCTCCCAATCATTGCGGTTGGCCTCCACTATTTTGGTGAGAATGGCACACATGGTTTTGTTTGTGCTTTCAGCTTCTTGGCCATTCGCTTGAGGGTAGTAAGGGGAGGACTTTCTGTGGGTGACAAGGAACTCTTAAAAGAGTAATTTGATTACCTCGTTGATCAAATGCGTTCCATTTTTGCTAACAAGCTCGAGAGGGCAATCAAAGTGTGTGATTACTAACTCATAGAGAAATTTATCCGTCGATCGAGCATCAACTTTGCAGGGGTTGCGTGAGCTTCTATCCACTTGGTGCTGTAGTCCTTGGCAACAATTATATATCTGGCTTGAGGGTACCAATAGACTGATAGGTCCAAAAACATCTATGCCCCACTTCTTAAAAAGTTGTAAGGACATAATGGGGTTTAGGGGCATGTGATCCTTGAAACGAGGAATTGCTAAATGTTGGCATTCATCACATTGTTTTACATACTCAACAACGTCAGTCTTAAAGTGGACCACCATAACCTAGTTGTGAGAACCTTACAAGCATTGATATCTACTGCAAAGTGCTCGCGAGCAGCACAAGCAAAGTGAGCCTATTCACAAGGAGGAAGACATACTCATCGTCCCAAACACAAAGTCTTGATTTTGTATTTGACCTGCTTGTAAAGTTGACCAGCGTGATAAGCTGGTAAGGGAAAGCTTTTTTTATTAAACGACAGATGCGATCCTTGTTGAGAAGGGAGTCAATTGGTAAGCCATTGGCTAAGAAATGAGCCACTTCCTCGTCCCATTAAGGAATTAAGCAATGTTGGTATAGGGAGGAATCTCGTAAATCATCGTCTACTCCCACTGATTCATCATTGGGAATCCTTAACATGTGGTATACAAGAACATGCCGGGAGCCTTTCCTCACCATAACGGTGAAGTTGAAATCAAGAAAAATAAGCAGTCACCTAGTGATTATGCCTATAATAACGAGCTTATTTACCAGGTACAAGAGGGCTTGATGATCTATAAAGAAGACAAACTTGGTCTCGCTAATAGATAATGGAAAAACTTCTTAACCACCATGTAAAGCATAGCTAATCCCTCTCTCAATTGTGGTATAATTCCTTTTGGCTTTGTTGAGTTGGCAGCTAGCAAAACTGATGGGAAAGTCCATATTGTGTTCGCCTAGTTGGTCGAGCACACATCCTATAGCAAATGCCAAGACATCTACGTGGACGTGAAAGATGAGATCCCAATTTACGGATCTAAGGATTGGAGTTCTTGCCAAGGCTTTTTTGAGTGTAGTGTAGGCCCTTTGGCATTCTTCTATCCACTCAAAAAGAATAAGGATTCCATAGAGTGGTCAAGCAATATCCGTGTACATAAAAATGAATCATTGATAATAGCCGACATGTCCCATGAAGTGCTGGACACCTTTGAAGTTTTTTTATGGGGGCAACTCGATAATGAGCTGCACTTTGTTGTCATCAGTTTGAAACTCCCTACTTGGAGACAATGTGTCCTAGGAGCGATAAAACCTGCATCTTTATAGCACTTTGTGCAAACATACTAGGTGCTCCTTCCAATAGGAATCGACACAAAGGTCATCCATAAATACTTCAAGGAACTTCCAAAGATATTCCTTGTAAGCCGTACACATTAGGCATTGGAAGGTTCTGAGGGCATTGGTCAACCCGAAGGGCCTGACTCGATATGCGTATTCACCCCATTCAGTGGCAAAAGCAGTTTTGTGCTGGTCCATGGGATCAATCAGCACACCTGGTTGTATCCTGAAAATCCATTTAGGAAGTTGTAAGCTTCCTTCCCTGCTACTCTTTTTAGCACATGTTTAGTGAATAGGAGGGGATAGTGGTCCCTAATGGTGGCGGCATTAACCATTTTGAGAGGAATACACACTCTAACTTTTCCATTCTTTTTGGGCACTATCATGATTGGTGATACCCACTCCTTATGTTTGATTTCATAGATGAATCCGACGTCGATAAGTCTTTCAATCTCCACTCGGAACATCTTGGAGTGCTTAGGGTTCATAGGATAGGCTCGTTGTTTGACCAACCCGACTCTATCAACCATGGGAATGGTGTGCTAGACCACTTCTAGAGGTACACCCCTCATATTCGTGTACTTCCAAGAAAAGCAGACCTAGAATTTAGTCATCAATAGAGCAATGTTCTCGGTCTCTTCTTCCTTTGAAAGGTCTTCTGCAAAACGAATACAGCCCTTGGGCCTGCCATTTTACTTCCTTAACCTTGGCTGGACTATCATATGAGGTCCCAAGTTGCCCACTATCAATCCTTTGAGCCAATTCATATTGAACAAAGTGGTCGACCATTTGGAAGGTCTTAGAGTTCTTAGTCAACTGTCGTGTTTCTTTGGCTTTAGCACTTTTCTCATCAATTAGCCTTTTGGCTTCTTTTTCTATGAGTGATAAATTTTTGTTACATGCGGAGCGACAAACATTTTTAGGGATTAGTTCCGGTTGAATGGGTTCAATTGTCTGTGGGACAATAGTGTAGACAAAAAGAGAGCTGTTTGCAAATTCTTTCTGCCCCAGCTCATTGAAATGCTCATGTGCTTCCATAACACCCACACATTTCAACCAATGGGTTTCTGAGTTATCTAAGAAGATGTACCGCTCTGGCCCAGGGAATCCCTTAGGCCTGTGAGTTTTATGGGAGCATGTACTCCTTTATGGCTTCGCTGCAACAACTTGTTCGAGCTCTTGGGTTGTTATAATGGACAAATATGCTGAACTAAGCATGTATAATGACGTAAGCTCTTGCCCATCTACTACCATAGTAGCAAACCTTGTACAAGTTTTTCTAGGCAAGATATTGAGGGTAGCGAGGATATGCATCTAGTTCTCATAGTCTTCCAGCTCTAGGAGCGGTGTGTAATCCTCACTCTCCTTTTCATCTTCTAGCGTTTTATGGCATGTCTGCCACACAGATAGACTTTAGTAGTTTGTGTTGTTACCACTGTCTTCATCTCCATCAACCATGTTAAGCCATGCAATTGGATTCTTCTTCTTCTTGTTGTTGTTCCCATTTGGACACTTATTAGCATAGTGTCTCCTCTGATGGACAAGTATAACATCAAACATTGCTTTCTTTTTCATCTCGAGTCAATGAATCTGGAACATGTCTTCTTTAGTTCTCCACTCGCTCCATTACTATCGTTGCTAATCTTTGCTTTGTTGTTGTTATTGAATTACTGGCTTCTTTGATCTTGACCTTTGTTAAAAGGTCGTTTGAATGAAGAACACCTGTCAAAACCACTAGAAGATGTCGAATGTTTGGAGAATTTAGAAGTACGATTCTCCTGTTGAAACCTGGGCACAACATTTTTCTTTTCACAATTTAGAGCAAGAGATTTAGCAGAGGAAAGAGTGTAAGGATGAAAGATATTAACCTCCACTATAATCTTTGGATCCAACCCTGAGATGAACTTCCGTTTAAGATGCTTTTCATGTACTTTTTCTATAGATTGCATTTGAATGAGAGCATTCCAAAGTTTTTGAATATAGGTTTGAAAATCCTCTCCTTTTAATTGTCTAAGAGTGTCCCAATGCTGTTGGGCTTTAGCCTTGTACGAAGGAGGTAGAAAATGTCTCTTAATTTTGTGCTAAAAATCCTCCCAAGTACGAGGTTTATGCCGCCCATTCTTAGTAGCATTCCACCATAATGCAGCATTCTGAATCAAACGATTTACAGCACACTTGACCTTGTCTTTCTCGAAAAATTTCTCTTGAAAAATAGCCGTCGAATTGGATAAGCCAAGCCAAAAGAGTGCGTGCATCCTTCCTTCCATCAAAATTCTGAATTGAAAAAGCCTTGCGACTAATGCGAGATTCTTTCCGAGTCGTTTGAGCATCTAAGGTTGCTTTCACGGTTCCAAGAATAGAATCTTCATCACTATTGCCTTCGTCGATGTCATGCTTATGCCTTCTTATGCCTTTTACGTGATTTCAATTGATCTTTTAATGCAAGTCTATGAGTGCGTTCATTGACCAATTGTGCTTGCAAAGCTGTGTTGCTTTTGAATAGATGGAAGTGCAGGTAGATCAGCTATGAATTATAGAAAAATATTAATAAAATATAAAAAAACTAGAAATACTTATATGATTTTTTACTCGTGGTAATGATTTTGAAGATCGTGAATCTTGTGGCAATTATAAGAGTGGTGTGGCCATCCAACGCAATCACCAAAGTGCTTGAAGTAGTCTCGAAGCGTTAAAAGGTCGTTCGATAGAAAGGATATTGAGAATCAAGAGTGAATTTAAGCTTTGAAAAGGTGTAAAATAACCAAATTTGAAAATCTCAACTTTGAATTGCTGTAATTTTCTGAGCCAAACCAGAATGAGAAACTGATAATATTTTCGGTTCGAAGCCAAGCCAAATTCGGACGAATTCAGGATGATTTTAATGAAGTTTGGGCTTGAAGAAGCTTTGTGTATGAATCTTCTCTTATCTTTTTAGACCTTTCTGAGTAAAGAAAATATGTAATTTTTCTCCACCCTTGATTTTTGCAGAGCTTCCTCCACCCTTACAAATTCAAATCCTTGGAACTTCCACAAAACCTCTTAGACATGGTATACGATTTGTGCAAGAGAAAACATCGGATGCATCTAACGAAAAAGATCTTTGAACCGGTTGCAGAATTGTGAGCCAATATCCCAAGCATAAGGCACTGATTCATGATTTTCATGTTATCCTGACGGACGAGAATCGCACAGCAGCAGTGTGTAGAGAGCTTTGGGTTAAGCTTAAGCATTATCTTATGCCTTAATCAAAACTTTAATCCTTTACTCTTTGGTTATTTCCTTGATGTGACTTGAAAAAGAAACCTTCAACCAAGCCTTCAATTCCCTTCTTGATATTTTTTTGAATTTTTCTTCTTTCACAGAAACCAAAAAGTTGCATGTACCTTCTCTTTCTTTTGCAAGCCTTCCTCCCTTTGATAAAAATTAATAAATAATCTTAAAAGCATAACATAGCATAAAAACACGAGAGAATCATTGGGTGCAATCTAACACAAGCTTAAGTAAAGTGTTCCTATCTAAACACTAAAGGATAATTACAAAATAAACCCCAAGGACTAATTCACGTGCAAATAAATAAGTCCACGCCCAATATAAAAAAAGTGGATGGCTCAATAGGTCCACGCCTGAATACATCAAAATGGGACAGCCAATAATAATACAAAATCTCTTAGAAAACACTACGACAAAAATATCAAAATGTAAACCATCCCAGTAATAACTCGTACCATATCGCCACTATCATGTCCCAGCCAATTCGGCTTACGAGCGCCCGTCAATCTCACCAACCTACAAGGTTAGCAACACATGCTACAAGTCCATGACAGCACATAAGTAATAAATCCAACACTTAGTTCCAGCTACTCCTAATTTCATATGTCCTACACATGGAATATTTGGAATCACCCAAGTGCCATGCTTCAAACATAGTGGTAATTAGGCATTCCCAATTAACCACAGAAGGATGGACGGACAAACCATGACAGCCGATTGGAACGGGTGTAGCAATGTGATGCCATGGGCGTGCGCTTCAAAAACAAAATGCAAAACGGGTGTATGCACGCAAGAAAATAATGAAACGGGCATTTGCTCTTGAAGTCAAAAGTGAACGGACGTTTGCTCAGCGATTCAAAATAGAAAAAGTTTGAAACGAATGTGCGCTTGGAAATGTACGGCCACGGGATTGTCAGACTGAAAATTTTCTAAATTTTAATGGACTTTATGGTGGCTACAGTTCTGATAGCCACCCTGGATATCCCCTGATAGTACAAAATTTTCCTAGATTGAATGCACTTCAATGCTCTTTATACCTAATTCAATGTATTTAATCTAAGTTTAATGCTTTTGCCCAAAGTTAGGCAACGATCTTGCCACATTTGGCTGCAAGCAGAAGGAACAAGCATGGCAGATTTGGCTCGGGCGTTCCTTTGCTGATGAGCAAACGAATTTACATTTGTAAGAGATACCTTTAAATTTTCCTTGGATTTTCCTCCTTCTCGTGCATATTCAGGCGTCTTCCCAAGGATTTTTTATGATTTTGTTTCTACAAGGGACTAGAGCTAGTCTCTAGCTTCTTATTGATGCCTATAATGCATGGTTTAAGCTAATAAATTGAATCTAATTAGATAATTAAACAAAAAGAAAGAATGCAAAAATTAAAAATTGCTTGAATGTTAAGGATAAGGTAAGAGCACTCCAAGTTTCTCCCCTCTCAGTAAAGATTTGAATGCTCTAATGCTCGATCAACAATCCCAACTCCAAGAAATCTCCAACAAAACACAATTTGAAAACAAAACAATGTTAATCATCCTACCGATGAATTTGCAATCCAACCGGGCTAAACCAAAGACTCTAGCTAATGAATCAAGTGAAGGACCCTAAGCTAAACAACTTCCTCGACAACAGCACCAAAAGTGTTAATAGATAAGATACTTCCTCACACACACACGAAAAAGAAAAAGTGAAAGGTGCATGCAAGGGTCAAATCCGGTCAGTGGCACTTAGCCAACCCTATGAGGGTTAACTCCCCGACATGAGGCTGCTAGGGGCTCACTCCACACTCTCTTTGTGTCACCCAAAGAGAGATCCAAGGCTAGGTAATGAGCAAGAGGAAAAGAGCTATGGAGAGCTCAATCTCTACCTCATGCCAATCGTATGCAAATAGGGCATGGTGGATAGCAATGAGAAGGTAAAAGAGCAGAGAAGCGAGAGAACTACCATGTCTACTCACATACACCAATGATTTAAGCAAGCAAGCCACAACACAAGCAAGCAAGCAACCATAAAGTCAAAAGAGAGAGAGGGAGAAGGCAAGACTTAATTGAGACAAATGGGATTGTCCCTTTTCATATTTTCATGAAATGTCTTATATACATGAGCTCATATTTACAATGCCTGATCGCTCAATTACAAATAGGGACACAAAACTAGTCTTTCTAGTTTAACTAGCTCTACGTACATGAATTCTTTATGACAGGCGTTACACAAGCTGTAAGCTCAATCATCCCATGTCTATTTTACAATAAACGCTTAGCGCGGTGTCGTGCCATGGCACGTCTATGGTGTGAAACCATGCATGTGAGGCCATTAAATGCAAATCCAGATGCATGGGATTAAGTGCCACAGTGTACATGATGTATATATGCCTGCACGTGAAAGTGTTATGGGAACTCCGAATGTGATGATGATTGGTCAGTCTGAGCGGATTCTGGATGCAGAGATGGCACTCCATTTTTAGCATGAATGTGGAGATGGTTGCCAAATGCATGGCACCGACTGTGATGGTCATGCTTGGTAAGTGATGATGCTGATGATTATGGCCGTAGGCAGCTCTTGTATTGGAAAGTCGTGGGTGCGGCGTGATGACCTGAAGCATAAGGAAGGAAGAGCCATGGTTTTGTGTGGCCATCATTTTGAAGCTTTCAAAAATAAATAAATAAATAAAAATATATACCAAAAGTGGCCAGCTTGGGAATAGATACGTGGAGATTTTACATGGCTGCCAGCACGTCGTCTAGGAGGCTGGCGAAGATTCGAGTAGTAGCCGCTCATTGAAACGGACGTCGGGCTAGTGATTCTGGGGGGGACCGCCTTGGGTCGAGCTACTGGGGCTCTGGGAAGCAGCTACAGACAAAGAAGAAGCTGGTGTGGGCAGAGCCGGCTGGGATTCGACGGGACCAGAAGCGAAAGCGCTGGAAGAGGTGGTCTCCTTGTATAGCAAGGCTGGCTGGTGATAAAGCGGGGACAGACGGGAAGACAGTAGCGGCCTACAGAGGAGGCACTGCAGCTGCTGACGTAAAGAAGGTGTAGCCGCCTTGTGTGTATGAAGCGCCGGGGGTAGAGAGCCGAAAGGGCTGTGAAGAGCGTGGCCACCTCGTGGAAGAGCAGGCACTAAGGGTGAGTGTGGAGGACAGCCGTGTGTGGGGAGAAAGGGTCGCCTGCAGTCGTTGACGCAAGCAAAGAGGGAGCGGTCTCTGGTGTGCAAGGTGGTGGTGACTGAGGTGCCGGCTGTAGAGAAGGGCGTGCAGAAAAAGGGTGGGGGAGAGGGAACCAGTCGAGGAAATTTGCAGATTATCTTGTATTGGGAATATAGCTTCTGTTCAAGCCTTGTAGGGGTTAGAATTGGGGAGTAATAGAAGCTTCATTTAGTGATACGCTTTCTAAAAAAATTCCAAAAATGAAGCGAACTGCTGCCCGATTTCATGCAAGGAGAGAATTCGACGTTGAAGCTCATGAAGATGTCATGAAATTCGATTTTTGTGAAACAGAGATAAGCTTTTTTTTATGAATTCAATTTCAAAAAAATCATAATTCCTTAGTTAAGGTTTGGGTTTTAAGGCTTTAATTACCTCAAAAATAAAAACTCTTGGTAAAAGCCTTAATGCTTATGGCCTTAGAGAGTGGAGAGTTTTTCTGGAATTTGAGAGTTTTGGAGATTGAATGTTCCAAAGTTCAAGGTGGTTTTGATTCTGGAACCTTGTAAGAGAATGCTTGATTGGATTTTAGTTTTGTGAACATGAAGCTTATGGAAATTACATGATGATGTATATATACCATATGTTATTTTTGCTTTGTGAGTTGTTGGAATAATCTGAAAGCAGGTTTTCATGAGATCAAGAATCATCTTGAAATGGTGATGTTGACATTATGTGAAACATGTGATGTGAATGGTCATATGTATATGAAAATCTTTTGAAGATTGTGCTATGCCTACATGTGTTATGTATGAGGCACTTGGATAAAGGGACAGGTGATCTATGATTTGAGTTAATCAAGCTCTTGATTCGTGACTTGTGAGTAATCATCAAGCTGTAATTGGGAATGTTTGAAGTGAATTGGCACATGTACATGTCATCAAAAATGGAGATGTCTTATGCCCCTTGAAGAGATATATATTCTGTTTCCTTGCTGGGATTTGAAGCTACTCTCACAGCCAGAAGTCTCGCACTTTCCCAGCGAGACCGCACACGTCACGACAGCTTTGGTGAACCCGACGTGAAACTGCTAGGGTAAGAGTTAGTGGTGAAATACACAATGCAAGCTATGGCTGAGAATCCTGAGGGACAGGGGGTTCGTTTTGACCCTGGGGTTATACAAATGTTTCAGATGTTTACTATGTATATGCAACAGTAGCAAGCGGCTGAGGGGGCAAATTTCCACGACTAAAGCACTGCGGTGAATCGTGAAAAAGGTGGATCAATTTGATGGTGAAGACATCACAAAGTACCTGCGCAATTACACAAAGGAAATGGAACTAAACAGGGTGACTGAGGAGGATATGGTTCGAAGCTTTGAGCTGGTATGTGTTCCCGAAATAAGAGAGCGCATAAGAGGATTACAGGTAGCACATGGTGACAGAAATTGGGAGGAGTTCAAGCTTGCTTTGAAGGATGAATATTTTATGGAGGATTCCGAGCGGGTGACCAAGCGAACTTTCTTGGAGTGGGTTACAAAACCCGAAATTGAAATTTCTGCCACAGAGTTGCTAAGAGAGTTTGAGAAGTGCTATGCCCAGCTGTCAAGGATAGAGCGCACAACCTTAGACAGGAAAAAAACAGAGCTCTTCTTTACAAGCAGCTGGGAAAGATCTCCAAGAAAAATTAAAAATTCTCCTTGAGGATAAGGATACAGAGCATGGGCTAAAGAATGATTGGAATGATGTCGAGGATGCGGTCACCATGCTAGCAAAGCGACAGCGAAGGAGGGATAAAATGGTGATGAGCTCAACAACTCCTATAACTGTTTCCCCTGAGAATCTACCAAAACTTGCTGCTGCAATCCCAAAGGTAGAAGGGCCGATGGATGAGCTTATTAAGGACATACGAGACCTAAAATTGAAGATGTCCAGGATTGAGGAAAAAAGGCTACCATTAGGGCAAGCTTCTATGCAAAAGCCTCAAAGCAAGGAAGGGTTTACATTCAGATGTATATGGTGTGATGACCCAGAACATGCAAAAAAAGACTGTGCCAGCTATAAGGAAGCCCTCAGAAACCAACTTGTATTTTTCAAAGATGAAAAAATCCACCTTACAGAGACTGGTCTTCCATTAAGCACAAACTTTGGGAAAGGAGGGATGAAAAAGTTGGTTGAAGATATGGCTGCCAGCTATGCCATCTCTATGGTTGAGGCAGCAACCTATGCGTTAAAGACCGGTCAATCAAAGCAGGAATCTGAGAAAGATAAAGACTATGAGAATGAAGATTTTTGGCCATCAACAATGGAGCTAATTGCGTTAGAGAAGGTATCTAGGCAGGCTTTGCATCTGCTTTGCATGAGGCAGGAGACTGTATACGTCTTGAGATTGGCTGGGAAGAACCTGTGGATTCTCAATCTGTTCATGCCTACATTGCAAAATGCCAGAATAATGAGGCACAGGTAGAGGAAAAGCATAAGAGGAAAAATGACGAAGGAGATGCCATGGATGATGGTTATGATGCTTCTATGAATGCTTTACCATGTTTGTTTGAATAGTGTTCAAGGTGTTGATGATATGCATGTTGCTAATGATGTTATGGAGGATAGTGCATATGTGACCGGAAGTCATACGAATGTTGTTTCAAAGGATGTTTGCTTTGCAGATGGTGGTTTTTGTTTGGAGTTTCTCTTTCAAGACAAGGAGGTTTTGTTAGAGGATCAGTTTAGTGAAGTTAATGTTTATGTGGATGAGTCTATTGCTCAAGACAGTGAGGATCTTGGGATGGCTCAGCTGTTTGATGATGATGAGTTTCTATTTGCAAACATCGGTAACCAACAATCTATGAATGAGGCTTCTTGCACTCTTGATGATGCTAGAGATGTGTTTTGTTTACATGGCAAAGATGATGCTTTTGATGTTTATGCTATTGATGGACCGGGACATTTTGATGTAGCATCACACCTTGATTTTCTTGCACTAGTTTGCATAGATGCATGTGAAGCATGTAAAGGCTTTGACAGCATATTGGTGGTGAAGATAGATGAGGAGGTAATATGCAAAAGAGCACAATGTGATGAATGGCTTGCTATGATGCCATTATGTGTATTTGAACCAAGGATATGTTATAAGTCAATGGAGCAGGCTCATGTGGAATCCAAATGGGTATTTGATCGTGGTATATGGATTGTTGGCAACCATGACAAATGTATTTGGGGATTGAATGCAGAACAATGGTGGATAATCAAGAAGGCTTTGTTTTTTTTACTTGTTTGATATTTATGGATACCAAAGCTTGGTTTGAAACACTTTAAAGTGTTCCAAATATGGGGGTTGGCCAGATGACAGGTTCTTTTTGCTGATTAATGTATGAAGATAACATCCAGATATATGTGGATTTTAATGATGACTTGGCACATACCGGAGGATGTGCAGGTTTAGAGGGGACGAATGTCGTGCCATGGCACGTCTATGGTGTGAAACCATGCATGTGAGGCCATTAAATGCAAATCTAGATGCATGGAATTAAGTGCCACAGTGTACATGATATATATATGCCTGCACGTGAAAGTGTTACGGGAACTCCGAATGTGATGATGGTTGGTCAGTCTGAGCAGATTCTGGATGCAAAGATGGCACTCCATTTTTAGCATGAATGTGGAGACGGTTGCCAAATGCATGGCACCAACTGTGATAGTCATGTTTGGTAAGTGATAATGCTGATGATTATGGCCATAGGCAGCTCTTGTATTGGAAAGTCGTGGGTGCGGCGTGATGACCTGAAGCATAAGAAAGGAAGAGCCATGGTTTTGTGTGGCCATCATTTTGAAGCTTTAAAATAAATAAATAAATAAATAAAAATATATACCACAAGTGGCCAGCTTGGGAATAGATACGTGGAGATTTTACATGGCTGCCAGCACGTCGTTTAGGAGGCTGGCGAAGATTCGAGTAGTAGCCGCTCGTTGAAACGGACGCCGGGCTAGTGATTCTGGGGGGGACCGCCTTGGGTCGAGCTACTGGGGCTCTGGGAAGCAGCTACAGACAAAGAAGAAGCTGGAGTGGGCAGAGCCGACTGGGATTTGACGGGACCAGAAACGAAAGCGCTGGAAGAGGTGGTCGCCTTGTATAGCAAGGCTGGCTGGTGATAAAGCGGCGATACACGGGAAGACAGTAGCGGCCTTACAGAGGAGGCGCTGCAGCTGCTGTGCAAACGTAAAGAAGGTGTAGCCGCCTTGTGTGTGTGAAGCGCCGGGAGTAGAGAGCTGAAAGGGCTGGTGAAGAGCGTGGCCGCCTCGTGGAAGAGCAGGCGCTAAGGGTGAGCGTGGAGGGCAACCGTGTGTGGGGAGAAAGGGTCGCCTGCAGTCGTTGACGTAAGCAAAGAGGGAGCGGTCTCTGGTGTGCAAGGTGGTGGTGACTGAGGTGCGGCTGTAGAGAAGGGCATGCAAAAAAAGGGTGGGGGAGAGGGAACCAGTGAGGAAATTTACAGATTATCTTGTATTGGGAATATAGCTTCTGTTCAAGCCTGTAGGGGTTAGAATTGGAGAGTAATAGAAGCTTCATTTAGTTATACGCTTTCTAAAAAAATTCCAAAAAATAAAGCGAAGTGCTGCCCGATTTCATGCAAGGAGAGAATTCGACGTAGAAGCTCATGAAGATGTCATGAAATTCGATTTTTTGTGAAACAAAGATAAGCTTTTTTTTAATGAATTCGATTTCAAAAAAATCGTAATTCCTTAGTTAAGGTTTGGGTTTTAAGGCTTTAATTACCTCAAAAATAAAAACTCTTGGTAAAAGCCTTAATGCTTATGGCCTTAGAGTGGAGAGTTCTTCTGGAATTTGAGAGCTTTGGAGATTGAATGTTCCAAAGTTCAAGGTGGTTTTGATTCTGGAACCTTGTAAGAGAATGCTTGATTGGATTTTAGTTTTGTGAACATGAAGCTTATGGAAATTACATGATGATGTATATAAACCATATGTTATTTTTGCTTTGTGAGTTGTTGGAATCTGAAAGCAGGTTTTCATGAGATCAAGAATCATCTTGAAATGGTGATGTTGACATTATGTGAAACATGTGATGTGAATGGTCACATGTATATGGAAATCTTTTGAAGATTGTGTTATGCCTACATGTGTTATGTATGAGGCACTTGGATAAAGGGACAGGTGATCTATGATTTGAGTTAATCAAGCTCTTGATTCGTGACTTGTGAGCAATCATCAAGCTGTAATTGGGAATGTTTGAAGTGAATTGGCACATGTACATGTCATCAAAAATGGAGATGTCTTATGCCCCTTGAAGAGATATATATTCTGTTTCCTTGTTGGGATTTGAAGCTACTCTCACAGCCAGAAGTCTCGCACTTTCCCAGCGATACCGCACACGTCACGACAACGGTTACAAAAAGGCATAGTAATCACGTGAAAGGTCATGTTAACCGGAGTGGATAACACCCTCTGAGGGAGCCACATAGTAGCTTGTTGTTTTGATATTACTCCTTTAGGATAGTGTTGGATCTATCTTAGTAGCAATTTTCTCTCTATCATCAAAATCAAAATTCTCTTAAGGAGGAGTTGTTTCTTCTCCACTACTAGGAAACATAAGAGAAGGAGTTGTTTCTTCTCCACTACTAGGAAACGTAAGAGAAGTTGGAACTGGTTCTTTACTTGCCTTGTAATTAGAAGAACCCTTTGGAAAGTTGTATATAGTCCCAAAGGTGGCAGTTAAACCTAGAGCCTTCTATGGCTCTAGGTGGCAGTTAAACCTAGAGCCTTCTATGGCTCTTGAGAATCTTGAACACTTGAGTCTTTCTTATCCTGAGGTTGAGATGTTTTTGTTGATGAAGAAAACAAAGACCTATTCTTTGGTAAGGTTGAGGCCAAAGTAATATTTCTAGTTGGTTCAGAGCGTGCTCAAAGTTACAAGGGTCTAGCAAGGTAACATGGACAAGGGCAAGAGGCACTTGACCTATTAAAGCAAATCAGTGCCAAAGCGTCCTCCCCGACAAGATAACCTTAGTTAGCCTTCTCTGAGCATGTGCAAAACTCTTCACTTTAGCACAAGGCAGGCGCATGCATGGTCTAATAAGGTGCAATGAATGGGACACGGATGTTATCATTGGGACTGCCCTTGTCACCATGTATGGGAAGTGTGAGAATCTCAAAGATTCATTGAGCTGGAGGGGAGGTAAGGCCAAAGGTGGGTGAAAGGGCAAAGAGGGAAGAGGTGGGAGCATCGTGAATGGGATGGGGGGATGGTGCACTTACCATACTTGATGCATGTAGAAGCCAGGAAGAACTCGACGAAGGAAAGAGGTTGCATATAGTTTTTTGGGTTGACATCATATTGGAGAAAGACGTAGCAGCAGGCTGCTCTCGGCTTGGTGTAGGCAATGTAGGCAACTTGGTGTAGGCAACAGACAACGTAGACCGATTAATGTATGAAGTCTTCTATGACAGCTTTGTGTAGACGGTTAAGGAATACACGGCTTGCTATAGGTAGCCTACTGTGTAGGCAGGGTGGTGTAAATAGCATAGAAGACCCTGGTGTAGGCGACGTGGACAACGATGCTATAGCTTGGTGTAGGCAGCTGGGTGAGGGGAAGGCAGTGTGGCTCTATGCCATATTTAAAAGGCAACTCTTGGATGCACATCTTTAGCATACAGGGGTGGCTAGGCAATCTCTAATTCTATTTCAGACGGTGAGAAGCAAGCTGATTGGTTTGCATAGGCAACAATGGTTGTATGTACTGTTGAGAACCCCCTCAAACGGAACAACAATTAGAATGAAGGTTAAAGATACCCTTAGAAAAAGAATAACCAAAGTCATTATAAAAGTCAACAAGCACCATAGATGACATCAAAGAATTAAGAGGTTAGATATATTGGATGTCCCACATCCAAATGGTTACAAACAAGTTGGTTTGATAGTTTACATAATCTCTACTTCAAGTTTACATTTGGCATGAATTTATACTTTTATTCGAGAAGTTGTCCATTTTTCAAGTAACATTTTGTAAAAAGATCTCAAATTTTTGAGTTTGTCTTTTTTTATCATGTCAAATTTGTACACAATACCAAAAATTATCGTTTTTTGGACATGCTTTACTCATGAGTACAATGTTTTCAAAAAAACCCTTTAAAAATATCTTTTTTTGAAAAGAATCTTTAAAAGATGCCAAATATTTCTTTTTTAAGAAAATATTACCTATTTCACTCACAAACGTGTTTGGGTGTTTTTATCATGAGAAAAACACCTGAGAGAAGAGGAGATATGGGAGAAGGAAAGAAGATGTGAGAAAAGAGGTGAAAGAAATAATACAATAGAGGTGTCTTTATCATGAGAAAAAAACACCTAAGAGAAAAGGAGATATGAGAGAGAAGACAAGATGGAAGAAAATAAATGAAGATATTGGAACTATTCTGTATGTGCTAAGCTAGAGGAAAGAGCTTGTAAGGGGAGAGGGAGGCACTTGGCAGGAGGAAGGGAGGTTGTGTCAAGGAGGGAGGTGCTTAGGAGGAGGAAGGGAGAGAGGTTATGCAAGGAGCTTGATAAGAGCTTGAGAGGAGGAAGGAAGGAAGAAAGGAGGAAGGTTGTGAGAGGAGCTTCAAGAGAGGGAACTACTAGAGGTTCTAAAAACAAGAAAACTCAATAATTCATATGCAAAGGTGAAAAATAAGATATGCAAATGAGAATAATATAAAATTTAAAAAGGTATATGTAAAAATGACACTTTAAAAGTGACTTTCTTATATTTTAAAAATGACATCTTATAAGACCCAAATCATTGACCATGTTTTTTAAGGGATAAGCAATAGTACCTAACATTCTTACCAATGTGGCATCCTCCCATTACTTCCAAATCCTCTTTCTAATCATGGTCACTCTTATAAAGGACCCCTAGAATATCTCAACCTTCCACTAATGGAATGAATGTGAGACACGGAGAGCTGGTTATTAAGTCACACACCTTTAATGATTTTTTACTTGGAACCCTAGTAACACAAACATACAACGTATATTCATAAGTAATGTAAGTATTTTTAACAATACCTTGACAATAAGTATATGTATTACATAAGTTAGGTAGATAAGATTGTCAACCTAAAGCATGCTTTTGATAAAACATTAATGAGAAATATATTTACTTATGGCAATGTTAAATACATAAGATTATCAACATAAAGTATGCTTTTGATAAAACATTGACAAATACCTCAACAAAAGCAATGTTAGATACATAAGATTGTCAACATAAAGCATGCTTTTGATAAAACATTGACCAATACCTCAACAAAAGCAATGTTAGATACATAAGATTGTAAACATAAAGCATGCTTTCGATAAAACATTGACCAATACCTCAACAAAAGTAATGTTAGATACATAATATTATCAACATAAAGCATGCTTTTGATAACACATTGACCAATATCTCAACAAGAACAACCTTGGCAACAAGAACATTGATCAGACTATTAAGAACATTGGAAGCTTGGAGGAGCCTTAAAGTGTTGATGTTGCCATAAGACAAAGCGTTGATCTTAGCTCCTCAATAGGAAAGTCAAGCTGTTGTGCCTACCATAACATCATCCCAAAAAATGATTGGTTGAGATTTAATACATTTGAGCTCAATATTTTGTGATTATTTAATAACGTTATAAAATCTCATAGCTTTGTAAAAAGTTTAAAGTTTAGGGTATGAAAGTCTCACCTTTGCAAAAATGGCATACAGTAGTGTTCCTTGACCTTGTGAGCGATTAGCACTTGTTACTTCCAAACCCATATACTCTAGTATATGTAATATGTTAGAGAAGCAGATTTGCCTAGTCTTATGATAACCAATGTTGATGTTGATAATGTTATCTTTGGCAATTGTTAGCTCCACATGAGGTGCTTCAAAATTTTGATCATGATTGGATATTTTGTTAATTGGTGTATTTGTTGTGTAATTCTCCATGGACTTGATTGATTTCATGATCCTCGCCTTTAATTGTAAGAAGTGAATTTGTCTCTCAAGGGAGTGGATGTGTATGCAAGTGCGTTCAATAATAGAGCATCGATCACCCTAAGAAATAAGTTAAAAGAAAAGCATAGGTGCGTCATTTGTGAATAAAGTTACTACACCTACATATGAGAACAAAGAAGATGATTTTGACCACACATATTGACATTTCAATACGCATAAAGAGAAAATCAATGTTAAAATTGTTAATGAAGATATAAAGATGACTTTTGAGAGCAAATGTTGGCAAAGCCCAGAACTATGTGCTCTCTAGTCTTCATACTTCTCATTGCAAACTTTAGATTTGTTTTTTTCTAATTTAGGATATTAAAATAGGATAGCCCATGCTACAAAAAAAAACCTACTAAGCAAGACATTAGCGGTAGTTGAAATTTGATAGCTAACCACTCCATATCAAGTATATCTACCTAGCATAGAAAATGTTTCTATCTCCATGTCATCATAGCATATCAAGCATGCTCTACATTCCTCATCATAACTTATCATACCTAGCAGATCAAATGTTTCTGTCTCTCTCCTCATCATACCATATCAACCATGCTCTACTTTCCTCATCATACCTAGGACATCAATGTGTTCTCCTCTCTCCTCATCATAGCATATCAGGTGGTTTCGTCTCTCTCTCTCTCTCTCTCTCTCTCTCTCTCTCACACACACACACACACACACACACATTATGATTGCACTACTTGAAAATATAAGGGGCACTCTAGAGAACTCATTCTCATGTTGGAAGAAAAGAAGTCCTTTTCTCCAAACCAAGGCAAAGTGACTTAATAAGATAAGTTACACTTAATCTAAAAACAGGCACAATAAAACAAAAACACACTCACGTTCACTTGGGGAGCATCGCTTGCGGGAAGCAGAGTTTGCAGTGTGTGGAAGAGGCGAGTCAGTTGTCTTCGCCGAAAACCCTCCATAGCCACGGCTGAAGCTGGTTTACGTGCTAATCGTTTGTGCGCTTCATCATTATGCGGGTTGGAGTAGAGGGCGGACATGCAGGCGCGAGCGAAAGCTAGCTGATCTTCGTCCACGTACTGAGGCTGGTAATTACAAGAGCCGTTGGATTCCTTCTTGGCTGGACGGTGGTCTGCATTGAGGTCGACAAGGAAGGAAGGGTTGGATATGGCGTAAGGTGATGAATTAGCAGGGAGATAAGCTTGTGGATTAGGAGGGGCAGCTGAAGCTAGGGCTACAATAGAATCAGAGGCGAGATGAGCCGCCCAAGTGTGCAGAAGCTCGCCATGAACGTCTTGGGAGCTATACTCAGAAGCCATAATTTCAAATACACTACGAAGCTAGCTAGGTGAGCTTGGTGGAATGTGATCTCAAATGCGACATGTCGCCAACTGCTGTGTAATTAACAGCAAAGTCTCAATCGTTCCGTAGGCCACCTTCTCCTTGCCTCGCAAAAACCTTTACTGTTTGTGGCTGGTACATGTACGCTATTCATTTATTTGTCAACAGTGAATTGCGTTCACACAATAGGGGCCGTGCACCTCTGCCCAGTACTGGTGTGCGGACACACCGACTTCTTCTTGTGGTGATACGGACCTCAATTAATTTTTGCCCAATTTCCTTTAAGCAAGGGCATTCTAGCACTGCTCGAAAAAAACGTTTTTTCAACCCAAAGGCAATGCTTAGGGTTAATCGGGATTCGGACTTGATAATCACTAAAAAATCGTACCAAGGCTGGGATTTATAACTAAAATGTGGAAATTTCAACCCTTAATATTAAAGGCAACATCGAATTTCAGCTGGTATTTTGAAATTTTAGCCGGGAAAATTACACTACAGACCGGGTTATGTGAGCTAGAATGATTCTTGCTTTTTCTTTTGAAGGATAATTTTTATCATGCATTACTTTATCTATTTGAAGCTTCAAATTTGAGGTGCTTAATGTAAAAACCCCTTTGGTAGGTTATTTTGGGGCCCTCTAAGAAGTTTCATGCTCTTTCTCTCTAAAAATTGGGACCATAGTGAGCCCTATCAATCTTATGTTAAAACCCCTCTATGTGACATAATTGAGAATCTTATGATGAGTCGATTTCAAATATACAATCTCCAACAACTTTCAAGTAGTAATGCTCAAGATACACCACAAACAAGATTTAAGATTCCAAAATGTAACGTTATGTGCCACATCATCACTTTTGAAACCACTTTTTGGGGAGCTTCACTATCCTATGTTAGAACCCCATCATGTTATATACCATTAGAAAGATCTTTAAGCGTACGTTATAAATTTACCAACTCCAAAAAAATTGGGAATGATGTGCTCAAATTTCACCGTGGCCCCATTTTTTTAGAGAGATAAAGAGCATAAAACTCCTTAGAGGGTCCCAAAATGACCTCATACTTTCCCTAATGATATATACACTTCATTTGGTACATCTATTTCCAATGGTCTCAACTTCAATAGCAATCACATTTCGGTGTGATAGATTTTGAGACTCAAAACCATTGTTTGTTCAAGGTCAAATACCCTTGGTGTCGCTCACAAATTCACAAAAATACATCCAAAACAATCCTCCATTTTCCAGAACACTTCACAAATGCATACATATAACACTTGGATTTATCTATAAATCAAGGACCCTATCATCAATGAGCTTGTTCGTGGTTAATAAATCTCGCTTTACACATCATTTGCAACCATATTGAGAGTTCACTCTTACTTTATTAAATCCCAAATGCACTAATGCATCAAATACATCAACCACACACTTCAATTTATCAAAGGTGACTTAAAACAATGATTTGAGCTCATTGTTCTTTTGGAACTTCAACCACAAGTATTAGTTTCTCTAGTAGATCACACTTTCAATGTTTAGACACCCGATTGCCATGTTAAGCTTTGAACTTCACACTACTTCTTTGTATGTAGTTTGCAGTGGCCTACAGGTTATCGTCACACTTGATGTATAGACACTCTTAGCTGCCTGAGCTCCCTTAGGCTCAATCTAAAACAATGGCAAGCTTTTCCACTCTCTGTAGCTTCACAAGATGATGTTCTTCTACACAACTTAATTCAACTCCAAGATACATAGCATGCACATTGTCACTAGTTACAATTCTGGGCTAGTTTCTACTCTATGCTGCCATCTCCATACAGCCTTAATTTTGCTTACTATACCTTGCTACAACTCATATGCACTTGGCTAAGGTAACAACAATGGTCTTTAGTATCTATGAGTGTTCCTTAGCATAATATAAATGGGTATTTAATAGTGTGTACCATTGTGAGTTCTCCGTAATTTTTTGCACATACCCCTTGCTCTCCAGTGCTCTAAACGAATGCTTCAATGCTTATTCAAATATAGCATATACTTTCTCATAAATTCCACCATTATATTTTCCAATATCTCCAAGATTTTCAATGTGCAATATAACCAACAATGCACACCTAAGATCTAATTTAGCGAGCTTCACAACAGTAGTTTTTTGCACTGTTTGGGGTAGCCACTAATACTTGGCTCCAATCTCTCCAAAACACCTGCAATCAGCAAGATTAGGATTTAGGTACTTCACAGATGAGCCATAGCTTTCAGATTTGCAAGATGTGTGTCCTCCACAGCTTCTCTTTTCTCCAAAGCTCCAATGGAATGTTTCCTCTCACTTACTCACACAATAAACCCTAGATTGAGAGCTTCTAGCTCTGATACCATGAAAAGAGATTAGAAGGGAATACATGAGACACACCTAAGCACACAAATTTCTCTCATTTCATTAACACACACCAAGTATAGAATCTCATATCCTTTCTTCATTGTCTTCCACAAAACATAACACATTTACATAACGATAAGTTCACACTGCAATAAACCTAATGCTAATGTCCACACACTTGGCCAGTTACGCATGGCTATTATTGTCCACACATACATTGATGATCTAGTGTTCACACACTCATGCTATCCACCAGTTCCTACTACGATGAGCTTCCATTCTTAACAAGATCATCATCTAGAGGCTAAGGTGCAGTCGGTTTTGAAAACTTAAATCATGGGAATCATTCATCTCATCTAATTTATAATACAATCATCTTCTGCTATTCCCAACTTGCTCTCTCTTGTGTGCTCAAGCTTTCTCTTCTCTCTCTTCTTCACACTCCACAACCATGGAGAGATTTCATCCTCCATAGATTCATGATTGATCTTCTGTGATTGCCAACATGGTATCAGAGCCATGCTTCTTAGTGTTTATGATCAATCCCTGCTCATCATCACAAATCTTTATCATGCTTCTTAGTGTTTATGATCAATCCGTGCTCATCATCACAAATCTTTATCATGATTAATAATTAATCTCATTCTTCACCACTTTTGCGAGTTTCATCATCTCCTTCTATCCCTCGCTATTACATCCATGAATGATATCCCTAAACCCAACCATTGAGCAAACTTCAACTTGGGGATTCACAAAAACTCCTAGGTGCAGCTCCCAAACAACTCCAATTGACAGGATTGGCATGTGCAGTAGTATCCGATTAACATGAGATTAAAAAATGCACAACTATTTTGGGAAAAAACACAATGCCAAATTAATCCTTTTATTTTAGTCTGATTTCTCTAACACCTGGGGCTTTTCAAGTGCTCTTAATTTGTATATGATGTCCATTTTTTGAATCAATGCCTAAAGCCACCTTGACTCTATGTGCATCATGCTTCTTTATTAAATCTTGGTTGATACTTGAATACTTTCATTAATCAAGAGGTTATGGGCTCAAGTTCCAAGTATATAGGGTGCTATTTCTCCCTCTTGAAGATTTCCATGTGGAAGGATCTCACGGTGAAAGATCCAAGTTGCCCCTTCTTTGACACTACAAACAGTGAATTGTCTCTACTAATTAGTGATTAATTGACACTAATCCTAATATTTTTAGACCATTGAGGGTTCAGCCCCACCATTGGGGACTCACTACAGCTCGCCAAAGGTTCATATTAAAAAAGCCTCATGATTTTCCACTACAGCGGTACTCTCCAAATCAAGGTATTTTTTTCTTAAATATAAAATTTTTTTGGGAGGCCCTACAACCATAGAACGAACATAGGGAACACCCAATTCATGGGACTTTGTCCAACCACACCTGGGAGCACAAACAGCTCAACTTAGAAACCATTTTACCATGGCCTAGCTTATAAGTGCACAGTCAAGGTATGCCACTTACCTCATGAAAGCTGGTTGCCTAGGATTCTCGTAGGAGAGGATGTTGCAACACAGTCAAGAACCCAAAAGCTCCACTCTATGCTGTACTCCAATAAAATCTTGACCCTCCTCACCACTCTATCCTACAAACTCACTCTCTCACACATATACTAGCAATCATACATAAAGCTCAAACAAGCACAAGGTAAGCAAATAATAGTATAAGAGAGTAGAGAAGAAGAACATTCTATTAGCTTATGCATAAAAGAATGATTTGTGAGAGTTTTATTTTGTGTCTTATGTGTGGTTGTTAGGTCTTGGGCAGCCAAAGTTAAAAATTAGGTCCTAGGGCTCAATTGGCCACTCTAGCTTGTGTAAACACCTAATCCATAAATACTATTGTCTACCTAAAATCTTGTGGTTCTCCTTTAATAGACAAGCAACAAATACACACATAAAATATACAATACATGGTTTTGATGTGAATTCCAGCCATTCTGGCACCTGTGGTCTAGAGGTGGTGAAAATGATACAACGGCCGGCATGATGCCATAGAGATCTCCAATAAGTGTTAACATATCCCTTCTCGATGCAAATTCCATCCTTGGAATATGTTGATGAAGATGCATTGAGATTGTATGCTGGATACATGTTGGCATTGGAAATGTTGGAGGTCTTGTAAGGTCTACAAGGTAACATGGTATAGCCAATAAGGTGTTCCTATGGTGGAAAATAATTGAAATTTAAGCACAATGCAAACACCTAATCAAGTAGTGAGGAAATATTGTTATGACTGGTGAAATTTTTCTAGTTAAGACAAGGGTAATATTAAGGCTATTCCAAAATCAATCTAAACTAAGATGGATCAAACAACATGCCTTGGGTTATGTCCCCACTATCACTTTGGTAAAACCATCTCTAGTAGCTACTATCTAGCCTCAAAATGAAGCTGCTAAGTGATTATTACAAGCTTTCACGTTTGATTTTTTTAAATCTATTTGTTTTTAGTTTAATAAGAAGATACAAATATAAAAGTAGGGCACCACCCTGCAAAGACCCAAGCAATGGCCTAGAGACCTCATACAAGAGTATTTAAGAACCACTAAGTACCTCTACAATGATGTTTTTTAAATATCCCTTTATTGGTAGGTTCTCAATTGTAAGGTCCCATCCCATGAAGATCAAGGCTATAGTCCCAAGGCTCCATCACTAAGAGCCAAAAGTCCCAAGGCTCCATCACTAAGAGCCAAAAGTCCTACCTAGATCGCACCTAGTGATGATAGTTATCTTCTTGGGTCTTTCTTTTTCTTGTTTTCTTTTCCTTTATTTAAGATTTTGGTTTGTTTTTTGTTTTTTATTTGGTTTGAAATACTTTTACTTTCACAATTCACCGAGAAGGCTTTACTCTAACTAAAGAGGGCACACTAAGGAAGGTGGAGTACTTGGCATACTCCTTTGGCATACTTTAAAGTCGATCTCAGCAAGGATTGAACTGGGACCAAATCCCTAATGGTGGTTATCCAAGTAATAAGTAGAAAAGTGATAGACCAGATATAATGACACAAGCAAGCACTCATAGGAACATTGAATGGAGAATTATAAAAAAGATTAAAATTAAAAACAATAGCATTATTTGAGGATGGGTTTAGAATATGCTTGGTTAGTTGTATGGTTGGGAAGTTGATCTTGTTGACAACTTGCCTTGCGCTTCATGTGAACCTTAAAAATCTTCAAAAAATAAACGCAACAGGTCGTCATCAAATAACCATAGCTTATACAGTGGGTCAAACTCAATGTCACTAATCTTGAGCATCATCCTTACTATTTGATTCTAATATACATGTATCCTCTAGTGTATGAGGTAAAGGGCTGAGGGCATCCTCACTTTGATGTGGCATGGGTACTATAGGCAAGTGAGCTAAGCAGCTACTGCTAGCTAAGCTATCTAGGAAATGACCCACCATGCTCCAGAAGGGATAAGGAGTCGGTCACATTATGTCATATAACGATGGTGTAAGTACTTAAGCTCTTGTCCTCCTCCCTTGCTCTACAAGCTCTTTCTATACATTTCTTACTTGCTAAAGTACACTTGGTAAGAAATGTATCAGAAGAGCTTGTAGGGAAGGGGAGGATGGCAAGTGCTTAAGCTCTTGTCCTCCTCCTCTGCTCTACAAGCTCTTCTTATACATTTCTTACTTGATAGGTTCCTCCGACTGGGTAAAGTACACTCATATCATCATGTTATTGTGGTGTCTCTCCTACCATGGACTGCAAGATTCATGTCCCATAGTGCCTAAAATAAGTTCTACAATGCCAGCATAAGTAAGATTTTGTAAAAAACATACGATGCTCACAGACATGGTGAAAGGGGATGAAACTGTAGGAAGAACAGGTCCACAAAGGTGGCTCCACAACATCTCTCCCCTACTGGTGTATAAAAGTATCGTGAGTGGGTTTGGAAAGGAGAATTACTTAGCTTCCCTTGTTAAAACCAATATAGACAATTTACATCCAGGATAGGGTCACTCTATATTAATTCATGAAAAGTCTATGCTCATGGCCTCTAGTAATTGCAGTCGTACTTTTATTCTCTTAGTTGGATATGTGCTCTTTCATCATCTTTTTTAATTTTTATTGTTAGTTTGATTTTTAATATGTGTATAGATGCTATATTGTTGTACATATTGGTGTAAGCTATATTGTCATGGGGTAGTTTTTTCCAACAGGCTCCCTCCTGATACGGACACGAAATTTGTCGAGGAGAAAAATGTGGGGGTAAAAGTAATGATATTAGCATGTCCCCCCTTCCTGCTTCCTATCACATGTTGACTTCACAGAAGGTATTGTAGGTTTTTTGTAACCATCCTTTCCAACTGTGCTTTGTTGGCTAGGAGTGCCCTTTGTTGCAGCATGTCAAAGGATATTCAATAAGACTAGATGGAGCTAATGGGTTCTCTGTTAGAGATGAGCAATGGAGTTAACACTTTACGACAAGGCAATTTGTACTTGTTTAGTGGGTCGATCTAGGGAAACTAATGGGGTTGGGGCTTGGATAGCTAACAATGGTTTTGTAACATTTTTCAATGTAGAAGCTTCACAATCAATCACCCTATCTATTGTGATAGGGTTTTTGTTTGGGATCCAAACTTGATTGGGTCTTCGTGGTAAAGATTCTCATATAATATTTTTCCCTTATATCTACTTCTCTATATTTTTAAAATTAATGGTGGTTAATTGTGTCAGGTAGGGTCCCACATTTACAAGCGAGAGACTCAAATAAGAGTTGCTACAGGCAAGAGAAGAGATTGATCGTCTTAGAGTAGCATTACAAATGGCAAAAGTAGCCACTACAGAGGCGCGTTGGGTAAGAAATCCACTTGGTAGGTCTCTCTTTATATTTAAAAGATTTATAATTAAGATCTAAACTTATATACTTCTTTAAGTTATACTTAATTAGAGAGACTAATTAATTTTTTGTATGCTTTACTTTTTTAGCTAGCGAGGGCTGAGGCAGAGAGTGCTACAGTTGAGGTAGAGAAGCATATGATCGTGGAGAGGATTACTCAGTGTAGATCATAGCAGTTAATCTTGCATATTCAAGAGTTCTGCTCCTTACTTACCCGCTTGTATCCATAACCTGTTTGTAGAGCAGCACATGACCACGGAGAGGATTATTCGGCATAGATCAGAGTGAATAATCCTGCATATTCCGGAGTTATGCATCTTGCTTACCCTTGTATCCATGACCTGTTTGCATAGGTTTTTTAGTGACATCTCCATCAGGATACATCACCATTCCTTAGCGATGCCTCCCGTTCTCTATGCTTTAAGGGCACAGATGGTACTGATGGCACTCTGGGATGTGGACATTTTTTTAATGTGTCCTGCATCACCTAGAGCTAGTATGTTTCTCAGCATGTCCCTCTTATTGAGCATGAGTCGACCTCACCACATACAAAGTTCTTGGTATTGGGGACCTTTGCCTAGGCTTTGCTCGAGCTGATGCTAGGACTAGTTGGCCTCTAGATTTTACATCAACTAGTGACTTAGGAGTTGATGCCATCAAATGATAGAGTTTAAGAGTGCACGGTACCTCCAAAGATTGAGTGGAGTGCACATGAGTTTGATGCATACTGAGAGTCCCTCAAGAGAGCTGACTCAAAGCACACAAGCATGTGGGTAGTGCTGGTCCTAGTGGCACCTCAAGTAATGGTGGTGGGGGTGGTAGAAGTGCTGCTTCACATGAGTGGCATGTCCTTATACAGCAGAGGAGATTACACGCATAAAGTGGTAGGCATGAACCATTGCTAATTACAAATTTTATCTTCATAGATAGAGACCTCTATAGTAACATGACATTGATAGAGGGAGAGGGTTGTAGTAGCTTACGGGACTCGTGAGCTCTCGCGTACACGATCTCTAGCTTATGGGACTCAAGAGCTCCGGAGTACACCCTCTTCAGCTTACAATCTTGCCTTTGAGGCAGACCTACTTGCAGAGATTTGATGACCCTCACAATAGTGAGCACAACTACTTTTGCAGAGATTTGACGACCCTCACAATAGCGAGCACAACTACTTTGATGTCACAAGATGCTATCAATAACCTCCCATAACCATACTAGATTCAAGCCTTGAAAAAAAACAAGAAGAAGATAAATATAGCAACTATGCATGACAAGAAAAGAGTGGGTTCAATATCCCCCCCATGCATGAGTGAGCACACTTCCTCGTGCATGTAAATATGTATTAGAAAAAAGCAAGTACTCACAAATATAGCTTGATACATTCCACTTTGGGCCATTAATATCAAAAAGTTACTTGGTCACCAAGCTTGTCTATTTACATTAAAATTTTAGCAATTTAATTAAATGAAACTATGGGTGGGCGACCATCGTTGCACATCAAAATACAATGGCCGTGCACTGGCCAAAATCCATAAGCGAATCGGCACTAAATCAACGTGATGCCTCAATTGACGAATCAGCACTAAAGTGACGTGCTGCCTCAGTCGGTGAATCGGCGCTAAAGTAACATGCTGGCTTAGTTGGCGAATCAGCACTAAATGAATGTCCTGCCTCAGTTGGTGAATCAACACTAAATGAATGTGCGGCCTCAGTCGATGAATCGGCACAAAAACATGTGGAGGAACTATGACACTACCTTAGTTGACAGATCGGTGTCCATAAAAGAATCAATGTGAATGTGAGTGGTATGCCAGAATCAAGTGTCGGTAGTGTGGGGTAAGTGATGTTTCAGGAATCCACTGTGATTCCTCAATAGAATGATTCTTATACTTCACCAACTAATGATGATACATAGTGCTAATACGGGTGGTTGTCTATTCATGGTCTATAATACTTTCAAGTACTAGAACTTCAGACTCATCTTTGAGGAGAGGTGGATCATCAATAACATGGTTAACAGGAGTGGGGACGTTAAAGGGTCTTAATAAACTAATGTGGAATGAGTTATGTATCTTCAAGTGAGTGGGAATGCCCAAGCAGAATGCATTTTCATTGATTTGTTGGATAATTGTGAATGGTCCATAAAATCTAGGAGCTAACTTGATCTTAGGATGCTTGGCAATATTCTTTAAGTGTCTTTTCTCTATGTGAAGCCAAACTAGATCATTTTCTTTGAATTTCATTGGTTGTCATTTCTTATTGGCTTGAGTTGTGTATTTCAATTATGCTCGTTTATTAATAGATTCAATGACTTCAGCTAAAACAGTGGCATGGTCATAAGCTAAGGTGTCAATAGTTGGAACATCACTAATTATGGTAGAGACATGAATGGGAAGTTTCTTGCCATAGAAAATTTCAAAGGGAGCTCTACCGGTAGCCAAATGGGGGGTATTGTTGTATGCAAATTTAAGTAGAGGCAAATGTTGATCCCAATTAGGGGGTCAGTCAATAGTGTAGGATCTCTAAGAAGATCCATAATAGTGTTGTTGGTAGCTTCAGTCTAGCCATTGCTTTCTGGGTGGAAAATGGATGTAAAGTCCATTTTAGAACCTAAGTTCTTGAATAAAGCACCCCAAAAATGATTTCAAAAGTAGCACCCCAAAAATGATTGCAAAAGTAGCCATCTCGGTTAGGAATGACTTTGGGAAAGCCATAGTGAGGAAAGATGGTCTTAATGAATAGCTTTGCAGCTTGAGGGACAGACAAGGTCTTCTTGCAAGGTACAAAGTATGCTTGCTTGCTAAATCTATCAACTATGGTCCATATCATGTCATTATGGGAGGAGGTAGTCGGCAAGCTAGTAATAAAATCCATTGAAATCTCTTCCTATGGACTTTTGGGAATAGGTAGGGGAATTAAAAGACCAAAAGATTTACCATGATGACGTTTAATTCTTTGACAACAAACAATACATTCAGGCAAAAATTTAACAATGTCATATTTCATGTGAGGCCAAAAGAAATATTATTTACATGTAGCTAATGTGGATTGAACTCCTCTATGTCCCATATATGTAGGACCATGCATCTCAGTTATGAATTCCCTATGTCCCATATATGTAGAAGCAAGGAAACCTCTTTTTAGGATAAATTTTATTTATCTTAATTTTTTTAAAATTTAAGTTACTGCATTTGAACTAATCTTAATGTTGAATCTATGGTTTAATAGTTAGGTTCTTAGGTTATAAAAATATTATAGAAATGGTTATTAAAAGTTTTACAAAAGGAAGTGAATATATACATATCTCCATTGTTGTGGGGTAATTGAAATTATCTATCATTTTTTTTTTGTAACACTCCAAAGAGATTTGAATCATTAGGATTCCCATGTAAAGTTGTTAAACATAATTCATGAGAAACTTAACATCATAAGAATAAAAGATAAATTGATTATTAATATAAAGGTGGAAAATACTAGCCTCCTTGAGTTGAAAAGATATTTGAGAGGGTGTGAGATTATAAACAAACAATAGATAGAATTGATTTTTCAATACATCTAAAGTTTAAGCATAAATATAAATATAAATTACTAGTAATAATTACAATAATCTTGATTAATAAATGAAAACATGAATTCAACTATTTCATGATATATCTCTCTTATGAATCAAAATAACAAAGTTCAAGACATAAACAAGTTAATGTCAAAATACATTGACATTGTTTGGAATAGGTCATATCTGATCTCTTACGGTTTGCTCATAAGGAAGGTCTCTATACTAAAGAGGATTTAGGCTTTATACAATCTTTCAATGAAAGGGTTGTGATCATGCATTTGGGTTAATGGAGTTCCATGAACTCACATTTGTATAAGCCAAGAGAATAAGCAAGGATCAAATCCTTAATTGTATGAGTTATGCTATGCTTTAAGCCTAAACTAATTTGTCTTGATTTGGTCAAAATTGAATGGGATTGAAAAACACCCAAAGAGGACAAAAATAAAGGAGAGATAAAGCCCGTAGACAACCAATTATATAAAAGAAAAACACAAGGCTTACTTACCAAAGGCTAAGCTAATGGGAAAAGCCCATTAGTGGGCCCCTAAAAGTGATTTTTTAGAAGTAATATTTACTTGTAAAATAAATAAATAAATAAATAAGAAGATAACTTATAAACTCTTAGACTTTAAATTCTTAAATAAACCTTTTCCCAAACTGCAATCTAAAGCTCTGATACTAATGCTGTCAATAACCTCCTATAATCATAGCTTAAAGCCTTGCAAATACACAAGAATAAGATAAATATAGCAACTATGCACAACAAGAAAAGAGTGGGTTTAATCTCCCCCCATGCATGAGTGAGAACGCTTCCTCATGCATGTATTTATATATTAATAAAAAGCAAGTGCTCACAAATATATCTTGATACATTCCACTTTGGGCCATTAATATCAAAAAGTAACTTGGTCCCCAAGCTTGTCTATCTACATTAAAATTTTAGCAATTTCATTAAATGAAACTATGGATGAGCGACCATCATTGCACATCAAAATACGACGGTTGCGCACCGGCCAAAATCCATCGCACCCACGCTACTCCGTACACGAATGTGCTCACCAAAAACACAAGACACATTAAATCTCTCTTATCCGCCTAACACAATGCGACCACTGCTCCACGCTCTCGCTTGTAGCTAGTCATGACCATGTGGCAAATGAGCGAACCATAAATATCACATAAAATATCAAATAATTCCACAATTAATTCCATAATTCTTATTTTCGTAACATAGCATCCTTGACGTGCACGTCGACGACCACCAGTCAGAGATGACGATATTGATTAGGTGCCTGTTGATAATGACTAAACTCAGAATAGTTGGGTTAGCTCACCCACGTTATACTTAGATTCATTGGTAGTGACTAACCCCGGACTAGCTAGGTTATCGCATTTACATTGTACTTTGATCTATTGAGATAGTGGCTAAACCCAGAGTAGTTGGGTTAGCTCATATTATAATGTTGTTAGTTAATGTTTCTATTTTATGAGTTATGTATTTATTGAGGATCATTGAATTTTAGTTGATGTTCATGGTCTATGGGTTTTTTAACACTTTGGCTATCATATTTTATTGAAAAATCCCTCTCTTCCGCACTCCAAGCCCATGCCATCATACCCAAACATTATCTGATGGGTGACAAAACTTTGTGAGTATATGGGGGGGACTCCCCCACATGCTCACAAATTTTTGTCACTATCGAATGATGTTTGCAAAGTCAAGTAGCACCTAGTGTGCATTTTTCAAGTCTCTTAGTGCTTAAGAGGCCATGGAAATTCCCGCTCTTCCCCATTCCATTATACCTAAACATCGTCCGATGGTGAGACCAAACTTTGTAAGCATTTGGGAAAGCCCCCCACATGCTTGTGAAGTTTGGTCACCATCGGACGATGTTCTCAAAGGCAAGTAGCACCCATTGTGCATTTTTCAAGTCTCTTAGTACTAGAAATTCTGGAAAATTTTGCCATAACCTCCTTCGTATGACTGACCATTTCTCATTTTTATCATTCTTTAATTGACTTAAATTAATCCAAATTAGATTCATAGAACTCTAATCTACACAATATTCTAAATTCAAGAAAGCAAACAATAAGAAGAGTTTAATTAATCCTTTAGTTAATCTTTCTAGGATTAAGAAAGGCTGGAATGTAAAGAAGACAAGGGGGTGGCCCCCCATGCCATTGTACCCAAACATCATCCAATGGTGACCAAAATTTGCAAGCATGTGGAGGGGGACCCCGCCACATGCTCGCAAAGGTTGATCCCCATTGGACGATGTTTGCAAAGGCAAGTAGCGCGCAGTGTGCATTTTTCAAGTCTCTTAGTGCTTTAGAGGCCAAAGAAAATATCGCTCTTCTCCATGCCATGTTACCCAAACATCATTCGATGGTGACCAAACTTTGTAAGCATGTGAGGGACCCCCCACATTCTCATAAATTTTAGTCCCCCTCTAGCTCCCACTGCCACTGCTAGAACTCTCATGACTCCCTTGATGATGTCTAATCTGATAGTAGAACCAGCCTGCCTACAATCATGCTATGGGCATCAAAAGAAAACCCATGATCATCCATTTTATCCTAGTTGAGGTTGCATTTTGGCCTAGTGAAACTTATCAGATAGTGGTCTAATCCCTCGCTATTTTCCTCATTAGCAATAATAGAAAATACATCACCCTCTTGTAGGCATATCTGTTAGCTCCTCGTAGTTGGCCATGAACATAGGACCAATGTGCTCATTGGATAACACTCAATGTGAAGGATGCTCAAGAGAGAGCACTATCTGTATCCATGCATTGCCCGTCCTCTCGAGTAATAATCTGACCAATCACCATCCATACATGCTTCACAAAAGCATGCAAATTGTCGTGTGTGAATTGTGGGGGCTGCCATGCACGTGCTCTTTGATGGAATATAAGCCTAAGGTTCCTGGTACTATGTCACAATCATGTGGGACTTACGGTCAATAAAGACACCATCCACACACCAAAAAAAATCTCCCGACTATTTGAGAATCACGTGAGGGATAGAATGATATTGTGCTCCGACACAAATGCTGGCACACCACTCGGCCACGTGACACACATCTCTGAACTACTCAACATCTTGTCAGAATTGATGACATCTCAAAGTGAATTCTAGACACGTGCCTGCACCATCATGCTCACGCTTCCCGGACTAGTCTCAAAGAAGCTCCAAATCACTAGGATACTAGACTGTACATGCCACCTATAAACCCATAAAAATAAGTCTTGGTTATTGTTTTCTTTAAGATGTTCGAGTGAATTTAGGTTATTTATGGATCCTTGAGAACTATAAGTACTACTTGTAGAGCTAATAGAACTCTTGTGGATCGACTTGAACTATGCACCATAACCATCCAAAACCATCGACTTGAACGATGCACCATCCAACCAAAACCATCGACTTGAACTATGCACCACAACCATCCAACCCCAAACCCATCGTTGACACCATGTAACGCCACAATCTCATAAAAAAACATCATGGAGATGGAAACAATGTTGCACAAAATGTGCATCATATAAACGATCATCATTGATGTAAAAATGATACTCTCAAACAATGGCACGGGCTCGGGGATACTTACTGTCCCATCTGCATGTGCCTCTGCGTGTCAATAGAGCTAATGTGGACCATAAGAGTAACTTGGTGAGGTTAGGGGGAGAGATATTTAGGTCACAAAAACGAATTAAGTAATATAGCTCAAATACAAAACAAATAATATAAAATATAACCATTACCTTCTCTAAGAAGTAATACAAACATTGCATCTCTTGAAAAGGTGTGAAGATGTAGTTCTCTACAAAATCAAACACAAAGACAACCTCACCAATAGGGAAATCCTTTAGGCATGCTCCGAACTGAAGATCCTTCCACTTGGCACAATTAGTGTGCCATATATAGGGGTATATTTTCTCCCTAAATGTCACTATATGTGAAGTGACAATGTGGTGTATGTTTGTCCATGAGATGCAACTTCTTGGACTGCCCACCCACCACTATGGAGCTGATATGTCACATACTCATAGTGTTGCCATGTCACTATCTCAGTCACTTGCATCAATATCTGCCATGTGTAGCCGTGCAAGTGAGCCACATGATGTGCAAGCATCATATGGTAATGGGCATCCTCCGTGCATGCACACAAAAGAGAGTGGATGAAATCACGAGGACTACGAGGCAACTCTCTTAGCCCACTAAGTGAACATAACACATCATAAAATAGTTGGAACTCAACATGGTAGTGACAACAACATGTGTCACATTTTCTGTGAGTACCTCAAAAACTAAGGCTTACACCCCTCAAATGACCTTTACCCAATTTTAAGGTCTAGAAAGGATGCTACAAACTGAGAATACAACTTGGTTTGGGTCATTTCAAGAAAGCAAGAACAATCCTCAATGAGCACGCCTCCTAGGGGATTCATAAGCCATATCTTATGATATCACGTGAGTCTAAGGGAGGGGGGGTTTGGAAAGAGGAGCTAAAGCTGATAAGTTAGGGGGTGAGGGGGATTTATGGTGTCGGAGGGGGGGGGGGAAGGGGGACAAGGGAGTAGGGGAGAATGAAAGTAGGAGGTTGCGTTTCTTCTTGTAGTGTACAATATGTAATCTAGTGGTGTAGTTTGAAAACTTGATTAGTTTTAAGAAGCTAATCACACATGGAAAAATTTTTGGAGAGCACATGTAGGTCTTTGTGCTTCTAGGACTTACATCCATATGCTACTTACATGGGCTGCAAGTTGTCACTTGTATAACATCAATATCTACTATTTAATTTTTAAACCTTAAATAGGGGAAACTTGAATTTCATAACTTGGACTCATATGCTTAGAAAGGGTTATAGCTTATTTTTTAGAGAAACTTAAATAGGGGGTTTTTATGAGTTTCATGCATGCATGTGACGTCCCCTTTCTATTGAAAGGGGACTCATATGCTTAGAAAGGGGTATAGCTTATTTTTTAGAGAAACTTAAATAGGGGGTTTTTATGAGTTTCATGCATGCATGTGACATCGTCTTTCTATGGAAAGTAAATTCCCTCAGTCAATCCTCTCGCGACTCTCTTGCGTAAAGATTTCTTGAAAACTAACGAGGCACGATAATTTTTCTCCCAAAACCTTTCTATCAAGGCTATAGTGGTTTCATCTAGTAGGCGATCATGTCTAGCTACACGACCACTACTCACCCCCATAAAGCACCAGCCTTAATGGAAAGGATGCACGATGTGGCACTTATCTTACCCTTCATTCGAGATCTACTTGTGTGGCTGCCATAATAGCTTGTCGATGACCGCACAATTCCTCTTCTTGTTAACTACATAGGAATGACAAACACTTTATAACACCGCCGTGCCATCTCTCCTCTCTCTTTGACCTCCAATGTCAGAAAGCACCTGAACTACTCGGCCATGCTAGGCTAATTGATTAAAGCATCAAGCACGCATGCCTTTTGAAATAGGATTGGAAGATTGCATGGGTACGCTGATGTGCCCCTGACTTTGATAGTTCTTTCCTATCCACACTATGGGCACCCAAATCAGAGAGGGTGCATCCTTATGGAAGAGAACAGGGGGTTCTTGTGGAAGAGAAAGGGGGTGGAGTAAGGGACGGTTCTTGTGATTATCTAGACTAAGGGGTAGTGGTGGAGAAGAGGGTGGAGGGAGATGAAGAGGAGGGAAAAAGCTTGGATCATTGCCAACAAAAGGTGTTGCTCATTAACATGCTCTCCACTCTCTCATCACGAGCTACCCTTTTGCTCTCCTCTTCTTGAGCTTGGTGGATAGGAGGAAGTCTAGTCTTATCATGTTTTTTACTCTTATACAACTTTGAGAACCCATTCTCAAGGAAGCTAAGAGAGAAATAATTATGAGAGCTCAATGATGATGATAGGATAGTACTAGAGATGTGTGTTTATATAGGAAAATTAGATTACCCACTTCACATCTCATTGGATTTCCTATTTATATAGTACATGATTGATTGGATAATTAAGATAAACATAAAGATTAAAAAATCTATTATACACATAAAAATATATTTTATTAATAATAATATTTATAAATCTAAATATTTATCATCACTGCATATATATATATATATATATCTTTTCTTTGATCTATATTTTCTTCCAAAATGTGTTTTTTAAAAATTTTATTCAAAGGTTTTTCCTATACATAAAATATTTTCATGAAATATTAAATTTAAAAATAAAATTTTAAAATAATATAAAATTTTAAAAAATTTACTATTTATCTAATTTTTAAATATAATCCTTTGAAATTAGTGATTTTAAATTCTTTTATATTTATAAATTTATATTTTTATTCTCTTTAGTTTTTTAGAAAATATAGAAAATAGGTGAAATTAAGTTTTTTTAAAAGTAAAAACTTAATAGAAAGGTTGGAGGGAGGGCTAGATGGTAGGCATACATGCTATGTGTTACTTACTTGACATGTGGCACTATTATGGTGGCTAATGTGGCTATACTACCCATGTCTACATGGGTTCACATATGGAGGGATGGTGTGGAATAATGCATGCCATGGCATTCCATGATGTGGCATGCCATGTCACCAAATGCGAGGTGGGATGCAAAAGTGACAAGAAGATGTGGCATTAATGATGACTATGATGATGAGGTGGGAAGTCAACTAGGTTGACCATTTTAACATGGATGGTGGAGATGGCAAGGTGAGGTGGCATGGTGAGCATTTTAAATGGTAGATGTGGTGGGAGAACAAAATAGTACGTTTTAAAAAATTATAATGCATTTTAAATAATATAGAAAAAAGTAAAACACATCATAAATTATTCAATAAACCAAGCTAAGATCAATTTATGTGAATTTATGATATGCAAAGTGGAAACATCATATGAGTAATAATGTAAAAGTTATAGGCAATTTACTCACATTTAGTGTACATGTCTAAACTTGGGACAGGACCTGTATACAATTTTTATGCCCAAACAAAAGGGGATTTGCAATTATTGGATATTCAATCGAATTATAGTTTTAGTTGCCAAACTTTGCATGGGATGTTTCATTAGAAGACCTTGAAGTGAAAATCCTTAGCTAACTATAGGAGAGATTAGCTATTCTTCTTTGAAACATTACCTGTTTTGAGGCTAAACCCAAGGGCGCCCACTAAACAAAATTGGATAACCTCATTTTGCCCACCCCTAGGCTTCCATGCACACAAATTCTAACCATAAAATATTACAAAAAGGTTTCCCCAATCCACCCTATACTTTGATTTGTTTGTTGCATAAAGGGTTGTGGTGCAGTTCTCCTAGGAAAATCCCTTTGCAAATGTATGTGCAATCTCCTTCTTAGTTGAAGAATCTTGGTAAACCTTAAAGTGCAACAACATCAGAGGTCCTTGTACAATTCTCTCGCATCATTTTGTCTTCTTCTTAGGAAGGTGTTTAGACCATGCGAAAATTGATTCCCAATCTTCATCACTAATGTCATCTAGATGAATGCCCCATGGATTGACTCCATCCCTAAGAATCCACCCATAGGTGTCATTGAAATCCTCTCACATTGTACAAAACTTCATGGTTCCTTTAGGCACACATTAGGGGAGTTTATATGCCTTTACTATAGTCTTTTTATCTTGGGAAAGTACATAAAAAATTGGGGATGGTGTGGTTTACCAAAGGAGGGATACACAAGGAAGTGGAATTTGCCAGAGAGGGAAAAATGTAAGATCCCAAGGGCAAATACGAGGGAGGAAAATGTTTGCACACTTAAAAGGACTAGCGTTCAACTCATCATGCATGGTTATTAACTAACATGAACTATAAATTGGTTATAAACTTCAAGTTTTTATTAAATAAAAATGTTTTAATCTTGTAAAGGTCCTCTAAAGACCTATAAACTACTACAAAAAGTGCTACGAAATGTGCTAATACACCTATGCTAAAAGCACAAAAATCCATCCACCTTACCATGTTTCCACCCAGTAAGACCTATATACTAATAACTATTGAATAATAGTCAATACTTACTATAGTTACATGTATCGTGACATTCTAAACCCTAAACCTAAATCCTAAATCCTAAACCCTAAACCTAAATCTTAAATTCTACATCTTAACCCCTAACCCCTAAACCCTAAACCTAAATCTTAAATTCTACATCTTAACCCCTAACCCCTAAACCCTAAAAAAAACCCAAAACCTAAAACTCTATACTATACACCCAATACCCAAATCCCAAAACCCAAACTCTATACTATACACCCAATACCCAAATCCCAAAACCTAAAACCCTAAAACCTAAACCCTAAATTCAAAACCAAAATGTAAAAGCATAAACCCAAAACCATATACTCTAAAATCTAAACCTCAACCCCAAAACCCTAAACTCACAACCCAAAACTTAAAACCCAAAACCTAAAACGCAATATCCAAAATCCAAAACCCAAAACCCAAAACCCAAAACCCACTACCCAATAGCCTAAACCCTAAAATCGAAACGCAAACCCAATCTCCTAAATAAACCCAATATACTAAACTGTAAACCCTAACACCTAAACCCAAGACCTAAAACCAAAAACCAAAAACCTATTACTATAAATCCTAAACCCTAGATCCTAGATTTAAAACCCTAAATCCTAAATTTTAAACTCTTAACACTAAACCAAAATACCCTAGACCGTAAATCCATAATCGTAAATCATAAACCCCAGACCTTGAACCCTAAACCCTAGAACTTTGAATTATGAAATATGATCTCGTGACTTGAGAACATCGTGTCCTCGGTTTGTTGTCGAGTGCCCACATAACGTGGTCACTTAGTTTGCACAAGCATGCATCCCACTTGGCCGAGTGTCAAGTCTATATAAGCCATCTTCTAACTACTTCTAACTATCTGGCCACACTTAGCCACCCTCTTGTGTCTAAATTGGGATCTATCTTGTGGGTGCTCAGGTGCTCACCACATAACAACTAATGCTCATAAAGGGGGACCTTATAAAATAGAGCACATCCATCACCCAATGCACCACCGTTAGAAACACCATGAGAGTGGAGCACTGAGAAAAGCCTTTTCCAACACCCCCCATCAATGTCCACCGAGGTGAACTAACTCTTCCATCCATGCCGAGTGAATGAAGATGTCACTTTAGTAGATCTCTCCCAAAGAGCTTTTGTGAAGATATCTACATTTGGGAGGTCATTCTTAGGCTGCATAAGAAAGTTCAACTAAGAATAGAGAGAGAGTATGAGAAACAGTAAAAAATAGTAAAGAATAATAATATAAATAGAATTGATAATAATTTTTTAAAATGATATCATTCTTATAATCTTTTACGAAATAGTTAGAATCGATGAAGAATAGTCGTGTCATTAACATATCAATTTTCAAGGACGTACATAGAATAAATCATTATAAATTTAAATATATAAATTCTTTGTATCAATAACTATAAGAGGATCCCTGAAGTACAAACTTTCATGCCAATCATCTTCTTTGTATTTTCTACGTAGTATCTAAGTCTTATTTTGATAGGTAGAAACATAGAAACTATGGTGAGCAACTTTTGCATCAATCATCTTCTTTGTATTTTTTACGTACTATCTAAGTCTCATTTTGAAAAGTATGAACACATAAACTATGGTAGTTTTAAAGTGTCGACGAGAGCTGGACTCTGAGGTGTTCCAAATAAGGCAATCTACTATCTTGTGGGGTCCACGACACTAGAAACACTAGAGTGATGGTCTTATCATGTCCTTAACAATTTCTACCTCTTGTTTGGTCTCATTATGGGCCAAGGGAACCTGATTTTATAATGTCAGCTCTTGGATTTGTAAGGTTAGAGGGTTTTGTATGCGGCACCATTCCACCAAGGTTGTTATACAACTTGTGTTTGTGATTGATTTGTTTTGGTTGCATAAACCTTAGAACAAAGTGCGGTTTCATGGTCGTGTTTGCAATGATTGCAATATAAAATCATTGGCTTTATGCCCCCACGTGGAAGAGGTTTCATATTTTTTTGATCCTCAAGTTTCCCCCCCATTAAAACGGTTTAAAGCTATTAAGTAGTGAGCTCCAAAATCAATTTACAACCCCTTGTTTTGTTGAGGGAATCCCCACTTCCAGGTCATCATCCAACCAAATAGCGTCTTTGCAAAATTGGTAAAAGCTCTTAGGATTTGATATACAAGGATCAAGTTGTGCACGCTGTTTTTCTTTAGCCCCATGATAAAACATCATTTCAATTGAGTATTACTAATGGTTCACACTATGAATCTAGAGTTTTTATTGGAGGATAAAATCTCGTAAGGTCTCATCAGTTTTTTGCTCAATTTCACTTGGTGCACACCACCAGTAACCTTGCCTGGAGAACCCATAGATAAAATCTCCCTTCAAAGTTCTAAAAGTGACTTTGATCTTGGGGCGCAATGTGGTAAACCATTGACTGTCTTTTCCCGTTAAGCATAATGTGAACGCTTGAACCTTAGAGTGGTAGTTAATAGCTCTAAATGCATACCAATGTTGTTCAAACCCTTGCATGAACTCATATGGGTCATTGGAACCATTAAATGTATTCATATGTTTGGATATTTCCCAAGTAACATGTTTAAGGCATCCCTTGAGTTATGTGCAGATCCTTGTTGGCCTAGGACATCTTTTAACCCATGAGTAAACCCTCTTCCTAAACTTTTTAATATTGAAAGATTTTGTTCACTAAAGGAGAAAGGGATTTGAGAAGTGATTGGGTTGAAGTTAGTGTTATGCAAGGGACTTGGGATTGTTGGAATATTGGGGTTATTATACAGGTTTGGTGAAACCCAATGGAGCACTCACATTTATAGTATTGGTCTAATACAAGTATGAAGCCCCTAATAAGTGTTGGACCTTAATGTGTGGATAGATCTCAATGGTTGCATGGGGTTGGACCAAAAAAACAAATGTTGAAAATAGGGTTAGAGGAATGCACACACGCACACACACATGCACACATAGTGGATAAGGTCAAGGGAGGACACAAGAGATGATAGATAGATAATGAATGTGTGTTTTACAAAGATGATATGTATACCCCAAGATGGGTGTATACTAGCATGGGGGAAAAACCTCCTAATAAAGAAGGAAAAAGTGCCCCGGTTGGTCCTAGTGTGTTCACACACATCACTACCAAATGTGGCTATAGTGAGCTCTTCAACAAGGGGTTATTTATTCTAAATATTTTGGTAAATTTATAAAAATATATAATAAAAATGATTTTTTTACTAACTTTGAAAAAAACTTATAAGGCTATAAAGAATAAGGGGTTATTTTATTAACTCAAAATATTCAAGGGGTTTTTTTATTAACTCAAAATATTCAAGGGGTTGCCCCTTGAATGCATGTTATAGGTAAGGTTTCTTATTAGTGCATTCCCCAAGAGACCACATGTAGACCTTCTTTTCTTTCTTATGCAATAGCCTCACAAAATCTTGTTCTTTTTTCCTTATTACCTTCATGCAACTCCCGCCATATCATATATAAACTCTTATAAAAAATGTATTGCTTTGATATTATACTTTTCCAACAAGTGTTTTACTTTGACACCCAAAATTAGTCTCCTTTTTATTTTCATCTTATCTCTAGGATGAATCTAGAGGGGAAGAAGGGAGTCATGAAAGTATTGTGCTAGAATCTTTTCCTTCTTGCTAACTCTTACAACGAGGCACGCAGAGCTAGCACCAATGCACTAGGATATATATTAGGGTAGCAATCCTTTATAATCCCTTTTGCAGCTTTACAATTCTTAGAATTATCCATAACAATTTGAACCACATTTTCAGCACCTATATTCTTGATAACTGTAGAGATGACATTAGCAATGTATTCTCCTATCTTGATCATCCTAGTGCTATAGCCTTACTAAAATTTTCTCCTCATGACAAAGACACATCTATTACATTTATTAAAAGGTGCCATTGAACATTGGACCATCCATTACTCACTATAGTACAACCAAACGATAATAAATTACTCAATATAACCGTTTCAACACATTCTTTTACATATAAATAGCTTTTCTCTAGTAAATAAGTTCTCATGGTATGATACAAAGGAGGTGAGAACCCTGGTCCAAATTCACCTATTTTTTTCCAGGCCTTCTTCCAATGCTCACTATCAACCATAAGCATAGCATTTCTAGTGAATAAAATTGCTTTTGCTAAATCCATTTGTGCATCTTTAAGCATGGTCCCTCAAAAGCTCTCATGTAAGGATATCTGATGCATATTACCACTTCCATCATTGGCCTTGCATTTTGATGATACTGCACTGCCATGATCCACATGCACCGATGCTTCACTACTTCTGTGGTTTGGATTTTTGCTTGGTGTTTCAATTTCTCTTGGTGTCTGGGTTGGTTGAGTCTCTCTTGCCAATGTATCTTCAACCTCCAATGGGGTCTCGAAATATTTTTGCATCTCTCTTTTACAATTCTTCCAATAATCGCTTAGCTATTGTATTGGCTCTAGGATGTGTACATTTATGACACGACTTCTTTGCACTACCAAGGAAATGATCCTTGATCCAGGGTGCCCCACTTGATTTAATAATGTGACACAAATTGCACTCCCATTCAATAAATCGCCTACATACATTTTTTGCAAACAGCCACTCTAGACCATGCATTTTTTACAAACTATCACTTTAGACGAGGTTTTTTTTTTCTTTATTTGGTTTGAAGTTTGTGGTTTCTTGTTCACCTTAATGCTTTAGGTCGAATGTCTTCAACGTATTGATTTCTGAGTTCTTAATATCATGTCCATTCAATAAAAGAATTTCAAGGACAATACATGAAACTCAAAGCCTAAAAATATGCAAACAAGCTTCAAAACGTTTAAGGAAAACATATCACAATAAATGTTTTTAAAGGAAAACATATCAAAATAATAATTATATATAAAATTTAACTTTCGTGACACATATCAAAGTCTATACACATACGAAGCTATTGATTATTTAAACAATTTAGAAGTGGGTCTCCCTAGTTCCCATGATCAATATTACTAAAGCAATTATCACCCTTTTCGCTGAAGTACAAGAGCCAAGGTCTAAGCACATGCACAGAGGGAGGTACTATTAATGTATAACATGAGCAGCCTAGGTACTACATTGTATGGGATCTCCCTAGTTCTCACGCTCAATAGTACTAAAGCCATGGCACCCTCTTTGCTTTAGTACTATAGCCAAAGCAAGAGTACATGCCATGGCACCCTCTTTCCTTTAGTACTATAGCCAAAGCAAAAGTACATGCCTAGGGAGGTACTATTAATGTTTCATGTGAGCCACCTAGGTACTACCACCATCCCACTATTTTAGACACATCACACAAACTTAGCATACAAACTTAGTTCACCATTTTACCACATGCAAATATATGCATATATTAGAACAAGATGATTTTTGCCGAAAAAGAACACATAGCCTAATATCACACATACAAGATTAATTTCATATCATAACAAGACTACACTTTACCCAAATTAAGATAGAATATTCCATACATAAGTCAACATTCAACTAAAATATATTGAAATCAAGAAGCAAAATAAAAGATTTTTAAAACCAAAATGCATTATATAAAACTATATCAAGGACTAAAATTTGCCCAAGATATAACAAATAGCCCAATGAGTGCACATGCTACTAACTCATACACCCAATTCTAATATCAAGGACCAATGCAGCCCAACATAGGACTAATAGTCCATGAATCAAGACACACCTTTCCTAAACCCTTATTAAAACGTATAGCTCAAGCATGATATGTAGGTCGATGATTACCTTTTACTTGGTTAAGAGTGCCAAGTAACCTAGTTGCTCGGGGGTCCATGTAGAAATAGGTAAGTATAGCACATGAGTTCAAATGAAGGGGTTTTTTAATTTAAAACTTTAAAGTAAATTTATAAAAAATACATTTACAAAAGGGGTTTTTTGAAAAAGAAGCCATAAGTCTATAAAGAAAAAGGGGTCATTTTATTTATGAAAAATTCACAAGTAAGGGGTTTTTAAATACCCCTTGAATGCCCGTGATACATAGGGTTTCTTAGTAGTGCATCCCCCAAGCGCAGTCAATGAACACACTATCCTCAGCCACTATGTCTATTGGATATCCAAATCAAGAAACAATTCTAGCCCAAAGTCAATAAACTAAGGACCAATGGCTCAATTAAAATATATCCGTGCGTGTAGGTAAATCCACAAGGAAAGCTGCCACACCTAACACTAGGATGCACTCCCCATGTGATTTTCCCATCAGGAAATTGGTTAGGCTATGCTTAAAATATAGGAAATACCCTACTAGGGTTTTGCATAGTCTGATGGGACCGCCGAGCTATACAGAAAACCTAGTCACGTATTTAAGATTCTTGCCAAGATTTTTGCATATCTTGACGGGCCCAGTGAGATATGGATGAACCCCAATGGGATTACCTGCTCAGCAAGTTTCAAAAGGTTAACATGAATATAAACGTTATTAACATAATGTGTGAGAGTTAATAAAAGAGTTATTAACGTGTTATCATTTATGTCATTATGCGAGTGAAATCCCTACAAGCATGGAATGATGGGATTAGCAGGTATCTCATAAGCATTGGTTTTCATGTGGGAAATTAAGATTCTTCACTATATGTAAAGAAGACAAAGAATGGTATAGTGGTGATTATCTTTTATGTGGATGACTTGATAGTTACAAGTGATTGTGGGAATGACATTGCCAATGTGGAGGTATCATTAAGCAGCCATTTTGACATGAAAGATTTGGGAGAGCTGAGATTCTTTCTTGGGCATTGAGGTTATCCACATGACATCACGTGGTATTTGGTTGGTGCGAAGCCAATATACCTTGAATATGTTAGCAAAGTATGGCGTGACTAGAATTTAGCATGGAAAGTGCTGTAGTGAGTTGGATCAGCAACAAGAAGCAACCCATATTTGTTTTATCTAGCAAAGAGGCATAGTATAGAGAAGCACCTATGGTTTCATGTGAGGTGGTATGGCTGAAAAAGTTATTTGATGATTTGGGATAGCATCATGATGGAGCTATTGTCATACACTCTAACAACATGAGTAGAATTAAATTGGCAAGTAATCCAGTTTATCATGTGAGAGCTAAACACATAAAGGTCCACTATCATTTCATCAGGGAAAAAGTGTTATATGGTTAGATATATTTGACATATGTGAAAACTAAAGAGAAGGTTGTAGATATCTTTACCAAACCACTTGGTAAAGAGAAGTATCAGTACTTCAGAGACAAACTTGGCATAAATGAGATGGACATGGTGAGTTTGAGGGGGAGCGTTGAGAATGCAAGCTAATCAGGAAAGAACTGGTGATAGAATTAGTGTGTGGACATTAAACTAGCAATGTGTGTGTGGACATTAAACTAGCAATGTGTGTGTGGATAATAATGGCCATGCCAAACTGGTCAAGTGTGTGAACATTAGCAATAGCATTATTTCCATGTGAACTTATCATTATGTATATGTGCTATGTTTTGTGAAAGACAAATAAGGAAGGCTATGTGCTTCTCTACTTGTGGTGTGTTGATGAAATGAGAGAAATGTGTGTTTAGGTGTGTCTCCTTTATTTCCTTCTAATCTCTTTTCACATCTGCCTCCACCTCTACTTGAGTCTGAGTAGAAGGCATGCTCATGTTAATTTTTGGAGGATGCACCTCCCCCTATATTTATCTCCTTACATATGAGAGAGCAATCAACTTCTGAAGATCAGAAATGTTCTCGCAAACTCTAATCGAGATCTAAAATTGATTGTATTCCTTGACAAACTCATTCAAGGTCAGTGGAAAATATATCATCATCATCATTTAAGGTCAAGGACAATATATCATCATCATCATCATTTAAGGTCAAGGACAATATATCATCATCATTTAAGGTCAAGGACAATATATCATCATCATCTATCGGTGATCCAATAGAAGAAAGCGAATTCACAAGTTACCGACTTCCCTCTCACATTATGTAGCTCATGCTTTAGCTGCATCTTCAAAGCTTGAGTGTTTGTATTGTACACCTTCACCAAGGTATCCCAATACTCCTTAGGCATTTGTGCATCCTATATATGCACAACCATAGAGTCTATCACACTCATAGACAACCAATATAGCACTTTTCTGGCTCTTCCATGCCATGATTTATATGCATGCACCTATTGTGGGATGACCGTGGGATTTTTTTTAGCAATCTTTGACTCTTTTTCATCCTTGTTGATGAACTCCCAATGTTCTTTTTCCATAAGGAAATTGGTCATCCTTAACTTCCATGCTTGGAAGTTGTTATTGTCCATCTTCTCATGCTCACAATATGGGATAGAATGTTAGACATGATTACCTACAACAACTTACCAAATAGTGCTTATAAATACTTTTGCACTCACAGCAAACTTACAATCTCCAACAGAGCATTATCATATACCACAAGTATATATGGAATAGTTATATAACCAAACCATCACCAATCACCTAAAAATCTCAAATTCTCTAAAATTGGGCATACATAGTCAAAGTCAATACTTTCATAGAGTGCTTGGCAAAAACTTGAAAGGTCAAAATGCGGCCCAAAATGTGCCTCAAACACCTTGAAACATACCAAATTACAACTAATAAAGTTAATGCACACTAGAGGGTCTTCTGCCTTGTTAAACCACATATTGGTTAACACATTCCTATGACAACTATGTCCGCACACTTGTGTAATGGGCGCCCGTTGTCGTGCCATGGCACGTCTATGATGTGAAACCGTGCATGTGAGTTCATCAAATACACATCCAGATGCATGGGGTTAAGTGCCATGACGAATCATTATATGATGCCTGAGTATATATGTTCATATTGTAGATAAGGTTCAATAAGATGAGCTAAGGCTGAGCCAGGTTTTGAAGCCTTTGACAGTGTGGTGTGAATTGTGGAGGATTTTTTTTTATGCTTATGGAGAATTTTGGAGCTAGCAGATATCTTGTGCCTTGATAGGACTGGATTTTGCTTGTGACATTAGCACTGAGACAGAGAACTTAATGGTGCATATTGGTCGGGATCTTGATCGTATGCTTTAAATGGCAAAATCATATGCACAATAAGGATGCTAAATGGAGCTAAGGCGTGAGAAAAACCTTTAGAAAGGTTATGGTGTAAAGGTGAAAAGGAGTTTGATTATATATATATATATATATATATATGGTCAACACTCCATGACAAAGGAAAAAAGGGAAATAATAGGTGCATTGAGGACTTTAACCTTAATGCTAAGGTTATGCTTTGTAACCTTAGTGCTAAGGTTAACAAAGCATGTTTTGGGATTTTCTAGAAAACGCGCAGCTTTTTTTTAATGGCATGTATAGCTGGCAGAAGGTGGTGGGGGGGGCGTCGAGTTCGCCGCGGGAAAAATAGCAAAAGGCACCGGAGGCTCACGGCGATTGCAGAGTGAAGGGGGATTTTCTGCAGAGTTAAGAGAACAGCGTCGTTGGCGACCAGAGAATTTCATGGGAAGAGCATATCTTCTGTGTATTGCTTTTAGGTGCTAGAAATGAAGGGAAAGTTGAGTGCTATTCAATGATGTGCTTTCTGGAAAATTCAAGCTCACAGTCAGCGCAGAGGACTCTGTTCCTCCATTTCTTCCTCCACCGTGTATCGGCGCTGAAGCGGCTATTATGGATTAATAAAAACAAAGAAAAAATCGACGTGTTCACTCTTCGCTTCATTCAGATAAGCTTAATTTAAAAATCACTTTGTTACTTTAGAAAAAGGGCATGGCAAATAAGCCCTTAAAAGATTTGGAATATATGGGAAAAAGTTGGTGAACAAGATATAATTTTGGAAGAACTGGAGTTTTGTAAAATCATGGAAGATGGCCTTGTTTCTGCTTGACTGAGTTTTGGAAATTATGTACATGAAATAGCTATGCCGTATTCTATCTTTTGCTTGTGAAATGTTAGAATATTAAGGCAGGTTTTCAGGTGAAAAAGAGCATCATGATATAATGGTCTTGATGGCACTGGATGTAAAGGATGAAACTGATCACATGTATATTGGAAAAATTGGAAAGCTTTGTTATGCACACATGTGAATGGTTCAAAGGATTTCATGCAATTCCATGCAATCATCTGGATGAATTCAAGGATGTATTGAGGCAAGTTGACACATGTATTTATCATTGGATATAATGATGTTCAATACTCCTTGGGAAATCTTGTGCGTGAAATTCCTTGTTGGATTTGACATCCACTCTCACAGCTAGAAGTTTCGTACTTTCCTGGCTGTACCGCACACGTCACGACAGCTTTTTGGTGAACCCGACGTGAAACTGCTGGGGTGAGAGTGTTGTGAAATATACAGGGAAGCTATGGCTGAGAATTCTGAGGGCCAGGGGGTTCATTTTGACCCCGGAGTTATGCAGATGTTTCAAATGTTTTCCATGTACATGCAACAGCAACAAGCTGCTGAGAGGGGACAGATTTCCACGACCAAAGCCTTACAATCAATTGTGAAAAAGGTGGATCAATTTGATGGGAAGGACATTACAAAGTATCTGCGTAATTATATAAAGGAGATGGAGCTAAACAGGGTGACTGAGGAGGATATGGTTCGAAGTTTCGAGTTGGTATGCGTTCCTGAAATAAGAGAGCGCATAAAAGGATTGCAGACAGCACAGGGTGGCAGAAATTGGGAAGAATTCAAGCTTGCTTTAAAGGATGAATACTTCATGGAGGATTCTGAGCGAGTGACTAAACGAACTTTTTTGGAATGGGTCACAAAACCTAAAATGGGAATTTCTGCCACAGAATTGCTAAGGGAGTTTGAGAAGCGTTATGCCCAGTTGTCAAGAATAGAGCGTGCAACTTTGGACAGAGAAAAGACAGAGCTCTTCTTGCAAGCAGCTGGGAAAGATCTCCAGGAGAAATTGGAAATCCTCCTTGAGGATAAGAATACAGAGCAGGGATTAAAGAGTGATTGGAATGATGTTGAGGATGCAGTCACTATGTTAGCAAAGCGGCAGCGGAGGAGGGATAAAATGGTGATGGGCTCTGCAACCCCCATAGCTGCTGTTACCCCTGAGAATTTATCCAAGCCAGCTGCTACAATTCCTAAGATAGATGGGCCGATGGAAGAGCTTATCAAGGGTATGCGTGATTTAAAATTGAAGATGTCCAGGGTTGAAGAAAAGGGTCTACCATTGGGGCAGGCTTCTATGCAAAGGCCTCAAAGCAAAGAAGGGTTTACATATAGATGCATATGGTGTGATGACCCAGAGCATGCAAAGAAGGATTGTACCAGCTATAAAGAAGCTCTTAAAAATCAACTTGTGTTCTTCAAAGATGGGAAAATCCATCTTACAGAGACTGGTCTTCCATTGAGTACAAACTTTGGGAAAGGAGGGATGAAAAAGCTAGTAGAGGATATGGCTGCTAGTCATGCCATTTCTATGGTTGAGGCAGCAACCTATGGATTAAAGGTTGGTCAACTAAAGCAGGGATTTGAGAATGATGAGGATTATGAGAATGAGAATTTTTGGCCGTCAACAATGGAATTAATTGCATCAAAGAAAGTGTCAAAGCAAGCTTTGCATGAGGCAGGTGATTGTATACGTCTTGAGACTGGCTGGGAGGAGCCTGTGGATTCTTTATCCATTCATGCCTATATTGCCAAATGCCAAAATAATGAGGCACAGGTAGAGGAGAAGCGAAAAAGGGAAAATGAGGAAGGAGGGCCATCAAAAAGAGTTACACGTGGAAGTGAAAAGAAGGATCCTGGGCCATCACATATGCCTCCACAGCATAGCAGACCTCCACATGATGTTTCAATGGAAGAAGTGCCAGCAAAAATGAAGGAGAAGGGTAAAGGGAAAAGTCCACTCTACAAGCTTCAATCTGATATTGAGGTTGCAACAGATCTCAAAAAGGTGCTTGAAGAGAGAATTCTAAACAGCAGGGTGGAATTCACACTAGGGGAAGTCTTGGGGATTGCAAAGAAAGAATTTCATGATGAGATAATTGATATTATACGAAGAAAAAGGCAGTCCATAATTGAATCTATTCCATCACAAGGGGAAGCAAGCACTTCCAAGACTCATGGTGTACAGGTACAGAAAAAGGAAGAGAGAGAAAATGTGGTGGAATGTAATCACTCTGCTGATGGGGCACGACAAGTGCGTTTTGTGGAAGAGGATGATGAAAAAGAAGTTCTTACAAAGAGTCATTACTCCAGGAACCATTGGGCAAGAGCCACCACTGAAACCCTTGTCAAGATAGGTGATTTGGAAGAGCCGTATGTCGCTCTAATTGATCATGGGTCTGAAATAAATCTTATGGCTAAAAATCTCTACAACAAATGTAAGTGGCCAATGGATGTGGATCATGGGTGGATGATTAAAGCAGCTAATAATTCATCTGGAGAGCTTTATGCAGCATGTCCAAATGTAAGGGTAACTATAGGGGATGTGAAGGATGATCAGAATTTCTTTGTTCAGGAGATGTCATCGTATCCCCTCATTCTTGGGCAACCCTACATTACAGCTGTAAGGATGGAAACAAAAGTTTTGGATGATGGTTCAGCTTATGCAAGAATAAGGAGTAAAGATGGCAAAAAAGCTGTTCAGTTTTTGATAGTTTGCATTAATCATGAAAGGAATCGTGAGTCTCTTAGGGCACAGTCGCTCCCGAAGATAAACAGAGAGTTTATGAATTACAGGGAGATGAGGGATTTTGGCCAGGTGCCATTGTAAAGCGGGATTCCAATGGTACAAGGGGAAATGAGTTCTCGCAGGACTCAATCAATGTAAATAGTTTTTCAGCAAATTTTCAGGGATTCTCCAGCTATGGGTCATTGGTTTTTGTAAAAAGCAAGGATTTAAAGCGTGGCATGCAAAAACATATACAAAATGAACAAAAAAGTTTTGAGCAGTGTGGTCTTTTGGAGAAGAATGAGTTTATTTCAGGGGTGCTTGATGAGGTGTCATTTATAGATACTATGGATGTGCTTTTTGATATGAGAAGAGCATACTTACAGGGTGGAAATGAAATGATAAAGGTGTCATCTGTGGAAATGTATGATATAATCCAGGAATTTGAGGGGGTGGAATGTAAAAACATGAATTGTAAGATGGATGCTCATGTTGATACAAAGTACAAAACGGTTGCAAAGAAGGTGAAACCAGTTGCCTTGCCCTTGCCACCAGGAAGCAAGGAGAAGATAGATGAAGCTTCTATGCAGCCAAATCTTAGAGATCCGAAGAAAATTGGGCATAAATTTACTCAAGAAACTCTGAAAGAGCTGAAGATTGGTGAGAAGGATTTTCTGTTGCCAGTTGAAAGGAAATGCTTTGAGGAGATGCTTGTAAAACATGGGAAAGCTTTTGCCTTTCAGCCGCATGAGGTAGGTTGTGTTGATCCAAGTGTAACAGCACCAATGGTGATCTTTACTGTTCCACATGTGCCCTGGAACCTGCGGCCAATTCCAGTGCCAAAGGCTCTCTTGCCAAAGTTGATGGAATTACTAAAGGAAAAGATCAGGATGGGAATCTTGGAGCCTTCATGTGCCCCATATTCCAACAGATGGTTTACTGTACCAAAGAAAAATGGGACATTGCGCTTTATTCAAGACATGCAACCTGTAAAAAAAGTCACAATCAGGAATGTGGGAGCAGGTCCAATTGTGGATGAGTTTGCAGAAGCATTTGTAGGGAAAGCTATATACTCTATGGGTGATCTGTATTCGGGATATGATCAGTTCCAGCTGGATATACAAAGCAGGGACTTGACCACAATGAGAACTCCTTTGGGATTAGTAAGGATGTGTACCTTACCACAGGGAGCCACTAACTCAGTGGCACATATGATGAATGGAATGAATAAAGTCTTACGGGACTTCATACCACAAAAAACTATGCCATTTTTGGATGATGTGCCAATAAAGGGCTGTGATGAGAAAGACAAAGATGGAAATTTGGATTCAAAAGGGTGCCGCAAGTTTGTGGCAGATCATATAAAGGACTGTGACATGATTCTATCCAGGCTTGAAGAAGTGAATCTTACTTTATCTGGGCAGAAATCAGTGTTTGGGGTTGGTGAAGTGCTAATAGTGGGACATCTTTGTAGTACTAGTGGACGCCGTCCTTGTCCAGCCAAAATAGATGCAATACAAAGAATGAAAGAGACATGCATTAATGTTACAGAGCTGAGGAGATTTCTTGGAGCATGTGTCTTTTATGTTATTTGGATCCCACATTATGCACATGTAGCAGATCCTCTTTATCAGCTTTTGAGGAAAAATCAAAAATTTTTGTGGAGTGCAGTACATATTAAAGCTATGCGGAAGCTGAAATATTTGCTCCAATCATCACCCATTTTGAGAAAGGCAGATTATGAGTGTGGCAGGCCTGTGATTGTTACAGTTGATACTAGTCCTACTGGGATAGGATGGGCAGTAGGGCAAGATGATGAGGATGATCATAGGTATGTAATTAGATTTGGAGCAAAGGTATTAAGCTTTTGGCAGCGAAAGTATCCACAGATCAAGAGAGAATTATGGGGGATGGTCACTGCTCTAAAATGTGAAAAAGAATATCTTATTGGGGCATCTGTACTTGTGGAGACTGATTGCTTGCCACTTCTTGGGATGATAGCAAGTTGTACCACTCCAGATATTGCTATGCTTAGGTGGATTGCTTATATCAAGTCACTAAATCCTGAGTTTGAGCATATTGCGGGAAAAGATAATCCAGTTGCAGATATGCTATCACGAGCCAGGTATGAAGATGAGGAAGAGATGATTAGTGACATTGATGATGTGGGTACAAAGTTCTATACTACAGCATATGCAAAAGGGGATCATATTTGTCTATCAAATGCACTCGAGTCTTTTATTGAGGAAATATATGAAGGAGACTGGTTGCTTATTGGTCAATATTTGAGCACTCTAACAAGGCAACAAAATTGGTCTGACTCAGAATTTAAGAGGATCCGCAGAAAAGCATATGGTTACTTTCTAAAGGATGGGTATCTCTGGAAGCATCCTAAACAGAGGAATGCTATGCCACAGAGAGTCATATGTGATAAAGAGACTCAAGGAAAGCTTGTGAAAGAATTCCATGAGAGTCTCTGGGCTGGGCATAGAAGTGTGTGGGCCACCTTTACCAAAATAAAGGAGAAATATTGGTGGAGAGGAATGTACAAGGATATTTCCCAATATGTGGAAACATGCATAGTATGCCAAATGTACTCGAATGTGAGGCATCGTGATGGCTTGCAACCAACCTACCCACCTGCCATGCACTACAAATGGGTAGTGGATCTAGTTACAATGCCTTTGGGAATTTGGCAGATGCGGTATATAGCACTTGCAAGAGAAGATTTGACAAATCAGGTAGAAGGGCGTGCTCTTAGAACAAAGAGTACGGAAACAGTATGCAAATTTCTTTTGGAAGATGTGATCTGCCGATATGGTTGTGTTGGGAAAATAACAGCTGATAGGGGAGAGCTAGATGTTGAAGAAGCAAGGTAATTCTTCTCTAGAATTGGTATCAAACTGTCTCTAACATGTGCTTACAATCCTGAGGGCAATGGGAAAAGTGAGCGAGGACATCCTCCAATCATTAAAGCTTTGGCTAAGGCATGCAGAGAAAGGATGAGAGTGTGGCCAAAGCTGCTACCATATGCCTTGTGGGCTGACCGTACAACTCATAGCTCAGTGACAGGATACATGCCTGCAGAATTAATGTATGGTCAGAAGCCAGTGATGCCAGTTGAAGAAGTAATTCTAACTTGGAATGTATTGCCCTGGGTGGAAGGATTGAGCAGAGATGACCTCCTTGCATTGCGAATAAGACAGTTGGAGAGGAGGCCTGAAGATGTAGAGCTTGCTAAAGCTCGCCTGAAAGATGCAAGGTTGAAAAATAAAGAAAGATTTGATAGTAGACACAGACTCCGGCCAAAACCTATTGAAGAAGGTGATTGGGTTCTAATGTATGATAGTAGCCTTGACAACCAATTCACTGTTCAAAGAAAATTTGCAAAAAGATGGTTTGGCCCTTACATTGTCAGGCATGTGCATGGAAATGCCACGTATACTCTGTGTGAGCTTGATGGAACAGAAGTAAAGAATCTTGTGGCTGGCAAAAGAATCAAGATATTTAAAAGAAGGCATGATGGTGATCCTTTTGATTCACAAGAGATTCAGGATGAGGGGCTTGACAGTGGTAGTATGGATATGGTTGAAGAGGAAGAGGATGATTTTCCTGACAATGCAGAAGATGAAAACGACATCCAGCTATATGTAGATCTTGATGATGATTTGGCACATACCAGAGGATGTGCAGGTTTAGAGGGGGTGGATGTCGTGCCATGGCACGTCTATGATGTGAAACCGTGCATGTGAGTTCATCAAATACACATCCAGATGCATGGGGTTAAGTGCCATGACGAATCATTATATGATGCCTGAGTATATATGTTCATATTGTAGATAAGGTTCAATAAGATGAGCTGAGGCTGAGCCAGGTTTTGAAGCCTTTGACAGTGTGGTGTGAATTGTGGAGGATTTTTTTTTATGCTTATGGAGAATTTTGGAGCTAGCAGATATCTTGTGCCTTGATAGGACTGGATTTTGCTTGTGACATTAGCACTGAGACAGAGAACTTAATGGTGCATATTGGTCGGGATCTTGATCGTATGCTTTAAATGGCAAAATCATATGCACAATAAGGATGCTAAATGGAGCTAAGGCGTGAGAAAAACCTTTAGAAAGGTTATGGTGTAAAGGTGAAAAGGAGTTTGATTATATATATATATATATATATATATATATATATGGTCAACACTCCATGACAAAGGAAAAAAGGGAAATAATAGGTGCATTGAGGACTTTAACCTTAATGCTAAGGTTATGCTTTGTAACCTTAGTGCTAAGGTTAACAAAGCATGTTTTGGGATTTTCTAGAAAACGCGCAGCTTTTTTTTAATGACATGTATAGCTGGCAGAAGGTGGTGGGGGGGGGCGCCGAGTTCGCCGCGGGAAAAATAGCAAAAGGCACCGGAGGCTCACGGCGATTGCAGAGTGAAGGGGGATTTTCTGCAGAGTTAAGAGAACATCGTCGTTGGCGACCAGAGAATTTCATGGGAAGAGCATATCTTCTGTGTATTGCTTTTAGGTGCTAGAAATGAAGGGAAAGTTGAGTGCTATTCAATGATGTGCTTTCTGGAAAATTCAAGCTCACAGTCAGCGCAGAGGACTCTGTTCCGCCATTTCTTCCTCCACCGTGTATCGGCGCTGAAGCGGCTATTATGGATTAATAAAAACAAAGAAAAAATCGACGTGTTCACTCTTCGCTTCATTCAGATAAGCTTAATTTAAAAATCACTTTGTTACTTTAGAAAAAGGGCATGGCAAATAAGCCCTTAAAAGATTTGGAATATATGGGAAAAAGTTGGAGAACAAGATATAATTTTGGAAGAACTGGAGTTTTGTAAAATCACGGAAGATGGCCTTGTTTCTGCTTGACTGAGTTTTGGAAATTATGTACATGAAATAGCTATGCCGTATTCTATCTTTTGCTTGTGAAATGTTAGAATATTAAGGCAGGTTTTCAGGTGAAAAAGAGCATCATGATATAATGGTCTTGATGGCACTGGATGTAAAGGATGAAACTGATCACATGTATATTGGAAAAATTGGAAAGCTTTGTTATGCACACATGTGAATGGTTCAAAGGATTTCATGCAATTCCGTGCAATCATCTGGATGAATTCAAGGATGTATTGAGGCAAGTTGACACATGTATTTATCATTGGATATAATGATGTTCAATACTCCTTGGGAAATCTTGTGCGTGAAATTCCTTGTTGGATTTGACATCCACTCTCACAGCTAGAAGTTTCGTACTTTCCTGGCTGTACCGCACACGTCACGACACCGTGCTATATTGTAAATCCCGTCTCATTGATGAGGGAAACACCCTAAAGACACTCCCAAGTATTGATATTCAAAGGAAAGACAAGAGGATCTTGGTCAGTTGGCCAAACCATAGAGAAAAGCCTTGTAACTATGTTTTGGGCACCCTAGGTTACTTAGTCTTGAGAGGCCTAGTGGGAAAAGGCTTGGAACTATAAAAGCCAATTTCTCTTATTTGTAACTTGTTCAACCATTTGTGCAGTAGAAGTGGAGTCTTCCCTTTCTTCCTCTCTCTTGCAACTCTAATCTAGCATGTGTGGTGTGCTTAGCGTTAGGGTTTGGGAGTGATAATAATCACTTGTTCCCTCTCTCTCTCTCTCTCTCTCTCTCTCTCTCTCTCTCTCTCTCTCTCTCTCTCGTGATTAGGCTAACCAACACGATCCTCTTCCATGGAGATCCCACACGATCTTCGAGAGAGAGATTGCATCACCCTTTGGATTAGATCAACCGTCTCGGTGTGACAACAATGAGTGCGAGAGGACGACAGTGACGAGCGGCTACGATGGAGCTCTTGAGCCATGGTTGAGCTTGGCAGATAGGCAACTTGCCACGACATGTTAGGGTAGGGTTTCCTTAACATGTCTCAATCTGGGACTTTCCTTGTCTACTTGTATCTCTCATAGCTACCTAAAGGTGTTGCTCCAAAATCAAAGAGGGAAAGAGATGGGATTATCCTTACCTATGTGCATCGCTTCCTTTGCTTGCCTCTTGAGCTCTTCACATGTGATACCATGAGAAGTACGCATGGGAGAGGATGACCTTGAGATCCTTATAAGAAAACACATACATAAAAGTAGAAAAGCACACAAGAGAGATGGATGGGTGAATTTTCTTCTCTTATTTGCAACCATTAACATAAAGAGATAAGAGTACATAGTATATGGGAAATCATTTTCCTCCTAAAACTTACAAAGATCCGTCCATATTGTGGACCTGACTACATTAGCTAGCACTATAACTATGTCATAACTCTAGCATACCAAAATGGTTATCACATAGCTTGTAAACCACTATGACATATCACCTTTAATCTTACCATCCATGCCAGTGGTGTGAGTGTGGAAGCTATCACCCAATGTGGATGTAGATGTGGATGTATAGATGTGAATGGGAATGTGGATGTATAGATGTATAGATGTGAATGGGAATGTGGATGTGGATGTATGAATGTGAATGTGGATGTGGATGTGGATGTATGGATGTGGATATGGATGTGTATGTATGAATGTGGATATGGGATGTGGATGTATAAATGAGGATGTGAAAATGAATGTATGCATGTAGATGTGGATGTATGGATGTGAATGTGAATGTGTATGTGAATTAATGTGTCGTCGAATTGAGGAAATGGATGAGAATGAGTACACATTGAATGGAATGTGGAATAAGTAATGTGGACTAAGGAGGGATAATGTGGAAAGACGAGAGCTCGATTTAGAAACTGTATTTTGTGACTATTTATAAATGACTGTTTTATGTCAAGAATGCTGGGGAAGCATTTTGACCGTCTTGTGGATTAAGGTCATGAAGACCTAACTGTTAAAGTTACAACTGCTGACGGAGAGTCAATGGAGGACGTCTTGTGTAGCAAGGTCGACCGAGGTCTTGACCAGCCTCGGTTCGATTTAAATGGTGAGCTTCCGGTACGGTGGATGAGGGACCAAGGAAGCGACCTATGAGTGAAGCGCTAGGTCACCTGCAAAGGATCCTAGAGGGTGCTGACCATACGGTGCTCGGGCTCTGGGTCGCCAAAGATACCCACACGTGCGTCGTGGAAGATATTGGAACAAGGAGTAAGAGTTGTTTTCTGAAACCGGGCATGGATCTGGTTGACTGACCTTGCTGGTCCTCAACGGATGAGCCCATGGCTCTCTTATATGGATCTATTGATTGATCTTGCTGATCTTCAACGAGGATTCCATCTTGATTTTTATATGTGAAAATATTATCGGGTACTATGAGCTAGGAACTATTGAAAAGGCCTTTGAGTGAACAGGTGGTGAGTGTTCTGGTTGCCAATGATGCCATAAGTACACCGATGAATGAAGGACTGGAAATATGGATTCAACCAGAGATTTTGAGGATTGTCATCAGTAACATAATGGTTTCATTAAAGGATTGTTTTAAAGTTAGTTGATGCTGAGAAAAAGGCAATTTCATATTGGGTGTGTAAGTGGTGTGACTAGTTTTATGTTTCCATGAACTTCCGGCTAGGGGGCCTAGGAACTCTTTTCCCTGGTACCCGGGACAAGACCTAATTAAATTCCTAATTGGATCCCATCACTACAGTGGTTGGGAGGTTGGCTAACCCATGGGACTGGATGGGGTTAGGCTGGACTGATGGATCCGTAAATCGAGACTCAAATTCTGTAATTACGATAGATGAAGTAAATTCCGGATAGTAATTGTTCTATGGATAGGAATCAACGACTGTGCCTCTCTTGATGGGGAAAAAAGTGTTGATCCAAATGATCCAAGTGCAAGTTTCTCCCTTGATCTGACCGAGTACCTTTATAGGTGCACTCGGATCAGTTTGTTCAGTAATGGTCTTGACTACGTTAGAGTAAAGAGTTATCGTGGTGGAATCGCCCGTGCTTTTCGGGTTCGGTTTTAGATAGACCGACGGATTAGTCTCTTGTCCGGATATCCGTGGGCGAGGCCCCAAGTGTGGGACCCTGCCCTGCGTAAGAAGTGCTACTTCCGTTGCTAGCACCCGAATCCGTTGCGCGGTGGGAACAGGGATCTCACAGTTGGTATCAGAGCCAATTGGCTAATAAAGATCAACTGAGAAGCCAAATATGTCACAAATTTATCAAGAAGCACAAAAAGGTTGTAATTGTGTGATATAATTCATACAATTTGATAATCAAACTGAAATTCATAATTTGGTAATTGGGTCTTCAGATGGAAGTACCACAATTATATAGAATCCCTGACTTGCTTGAGGCCTAGACATGATGGTATTTACCTTATAGTTCCAAGTATCATGACTACCCGTATATACCGAGGGTATAACTGCAGCTCTTTACCGGTAGTATATACGAGAAAATCTAAGACTTTAAATTATAAGCGTTAATGCTATCCAGATGATGATTTCAAATGTGGTTGATATGATTTTTAATTCTGTTTGAGAATTGATGAATTGATTTGGATTCTGATTGAAAAATGATGATTTCTGAAATTTAGTTGAAATATAATAACTTGAGCGAAACCATAATGAGGATGAATGGGACGAGTCCCTGTGATGATATTCATAACAGGAATGATGATAATGAATTTAGCAAATCACTATGAGATTAGTGGATTGTGCTGTTAGATTGCTACTGTTAACACTTGACCGGTAGATCAAGTTAAGGGATGACAAATTGAGAACTTGCTTGACTGAAATTTTCGTGGAGGAATGTTCAGAATGAAATTTTTTGGTCTAATGGACCATTATCGTGTTAATGATCTGAATGAATTGTTATTTAATGATGAGTTCTATATAAGGGATATTTATTCCCGTATTCTGTTGGGTTGACCAGAATATAAGGAACCCCAGAATAAATTGGATCTTAAGAAAAAGAGTTGTCCTCTACCTTGCGAGATGAGGACATCTCGCACTTTTTAAGTGGGGTAGAATGTAAGATTCCTCCCCCAGCCCCGTCGAGGTATACAGGAATAAGAACCTCCCTTTTTGATCTTATAATTATTCCCTCTAAAATAAAAGGAAGATTCTGTTTAAAAAGGAAGACCCTTTCCCCAGAATACTTTCTCAGGAGTCCGTCTGTTTTAAGGATTCAGAACGATGAGTTCAGAAGTGGGAACCGGTGTTTTGGATGCCAAGGTTTTGGTCATCAGTTAAAAGACTACCCGACTCCTGCCATGACAAGGGCACAGGAAAGTCAAGAACCCAAATTCAGAGACCAATTCCTTCATACCAATCTAATTAGGGTCCGTCTCGAACAAGATTGCTTAACTCCATTAACTAGGTCCGACCCATTGATTAGGGTCGAGATAACCAGTCAAATGCTTGACGACATAGAGCAACAAATGCAGGCAATTCATAAAGATATAAAAGCTGCCCAGGATCGACAGAAACAATATACAGATAAGAAGAGGACAGTCAGAGAATTCAAAGAAGCAGATATGGACTTCATTTGAGTACGGACCAAAAGAAGTTCTTTATCTCTTAGAGAGTATAAGTAGTTATCCCCCAGATATTGTGGACCAAAGAAAGTAGGTGACTTAGCCTACGAACTTCTTTTATCTCCTCATCTCAAAGTTCTTAATGCCTTCTATAGAAATTTGTGCCAAACCCAAATCATGGAGAGACGGTAAAACTTCAGTGGCAAGATACCCCGGTGGCTTCTAGGTTACGCTAGTCCCTTCTTTATATAAGTCGTAACTCTTACTTGTCGCTCGCACTAATCTTACTTCCATCGATCTCCTTTCTTTCTTAATCTCCTTTATGGCTTGGCAGCAGGAATTGGTTTTATCCATGATGATTTCTCACCTTCAAGACGCAAGTGAGTCTGTGAAGAAGGATTTTATAGAACTGTATGAGCGCTCACTTTTCCCTCACTTGGGAACTTTTGTAGCTCAGACCAAATGGCGGACCTATCAAGACATAACTAGGGTAACACCGTGGGGTCAGCAGCACTTTCGTAACAATGTCCACCTGGCTATGGTTATTGAAGCTTTGGGTTTGGGTCCCCGATACTATTGCGTGATGAGATCAAGACATGTTGGGTTTTCTGAGCCCGTCTTCTTATTACTGGCGTGTTTTCTTCCTCATCAGAAGATATGCCTTTATCCCGTTTTTGGCTTGTCTCTCAGAGGTCCTTTTAACAGGTCACCTCATACCAATGAGATAGGTGCTGCAATAACCGGCCGAATTATTCCCATAGATGAATTACCTTATACGTGTGCAGCTTGTGAGTGCTGCTTTTGTGACCATATGATGGACGGGCTTATGGAAGTGTAAAAAGTTCTTCTATCTTTACTGTATATGTTCCAAGAATGAGTAAAGTTGAAATCTTTGTTCTTGTCTTGAGTCTTGCTCTCTTTGAGACTTTTCTTGGTGATTAATCTTAATTAAAAATTTTCTCTCAGTCTCATATTCGTGCATCTTGCGAAATTACCCCCAGTTTGCGAGATGAGGGCATCTCGCGTTTTTCAAGTGGGAGAGAATGTAAGATTCCTCCCCAGCCTCTCAAGATGTCCAGCATCTTCTCCTGTAATCAATCCCCTCTTCAGAAATATAAAAGATCTTGTCTCTGCCTATTTTGACATAGAGAGAGAAAATATTCTAGAGAGAGAATATTTAAATTTTGAATATTTTTAGATAGAAAAATTTCTCATATTATTAAAATAAATTCCCCTGAAACAGAAATTCAAAAAGAACTTTCCAATATGCAATTGGAATTTATTGAAAATGGGTATAAAGGACCTTAGCCTAAGAGTCTAGATTTTTAGAAATTTTTGGATTATGGTCCAATTAAGGTTCTTATGGCCCAATAGCATCAATCCATGTGTAGGGAGGAGATAAATCCAATTTGTAAAAGAAGATACCCAAAAATGAGTAAATGCTCACATAAGATGAAGAGTTGAAAATGTACAAGGTTTATTAGTAAAAAACTATGAGCAATATTAAAAATATGAGATATTTTGGGTATCCAAAAATGAGTAAATGCTCACATAAGATGAAGAGTTAAAAATGTACAAGGTTTATTAGTAAAAAACTATGAGCAATATTAAAAATATGAGATATTTTGGGTATAATGATTCCATTTTGACACATATGTAAGGAAGGGGAGTCCATTAAAGGAGGTGCATATTTCACATGCTTGAATGAGTTTTAAACTCATAAAAATTGAGATATTTCATCTCTCCTCTCTCCTAATTCAAGTCTAGTTGCAAAAAGTTAGCTCAACTGACCTAAAAATGGTCAAAAATTGACCAAACTGAGTTGGAAAATTCTAGAATCAGTTTGTTTTGTTAGGAGCTCACTTTTTCCTATAAATAGAGGCCTTCCCCTTTGTTGAAACTCAGCAATGTTTAATGCATTATTACTCTACTCCACCCAAGCCAAGAACTATAAATTTATTAATAATTCATTAGTTTTTGACATTTCCCTCTTCCAAAGATTGGTGGCCACTCTTGTTCAAATAAGAGTTGAACCCTCAAACCATCAAGACAAAGGAAAGCTATCAAAGTCATTAGTAAGTTGGTGATTCTTCTTTTCTTGCACTTATTTTATGGATGTTTATGGTTTCAAATGATTTTTATGCTTTATGTCTTCTCTATAATGTTAGGCCTCATTACAAAAGGCATTCCCCTCTCTTCTCTAACAAAACCAACCATTCTCTATCCTAGGTAAATGGTTAATTGATTAATGTTAAGTTTTTTTTATATAATGATTATTTTATAATTGAATTTCATGCATAGAGGTATGCATAAAAGATGATTATTTTATTACAAAAGTGTTACTTTTAGCATAATTGAATTTCATGCATAGAGGTATGCATAAAAGATGATTATTTTATTACAAAAGTGTTACTTTTAGTATAATTGAATTTCATGCATAGAGGTATGCATAAAAGATGATTATTTTATTACAAAAGTGTTACTTTTATCATATTTGAATTTCATGCATAGAGGTATGCATAAAAGTTGATTATTTTATTATAAAAGTGTTACTTTTATCATATTTGAATTTCATGCATAGAGGTATGCATAAAAGTTGATTATTTTATTATAAAAGTGTTACTTTTATCACAATTGAATTTCATGCATAGAGGTATGGATAACAGTTGATTATTTTATTATAAAAGTGTTACTTTTATCACAATTGAATTTCATGCATAGAAGTATGCATAAGAGTTGATTATTTTATTATAAAAGTGTTACTTTTATCATATTTGGATTTCATGCATAGAAGTATGCATAAAAGATATTCTTTTTATACTAAAAGTATGATTTTCATCATAAATGGATTTTATGCATAACTTAGATGCATAAGAGAAATTCTTTTATTCTAAAAGTGTAATTCCTACCAAATTGAGTTTATGCATAGGAAGATGCATAAAAGATTGATTTTTAATTCAAAAGTGTCATTCTCATCTAAATTGAATTTAGCATAGGAAGATGCATAAAAGATTGAATTTTAATTCAAAAGTGTCATTTTCATTTAAAATGAATTTATGCATATGAAGATGCATAAAAGATTGATTTTTACTTCGAAAGTATTAATCTCCTTAAATGGAATTTATGCATAAATAAATGTGTAAAGAAATCTTTTATCAAATATAAGAATTCTCTTGTATTCTATAAATAGATATGAGATGTGATAGGATGTGATAAGAGGTGTATAAGATGTGATAAGAGGTGATAAGATGCTTATGAAATAAGTTAGCAAGTGATAAGATGAATTAAGATGTGTATGGGATGAGGTAAGAAGTGTATGTGATAGGATAAGATGTATATGGGTTGTGATAGGACAAGAATGGATGTGATGTAAAAGATTAGATGTGAAGGCATATGGGGTTATATGAATGGGAATGTGAAAATGGATGTATGTATGTGGATGTGTGAATGTGGAGATGGGAGTGTGGATGTATGAATGTGAAAATGGATGTATGCATGAAGATGTATATGCGTAGATGTAGATGTGGATGTATGTATGTGTGTGGATGTATAGATGTGATTGGGAATGTGGATGTGGATGTATGTATGTATGTGGATGTAGATGTGGATGTATAGATGTGAATGGGAATGTGGATGTGGATGTATGAATGTGAATGTGGATGTGGATGTGGATGTATGGATGTGGATATGGATGTGTATGTATGAATGTGGATATGGGATGTGGATGTATAAATGAGGATGTGAAAATGGATGTATGCATGTAGATGTGATGTATGGATGTGAATGTGAATGTGTATGTGAATTAATGTGTCGTCGAATTGAGGAAATGGATGAGAATGAGTACACATTGAATGGAATGTGGAATAAGTAATGTGGACTAAGGAGGGATAATGTGGAAAGACAAGAATTCGATTTAGAAACTGTATTTTGTGACTGTTTGTAAATGACTGTTTTATGTCAAGAATGCTGGGGAAGCATTTTGACCGTCTTGTGGATTAAGGTCATGAAGACCTAACTGTTAAAGTTGCAACTGCTGACGGAGAGTCAATGGAGGACGTCTCGCGTAGCAAGGTCGTCGAGACCGAGGTCTTGACCAGCCCTCGGTTCGATTTAAATGGTGAGCTTTCGGTATGGTGGATGAGGGACCAAGGAAGCGGCCTATGAGTGAAGCGCTAGGTCACCTGCGAAGGATCCTAGAGGGTGCTGACCATACAGTGCTCGGGCTCTGGGTCGTCGAAGATACCCACACGTGCGTCGTGAAAGATATTGGAACAAGGAGTAAAAGTTGTTTTTTGAAACCGGGCATGGATCTGGTTGACTGACCTTGCTGGTCCTTAACGGATGAGCCCATGGCTCTCTTATATGGATCTGTTGATTGATCTTGCTGATCTTCAACGAGGATTCCATCTTGATTTTTATATGTGAAAATATTTTCGGGTACTATGAGCTAGGAACTATTGAAAAGGCCCCTGAGTGAACAGGTGGTGAGCGTTCTGGTTGCCAATGATGCCATAAGTACACCGATGAATGAAGGACTGGAAATATGGATTCAACCAGAGATTTTGAGGATTGTCATCAGTAACATAATAGTTTCATTAAAGGATTGTTTTAAAGTTAGTTGATGCTGAGAAAAAGGCAATTTCATATTGGGTGTGTAAGTGGTGTGACTAGTTTTATGTTTGCATGAACTTTCGGCTAGGGGGCCTAGGAACTCTTTTCCCTAGTACCCGGGACAAAACCTAATTAAATTCCTAATTGGATCCCATCACTACAGTGGTTGGGAGGTTGGCTAACCCATGGGACTGGATGGGGTTAGGCTGGACTGATGGATCCGTAAATCGAGACTCAAATTCTGTTATTACGATAGATGAAGTAAATTCCGGATAGTAATTGTTCTATGGATAGGAATCAACGGCTGTGCCTCTTGATGGGGAATAAAGTGTTGAATTAAATGATCCAAGTGCAAGTTTCTCCCTTGATCTGACCGAGTACCTTTATAGGTGCAGTCGGATCAGTTTGTTCAGTAATGGTCTCGACTACGTTAGAGTAAAGAGTTATCATGGTGGAATCGCCCGTGCTTTCCGGGTAAAGGAAATTTTTTCGGGTTCGGTTTTAGATAAACCGACGGATTAATCTCTTGTCCAGATATCTGTGGGCGAGGCCCCGAGTGTGGGACCCTGCCCAGATATCCGTGGGTGAGGCCCCGAGTGTGGGACCCTGCCCCGCGTAAGAACTGCTACTTCCGCTGCTAGCACCCGAATCCGTTGCGCGGTGGGAACAGGGATCTCACAAAATTAAGCTTTGTAATAAAGCTTTGATTAAAACTTTTCTTCTATCTTTTCTTTTATTTTGTAATAAAGCTTTGATTAAATCTTTTCTTTAATTAAAAACCTTATATTCTATTATTTCTTGAGTAGTGCACAGTACCAAGGCACCTTAAATAATTAACGCTTTTAAAAGTGCATATTTTGTTTTTAACAATCCCCTTGAAGAATTTTTTTTTAGATGGACAGTTTATTGGAGAGCGATGAAGGGAAACATTGCTTCCTTGCCATCGAGACTCGGCATGAGCTAAGTCTTTGTTTACGATTACTCTTTACCAGTTGTAAATTAATCAAATTATTGCATGCATATTTTGTGTTGTCCAATCAACTATTTTGCAGCCAACCGACATGATATCTAAGCTAAGTATTTACTATACTCTCTCTATTTATATTTTTTTTTCAAATATTCAAACATTTTGAGAGTATATTGTTTACAATTAAACCTTTACTTATTATTCCTTGATCCTTTAAATTTGTTTAAAAAATGGTCAAACAATATCCTTTTAAATCCAAATAAATTTCATAAGTCATTGTTGAGATTAACACATTTCTTTTTGGATGATTATTTCATTTGCATGTGTAAAATTAATTATTTCAACGTTTATTTTCTATTTTTTAATTAAAATTATCTGAAAAATAAAATTTTCATGCTAGAAAAACCCATAAAAAGGAAAAGAAAGCTTAGTTGAAAAACTTCAAAAAACATTTAACCTTTGGGAGAACAACCTTCCTTCAAGACTTGGAAGAGACCCTAAATTCTTTGTTCCAGTTAATTTATTTTTATGATGTAGAGATCACAATATTTTTAGGATAGCCGCCGCAACAATGTGGGAAAGTTCAAGGGTTTTCATATTTTTGTGATGTTTGAACACCACTTTTATTGTTTATTCTCAACTCATCACACCATGAGGTAATTTTTCTTATATGTGATTATTAATTGCATCAGATATATTTGTATTTGTTTATCTAACATTTTACCATGTAGATGTGCTTCCCCAACATCATGTGAGTACGTATTCAACCCATTCATTATTTGCTTTGTGTGTTTAAAATTGACACTAATTAATTCAAAATGTATGAATCCTGGAACTACATTTAAATTGTTTGGTACCATATTGCATTTCGTTTTCAAAATGATTTTATCACTCCCAAGTAAGTCACTCTATTTTCCATAATTAAAACATATATATACTTGCGATATTTGTGACCTTTTAATGATGTATTTTGTAGCAAGGTTGTTCGAAAATTTCAAGTAAGTTCCTATCCTTCATAGCTTAAGTAAATAATTCTTTAAATATTTCTAAATAAGTTTTATCTTTCAAACGGCGACTCAAACACTTTCCAAGACTCAATATGATTGATGATGAAGAAGAAGAAGAAGAATACCACAATGACTACTCAGACTCTTGAGGTAACATATTTATTGCATTTGATTATTCAACACTTTTTGGTAAACTCAAGGAGAGTTTTTATGCATCAAAAGTAGAACTTTTTGAAGAAACTGGCCCTTCCATCTTGAATTATGCCTTATGAGTTTTTCACTATGTATTAATCTTGTGGTATGAGACACGAGATTAATCATGTGTGAAGGATTCTGATGCATACTTATCTTTACATCTGTGTGGGATAATTTTTGGTGGTATGGGACACTAGAATTTATTACACATCGAAGTCCTTGATATAATGTATTTTGTTAGGGAACATACTTGAATTTATATAGTATATGACAATTGATCTCCTTTGCTCGTATAAGCAAACAAGAATTTGAGGTTAGTTGCTTATCCAAGTAGGAGGGATGTTACACAATGTCCATCTTTTAGTTGTACGGGGATGCTCGGACACTAGTGTGCCATGCTATTGAATTGGTATCGTGGGTGACTCTGCATTAATACTGATTACCTAGTGGTATTGGCATAGCTTGAGACCATGCTTAACGGGTGTATGTTGTTAAAGTATAACAAGTAGTACCATGCTTAACAACTATATTGTGGTCAAGTGAAACAAGTGGACTATGCTTGACAACTGCACACGGTTGAAGTGAAACAAGTGGTTTATGCAACTGATGTGCCATGCTCATTGGAGTGTAACAAGTGGCAACTCACACCATGCTAGATGATGTGTACATAGCGATGCTCTCATCATAGTGAAACAAGTGGTGAATATATGATGTGTTTGTGGTGGAGCAATGTGTGTGTGTCACATATAAGGGATCTTATCTATATCATATTAATTTTTTTATTATTTGTGATTTGATGATGGTACGAGCATCATCAAATTTGGTGTCACATGAGATTTTTTTTGGTTGTTGTTGTTGTAGCATTTTCTTTTAAATCTTACAAAAATATGTTTAATTTAATTTGTGCTGGATTCAATTTAATGGAATATCCAAGTGGGCACAAGATTAATGTATAGGTGTAAATGTGCACATAGTCATTTTATGTTACAAGGCCCACTAGCAATTTTATTTGGGCAAAGGTTTTTATTTGTACAAACCTTAGGAGACTTCATATGGCTAAAAAATGTGTAGAGAAATATCCCAAAAGTGGGAAAAGAAAGCCCAATTTGTACGCTCATCTATTTTTAGCTCCTTGGGCTAATTTTATGAAATAAAATTCTCTAAATACTCATCTCGTGGAGGTGGAGCTACACGGCATGGGGGGGGAGATTACACCCAATCTTGTCTTGATGGTGATGCTATTTTCTTTCCTTTGCTTTTGTGTTATGATATGTTAATTAATTTTAATTTAATTCAAGTGTTTATTTAAATTTTTGATATATTTTATGAGTTTTTAATTATTTCTTTAAGAAGATTAAAGGGTCCCGTGACACTGTCATGTTTCTAAATGCCTTAACAAGGTAAGACATAGACATTTTTTCCCTTTATTATTATGGGATTATGTGCATGGAGATATATACCAGATTAGCCTTTAAGGAAATACCCAAACTAAACAAGGCCATTTCTCCCCTTTATAGGCATGGAAACATACACCAAGATTGTTCTTTAAGGTCATTGCCACACCATATAAGGTCAAATTATTCTATTGTCCTTAACTTACTAGGTGTGGCCACCAAAGCGGTGTTCATGATACATGAAAACAAGGAAAATATGGTACCCATTAAAGAAGAGCAAGAAAACATGAAAACAAGGAAAAGATGGTATGTAAGGAAGAAGAACAAGAAAACGCGAGCATGCAAAATTAAAGAATCAAGGAGTATGGTCTCTCAAATAACCCTACTAAGCCTCCTTCTTATTAGTTAGTTGAGTTCTAAAAGTTACTCCTTGAAGTAGCGTGAGAGTCCCTTAAAACACCTCAAGATCCTCTTCTTTGATGCCTTAAGTGTCATACATTCCCTTTCTTGATGTGCGTTAAGATCATCATGTCTCCTTGAACTCCTTGGGAATACTTTCATCTCCTTAAATTGGCCCATAATTTTTCTCCAACCTTCCTTGAGTCTGTATAGGATGTTAAGTCCCTTTAACCTCCATTAGCCTTTCCGTGCCTCTTAGAGCTCTATTAGAAATGCTTAGTGCCACTTTTTTACAGGTTCCCCAAAACCTCTTAAGCTCCTTTAAGTTTGTTTAGGCCTTGTCGAGCTTATTATTTTCAAAAGGAGGTTGGTCATGATCTTTTAATGGCCTAGTTATTAAGATATCAATAGAAAATGTGGGGTTTATCAAGTTTGCTCACCATAATTTTACACCCTCCACCAACCTGATGAGTGCTGGTCAAGACTAAAAGCTAGAGAGTATCTTTTTTACACAATAATGTTGATACACTTGCCCATACGAAAAAGGGGGATTGAATTTTCCAACTATAGGTTGCCCTCTAGGTTTAATCCAAAAATATTTGGACACATGTTCTTTTCTTTGGGTAAATGTCTAGCTAGATAGGCTTTAAACCCACCCATAACTTCTTGATATGAACTTTTGGATGTTTATATCTTTGGATAAACTTTTAGTTATGGATAAGGTCCAACCTGACCGACAAGATTTGGACTTGTGTCCGAATGTTGGCCAATACTATGGTCAAATGTTGTATCCAAAGGCCAATACTATGGTTTAATAATAAATTTTTGATGAAATACATTCATTAAATTTTGGATAAATTACCAAATCATTTTGTAAATCATACATCAATTATGGTCTAGTGAATTCATACAACCCCAAATAGGCTCAGAATTTTCAAAGGTCATATATCCCAAATTGGTAATTTTTTGGGCCTACCTCAATCAATCTTACATAGATTCAACTAAGGCCTCTTGCATTCAAGGAAATCAAATAAGATAAGTTTTTATTTAAATGAGATCTCTTGCATTCAAGGATATCAAATAAGATAAGATTTTATTCAAGGTAAGGTGATACAAGCTTAAAAGACAACAACTAGCTTATGTATAACGTCATAAGAGCTCAAAAAGTCTCAAATATTTCAAAATAAGGTGGTAGAGTTTATTTGATGATATTTCTATTTCATTTGAAGCCATTTGACCTGAAATAAGCTCTAATGTCATTAAAATCCATAGTTTTTAAGGTGGCATTTGAGCATAATAAGATGATTTTTGTGTTGCACTTCAGGTCAAATGAGTTTATAGGATCTCCTAAACAAGCACCCAAAATTGCACATACAAGAAAAAAAGATAGTGGAATGGACATAACTTCTTTCTAGAGAGAGAGAGAGAGAGAGAGAGAGAGAGAGAGAGAGAGAGAGAGAGAGAGAGAGAGAGAGAGAGAGAGAGATGATGGCTAAATCCCCCATGCCTATACACAAATTTGGCATGTGATGTAGGTTGCGTTTCCTTGAGTGCTTGCCCATTTGAGATAAATAATCGTCGTGAGAAGCGGGTATGCTTAAGGGAGACAATGATGGGACAGCATGTGAAATGGCCACAGGTCAAATATTGCCATGCTTGAAGAGGATTATTTATTAATTTCCATGGGTATACAATTTTATGGATAGGTCCCAACGTCTATCCAAATAAAAATTTAAACATTAATTTGAGAAGAGAGAAGATTTTTTTTGTAAACCTTCTAAGTTTAAACTCCAATTGATGTTATTCTACTAGAATTAAAAATAAAAAGTGGTTGATGTGTTCATGATAATAACACATAAGCCACTAGATTGGAATCTTGAATAATATGATCCTTTAAATATTAGCATCCCTTACTAAAGAGCTCATGAATATTTAACTTCATCTTTGTCAAATATTTGAGAATTCAAGGTCAAATAGTTTGTTATCATTCCTATGTGTTTTAACTGCATTCGCAACGTTTGGATTTAACTCTCCTAATGTTTGAACATTTATAATGTATTAAATAAATTAACCTAAGGTTTGGACATTTTTTGAATTTGTGGGGACATTTGAATGCATTTATTTAAAAAAAAAGTAAACCTAAGCTTATGAACCCTCAGCTTTGAAGGAAATGCTATAATAATGTACACTATAGCGGGTGGGCTACATAGGCAACCATAGCACGGCTTTAGAGGCTATGCGTCTCTCTTGTTGGCAGGTGCTGGAACGATAGCACAACACAGTAAAAGAGCTTTCCCATTCACAAATAAGACTACAGTGCATCATATCTTTCTGTATGGGAGAAAACCGTAAACTTCAAAAAGCTGTTCACCTTTCATTTGACCTTAAAAACTAAGTGCTTCCTGTTGTAAGCGAGCAACAAATTAATGCACACCAGTAAAAAGTTGAATATGCACACCAGTCAAAGAGCCTGAATATATTGATTAAGACTAAAATGCATAATCATAAAATAAGTATTTATGAAATCCCTAATCATGAAAGTCCTAACACTTTTGATTTTTAATCATTATGAAACTCCTAGTCAGAAATATCTAATCAGATTCACATTAAAAAAGGTCTAAGTTGAAGGAGGTTGGCTTCTATTTATTTCTTCAAAAAATCATTTTTGAAAGTGACGAGAGTCCTATCCCCATACACCAGACAAAAATTTGGCATAATAATTTTCTCTATTTTTGAATTTCAAGACTTAAAATAAGTTGTATCCTTAAACATCAAATGAGTAAAATATATCCTAGAGATTCGGGGTGTCCTTGTCATATAGAAATTTATCTTACACAATAGTCCCCGCGGCGAGCTCGAATGCTTTTTACCTGATCTCTATGTACCTTATGAGGTTTAGACTTGAGTTCAAAATTTTGAGAGCAGGTCTAATTGAAGCTAAAAGATTGGGACACATGTTTGAATCTTCCAAAAGTAATTGAGTATTGTTTTATCTAACAAGTTTGAGACATGTGTTCGAATCTTTTCTCTTTAAAATCCATTAGGTGGTTATTTTGTCCAATCCAAAAGTTTTGAGACTTGGGCACAAATTTAACAAGTTTCGAACATGTGTCTGAATCTTTTTTCTCCAAAATCCATTACCCACTTATTGTCTTTCAATCCATAAGTTTTTGGTGTGGATGAGAGCTACATACGGATATATCAAGCTCATTATCATTATGCAAAAATGTGATGTTTTGATTAGTCTTGTCTCATACCTTAATCACCTCTATATCATGCTCTAATGATATCTTTTTTCATCTTTTATCCACCATAGCTCTCTCTTACAAATCTCACACACTCCATAGCCATCTAAAATTATGTATTTTCCCAACTTGGTATCAGAGCTAAGCTCACCATTGCATGATTAGTCTCAATATTAGCACTATTAGCAAGATTAATTAAGCTACTCACTAATTACAAGCAACCTTATCCACTAGTTCATGTAGTGGCTGCCATTGAATACCTTGGTTCTTCCTATTATCTCCAATATTAGGCAAGACCTTCTAGGAGAGTATAGAGAACCTCAGGGCACCCACACAAACTAGAGGAATTGAAGAGATTTGTCAAAAATTGATCGAAATCTACGTTGCAGTCAATGATGCTTGAAAATTTGGGGAAAATTCAAATTATGCGCACCAAATTCGTCAAATCCTAACCTTTTAGGCCTACGCCTCTCTTTTGATTGAGATTTTTATTACCTATCTTAATCCTTGATTAAAAGTGTGTAAATCCCAAGTACTACTAACTTAACTCCTTCTTCATTCATTGTTATTACACTCCCTCAAAGAATTTGACTCTTGAAAATGTGAGTACAACTATCACGTTTGACTTCTCAAAGTTACCTACATTTTCTTGGGATTAATGAGTGATTAGTGATATTAATCTTGGTTATCATCAAAATCTTGTCCAAATCATTAAAGGGAGTAGACACTACTAAGATACAACTATAAATCTCAATAAGACACTCCTCATTGAGCCATGGCTACCCAAATCGTAGTGGATAAATTTAGTGGTGGTGGTGAAGGATTCCGTACATGGTAAACAAAAGTCAAATATCTACTCATGCAAAAGGAGCTTTGGGGTGCATAGTAAATGGAGATGAGCTCAATGAAGGGAGTGAGGCTGAGGGCAAAGCATGGATAAATAAAGATAGAAAAGCCATGGCCATCATTGGGTTAATTCTTAGGGTTAATATAATTCAACACATTAGCAACAAAGAGCATGCCAAAGAAGCATGGGATGAGCTAGAGAAAGTATTTGGATCTAGTTGGAAATTTTTTAAAAAACATATAAAAATATATTTCTATGGGCTTGATATGGAGTTCAAATACTCATTTGTGGAGCATGTAGGTAAGATGAAGAGCATTATGATGCAACTTGCAGGTATCAAGGCACTCGCGAATGAGAAAGATGCAATTGCAGTCTTAATCAAAAGCATGACTTAAGAGTTTTCTTCGGTGGTAACAACACTTACTAATCTTCCAAATCTTACTCTTGAAGGTATTGAATGCTCCTTGTTTGAAGAGGATAAGAATGGTGGAAGCAATACTTAATGATTCTCCAAAGAACATCTTTTCTAGATATGATGATGCCTATGTCAACCTTGGGATTGGGTAACCCTTGGTCAAGATGTGCCCATATGTGTGTGGTTGTGATGATGTCTATGTTCATGTCCATGGTGTTGTTATGTCTTGTTGATGTAATCACCTCTAGCCACCGATGATGTAGGCTAAGTGATTCATATGTGTCTCCATCAATGGGGAGCAAAGAATTTCATGTGATGTCATGCCATGTATGTGTGTCCTACTCTTGGGATGAGACCCATTTGGACACCAAGGGGGGTGTTGAAATGTGGTGCCTGTCATCTCATGTATGGGGCACATGTATGTGGGAGTAAGGTAGATGGAGCCTAGGATGTTATGAAAATTATAATGGATGCAAGCTAATTAGGCTATTTTGGCATGTGAAAGGATAAATGTAAAAGATAGTCAAAGGTCAAAAAGTAGGCATATGGAAAGTGCAAGGGTGCACAAGGAATGTGAGCATTCATGAACACATGGATGGAACTCATGTGCATAGAACATGTGGATGAGACCTCTATGAGAGCTAAATATGGATGTATCAAGTTCATTGTCATTATGCAAAAATGTGTTTTGATTAGTATTGTCTCATACCTTAATCACCTCTATTGGTGTTTATATCATTCTCTAATGATGTCTTCTTTCATCTTTTATCCACCATATCTCTCTCTTGAAAATCTCACACACTCCATAGCCATCTGAAATTATGTATTTTCTCAACTGAGCATGCATTACACAATAAACAAGACAAGGTATTGCTAGAGGAGCTTGTGAATGTTTTTCACACAAGCTCCAAAGATAAGGTTATGGGAACCTAGTTTGAACTGAAGGACAACTATAAAACTATGCAACTACACCCGAATTATATTAATTATTAAGGGGATGGTGCAACACATGGCTAAAGAAAAGATTGGCACCTTAACATGATGAATAGCAAAATTTCTTGGATGTCATATATTGATTATCTCCGCTTCGAGTCTGCCCAAGGAAAGAATCTCACATATAAATTTTTGCAGTGTAAGAATCTCTACTTCGATTCTTCACAACATTTAATTATTTAGACCACTCATCATGTAGCCTTATGTATTGACTCTTTTAATAATAAAGTAGTTTTCTCATTTATTTAAGTACCAGCTATCTTTTGAAAATCAAGATATGTTCTCTCTTTTATACAGTTCATTCTTATATTTCTATGGTTTTTAATAAAAATAAGATAATAAAAGAGATTGCAGATACATTTAAAACAAGAGATTGTAGATACAAGTATTTAGGCTAGCAATAATCTAAGACATGATAGCAATCAAGAGAAGAGATGGGTGGTCCAGAGGAACATTATCATGGCCTTAGAAGAAAACTATGAATCTTAGTTCTTCCTCATTTAAATAACACTTTAGAAATCTAAGATTATTATAGCTTTTTGGTTGCTAGCTTTCCCTATTTGCAGGAGGACAATACAACTGAATACAAATGAACTTTAAGAGGATCCACCCCTACAATTTCTTTCCATGTGCTTTTTATATATTTTAAATGTAATAAAGTGAAATCTCTTATGTTTTAAGTGTAATAAAGTGTTCTGACAAGTAGATGTACCAAATGAAGTGCATATATAAGACTCTTGATGTAATTGAGCACTATTGAAGTTGAGACCATTTGAAATAATTAAATTGGCTATGAGGCTAACGAAAAGGTTCCTTAGCTTCTTAAGAGTATGATGTGGGGCTTATTACGTTGTTGTTGAGGGGGCTTGATGGTGACGTTTGGGCTGTCATAATAGGTATGGTATAGTAGTGTCACTGAAAAACTTTTTTGTTTGCATGTTTTTAGGGATTCCATGTGATGAGTTGTACCATGGAAAAGATTTTCACCCACCATTGGTCCCCCCATCTAGAGATGTATCATGGATAAGATTCCCCCCACCATGGGCCCCCATCTAGAGATATACCTAGAAGGATGTTGATGGTGAGGCTATGGTGCATGTTGTGCGTATAACTTTACATTTATTTTACTAATAGGTGAGTAAATACTTGTGTTTACTCACAAAGCATCTACTCTATGATAGTTGATAAGTTGAAAGAAGAATGGCAAGCCAATGAGCTTACCATTTAATATAACCTTTTAATATGAGTGGTGGTTGATGATTTAAGAGCTTTGTAGATTGTTGATGAGGATTTCATTGCTCCTGTTTGAAGGCTCCTGTTTGAAGGAGGTTCTTGTGGCATTCTACCTTGTTGGGTAGCCAAATTTTGTGGATCTCTTGTTGGTATTTTTATCACCATGCTAGAAACATGTTCTTTTTTTAAGCTCTCTCTCTCTCTCTCTCTCTCTCTCTCTCTCTCTCTCTCTCTCTCTCTCTCTACAAACACACACACACACACACACACACACACACACACACACACACACACACACATATATACTACATATAGTGTGTGTGTGTGTGTGTGTAGTAAATACTATATATACTATACTATATACTATATACTATGTATATATATACTATATACTATATACTATATACGATATATTATATACTATATACTATGTACTATATACTATATACTATATATACATATACTATATGTTGTGTACTATATACTACATACATATACTATATACTATAGATTATATACAATATACGATATCGTATATAGTATATAGTATATAGTATATAGTATATATACTACATACACTATAGTATATATACTATATATATAGCACATATATAATATAAGTATTATTTATGATAAAGAAAGAGTGGAAAAAATGCACTTGGATATCCATGGAACATTAGGTATTAGAAGCAGGGAGAAGACAAGGGAAGACAATAGGGGTCCAAATCAAATGGAGGCAAAGGAGGGCCACAATGGATGTTGTTTTATAGATGCTTGACTCCATGGATCACCAAAGAGAGAGGAGAAGAAGAAGAAGAAAATGTACAAAAGGATAAAAAGACGAATGAGACATGATCCATATGCATATCATAAAAGACCATGTCAATGTTACATGTCAGTGTTGAGCTAAATCTATGCTCTAAAAAAAGAAAAGCCATCCTATTAATTAACTAGCTAATCTATGATGCCAAGCATTAAAAACAATCATCTCGGTGTGGTTTTGTGATTTTGGTTTTTGTCTTGGTTTTAACGTATGAAAATATTCGATTTGAGCCCTTCCCTTATGATAGACTACTCACTTGCCTTCTTTCCAAGCTGCTCTAACTTTGACTAACTCCATATTCTTCTGCCTAAGTTGCATTGGTTGTTCATTCTTCTACAATCCATGTCTTTGTGCCTTTAAGTTTATTTGACTATTTTATAATCCAAATCTTCTCAAGTTTGGTACAATAAGTGATTAATGTATTTTGCATTGAAGTGAAACCTTGGCAAATTATAGCTCTTAATCAATTGTTTTCATGATCGTATGTAGTTGGAACATCGAAATATTTCTCCTTATCTCTATCCATGTAGCATCCTTTGGGCAAACTGCCCATCCAAATATGAATAACCCTCAACTTTTTTAATTCATTTTCCTAGGTTTGATATATTCTCTCAAATCTTCCTTGACCACTATCTTGATGCTATTAACATGCTTCACTTGTTCTCTCCTGTGCAACATTTTTTTTCATCTGGGATCATACTAGGAGTGTCTTTTAGGGTCATGACCACTTCATGAAGCTACACCTCGAGTGCAACATTCTCGTATTGCGATTCATCAATTTGTTTGAGTAGGTAGACATACCACTTGCTTTGTCGAGGAGCTACCCACAAAGGAAGTTTTTGGCATGTTTAAATGATAGCATGTGAACCACTCTTATTGCAGGATAAGGTACCTTTGGAAATGATAGTATTGATACTATTGTAAAGTTTCGTTAGAAGGGCGGAGGTGAAGCTACTGCGAGAGGCCGAGACTTGTAGGGACTTAAAAACAAAAAACAAAAACACAAAAAACACAATAATATATTAGCGCTACCACTCACGTATAAGAAGATATAATTGGCTGTTTAGTGCATCAAGCTCAGCCATGGGCTACATCAAGCTCAATGTTTGGGGGAGGCGTCAGCTCCCATCCCTCCATGCTTCGAAGCTTACCCCCAAGAGAGAGCTCGTGGAACCTTAATTTAGAGCAAGAATATATATATATATATATATATATATATATATATATATATGGGTTGTTGCAAGATCAGGGTGTCCAGTTTTATCCAGTTTATGCTGGACTGGGACAATGCTTGGAGAGCAAATTTTGGGAGGGCAAGGTACTTAAAATGAGATCAAGCGAATAATAGAAAATACGCTTGCCCTTAAATTAACCCAATATAACTTAAATTAATATAAATTAGTCTAATTAATCAAAATTAATCAAAAATATGATGAAATGATAAACAAATGATCTTTCCATACTTAGAGTGATCCAATTTATTTTTCCATAGATGCACCATTACAAGTACACTAGTCCCTATAGGTTTTAGATGATTCACATCAAAAATGTAATTTTACTAATTAGATTATTAATATTTGTAGGCCTTCTGATAGTCTAGAAGAATTTTGAAAAAGAGATCATTAAAAATCCAACCATTGGATTTGAAATTTTTACTAACCACCACATTCTACTAATGTCTCAGTATCTACCCACTCTTTTGATCTACAAGATTGAGGATTTTAAGTGGTAGCTATTGTGGGTACAAAAAGTGGCGTATATTATAACACTTTAAAGACCTTGAAATATTTAAAGAAAATAGACAAATATCTTAAAATTTTCTCGAAAAATCAAGTTAAGATCCATATTATGTGAAGATCTAAGGTACAAAGTGGGAATCTCATATGAGTTTATATGAGTGGGACATGGTGTATAAATTGACTTTGTACCTAAGAAAATGAGGACTTTTGACTATCTAATGCTTAATCAAACTATGCAACTATATTTCCAAATTTGAATATGATGTTCCAACAAAAGAACTTGAAACGAAATTCCTTCATTTACTAGGAGAGATTAGCCACTAAAGGTAAACAAATGCCTGTTTTTTTATTGTTTACAGGGTGCCTGAGTGGACAAAACTGGGCACCCTGATCTTGCAACCACCCATATATATATATATATATATATATATATATATATATATATATATATAGAGAGAGAGAGAGAGAGAGAGAGAGAGAGAGAGAGAGAGAGAGAGAGGTATTAACGTCGGTAGAATGCAACACGAGGGCATATATATATATATATAGAGAGAGAGAGAGTATATATACATGAGAGAGAGAGAGAGAGAGAGGACAGATAGATATTTTACCCAACATGAAGAAAAATCAAAATCTTGGCTCTTATGTTTCTATCCTTAGAGAATCGTAATTTGAATGAAAAGAAGAGGGTTAGCAAGCTGAATATTATGTCCCTATATCTTTTCAAAAGTCTCCTCCACCATCATGACTGCTTTTCAATTTTACTACCTCGAGAGTGTCAGCAAAAAATATATAAGCACGTGAGTTCAACAGGAGGGCTATTGCTTTGCCATAATTTCAAGAGTGGTCCTTGTAAAGTTCAACAAAGTTTACATATATATAAGGGGGCATTTGAAATATTTGAAAGAGTTAAACTACGTCAACTTCATAGGTAAACCTATGCTCGTGTGTTGTATAAATAATAGGAATGGCCAAGTCTAGGGCACTTTAGATGGCAAAAATGATGCATATTAAACTAGGGAAATGGAAAGAATATGGGTGCCAAATTTTGTTTGGGCATTAATTAATTAGATTACAACAAGTTAACCTTTGGGTCTCAAACTGCATAAAACAATGCATAATCAACAGTGGCCCTCAAATACCGAAGCGTGTGTCACACACTATCAAGATGTGGTTTACGCGGAACTTGCATAAACTGGCTCTCTAATTAGCCAATAGTGTAACTCAAATCTGGCCTGCTGATCGTGACATAGATCAAACTCCCCATAATCTTCCTATACATAGTGGGATCCTTTAGTACATAACCTGCCTCCACACTAAGCTTACCATTTTGATCTAATGGCACTGAGATTGGATTACAATAAGCCATCCCATACATGGACAGCATGTCCAATAATATTGTCTCTATGACAGCCAAATACCATCAGATGTGAGAATGACCTCAATTTCCAAAAAGTAGCACACATCTCCCAAATCCTTTATCTTAAACTTCCTTTTGAGAAGACTTTCTACATGCTCAATCTCATCCAAGTTGTCACCCCCACCAATAAGATCATCTACATAAATGGTGATGATCACAATACCCCTATCACTCTTGTGCACATACAAAGAGTGATCTGCATCTACCATATGAAAACCAATAGGGACAAGATACTTAGCAATATTGTCATGCCATGCTTGTGGAGCTTGCTTCAGCCCATACAAGGCCTTATGAAGCTTACATACATACTTTGGGTGACCTATATCCTCAAAACCTGGTGGTTAATCCATATACACCTCTTCTTGCAAGTCACCATGCAAGAATACATTTTTTACATCCATCTAATGTAAAAACCAACCTTTAGCTACAGCCACCACAATCACAACTCTCACAGTTGTCATCTTTGCAACAGGGGACAATGTCTCCTCACATAATCAATCCCATGTGTCTCCTCATAATCAATCCCATGTGTCTGCGTATATTCTTTGGCTACCAATCTAGCCTTGTACCTACTTATGCTACCATCACTATTATGTTTCACCTTATACACCCACTTATAGCCAATAGCTTTCTTGCCTTTAGGCAATGTCACCAAATCCCAAGTCTCATTTCCATACAATGCATCCATCTCCTTATCCAAAGCTTTCTCTCAACACACATTACCAATAGTCTAATCAAAACATGTGGGTTCTATAACCTACACAACTTTTGCCATATAAGCATAGTGATGTGCCACATAACCATCATAAGTCAACCTCTTCACATGGTTTTTGACTCTTCTAGATCTTTGTAGCCTTGTATTCATGGCTTCCATAACATTCTTCACACCAGGTGTCCTCATTGCTGGAATCCGAAGATCCTCATCAAGGCTGATCTCCGAGCCACTAGAATCTCCATTGACAAGAGAATGCTCTACAGAAATATCAGGCATACCAAGGGACTCAACCACTTTCTCTTTGCCTTTATGTGATGTACCAACTACATTTTCAGGACAGGTATTATGACACAGCCTGCTACTCCATGGTCTATCAATAAAATCGCTAGATGAGGAATCTCTTGGTCCGCTTAATGACTGCGATTGCTGACTTGAATTCTATGCAACCACATTTCCACTTACATCAGTCCCAATAGTAACTTTTTCAATAGCATACCAGCTACTCATCTCATCAAATACAACATCCCTCCTTACCCTCAATTCACGTGTAGCAAGATTATAACATCTATATCCCTTTTTCTCAAGGGAATAATCAATAAACACACATTTTTTTTGCTTTTGGATCCACCTTAGTACGTAACTCATCTGGCACATGCACATATACAATATATCTAAAAATTTTCAAGTGAGAGAAATCAAGTTTCTTGGTAGTAAACTTCTCCTCTTGCATTACATCATGTATAGCTCTAATAGGACTCATGTTCATGATATAAACTACTGCAGACATAACCTCAACCCAATAGCTATGTGGCATATTCTTCTCTGTCCATCAATGCTTGTGCTATCTCTGCAATGTGCCTATTTTTCGCTCACACCAACTCCATTTTTCTTTGGAGTGTATCTACATGTAAATTGTCTTTGAATGTCATTCTTTCGCAAGAATTCAGAGAACTCATTGGAGAAGTATTATCCCCCTCCATCTGACCTTAGGCACTTCACATGCTTTCCTATCTGTTTTTTTCAGCCATAACTCTGAAATTTTGAAAATGAGTGAACACTTCACTCTTCTCCTTTATGAAATACACCCACACTTTCCTCGTGTGGTCATCAATGAATGTTACGAAGTACCTGCAGTCACCCATAGACATAGTCTTCGCAGGATCCCATACATCTGAATGCACAACATCTAGTACATTCCTGCTCACATTTTTATCATGTGGAAATACATCTCTTGATTACTTTCAAAATTGACATGCTTCACAAACTTTTTGCATACCTTCTACTTTAAACTTAGGTAGCCCTGTCACAATTCCTTTAGTCTTGCATAGACTTCATTCTTTGCACATTTACATGCCCAATTCTCTTATGCCAAATGTATGTATCTACAACAACTTTTGAACCATTTGCAAACATTGTAACACTCACTTCAGGCATATTTACATTCAATGTAAACATTATGCCCACTCTGTTGCCTTTTACAACCAACCTGCACTTATCTTTAAAGGCTTCTACATAGCAACCATCAGGGTTAAACCGGACCTGCAAATCCTACTCAAGCATCTGGCCAATAGAAATCAGATTCTTTATAATGCTTGAAACATGAAGTATATCTACAAGGTACTTTACCTTACCATCCTGCATAGACAATGGCACATCTCCAACATGGGCAATCGGATGATGAGCAGTGTCATTCCTTGTTTCAACAAAACCTGGTCTTTCAAGACTCTTCATTTCCTTGAACCACTCACCACGACTTGTCATGTGGTTTGAAGCACCTGAAGTAACATACCATACATCATCTTTACATGCTGCTATATCATTTCTAGACACAACATTAACCACATGTTGCCTAACAAAAACAACCTCTCATTATCCTCATTCTTTCTGCTAGAGGATGCTTAGTTATTTTGTTGCACTTTTTCATTTCACATGTCACTTCACTTCTTATAGCAATCTGCCTACACTTGTCTAGGCTTACCACAGTAAAAACATCCTCGTGTATCATTATTCTACCTTTGCCAATTACCACAATCTCTTTGACTCCCCCTGCCTCTAAGCTAGCCTCTTCCACCTATATGTTGTTGTTGTGAATCCTGGGACTGTTCCTACTGTTGCTGACCATAATTCTAATTACCCATTTGGCCACCACCTTGGCCATGTCCACAACCTCTACCTCGTCTTCTACCTGCACTTATGTAGAAGGCCTGCTGCTCTGAACTGTTTTTGTTTTATGAATACTATTGATATTCACCCAAGTTCTTCTCTTCAATAATAATCAGCATTAACACCAAATCTGTGAAGTTGGGAATGTTCTATCGAGTATGAATAGATATCTTGAATGCCTTGTATTGTGGCTCGAGACCACGTAGACACACTTTCACCTTATCATCATCATCAACAGAAACACCAATTGATGCAAGGGACTCCACAATGACCTTGATCTTCAAGACATAATCATTCACAGACATATTCTTCTTCTCTACAGTATGATCATTCTTCAACTAAATCTTTCGTGCCTTGGTATTAGTTTTATATAGCTTCACCCCAAGGTGTCCCATGCCTCCTTAGGTGACTTGGCATCCTGTATATGCCCAATCATGGTGTCATGTATACTATAAGAAAGCCAATACATGACTTTCTTTGCTCCTTTATTCCAATCCTTGAGTTCTCTTTTATATCTGTAGTAGTTGGATTGATCTCTGTTATCTTCGGTGCCTCCTCATGTTGTTCACCTTCAATGTAGTCTCATTAACCTTTTTCCATCAGAAAATTTGTCAATCTAAATCTCCAAGCATGGAAGTTGTTCTTGTCAAGCTTCTCTGCAACAATCTGGTTTATTCGATCATTCGACATCTTTTTTACAACACAAATTTCCTAAAAAAGTACTCTTGCTTCATCTGCATAAACTGTTGTATTCTCTGCACCTAAACTGTTACAACAACCAGTGACCTCAATTTACATACATACACCCAATGGCAACTTTGAGACCTTTTTGTAGTACACACAGTGTTTGCACAACCAATTGCCCTTCTCTTGGAGTTCCAAAAACAGAGTTCTCCAGAGAATCAAAACTTAACCGCAATGCCCGCTCTGTGAACACTAGCGAACTGAAAAACAAGGTCTAGATGCACCCAAAACACTTTTTTGGCCTGAAAAATATCTATCCAATAGACAATATACTTGCCTTGTACCGCTGCTCTTGCGAAAAAATCTCCTCAATCTTAGTTCGTTTGTCGGTGTCTCCCGAACGAGCTCCCGCAAGACAAGAGTCACAAAGGGGAAAGAGTAGATGAAGCTCTTACCCTCATACCACTTTCTATGCTTCTCTTGCTTGCCACTTAGCCCTTAGCATGAACTAGGATCTGATACCATGAAAAGATGTAGGAGGGAAGAGAGCTGGAGCTCTTGCAAGAACACACACAATCACACAAACCCTAGAAGAGAACACACAAGGTGAGAGGCTAAAAATTATTCTTCTTCTTCACACAACAAAAGAGGTTTACAAAGAAGATAAAGTGACTAACATGCATAATAGAGTATATACAAGCAGTCCATAATGTGAACATGCTAAGAGGAGTGGGTAGATGTGGAGTGACTAACACGCATAATAGAGTATATACAAGCAGTCCATAATGTGAACATGCTAAGAAGAGTGGGTAGATGTGGACTACTCGATGTAGTCCAGTTGTAGAATCTGTGGCAAAGATATGTCAGTGCTAGCTACCAAACCCACCAGTGATATAAATGTTAAACGGTCATGCATGTGCCTTGTGAGTGTCAGTGCATGATGTTGAGCATGACATCTCAATAGTTCATATCCTATAAAGTGAATCCGCCAACAACATTGTCCTTTTTTGCCGTGTAAGAGATCTCGATAGCATACATTAGGTGAAATATGGACTCTCATTTTTTTCCCTTAAGGATTTCCACACCTCCTCTCTCTAGAAAAAATGGGCTCATGGTGAAATTTTTTCAAATAAACTCAAAAGTGAGCGGAGTTTACATGCCACATTGTCACCAATTTGGGGACTTCTTGAATATTCAAGATTTCTTATCATGCTATATATCATTGGAAAGGTCTCCAAGAGTAGATTCCAAATGTCCAAACTTCGCTCACTTTTGAGTTGATTTGCAAACATTTCACCCATGAGCCCATTTCTCTAGGGAGAGGAGGTGTGGAAATCCTTAAGGGGCAAAAATGAGAATCCATATTTTGCCTAATGATTTTGCAAGGTAGAAAGCCATCTCTTTTGCTTTGGATAAAGGTTTTGTTGGGTGAGGAAGAATTGGAGTACGTTTTACTTTGAAATGCCCACCATACAAATAGTGATACCACTTCTTTACGGCATGTAAAATGGCTAACATTTCTTGATTACAACATGAAGCTCCCTCTCCTTCTCCGGTGAGCTTTCTACTCTCATAAGCAATCACTTCATGCTCTTGATATAGCACGGTACTAATTCCTTTCCCACTTGCATCAGCCCGTATAGTGAAAGGCTTAGAAAAATAAGGGCAAACCAATATTGGAGATGAAATTAGTGCTTGCTTGAGCTCTTGGAAGCGACGTCCCAAAAAATTCTTCGCTCTTAAGCCTATTGGTAAGTGGGGCTGCCATGTGAGCATAATGGCGTATGAACCTCCTATCAAAGGATGATAATCCCAAAAATCCCCTTAGTTGAGTAGTGTTGGTGGGTGTAGGCCACTCTTTCACACATTGTACCTTCTTGGGATCCATCTTAATACCATCATTTCTCACAATATGACCCAAATATTCCACTTCTTATGACATAAAGGTGCACTTGCATTTCTTGGCGAATAACTTGTGCTCTCTCAACACCTTCAATGCTTGCTCCACATGCATCAATTTATCTTCCCTTGACTTGCTATACACAAGTATGTCATCAAATAAGACCAAAACTGATTTATAGAGGAATGGCTTCAAAACTTTGTTCATGAGAGCTTGAAATGTAATCGGGGCATTTGATAATTTAAAAGGCATAACCATGAATTGAAATAGACCCCGTTCAATCCAGAATGCCATCTTAAACTCATAACCATCTTTCTTTCTTATTTGATGATACTCGGACTTGAGATATATCTTGGAGAAATAATTTTCTCCTTTTAATTCATCAAGTAAATCATCAATCCTTGGAATGGGATATTGATTATTTATAGTGATCTTGTTGAGATCCCTATAATCGATGCTGCACATTCTACTGAGATCCATCCTTCTTCTTCTTCACCAACAAAACGGGTGAGGTGAAGGGTGATTGGATTGGCTGTCTGAATCCCATTTCCAAAAGCTCTTCCACTTGCTTTGCCACCTATTCTCGCTTAACCTTTGAAATCCTATAAGGAGGCTTATTGGATTGGTTTTACATCCTTATCAAGCTCTATGGCATGGTCGTCTTATCTAGTAGGTGGCAAGCATGTAGGTGTTTCAAACACATCTTTATACTCTTGTAACAACAACAAGGCATCCATCCCTTCATCATGTATTTGCAATCCATTGTCCTCTTCTTGACAAGTGAGTTGTAGCATGTAAACAAGGCATAAGCTCTTCAACTCTCTCTTAATTTTCTTCGTAGCACCAAGGCTAAAGCATAGCTGAAAATTCCATCCAAACATAGCCCTTTGCCTTCATGCATAAACCACATTTTCATGTGCTTCAAATCTATTGAAAAAGTACCCAAACTGTGCAACCAATCACATCCAAGCACATATCAATGGGTCCCATGTCAAGCATAATCAAATGGGTATCATAGGCATAATTGAAAGACAAAGAAATACTTATTGCAACCCAACTCTTACTCAGCTCATGCTGTCCATTTTGCAACCTCCACTTTCAAAGGCATCATCATCTCCCATGGGCATAGTTTCAAAGAATTTATTGATTTAGAGTTCACAAAACTATGTGTGCATCCCGAATCAACAAGCATGTGAATGGATCTGCCCCCCCAATCTTTCCCATGAGCCTTAAAGTATTGGAACCTTTGCATCCCGCTTTAGCTTCTTGTGAAATGGCACATTGCATGGCTGTCCTTTCTTTTGTTTCAACTTCTACCCAATCCTCTCCACCCGGATCAAATGGAAACTCTTGAGAAAGGGTCAAGAGGAGGCTCTTCTATCACATCATTAACACAATCTTGAAATTATGCCTCATCCATGTAATCCAATGGTTCCTCTTCATCTTCAACCACCTCAAAGATCATGTTAGCCTATACCTCCTTTGCCTTGCAAATTGTTTTATGCTCAGGATTCCATTTCTCATTATAAAGGTAGCAAACCCCCTTCTTCCTCTTCTCATCCATCTTTTCTTGTGACAATTGCTCAATCACGTTTCCTTTAAGGGAAGAGGATTTAACAACACTTTTGAGAGGAGGTTTGATTTTTTTCATGCAAGCACTCCATTTCACATTCCTTGGCTGTCCATACACACTAGGATATTGTTGAATGGGAGGAGAAGTTGGAGTGAAGCTTACACAAGGAACATAAGGTGTTGAAGAGGTAGAAGTTGGCCATTTTACTGCATTTGGGCTAAAAGTAGATGGCTTAGTTGACCCCGCATAACATCTATTTGCAACACCCACCTTATTCTTAGATTCAAAGACCTCTGCATAATAAATGGCATCTTGCAAAGTTTGAGGTATTTGAGCCTTCACATCATCTCCAAGTGATGATTGCAATACATGTATGTATTTCACCATCTTGTTGTACTCATTCATTCCTGCAACAAACATGGAAAGCTTCCTAAATTGGTTACTATACTCCTTGATAGAACTTCCCTTTTGCTCCAAATCATACCATTGTCCCACCAATTGAGCTCGTTCCAATTGAGATGTGAAGTTTTGAAACATGGCATCCTTGAATGCCTCCAAAATATCAAAATGCATACACTCATGTTGAGTAAACCGCCACCATGAATGGGCATAATCTTCCAAATGCAACACAAAAAATTATATTTTGTCTTCCTCTTCATGGGGATACAATGCAAAGTACATCTCCATCTTGCTAAGAATGCCCACTTTGATGGTCTCTTGAAGGCATATTTGACTTTCCTTGCATACCACCAGAGATTCCCATGTGGATTTGGTGCATGGTCAAATCTGTCCACACCCCTTTGTACACCTAAAATCCCGTCTTCAAGAGTTGCAAACATTTCATCCATCTTGTCCACCATTTGATGCATCAACTTGGCATTCTCATTGCCTTGACGCACAAGCTCACTACTAATGTAGAGCACCTCATTTCGGACATCTCTTAGCTCTTAGAGGTAGTGCTCTTAGTCTATGTAAACAACTTGAATTCAGTCCAGACTGTTTTGGACTAAATTGGAACTTTCAGTTAGACTAAACTAGTCCCCTTTGTACCCTAAAACCGTGTCCAAATCAACCACTTGATGGCTTATTAGATGTGTCTTAAAATGCCTGTTTAAGGCTTCAAAATGCCCTTGAGAGATCTTGAATGGTTTAGGAGTGAATTACACTTTTGCATTCACTACAAAGTGTAGGAAAATCACAAAAATGTGGCCATAATCTCCCCGCAATACGAACCAAATCTCAACTCATGCTCCCCCCTATGCATTCAAGCTCTTACTAAATCTTAACATAGGCAAAGTGGTTTTGAGGGAAGGCCAAAAGTAATCATATGTATACCTTATTAGACTAGGTGTACTCCAAAAATGTGACCATCATCCTAAACCATTACATGGTAACCATTACATTATGGAGTATTAATTGGGCTATAAGGAGGGCCTCGTGTGTAGATATGTGCCATATACACAAGTTGATGGCTTGAGTATTATTATTTAGATAATAAAGTGGTTTTGGGGGAGATCAAAAGAAAAACTAGATGCTATAAAAGTAGCTAGCCCCAAAACTTACTCCAGTTGTCTCATATGAGATTTACTGGGAAAATTTCCTAGCCTATCAAATGTATTCTCCTAATTCTCTTACTCCAATTGTCTAGTCATATGAGATTTGGTGGAAAATTTTTATAGTTTGACAATTGTATTCTCCTAATTCATCACTTATCCCACCATGATTTGTTTTTTATTTGCTAGGTGCAGCACACCTAATAAGGGATTCTTCTACGTGTTTATTTATAGAACATCACATTATCATCTACCTCTATATCGGGGATGCTTCTACGTGTCTATTTATAGAACATGACATTATCATCTATCTCCCTTTCCTCATATCTATTCATGCCAAGGGGCATTATCTCACACTCAACTTTTTTTGCTTATTTTTGGAGTACATTATAGCAAGATCTTTTACTCATATGAGCTAGAAAACCCTTGATATCTAAATATTGGGCAACTATGATCTACTTATATTAAAGTCAATCCCTATAAAGTCCATTCGGTGATCCATAGGTTGCACATCTGGGAGTTGACTCGCAGTTTGGTATTGCATACATAAAACTATTTCACGAAGGGTTGACTCGCCCATTTGTGGTACTGCATACATAGCACCTATTTCTTACAGAGGGTTGGTCACACATGAATAATAACATTCAGACTCAGAAACATTTGACAAACTGGGGGGAGTTACCTTTCTCCAATTATGTATGGTTAGCGGCAAAATAGTCTCCATGCTATGGTTTTTCATGAGTGGTTAGCTAGTTGGGATTCCATCCAAGTGATGGATTTTAACCTTCGCATCCCAAGACATGCCTTTCTAGGCACATAACACTACATAAATCTTATGACTAGCAGGTAGATAGTCTCCATGCTGTGGTTTTCACACATGAATAATGTCATTCAAACTCAAGTGCCTCTTGAAACATTCCACAAACCGGGGGGAGTTCCCTTTCTCCAATTACATATGGCTAGAAGGACAATAGTCTCCATTCTATGGTTTTTCATGAGTGGTTAGTTAGTTTTAGGGAGTCCATCATCCAAGTAATGGATTTCAACCTTCGCATCCCAAGACATGCCTTTCTAGGCACATAACACTATATAAATCTTATGACTAGCAGGTAGATAATCTCCATGCTATGGTTTTCATCATTGGTTATAGCTAGTTAGGGAGTCCATTTGAATTTATCGAGTTGATTTCTATCCTTACAAATTTCAAAATCAAGAATCCTACCCTTATTGAGTTGCTTTCTATTCTTATCAAGTTGCTTTCTATCCTTGAAAATTTTAAAATCAATCATCCTAGCCTTCCAATGGTGCCTTCCAATGGTGCCTTGAGGGATGAGGTAAATCTTCTCAAAATCTATGTGCCTCTTTCATTGAAGATTGCATGGTGACCCACATCATCTTGCCAAAATAAATAGAAACTCATTATCCTTCATTACCTTAAATATTGCTTGATCAGATGGATCCAATGATGGATCTTCTTCTAATGTTAGTCGAGAAGGCATTATGCAAGATTTAATGGTATAGAGATAGCAAATACGTGTTAGAGAAGCGAAAAGGATACTCCCTTTCTTGAAGAGCATATATGGGTGTTGTAAATCTAGAAGGGGAGTGAGGAGTGTTAGGAGCTTTAAAAAGGTTTTGTAGATGAGAGGGATGTAGAGGGGTAGTGAGACAATAAATGGGTATGAACTTTAAAAGTGATATTAGAGTTGATAAATTTTGAACTAGCTCAATCAAATGTGTCATTAAAGAGCTTTGAGGGATGGATGAAGGGTGGTACAAAGCTAGAAGATGTTCTAGAAGAGCTCAAAGGTCTCCTAGACATGATGGGAGCTAAGAAAGAGAGGATAAATCTAGTGCATGGTATAGTAATAAAGGTAAAAGAAAGAAGAGAATATCTAGGTGTTTTTATCATTAGAAAAACACCTGAGAGAAGAAGAGATATGAGAGAGAAGGAAAGAAGATGGAAAAAAGAGGTGAAAGAAAGAAGAGAATAGAGATGTCTTTATCATCATGAGAAAAAAACACCTAAGAGAAAAGGAGATATGAGAGAGAAAGGAAGAAGATGGTGAAAAGATGCAGGGGAGAAGAGAGCTTGAGCTCTTGCAAGCACACACACACACTCACAAAACCCTAAAAGAGAACACACAAGGTGAGGCTGAAAATCTACTTCTTCTTCACTCAACACTCAACACACCATATACAAAGATAAGAGTACACACATATGAAAAGGTACTCAACCAAATACATACTAGGGTTCTCTATAGTGTGAACCCAACTAAATGAGCTAGCACTATAACTATGCCAGTCTCTAGAATGGCTATCACATAGCCTGTCATCCCACTGGCCGCATATCACCCATGATCTCACCAACCATGCCAGTGGTGTAAGTGTGAGGCCTATCCCCCAGGCGGCTCATCAGTGTCCACCGCCTCACTAGATGAGCTCGATATCTCAACAGATGGGAGAAAGTAAAAAAAAGATATCGAGACTATTGCATATGTGGGAAGCTAAAGGAAAGATCTTGTGAGAGGAGAGGGAGGCAATTGGGAGAGGTAAGGGAGGTTGTGGCAAGGAGGGAGGGGGAGGAAGGGAGGGAGGAGCTTGAGAGGAGGAAGTAAGGAAGGAGGGAGGTTGTGAGAGTAACTTGAGAAGAGGGAGGTGTGGGAGGTGCTAAAAATGAGAAAAATAAGTAATGCATATTAAAACGTGAAAAATAAGATACACAAAAGAGGATAATTTTAAATTTAAAAAGCTACACATGTAAAGATGACACTTTAAAAGTGACTTCCTAGATTTTAAAAGTGACATCTTATATGGACCAAATCATTGACCATGTTTTTTAAGGGATAAGGAACCAAACATTCTTACCAGTGTGGCATCCTCCCATTACTTACAAATTCTCTTTTAATCATGCTCACTCTTAAAGGCCCCCTAGAATATCTCAACCTTCCCCTAATGGTATGAATATGAGACATGACAAGGTTATTAAGTCACATACCATCAATGAATTTTTACTTGGAACCTCCACACAAACATACAACGTATGTTCATAAGTAATGCAAGTATTTTTAACAATACATTGACAAGAAGTATATTTATTTATGGCAATGTTAGATACGTAAGTTAGATACATAAGATTGTCAACATAAAGCATGCTTTTGATAAAACATTAACGAGAAGTATTTTTACTTATGGGCAATGTTTTATGGGCAATGTTAGATACATAATAATGTCAACATAAAGTATGCTTTTGATAAAACATTGACAAATACCTCAACAAAATCAATGTTAGATACATAAGATTGTTAGCATAAAGCATGCTTTTGATAAAACATTGACCAATACCTCAACAAAAGCAATGTTAGATACATAAGATTGTCAATATAAAGCATGCTTTTGATAAAACATTGACTAATACCTCAACAAACGCAATGTTAGATACATAATATTTTTAAAATAAAGCATGATTTTGATAAAAAAAAATTGACCAAAATCTCAACAAGAACAACCTTGGCAAACAAGAACATTGATAAGACTGTTAAGAACATTTGAAGCTTGAAGGAGCCTTAAAGTGTTGACTTGCCATAAGAAAAAGCGTTGATCTTAGCTCCTCAATAGGATAGTCGAGTTGTTGTGCCTACCATAACATCATCCCAAAAATGATTGGTTTAGATTTAATACGTTTGAGCTCAATATTTTGTGATTATTTAATTATGTTAGAGTCTCGTAGCTTTGTAAAAGTTGAAAGTTTAGGGTGTGAAAGTCTCACCTTTGCAAAAATGGCATATAGAATTGTTCCTTGCCCTTGTGACTGGTTAGCACTTGTGACTTCCAAACCCATATGCTCTAGTATGTGCAATATGCTAGAGAAGCAAATTTGGCTGGTCTTATGACAACCAATGTTGATGTTGATAATGTTATCTTTGGCAACTGTTAGCTCCACATGAGGTGCATCAAAATTTTGATCATAATTGGATATTTTGGTAATTGGTGTATTTGTTGTGTAATTCTCCATGGACTTGATTGATTTCATGATCCTCCCCTTTAGTTGTAAGAAGTGAATTTGACTCTTAAGGGAGTGGATGTATATGCAAGTGCGTTCAATAATAGAGCATCGATCACCCTAAGAAATAAGTTGAAAGAAAAGCATAGGTGCGTCATTTGTGAATAAAGTTAGTATACCTACATATGAGAACAAAGAAGATGATTTTGACCACACATATTGACATTTCAATACGTATAAGGAGAATATCAATGTTAAAATTGTTAATGAAGATATAAAGATGACTTTTGAGAGAAAATGTTGGCAAAGCCTAGAACTGTGTTCCCTCTAGTCTCCATACTTTCATTGTAATTTTTTTTTTCTAATTTAGGATTTTAAAATAGGATAGCTGATGCTAAAAAAAAAACCCTTCTAAGGAAGACACTAGTGGTAGTTGAAATTTGATAGCTAACCAAACAATAAGAGGATTGAGGTTGATCTAAGCTATAAGTAAATGCTCCACTTTTCCTCATCCACTGCATATCTAGTATATCTATCTAGCGTATAAAATGTTTCTATATCTATCCTCATCATACCATATCAAGCATGCTCTATTTTCCTCATCATAACTTATCATACCTAGCAGATCAAATGTTTATATCCCTCTCCTCATCATACCATATCAAGCATGCTCTACTTTCCTCATCATACCTAGCACATCAAATGTTTTCTCCTCTCTCCTCATCATAGCATATCAGGTGGTTTGGTCTCTCTCTCTCTCTCTCTCTCTCTCTCTCTCTCTCACAACACACACACACACATGCGCGCGCGCACACACATTATGATTGCACTACTTGATAAAATAAGGGGCAGTGTTTCTGAAGTCGGGAATAAAATAAGTCCTTTTCTCCAAGCAAGGCAAAGTGACTTAAGCTACATTTAATCTAAAAACAAGCACAATAAAGCAAAAACACACTCACGTTCACTTGGGGAGCATCGCTTGCGGGAAGCAAAGCTCGCAGGGTGTGGAAGTGGCGAGTCAGTTGTCTTCGCCGAAAAGCCTCCGTAGCCACGGTTGATGCGGGTTTACGTGCTAATCGTTTGTGCGCTTCATCATTATGCGGCGTGGAGTAGAGGGCGGACATGCAGGCGCGAGCGAAAGCTTGGTGATCTTCGTCCACGTACTGAGGCTGGTAATTATAAGAGCCGTTGGATTCCTTGTTGAATGGACTGTGGTCTGCATTGAGATCTACAAGGAAGGCAGGGTTGGATATGGCGGAAGGTGATGGATTAGCAGGGCGATAAGCTTGTGGATCAGGAGGGGTAGCTGAAGCTAGGGCTTCAATAGAATCGGAGCCCAGATGAGCCGCCCAAGTGTGCAGAAGCTCGCCATGAACGTCTTGGAAGCTATAATCAGAAGCCATTATTTCAACAGCAATAATACAATACCAAGCTAGCTAGCCGAGCTTCATGCAAATGCCACAGAAGGCCAACTGCTGCGTAATTAAAAGCAAAGTCTCAATCGTCCCCCACCTTCTCCTTGCCTCTCAAAAACATTTAATGTTTGTGGCTTTGGTACACCCATTGATTATGGCTGCTGGTACACCCATTGATATGTCAATTGATTTCACACACAAGGGGCCATGTACCGCCCGCCCAGTACGGGTGTCCGGAAAATATGACTTCTTGTCGTGATCCTGCCACGCCCATGCCAATGAGATTCATTACCCGTTTGTAATGCCAACTACTTGAAGTACGTCAATTAACTTTTTGCCCAATTTACCTAAGCAAGGTGACCAAGGGCATTCTCTAAAGATTTTTTCACAAATGTAGCCTTTTCTTTTGAAGGGTAAATTTTCTCACACATTACCTTTTTTTGGGTTTAATGCCTCAAAAAGGATGGTGAAAGCTTCAAATTTGAGGTGCTTAATGTAAAAACCCCTTTGGTAGGCTTCTACATGGCCCAAGTGTTTCGGGGTAGAGGGGCAGGTGCTACTAGCGACGAATGGCCCAAGTGTTAATGGGGCAAAGGGGTTTGAGGTGCTTAATGTAAACCCCTTTGGTATAGGTTAGGTAGCCATACCACTTCTACATGGCCCAAGTGTTTTTGGAGTAGAGGGGTTAGTGCTACTAGCTAATGGCCCAAACGTTAATGGGGTAAAGGGGTTTTAAGTCCTTAATGCATCCCCCTTTAGTGTAAGTTACGTAGTCATACTACTTCTACATGGCCAAGTGTTTATGGGGTAAAGGGGTGCTACTAGCTAATGGCCCAAGTGTTAATGGGGTAAAGGGGTTTGAAGTAACTCCTTTGGTAGGTAAGGTATCCATCATACTTCTTCATAGCCCAAGTGTTTCTAGATAAAGGGGTTGGTGGCCCAAGTGTTATCTGCTACTAGCTAGTATACTTTTTTTGTGTGACATGCAATGGACAAGTGTAGAAGTGTGGAGGTGGTAACTCTTGGCATGATTTTTAATTTGTAGAAAAAGTGCATTGACTATATATATTCACTATTCACTCTATTAATTAATTGACCAGGCCCTAACGGGCCCTCTAGGGATTCACTCACACTAAAAGGGGATGTCACTTACGTGCATGAACCTCAAGAAAACCTCCTATATATGATGCACATAAGATGATAACACCCCCTATTTAAGCTTATAAGGATACCTTTAAAAATAACTATGTCATCCCCTTCCTTATATGTATATTTTTTCTCTAGCATTTACACACCCCCTCTCCTTAGATTAAAGCATGTTACTTTGAACCTTATTGAGCAAACATAAGTACTTCATGCGTACTGCCTCGGAGGATTCACCTAAAAATATGTAAGGATACCACATGAGTTCAAATGAAGGGGTTTTTTAATTCAAAATTTTAAGATGAATTTAAAGAAATACATTTAGAGAAGGGGTTTTTTTAATCAATTTTGAAAAAATACCTGTAAGTACATAAAGAAAAAGGGGTCATTTTATTCATGAAAAATTTACAAGTAAGAAGTTTTTTAAATAACCCTTAAGCGCACGTGATACATAGGGTTTCTTAACAGTACACCCCACCAAGAAATAGATGTTAAGTATTGCTCGAATGCTACCAAACCATTGCAAGAATTTTGTACAACTATGCTCATCAAAATTACTTTTGACATATCCTTAATGTTGCTATATAGGGCTCCATCTCCCCCCCTCCCCCCCCCCTCTCGGCCCCTCCCCCCTAACTTAAATTTAAGATTTAGTATTTACCTAAATACATGGCCTTACCCCTACCTTATAAACTTATGTCTCATTTCGAAAACCCCCCCCTCTTGTACACTCACGTGATATCATAAGTTTTTTAAGAGTGAATCCTCCGGGAACGGTCGTGGTTAATTAATTAAGACCTTAGGTGTCTTAAGCCCAAACAAGCAGGCACTGAGCGACAACGATGAACGTCCACCTCTCCCTTCTTATTCACACAGTTTCTCCTATGAATCGTCTTCATAGTAGAGAGAGAGAGAGAGAGAGAGAGAGAGAGAGAGAGAGAGAGAGGGAGAGAGCTTTGCATCACATGCACGAGAAAGAGATTGTCCACACAGGAGAGAGGGAGAGACAAAACATGAAACACAGCCTCCTCTTAAAAAAAATAAAAAACTACGCATAGACTTCATGAGACAGAGTATAGGAGATTAACCGTTCTGCTATACGACAAAAAAGACAAAGAGAGGCGTTTCATCGTCGTCGATCAAAGACACAAAGAGAGTGATTTATGTTTTCATTGGGGAGTGCTACCGTGACATGGAGCAGCAAGAAGCAACCCACAACTTCCTTGTTGAGCACAGAGGCAAAGTATAGAGAGGAGCTGCGGTGGCAGCATATGAGGTACTAGCTTGGTTACGCAAGATACTTGTTGCTGATTTGGGGTTGCATGTGGAGAGAAAGGTTGTCATACATTGTGACAATCTTAGCAGTATACAGTTGGCCAGGACCCAATTTTGCATGCGCAGACGAAACACATTAAGGTACATTAACACTTCATCAAGGAGAGAGTCTTGGTAGGTGACATCGACCTGGCCTACGTCAGCACACACAGAATCAGGTCACTAACATCTTCACAAAGGCCTTGGGAGTTATGAAGCTCCATAGATTTCAAGATATGCTTGGAGTTCATGACCTGGAGTTGAGCTTGAGGGGGAGTGTTGAGATGTCAAGCTCAACATGAGCTGACACTCATGAGGCACCTACATTACCATTCGACATTTATATCACTGGTAGGTTTGGTAGTTGGCACCGACATATCTCCGCTAGAGATTCTACAGCTGGACTACACCAACTAGTCCACATCTACTCACTCCTCTTAGTGTGTTCACATTATGGACCGCTTGTATATACTCTATTATGTGTGTTAGTCACTTTATCTTCTTTTGTAAAACTTTTTTGTTGTGTAGAGAAGAAGAAGAATTTTCAGCCTCTCACCTTGTGTGTTCTCTTCTGGGGTTTGTGTGAGTGTGTGTGTGTGCTTGCTTGCAAGAGCTTAAGCTCTCTTCCCCCTTACATCTTTAAATTATGAACTTGCACTATATATGCCATTTCAGAGGTGCATTATGATTGGATCCATGAGATACAAGAGGAGTATTTGGTGGACGACATGGCTGGTTCAATGTTTCAAAAATTATAGCAAGGATTATGTGATGAATAACCACATTTTGAGGTGCACAAATGGGTTTCTTTCGTAGTACAAGGAAAAGGTCTATTTGGTCCTTCACTCATCCTTCAAGCTGAAAATCCTACAAGATATGCATTCTTCACCAATGGTAGGTTATTTGGAGTCTTACCAAACCCCAAGCAACCATTTCCAAGCTATTTGAAAATTAGAGCGAAACTTAGCAACAAATCCCAAAAAATTAGAAGTTTCTCGATAAACTTTTACAACAAAAAACAATGAAAAGTGAGCACAAGACATGAGTAGCACATTAGAAGATCACATCAATCACCATAAAAAAATGAAATACCACCCCAACTATAATTTTTTGATTGCACGAAACAATACCCAACAATATCTGCATTAATCAAGACTGACCGTATCAAAATCGCCAATCATGGCTCCCAACAAGCAAACAAAAAAACCATGTGTTGCATTGTCCACTACATACACCAAAACAAATCAAGTTAAGTCACACTCATTATCTATAAAAACATGACGAGCGTGATGTCGATCTTCATGGTCCTTCCCAAAACGTGCATCTCCAGTGATGGTTCTTGCCATTGCTTTGGCATACTTTGACAGAACACTTTGGATAGAAAATTATAAAGAATAAAAATTGTTTGGTTTTTGCAAATTCACATGTGTTTAAGTATGTTTGTGTATTGTAGATCAAACTTGAATGTTCCTGTCTTGAAGAAGCATATGCATGAAGGCAACCAAAATAACAAAGTAGGATCCTCAAGCATTGACCTAATGCAAAACACCACTAAATCCATAACAAAATAGAGTGAAAGTAGTGCCAAGCACATCAAAAAAATAAAGTCAAATAAATGTAGCACTGAATAAGTCTAGATGCTCACTAATCATATGGATTCCATCCCACATGCTCATCAATATCATCATCCCAATCATGTGAACTGCTAGCCTCCCCCTGGCGTCCTTACCTCCTCCTAGCTAGAGGCAATGGCTATGCCTATAAAGACATAAGACCTCGTTAGAGTCCATCGAAGCGCATAAACGACTAGACCTCAAACATGCCTTAAGTAGAGGAGCTGTGCCACAACTCAAGGCAAACACCATCAGAGTGATCGAACAACTCCAAATACCTTGCAATCAAAGTAACACTATGCTCCAAAACACGACGGATATCCACACCCCCGACGTCCCTAGCATGAGAGACACATCTGGCAAGTAATGGTATACCACCGAATCCATAAGATACATATGAAGCGCCTCGAAAAGAGGTGCACTCTCCAAGCAGTAAATTGTAGGAATCATACCTCTGTGCGAATTGCAAGAGCATAGAAGACGTATATTTGCAATAGGTTGACAACAACCAAATGAGGCAAGAAAAATCATATATATTGAACAAATTTCCCTGGAACCACCACTAAACACACTACCTTTGTCTGGAAACCACCAGTCTCATAGTATCCATAGGATGAGTGATGCATGACAATAACACGGTGCCAAATCTCCAAATTTGATACATGGTAATAGCTCTCAACTCAACCCACTATCTCTCCTATAAAACATAACATAACTTTTATCAACCAAATCGCAAGACAAAAGTAAATTCTTATTATCTTCTAACACATGGAATATTACCTCCCATTGATGCCATAATCAACAACCCACTAGAATCACCAAGAGTCATGCAGCCAAACCCACTCCATACCAGACATGGTCCTCAGATACTGTATCCCATAGAAGCCTAGAGTTGGTGACACCATGTAACACTCCACCGAAAGGGAGGTCCAAAAATATCAAATCAGCCACCCAAGAAACTGATCTCCCTTTTCTTGCATATTGTCTACCCTTGGGTGAGGAATTTTGTATGTACTCATGAACTATGGTGTAAGATTAATTCTTTGTGCCATTTATAAAACCCTTGCCAATAGCAATATAATCCCCAACAATGTCCAAACACTTTGGACTATCCCCACATGACACATCCGAAACTGGCACATCTGGCTAGTAGGCATATGTTATCATTCTTTTAGAAATGATCAAGGTTGTTTAGCCGTGAAGGCCCTCATCTTGAAAACAATCCAAAGAAAGATTTAATGTCAAACAACTTTCCTTATTAGAAAGCCAAAATCATAACTTGACATAATGTAGTATCAACACAACAAAAAGAATATCCCAAGCTCAATTTTAGAGAGGTTCGAAAAGAGTTACCATCATCATGAGTATCCTCAATATTCATGTCTATCTCTGCATCCAATAAGTCCGCCCTTGGCTGCTCTTCCACAACTTTGTCTTTGTCTTACACATGAAAAATAAAGCAATGAGCAACTCAAGACAATGAGTAATAGTTAGTAGATGCTTACATTGATAAAGAACACGACTTAACTATCCTTTGTGTAGGTCTCTTTTTCTCCATCTCCTCATCAACCACCTTCTCCACATTGAGAGGATTCCCAAGCTTGAGATGCTGTGGAGATCTTTCTCCCACTCTAAAACATGACCTTTCTCAAGGTCAATTCACCAAGGGAACATCTCCATCTCCCACTTGGACAACCTATGCATAGTTTGGGAATACATACACAAAGCCTCATTATCTAGAGCCAACCATTTATTTGCTCTTACAGGCATGACAACCAAATGACCCCTTTCTTTCCAAAACACAAGATATCTGAAAACATTGAAAATCAACATATGATTGAGAAAGCATCTTTGAGTTAGAAAGAATGTAGCATTTTCTTAAGAACATTTCCAACACCACTTGCAAAAACAATCAACTTGTAAGTCAACCTTTGGGTAGCCATCTGGACCATGTCTGTGAGATTCCTCCCCAACCTCTCAGGATGTCCAATATCTTTCCCTCTAAATCAAATCCCTCTTCAAAAATGTTAAAGATCTTGTTTCGACCTGTTCTGGCGTAGAGAGAGAAAATATTCTAGAGAGAAAATATTCTAGAGAGAGATTATTCAGATTTTAGATATTTTTGGATGGAAAAATATATCTTCTTATTAAAATAAATTCCCCCGAAACAGAAGTTCAAAAAGATTTTCAGAAGGTGCATTAGAAATCAATTATAATCTGTTCAAAAGGACTTATCCTAGGGGTCCAGATTTTTAAAAAATTTTAAATTAAGGTTCTAAGGGGCCAATCAAACTCATCCAAATGTATGGAGGAGATAAACGAAGAAATAAAGAAAATCACCCTAAAAATAAGTAAATACTCACATAAGATGAAGACTTGACTAAGGACAAGGATATTAGTTAAAAACGAAGAGATATTTAGTGAAATGATGCATTTTTGACACCTCAGTGTGGGGGGATTCCCCTCACGAAGGAGGTGCCTATTTCACATGTGTGGTTGAGTTTTAAACTCACAAATAATGAGACATTTTTATCTCTTCTCTCTCCTGCTTCAACTAGATCCAAAAAGTGAGCTAAACTGACCTAAAAATGGTCACAAATTGACCAAAATGATCTGAAAAATTCTAGAATCAATTTTCTTGGTTAGAGGCTCACTTTTTCCTATAAATAGAAGCCTCCCCCTTTGTTAAAGCTTAATAGTGTTTTATGCACTGTTACTCTGCTCCACCCGAGAGCCAAGAACTATGAATTTCCTAATAATTCATTAGTTTTTGACCTTTCCCTCTTCTAAATAATTGGTGGCCACTCTTGTTGCAAACAAGAGTAGATCCCTCAAACCATCAAGCCAAAGGAAAGCTCTCAGAAATTTATGTAAGTTAGAAATCTTACTTTTTCTTTATTCTTTTAATGGTTTTCTAATTTTTATTATCTTTAAAATGATAATCTGAAGCTATGCCTTGCTGGAAAGGCTTTCCCCCTCTCTCATTCTTAAATTCAGTCCTTTTTTTATCCTAGTTAAGTAATCTAACTGTTGGAATTAAACTTTTCATATTGTTTCTCTTTTAAAAGTCAAATTTGATTAGTTTAGAGTGCTTAAAACCAATTGGGGATAATTTTTAGTAATTTTAAGTTAGAAAAATTTTAAAAATGGTCAGCCATACAAAGGAGGTTATGGTAAAAATTTTTAAAAATTGGTGAAATAAGTTTTATCTTTTACTATCCAAAAAGAGTAATCCCCACCAATTGTGGATTCTAAAAGTGTAATTTTGATTTTATGCATAGGAAGATGCATAAAGAAATTTATTTTGATTTCAAAAGAGTTATTCTCATCAATTTTTATTTTATGCATAGGAAGATGCATAAAGAAATTTATTCTTATTTCAAAAGAGTTATTTTCATCAATTTTTATTTTATGCTTTGGAAGATGCATAAAGAAATTTATTTTTATTTCAAAAGAGTTATTTTCATCAATTTTTATTTTATGCTTAGAAAGATGCATAAAGAAATTTATTTTTATTTCAAAAGATTTGTTCTCATCAATTTTCATTTTATGCATAGGAAGATGCATAAAGAAAATTTTTTTTATTTCAAAAGAGTTATTCTCATTAATTTTTATTTTATGCATAGGAAGATGCATAAAGAATTTTTTTTTATTTCAAAAGAGCTATCCTAATTAATTTTCATTTTATGCATATGCATAGGAAGATGTATAAAGAAATTTATTTTTATTTCAAAAGAGCTATTCTCATCAATTTTTATTTTATGCATAGGAAGATGCATAAAGAAATTTATTTTTATTCCAAAAGAGTTATTTTCTTAAATTTTCATTTTATGCATGAATAGATGCACAAAGAAATTATTTTTATTCCAAAATAGTTATTCTCATCAATTTTGATTTTATGCATAGAAAGATGCATAAAGAAATTTCTTTTTAATTCAAAAGAGTTATTCTCCTAAAAATTGAAATTATGCATAAATAGATGTGTAAAGAATCTTTATATCAAAAATAAAGATTCTCTTGCATTCTAAGAATAGATGTGATGAGATGTGATGCGAATCAAATAGATGAGAATGAATGGATGGATAGATGTGATGAGAATGAGAGGTAAATAGATGTGATGAGATGGGATGCGAATCAGATAGATAGGACTGAATGGATGGATGGATGTGATGAGAATAGGAGTGACGAGAATGTGAGGTGAATACATGTGATGAGAAGTCATGTGAATCTGATAGATGGGAATGAATGGATAGATGGATGTGGATGTATGTGAAGAATAGAAGTGGATGGATGGATGGATGGATGTGGATGTATGTGAAGAATAGAAGTGGATGTATGTTAAAGAATGGATGTGGATGTGTGTATGTGAAAGGATAGATTTGAATGTGTATGTGATAAGTATGGATGTGGATGTACGTGAAAGGATAGATGTGGATGTGTATGTGATAAGTATGGATGTGGATGTATGTGAAAGGATAGATGTGGATGTGTATGTGATAAGTATGGATGTGGATGTATGTGGGAGAATATATGTGGATGTAAATGTGATGGATATGAACGAGAATTGAAGCGATGAGATGTGATGTAAATTGGATAGATATGAATGATAATGGATGTGAATGAATGATATAGGATGTGAATGAATGTGATAGCATATAAATCGGGATGTGAATGAATGATAAGGGATGTGAATGGATGTGATGTGATGTGAATCAAGATGTGAATGAATGATATACGATGTGAATGAATAATAAGGGATGTGAATGGATGTGATGTGATGTGAATGAGGTGGATTGATGTGTGGATAATGTGGAATGATGTGCATAGATGTTTGAATAATGTGGATTGACATGTGGATTGATGTGGTGGGATGTATGGATGATGTGGATTGATGTGTGGATGATGCGATTAGATGTGATTTGATGTAGGAATGATGTGATGTGATAGGGATCGATGATGAAAATAAAATTGTGGTAAGATGAAAAAAAGATGGGGTCTAGTGTGAAAGGATGCGAAGTAATGAGAAAAGATGGGAATATTGTTGGAATTGTATTTGTTTGTGAAATTTGATTTTAAATGACTGTTTTATGTCAAGAATGCTGGGGAAGCATTTTGACCATCTTGTGAATGAGGTCGTAGAGACCTATCTGTTAAAGTTGCAACTGATGAGACGAAGAGTCATCGGAGGACGTCTCGCGTAGCAAGGTCGGCCGAGGTCTTGACTAGCCTTGGTTTGATTAAATGGTGAGCTTCCGATGGTACAGTGGATGAGGGACCAAGGAAGCAACTATTGAGTGAACGCTAGGTGACCTGCGAGGAAGGATCCTAGAGGGTGCTGACCATACGGTGCTCGGGCTCTCTGCTCCACCCCAGAGCTAAGAACTATGAATTTCTTAATAATTCATTAGTTTTTGACCTTTCCCTCTTCTAAAGAATTGGCCACTCTTGTTGCAAACAAGAGTAGATCCCTCAAACCATCAAAGCCAAAGGAAAGCTCTCAGAAATTTATGTAAGTTAGAAATCTTACTTTTTCTTTATTCTTTTAATAGTTTTCTAATTTTTGTTATCTTTAAAATGATTATCTGAAGCTATGCCTTGCTCGAAAGGCCTTCCCCCTCTCTCATTCCCCCTCTCTCATTCTTAAATTCAAGCCTTCTTTATCCTAGTTAAGTAATCTAACTGTTGGAATTAAACTTTTCACATTGTTTCTCTTTTAAAAGTAAAATTTGATTAGAGTGCTTAAAACCAATTGGGGATAATTTTTAGTAATTTTAAGTTAAGAAAAATTAAAAAATGGTCAGCCATACAAAGGAGGTTATGGCGAACTTTTCTAAAAATTGGTGAAATAAGTTTTATCTTTTACTATCCAAAAAGAGTAATCCCCACCAAATTATGCTCTTACATCCATAGAGCTCTTATTTATAAGAGCCCTAATGGCCTCACCCACGGATATCGAGACAAGTGACTAATCTATTGGTTCTTCCAAAGCCGAACTCAAAAAAACTTCCCTTGCCCGGAAAGCATGGGTGATTCCTCCAGGATAACTTTTCTCTAACGTAGTCAAAAGCCTGAACTAACTGAATTGATCTAACCAAACTCGTAAGTCCCATAATCAAATCAGGGAAAAGATTGTACTTGGATCATAGAGACCAACGCTTTTTTCCTCATTGAGAGGCACAATCGTTGATTCTTTTCCATAGAACAATTTTTATCCAAGATTTACCTCATCTATCATACTATACAGAAATTGAGTCTCGATTTACGGATCCATCAGTCCAGCCTAACCCCATCCAATCCCATGGGTTAGCCAACTGCCCAACCACTGTAGTGATGGGATCCAATTAGGAATTTGGTTAGGTTCCGAGTACCAGGGAAAAGAGTCCCCAGGCTCCCTAATCGGATATTCATCCAAACATAAAACTAGTCACACCACTTACACACCCAATATGAACTTGCCTTTTTCATAGATTCAACAGTCTTTAAAACAATCCTTTAATGAAGCCATAGTGTTACTGATCATAACATGTGTGGTAGCTTGGTTGAGAAAGCTACTTGCAGATTTGGGTCTATGAATGGATAGACAAGTTATCATTTTTTGTGACAACATTAGTAGTATACAGTTGGCCAGGAACCCAGTTTTTCATGCTCGCACGAAGCATATAGAGGTCCACTACCATTTTATCAGAGAGAAGGTTTTGGCAGGAGACATTGACCTTGTTTATGTCAGCACACAGGATCAGGTCGCTGACATCTTCACCAAAGCATTGGGTACAGAGAAGCTCCACAGATTCAGGGCTTTGCTTGGTGTACATGAGATGGAGTTGAGCTCAAGGGGGAGTGTTGAGATATCGAGCTCATCTAGTGAGCCGGTGGACACTGATGACCCGCCTGGGGGATAGGCCCCACACTTACACCACTGACATGGTTGGTGAGATCATGGGTGATATACGGCCAGTGGGATGACAGGCTATGTGACAGCCATTCTAGTGAGCTCAAGGGGGAGTGTTGAGATATCGAGCTCATCTAGTGAGCCGGTGGACATTGATGACCCGCCTGGGGGATAGGCCCCACACTTACACCACTGACATGGTTGGTGAGATCATGGGTGATATACGGCCAGTGGGATGACAGGCTATGTGGCATAGTTATAGCACTAGCTCATTTAGTTGGGTTCACACTATAGAGAACCCTAGTATATATTTAGTTGAGTACCTTTTCATATGTGTGTATTGTTATCTTTGTATATGGTGTGTTGAGTGTTGAGTGAAGAAGAAGTAGATTTTGAGTCTCTCACCTTGTGTGTTCTCTTTTAGGGTTTTGTGAGTGTGTGTGTGCTTGCAGGAGCTGAAGCTCTCTTCTCCCCTGCATCTTTTTACCATCTTCTTCCCTTCTCTCTCATATCTCCTTTTCTCCTAGGTGTTTTTTTCTCATGATAAAGACACCTCTATTCTCTTCTTTCTTTCACCTCTTTTTCCCATCTTCTTCCCTTCTCTCTCATATCTCTTCTTCTCTCAGGTGTTTTTCTAATGATAAAAACACTTAGATATTCTCTTCTTTCTTTCACCTCTATTACTATACCATGCACTAGATTTATCCTCTCTTTCTTAGCTCCCATCATGCCTAGGAGACCTTTGAGCTCTTCTAGAACATCTTCTAGCTTTGTACCACCCTTCATCCATCCCTCAAAGCTCTTTAATGACACATTTGATTGAGCTAGTTCAAAATTTATCAACTCTTTAATGACACATTTGATTGAGCTAGTTCAAAATTTATCAACTGTAATATCACTTTTAAAGTTGATACCCATTTATTGTCTCACTACCCCTCTACATCCCTCTCATCTACAAAACCTTTTCAAAGCTCTTAACACCCCTCACTCCCCTTCTAGATTTACAACACCCATGTATGCTCTTCAGGAAAGGAAGTATCCTTTTCGCTTCTCTAACACGTATTTTCTATCTCTATACCATTAAATCTTGCACAATGCCTTCTCGACTAACATTAGAAGAAGATCCATCATTGGATCCATGTGATCAAGCAATATTTAAGGTAATGAAGGATAATGAGTTTCTATTTATTTGGGCAAGATGATGTGGGTCACCATGCAATCTTCAATGAAAGGGGCACATAGATTTTGAGAAGATTTGCCTCATCCCTCAGGCTAGGATGAATGATTAAAAAAATTCTCAAGGATAGAAAGCAACTTGATAAGAATAGAAAGCAACTCAATAAGGGTAGGATTCTTGATTTTGAAATTTGTAAGGATAGAAAGCAACTCGATAAATTCAAATGGACTCCCTAACTAGCTATAACCAATGATGAAAACCATAGCATGGAGACTATCTACTTGCTAGTCTCATAAGATTTATATAGTGTTATGCCTAGAAAGGGATGCGAAGGTTAAAATCCATCACTTGGATGGACTCCCTAACTAACTAACCACTCATGAAAAACCATAGCACGGAGACTATTGTCCTTTTAGCCATATGTAATTGGAGAAAGGGAACTCCCCCTGGTTTGTAATTGGAGAAAGGGAACTCCCCCTGGTTTGTGGAATGTTTCAAGAGGCACTTGAGTTTGAATGCCATTATTCATGTGTGAAAACCACAGCATGGAGACTATCTACCTACTAGTCATAAGATTTACGTAGTGTTATGTGCCTAGAAAGGCATGTCTTGGGATGCGAAGGTTAAAATCCATCACTTGGATGGAATCCCTAACTAACTAATCACTCATGAAAAACCATAGCATGGAGACTATTTTGCCGCTAGCCATACGTAATTGGAGAAACTCCCCCTAGTTTGTCAAATGTTTCTGAGTGTGAATGTTATTATTCATGTGTGACCAACCCTCTGTAAGAAATAGGTGGTATGTATGCAGTACCACAAATGGGTGAGTCAGCCCTCCGTGAAATAGTTTTATGTATGCAATACCAAACTGCGAGTCAACTCCCAGATGTGCAACCTATGGATCACGGAATGGACTTTATAGGGATTGACTTTAATATAAGTAGAGCATAGTTGCCCAATCTTTAGATATCAAGGGTTTGCTGGCTCATATGAGTGAAAGATCTTGCTATAATGTACTCCAAAAATAAGCAAAAAAAGTTGAGTATGAGATAATGCCCCTTGGCATGAATAGATATGAGGAAAGGGAGATAGATGATAATGTCATGTTCTATAAATAGACACTTACAAGCATCCCCGATATAGAGGTAGATGATAATGTGATGTTCTATAAATAGACACATAGAAGAATCCCTGATAGGTGTGCTACACCTAGCAAAAAAAAAACAAATCATGGTGGGATAAGTGATGAATTAGGAGAATACAATTGTCAAACTATAAAATTTTTCCACCAAATCTCATATGACGAGACAATTGGAGTAAGAGAATTAGGAGAATATAGTTGATAGGCTAGGAAATTTTCCCAATAAATCTCATATGAGACAACGGGAGTAAGTTTTGGGGCTAGCTACTTTTATAGCATCTAGTTTTTCTTCTGATATCCCCCAAAACCACTTTAATATCTAAATAATAATACTCAATCTTGGTCAACTTGTGTATATGGCACATATCTACACACGAGGCCCTCCTTATAGCCCAATTAATACTCCATAATGGTTACCGTGTGATGGTTTAGGATGATGGTAATATTTTTGGAGTACACCTAGTCTAATAAGGTATACATATGATTACTTTTGGCCTCCCCTCAAAACCACTTTGCCTATGTTAAGATTTAGTAAGAGCTTGAATGCATAGGGGGGAGCATGAGTGTAATGAAGGGAGCCTGGTCTTGGACATAAGGGAAGCCCATGGGCATGGATATGGCCATGCAAGTATAGAGGTCCAACATTAATAAGTGTGAAAAGGTGGGCAAGTATATAAGTGAACAAATTGTAACCAGGGGCATCTAATCATTTGACTAATCAAATCATACTTTCTTGGAGCTCCAAGCTTCCATGGCTATGGTACTCCCTTGAGTGCATGTCGTACTCCATTATGAGTGCACTCTCTCTCTCTCTCTCTCTCTCTCTCTCTCTCTCTCTCTCTCCAGCATTACAGTGGTATCACAGTCATGCCTTTGATCTATTCCCATCTTAGATTCAAGAAAATTTGGGAGATTCTTGGAATTCTTGACTTTCTTGATCTTTCTTGAGTTTCTTGAAATTTTTCTTTACTTTCTTGATTTCTTGATCAAAAAATGGGTATGGAGATTATGGGACAATGGAAATTTGTTTGATTTTTGGATTGTTTCTAAGCTTTTGGGGGCTATGGGTCACTATGGGCCAAAATGTGAGGTAGCCGCTCCAAATTTGAATGGAGGACCAAAATTGGGGGAAATGTACTAATCTTGATTAATGATACTAATCAAACTAGTTTTAAGTAATCTCCTTCTTGTGTGCAAGTTTTCCATAGTCATTTTGCATGCATTTCAAGCTTCTCTTGGTTGCCATTCTTTGGGGCTATCATAGAGCTAGTCTTGAGCATCACATAGAGCTAGTCTTGAGCATCACATAGAACCCTAGAATGTGAGAGGAGGCCGTTATTCCTGTTTCATGGGTCTGCCACCATTTGTTGTAGTTTTCTGGAGATTTGAGTGCCAAATCAAGGCTATTTAGTTCCATTGAAGCTCTATTAGGGTTGTAGAAGTCATTTACCAACTCTATGGTCACGAGGAGAGAAAAATGGCGTCGATTTTCACCATGCTACTATCTACGACTCTGTGCACAGCATCGTCCATAGGAGATCTTCTTTGAAGACATTATGCGTGGTGCTTCAACAAGTGTGTCCATGGTAGTGATCTACAACAAATATGGTGCTTCTTTCATTCGTCCTACTATGCATGTGTTGAAATTTTGGAAGCTACATTTTGATTAAGCGTGGAAGCTATCTATAGCATGTATGGTTTTCTTCTACGTTTTCCATTGTGCACATTTTAAATTTTTGAGGCTTCGTTTTAGCTCCTTGAATGGCATTTCTTCAAGCTTGGAATGCCATTTCTTCAAGCTCCTTGAATGTGATTTCAACTCCTTTGAATTCCTTGGCATATTAGAGTTTCTAATTGCCATTTGGATGATTCTCTTAGACATAATGATGGTTATGAAGTGAAGGCAAAGGTTTGAAGTGTTGTCCATGAAAACAATGGTATGTGATTTCATATTAGTGCCAAAACTTGGAATAAAGCAAGTGCATGCATGTGCCTATGATTGCATTAACCTTGGGAGCCTTTACTTTGGGTAATTCGTGGACCTTTTGATTCACATGGTGTTGGATGCTATTTGGATGTTTTTTGGATATGATTTGGTGTATTGGAGCTACTATGATGATTGGAGGAAAGCATGAGTGCATGCTCATTTTGTAATTGATAATATGAAAATAGCATGAGTCATGATAAACACATTGTGAGTGCTCCTACCCTATCTTTTGAAGTTACATCCACATACAACTCACTTGTATTCTCACTTCAATTTCCTAGCATCTAGTATGCTTGTGAGGGTAGCTCGGGCATTGGAGGAGAGGCCCGGGGGGAGCATGGCATGAACTCTCCTTGTCGCGTGAGTTCTTTTGGAAAAGCGGCAAGGAGGGGGATTAGGTACATTGGATGTGAAGACTTGGCCCCAACTTGTGCTTATATTCGGACTAGGTACGAGGGTGGGAAGGCTTGGCCGGGAGATCGGCAAGCATAAAGCGCTCCTTTGACACACAACTTGACTACACTGCAAGCATGCCAAGGATATGGAAGCCAAATGTTACTTGATTGAGCATGCCATTGACACTTGGTGGTGTTTAAAGTACAAGAGTTGCATGGGCAAGTGTATGCTTTTGGTGGTGATTACTTGGGACATTATGTCATGATTGGACATTGAGCGAATGCTAGTGGATTATGATTGAGATTTGGTCCGTATTGTGGGGAGATTATGGCAACATTTTTGTGATTTTCCTACACTTTGTAGTGAATACAAAAGTGTAATTCATTCCTAAACCATTCAAGATCTCTCAAGGGCATTGGGAAGCCTTAAACAGGCATTTTAAGACACATCTAACAAGCCATCAAGTGGTTGATTTGGACACCGTTTTAGGGTATAAAGGGGACTAGTTTGGTCTAACTGAAAGTTCCAATTCAGCCCAAAACAGTGTGGAGGACTAAATTCAAGATGTTTACATAGACTAAGAGCACTCCTAAGAGCTTCCAAATGAGTCAACGATCTCCCAATTTTGTTACTGTTTGGGTGGTCAACCTCACCTATGTTAACTTTTAGCTAAAAGTTAAAATAGAGAGGTATAGGCATTCTCAAAGTGGTGATTCAAGATGATAGGAGTGTTCCTCTCATCAAGACAAACACGACAAACTAAAGAACTGAAAATTTGGTTGTTGTTTGCTCTATTGACCACTTGGTAGCATGGGAAAACATGGAAGGCCATCGAAAGCTCAAGCATAAGTGCCCGTGGAAGGGAACCAAGTTCAAGATGATTCCAATGAGATGGTTTGTGATGGCATGGTACTTGTGGTTGACACTCCATTGGGTGAAGATCCACATGGTCAAAATGTGGCACCACATTCTATTTTTTAACATGGGAAAAACTCAAGGGCAATGCAACAAGAAAGGGTACCTCTACATGACATTAGTGGAAAAATAGTGAATGAAGGCATAACGGTGCACACTAGTGGATATGATCAAATCTCATTTGGAAACATCACTTTGGATATGTTAAGGATTGCTCTCACCGATGCAATCAAGGATGCACAAAGAGATGTCCAAAATGAGGTGCTTTACATTAGTAGTGAGCTTGTGCGTCAAGGCAATGAGAATGCCAAGTTGATGCATCAAATGGTGGACAAGATGGATGAAATGTTTGCTCTTGAAGACCGGATTTTAGGTGTACAAAAAGGGGTGTGGACAGATTTGACCATGCACCAAATCCACATGGGAATCTTGGTGGTATGAAAGGAAAGTCAAGAGACCATCAAAGTGGGCATCCTTAACAAGATGGAGATGTACTTTGCATTGTATCCCAATGAAGAGGAAGACAAAGTACATTTTTTCGTGTTGCATTTGGAAGATTATGCCCATTCATGGTGGTGGTTTACTCAACATGAGGGTATGCATTTTGATATTTGGGAGGCATTCAAGGATGCCATGTTTCAAAACTTCACATCTCCATTGGAGCGAGCTCAATTGGTGGGACAATGGTATGATTTGGAGCAAAAGGGAAGTTCTGTCAAGGAGTATAGTAACCAATTTAGGAAGCTTTTCATGTTTGTTGCAGGAATGAATGAGTACAACAAGATGGTGAAATACATACATGTATTGCAAGCATCACTTGGAGATGATGTGAAGGCTCAAATACCTCAAACTTTACAAGATGCCATTTATTATGCGGAGGTCTTTGAATCTAAGAATAAGGTGGGTGTTGCAAATAGATGTTATGCGGGGTCAACTAAGCCATCTACTTTTAGCCCAAATGCAGTAAAATGGCCAACTTCTACCTCTTCAACACCTTATGTACCTTGTGTAAGCTTCACTCCAACTTCTTCTCCCATTCAACAATATCCTAGTGTGTATGGACAGCCAAGAAATGTGAAATGGAGTGCTTGTATGATCAAACCTCCTCTCAAAAGTGATGTTAAATCCTCTTCCCTTAAAGGAAAAGTATGATCAAACCTCCTCTCAAAAGTGATGTTCAATCCTCTTCCCTTAAAGGAAAAGTGATGTTAAATCCTCTTCCCTTAAAGGAAAAGTGATTAAGCAATTGTCACACAAGAAAAGATGGATGAGAAGAGGAAGAAGGGGATTTGCTTCCTTTATAATGAGAAATGGAATCCTGAGCATAAAACGATTTGCAAGGCAAAGGAGGTATAGGCTAACGTGATCTTTGAGGTGGTTGAAGATGAAGAGGAACCATTGGATTACATAGATGAGGCATAATTTCAAGATTGTGTTAATGATGTGATAGAAGAGCCTCCTCTTGACCCTTTCTCAAGAGTTTCCATTTGATCCGGGTGGAGAGGATTGGGTAGAAGTTGAAGTAAAAGAAAGGACAGCCATGCAATGTGCCATTTCACAAGAAGCTAAAGCAGGATGCAAAGGTTTCAATACTTTAAGGCTCATGGGAAAGATTGGGGGTAGATCCATTCACATACTTGTTGATTCAGGATGCACACATAGTTTTGTGAACTCTAAATCAATAAATTCTTTGAAACTATGCCCATGGGAGATGATGAAGCCTTTGAAAGTGGAGGTTGCAAATGGACAGCATGAGCTGAGTAAGAGTTGGGTTGCAATAAGCATTTCTTTGTCTTTCAATTATGCCTATGATGCCCGTTTGATTGTGCTTGACATGGGACCCATTGGTATCGTGCTTGGATACAATTGGTTGCACACTTTGGGCACTTTTTCAATAGACTTGAAGCACATGAAATTGTGGTTTATGCATGAAGGCAAAGGGCTATGTTTGGATGGAATTTGCAGTTATGCTTTAACCTTGGTGTCTACGAAGAGAATTACGAGAGAGTTGAAGAGCTTATGCCTTGTTTACATGCTACAACTCACTTGTCAAGAAGAGGACAATGGACTTCAAATACATGATGAAGGGATGGTTACTTGATAAGTCGACCATGCCATAGAGCTTGATAAGGATGTAAAACCAATCAATAAGCCTTCTCATAGGCTTTCAAAGGTTAAGCGAGAATAGGTGGCAAAGCAAGTGGAAGAGCTTTTGGAAATGGGATTCATACAGCCAATCCAATCACCCTTCGCCTCACCCGTTTTGTTGGTGAAGAAGAAGGATAGATATTATAGAATGTGCATCAATTCCAAGATCACTATAAAGAATCAATATCCCATTCCAACAAGGATTGATGATTTACTTGCTGAATTAAAAGGAGAAAAATATTTCTCTAAGATAGATCTCAAGTCCGAGTAGTATCATCAAATAAGGAAGAAAGATGGTTATGAGTTTAAGATGGCATTCCAGACTGAACGGGGTCTATTTCAATTCGTGGTTATGCCTTTTGGATTATCAAATGCCTCGGCTACATTTCAAGCTCTCATGAACAAAGTTTTGAAGCCATTCCTCTATAAATCAGTTTTGGTCTTCTTTGATGACATACTTGTGTATAGCAAGTCAAGGGAAGGGCACTTGATGCATGTGGAGCAAGCGTTGAAGGTGTTGAGAGAGCACAAGTTGTTCGCCAAGAAATGCAAGTGCACTTTATGTCACAAGAAGTGGAATATTTGGGTCACATTGTGAGAAATGATCGTATTAATATGGATCCCAAGAAGGTACAATGTGTGAAAGAGTGGCCTACACCCACCAACACTACTTAACTAAGGGGATTTTTGGGATTATCATCCTTTCATATAGGAGGTTCATATGCCATTATGCTCACATGGCAGCCCCACTTACCAATAGCTTAAGAGCGAAGCATTTTTTGGGACATTGTGGTGGCCTATAAGAGCTTCCAAGAGCTCAAGCAAGCACTAATTTCATCTCCAATATTGGTTTGCCCTAATTTTTCTAAGCCTTTCACTATACGGGCTGATGCAAGTAAGAAAGGAATTAGTGCCGTGCTATATCAAGAGCATGAAGTGATTGCTTATGAGAGTAGAAATCTCACCGAGAGAAGGAGAGGGAGCTTCATGTTGTGATCAAGAAATGTTTGCCATTTTGCATGCCGTAAAGAAGTAGTATCACTATTTGTATGGTGGGCATTTCAAAGTAAGAACGTACTCCAACTCTTCCTCACCCAACAAAACCTTTATCCAAAGCAAAAGAGATGGCTTTCTACCTTGCAAAATCATTAGGCAAAATATGGATTCTCATTTTTGCCCCTTAAGGATTTCCACACCTCCTCTCTCTGGAGAAATGGGCTCATGGTGAAATGTTTGCAAATCAACTCAAAAGTGAGCGGAGTTTGGACATTTGGAATCTACTCTTTGAGACCTTTCCAATGATATATAGCATGATAAGCAATCTTGAGTATTCAAGAAGTTCCCAAATTGGTGATTATGTGGCATGTAAACTCTGCTCACTTTTGAGTCTATTTGAAAAAATTTCACCATGAGCCCATTTTTTCTAGAGAGAGGAGGTGTGGAAATCCTTAAGGGAAAAAAATGAGAGTCCATATTTCACCTAATGTATGCTTTTGAGATCTCTTACACGACGAGAAAGGACAATGTTGTTGGTAGATTCACTTTCCAGGATATGAATTGTTGAGATGTCATGCTCAACATGAGCTGACACTCACAAGGTGCCTGCATGACCGTTTAACATTTATATCACTGGTGGGTTTGGTAGCTAGCACTGACATATCTTTGCCAGAGATTCTACAAACTGGACTACATCGACTAGTCCACATCTACCCACTCCTCTTAGCATGTTCACATTATGGACTGCTTGTATATACTCTATTATGTGTGTTAGTCACTTTATCTTCTTTGTAAACCTCTTTTGTTGTGTGAAGAAGAAGAATAATTTTCAGCCTCTCACTTTGTGTGTTCTCTTCTAGGGTTTGTGTGAGTGTGTGTATTCTTGCAAGAGCTCCAGCTCTCTTCCCTCCTACATCTTTTCATGGTATGAGATCCTAGTTCATGCTAAGGGCTAAGTGGCAAGCAAGAGAAGCATAGAAAGCGGTATGAGGGTAAGAGCTTCATCTACTCTTCCCCCTTTGTGACCCTTGTCGGGAGCTCGTCGGGAGGCACCGGCAAACGAACTAAGATTGAGGAGATTTTTTCGCAAGAGCAAAGCTACAAGGCAACTATATTGTCTATTGGATAGATATTTTTTGGGCCAAAAAAGTGTTTTGGGCGCATGTAGACCTTTGTTTTTCAATTCGCTAGCGTTCACAGAGCGGGCATTGTGGGTTAATTTCCATTCTCTAGAGAACTCTGTTTTTGGAACTCTAGGAAGGGCAATTGGTTGTGCAAACACTGTGTGTACTACAAAAAGGTCTCAAAGTTGTCATTGGGTGTATGTATGCAAATTGAGGTCACTGGTTGTTGTAACAGTTTGGGTACAGAGAATACAACAGTTTATGCAGATCAAGCAAGAGTATTATTTTTGGTAAATTTATGTTGTAGAAAACATGTCGAATGATGGAATAAACTAGATTGTTGTAGAGAAGCTTGACAAGAACAACTTCCATGCTTGGAGGTTTAGATTGATAAGAACAACTTCCATGCTTGGAGGTTTGGATTGACAAATTTTCTAATGGAAAAAGAATATTGGGACTACATTGAAGCTGAACATGAGGAGGCACCGAAGATAACAGAGATCAATCCAACTACTACAGATATAAAAGAGTTCAAGGATTGGAATCAAAGAGCAAAGAAAGTCATGTATTGGCTTTCTATTAGTATACAAGACACCATGATTGGGCATATACAGGATGCCAAGTCACCTAAGGAGGCATGGGACACCTTGGGGTGAAGCTATATAAAACTAATACCAAGGCACGAAAGATTCAGTTGAAGAATTATCTTTATACTGTAGAGAAGAAGAATATGTCTGTGAATGATTATACCTTGAAGATCAAGGTCATTGTGGAATCCCTTGCATCAATTGGTGTTTCTATTGATGATGATGATAAGGTGGAAGTGTGTCTACGTAGTCTTGAGCCACAATACAAGGCATTCAAGAAATCTATTCAGACTCGGGAGAACATTCCCAACTTCACAGATTTGGTGTCAATGCTAATTATTGATGAAGAGAACTTGGGTGAATATCAATAGTATTCATAAAACAAAAACAGCTCAGAGAAGCAGGCCTTCTACATAAGTACGGGTAGAGGACGAGGTAGAGGTTGTGGACATGGTCAAGGTGGTGACTAAATAGGTAATCGAAATTATGGTCAGCAACAACAGTAGGAACAGTTAGGATTCACAACAACAATACATAGGTGGAAGAGGCTAGCTTAGAGGCAGGGGAGTCAAAGAGGTCGTGTAATTGGCAAAGGTAGAATAATGATACACGAGGATGTTTTTACTATGGTAAGCCTAGACAAGTGTAGGCGATTGCTATAAGAAGCAGAGTGACATGTGAAATGAAAAAGTGCAACAAAATAACTAAGCATCCTCTAGCAGAAAGAATGTAGATAATGAGAGGTTTTTTGTTAGGCAACATGTGGTTAATGTTGTGTCTGGAAATGATGTAGCAGCATGTAAAGATGATGCATGGTATGTTACTTTAGGTGCTTCAAACCACATGACAAGTCGTGGTGAGTGGTTCAAGGAAATGAAGAGTCTTGAAAGACCAGGTTTTGTTGAAACAAGGGATGACACTGCTCATCATCCGATTGCCCATGTTGGAGATGTGCCATTGTCTATGCAGGATGGTAAGGTGAAGTACCTTGTAGATATACTTCATGTTTCAAGCATTATAAAGAATCTGATTTCTATTGGCCAGATGATTGAGCAGGATTTGCAAGTCCGATTTAACCCTGATGGTTGCTATGTAGAAGCCTTTAAAGATAAGTGCAGGTTGGTTGCAAAAGGCAACAGAGTGGGCATAATGTCTACATGGAATGTAAATATGTGTGAAGTGAGTGCTGCAATATTTGCAAATGGTTCAAAAGTTGTTGCAGATACATACATTTGGCATAAGAAAATTGGGCATGTAAATGTGCAAAGAATGAAGTCTATGCAGACTAAAGAAATTGTGACAGGGCTACCTAAGTTTAAAGTTGAAGGTATGCAGAAAGTTTGTGAAGCATGTCAATTTTGAAAGCAATCAAAAGATGTATTTCCACATGACAAAAATGTGAGCAGGAATGTACTAGATGTTGTGAATTCAGATGTATGGGATCTTGAAAAGACTATGTCTATGGGTGACTGCAGGTACTTCGTAACATTCATTGATGACCACACAAGGAAAGTGTGGGTGTATAACATGAAGGAGAAACATACTAAGGTGGATCCAAAAGCAGAAAAATGTGTGTTTATTGGTTATTCCCTTGAGAAAAAGGGATATAGATGTTATAATCCTGCTACACGTGAATTGAGGGTAAGGAGGGATGTATTTGATGAGATGAGTAGCTGGTATACTGTTGAAAAAGTTACTATTGGGGCTGATGTAAGTGGAAATGTGGTTGCATAGAATGCAAGTCAGCAATCACAGTCATTGAGCGAACCAAGAGATTCCTCATCCAATGGTTCTATTGATAGACCATGGAGTAGTAGGCTGCGTCATAATACCAGTCTTGAAAATGTAGTTGGTACATCACATAAAGGCAAAGAGAAAGTGGTTGAGTCCCTTGGTATGCCTGATATTTCTGTAGAGCATTCTCTTGTTAATGGAGATTCTAGTGGCTCGGAGATCAGCCTTGATGAGGATCTTGGGATTCCAGTAATGAGGACACCTAGTGTGGAGAATGTTATGGAAGCCATGAATACAAGGCTACAAAGATCTAGAAGAGTCAAAAACCATGTGAAGAGGTTGACTTATGATGGTTATGTGGCACATCACTATGCTTATATGGCAAAAGTTGTGTAGGTTGTAGAACCCACATGTTTTGATTAGACTATTGGTAATGTGTGTTGAGAGAAAGCTATGGATGAGGAGATGGATGCATTGTATGGAAATGAGACTTAGGATTTGGTGACATTACCTAAAGGCAAGAAAGCTATTGGCTATAAGTGGGTGTATAAGGTGAAACATAATAGTGATGGTAGCATAAGTAGGTACAAGGCTAGATTGGTAGCCAAAAGCATCTATAAAACAACATCCATTGTGGCACTCCTTTGCCTCCATTTGATTTGGACCCCTATTGTCTTCCCTAGTTGTCTTCTCCTGGCTTCCAATACCTAATGTTCCATGGATATCCATGTGCATTTTTCCACTTTCTTTATCATAAATAATACTTATATTATATATGTGCTATATATATAGTATATATGCTATAGTGTATGTAGTAGATTGTTTATATACTATATACTATTTACTATATACTACATCGTATATTGTATATAATTTATACTATATAGTATATAGTATATGTATGTAGTATTAAATTTAGTACATAGTATACAGCATATAGTATATGTGTATGTAGTATATAGTATATAATATATAGTATATAGTACATAGTATATAGTATATAATATATCATACATAGTATATAGTATATAGTATATAGTATATAGTATATAATACATAGTATATAGTATATAGTATATACTACACACACACGCACACACACTATATGTAGTATATATATACTATATACTACATATAGTGTGTGTGTGTGTGACTATATGTAGTATATATATACTATATACTACATATAGTGTGTGTGTGTGTGTGTGTGTGTTTGTAGAGAGAGAGAGAGAGAGAGAGAGAGAGAGAGAGAGAGAGAGAGAGCTCAAAAATAAGAGTGGACACATGAACATGTTTCTAGCATGGTGATAAAAATACCAACAAGAGATCCACAAAATTTGGCTACCCAACAAGGTAGAATGCCACAAGAACCTCCTTCAAACAGGAGCAATGAAATCCTCATCAACAATCTACAAAGCTCTTAAATCATCAACCACCACTCATATTAAAAGGTTATATTAAATGATAAGCTCATTGGCTTGCCATTCTTCTTTCAACTTATCAACTATCATAGAGTAGATGCTTTGTGAGTAAACACAAGTATTTACTCACCTATTAGTGAAATAAATGTAAAGTTATACGCACAACATGCATATATAGTATATGTATATGTAGTATATAGTATATGTATATAGTATATAGTACATAGTATATAGTATATAATATATCGTACATAGTATATAGTATATAATATATAGTATATAGTATATAGTATATAGTATATAATACATAGTATATAGTATATAGTATATACTACACACACAGACACACACACACTATATGTAGTATTTATATATAAACTATATACTACATATAGTGTGTGTGTGTGACTATATGTAGTATATATATACTATATACTACATATAGTGTGTGTGTGTGACTATATGTAGTATATATATACTATATACTACATATAGTGTGTGTGTGTGTGTGTTTGTAGAGAGAGAGAGAGAGAGAGAGAGCTCAAAAATAAGAGTGGACACAAGAACATGTTTCTAGCATGGTGATAAAAATACCAACAAGAGATCCACAAAATTTGGCTACCCAACAAGGTAGAATGCCACAAGAACCTCCTTCAAACAGGAGCAATGAAATCCTCATCAACAATCTACAAAGCTCTTAAATCATCAACCACAACTCATATTAAAAGGTTATATTAAATGGTAAGCTCATTGGCTTGCCATTCTTCTTTCAACTTATCAACTATCATACAGTAGATGCTTTGTGAGTAAACACAAGTATTTACTCACCTATTAGCGAAATAAATGTAAATTTATACGCACAACATGCACCATAGCCTCACCATCAACATCCTTCTAGGTATATCTCTAGATGGGGGCCCATGGTGGGGGAAATCTTATCCATGATACATCTCTAGATGGGGGCACCCATGGTGGGTGAAAATCTTTTCCATGGTACAACTCATCACATGGAATCCCTGAAAACGTGCAAACAAAAAAAGTTTTTCTCTGACACTACTACACCATACCTATTATGACGGCCCAAACGTCACCATCAAGCCCCCTCAACAACAACCTCTTCATGTAATAAGCCCCACATCATACTCTCAAGAAGCTAAGGAACCTTTTCATTAGCCTCATAGCCAATTTAATTATTTCAAACGGTCTCAACTTCAATAGCAATTACATCAAGAGTCTTATATATGCACTTTCATGCACTTCATTTGGTACATCTACTTGGCAGAACACTTTATTACAGTTAAAACATAAGAGATTTAACTTTATTACATTTAAAATATATAAAAAGCACATGGAAAGAGATTGTAGGGGTGGATCTCCTTAAAGTTCATTTGTATTCAGTTGTATTGTCCTCCTGATTGTCCTCCTGCAAATAGGGAAAGCTAGCAACCAAAAAGCTGTAATAATCTTAAATTTCTAAAGTGTTATTTAAATGAGGAACCGAGATTCATAGTTTTCTTCTAAGGCCATGATAATGTTCCTCTGGACCACCCATCTCTTCTCCTGATTGCTATCATGTCTTAGATTCTTGCTAGCCTCAATACTTGTATCTACAATCTCTTGTTTTAAATGTATCTTCAATCTCTTTTATTCTTATTTTTATTCAAAACCATAGAAATATAAGAATGAACTGAATAAAAGAGAGAACATATCTTGATTTTCAAAAGATAATTGGTACTTAAATAAATGAGAAAACTACTTTATTATTAAAATCGAGTGGTCTAAATAATTAAATGTACACCATCCCCAATGTGCGCGTATACGACATAGAATGTTCCTGTTAGGCTCCTTATGGGCTGCTTCTTAATGATGTTGGAAGGGAAAATATTTGGAAATAAGGAAATTGTCAAATAAAGTTGAAAAGAACAGTTCAAATACCATGTACACTAAAATACTAAAGTGAAAGCATACAGTTGCAAGGGAAACGAGGACTATGACAATGTGGGCTCAAAGAAATTTTTGATGCCGAGTACACATGTTGCACTAGGGCCACCAATCCATCATGTCTTGTTTCCTTGAATCCTACTAGACGCCCCTTCCAATGGTGCTCAACCACATCTCGATGCCAGTCCAGTGACACTAGGCTGCAAATACACCCAATCTCCCTTTTGAAATTGTTTTTCAACCCAAGGACCGTGTTCATCCCTAGTATTGTGCATGAGCAGAGCTCCAACCTCGTCCCTTGGTCTTCTCTAAAAGATCCCTATCCCCACCACGCAACGAATTCAGGGGTGCTAGCAGCGGAAGTAGCACTTCTTACGCGGGCCAGGGTCCCACACTCGGGGCCTCGCCCAACGGATATCCGGACAAGAGACTAATCCATCGGTTCTTCCAAAACTGACCCGGAAAAAACTTCCCTTGCCCGGAAAGTACGGGTGATTCCTCCAGGATAACTTTTCTCTAACGTAGTCAAAAGCCTTAACTAACTGAACTGATCTGACCGAACTCGTAAGTCCCATAGTCAGATCAGGGAAAAGATTGCACTTGGATCATAGAGACCAACGCTTTTTTCCTCATTGAGAGGCACAACCGTTGATTCTTTTCCATAGAACAATTTTTGTCTGGGATTTACTTCATCTATCGTACAATAACAGAATTGAGTCTCAATTTAGGGATCCATCAGTCCAGCCTCTAACCCCATCCAATCCCGTGGGTTAGCCAACCACCCGACCACTATAGTGATGGGATCCAATTAAGGAATCCATTAGTCCAGCCTACCCGTGGGTTATAGCCAACCGCCTTATCTCATCACATCTATTCACCTCATATTCTCATCACTTCTATTCACATCACATCCATCCATCCATTCATTCCCATCTATCTAATTCACATCATATCCATCCATCCATTCATTCACATCTATCTAATTCACACCTTATCTCATCACATCTATTTATAAAATCTAAACATAGAATTTAAGAGAAATCTATTTTTTGATATAAAGATTCTCTATGCATCTATTTATGCATAATTCAAATTTAAAGAAAATAACACTTTTAAAATAAAATTAAATCCTTTATGCATCTTTCTATGCATAAATTCAATTTTAATGAGAATAACACTTTTAAAATAAAAATAAATCTTTTATGCATCTTCCTATGCATAAATTCAATTTTAATGAGAATAACACTTTTGAAATAAAAATAAATCTTTTATGCATCCTTCCTATGCATAAATTCAATTTTAATGAGAATAACTCTTTTGAAATAAAAATAAATTCCTTTATGCATCTTTCTATGCATAAAATCAAAATTAATGAGAATAACTCTTTTGAAATAAAAATAAATTCCTTTATGCATCTTTCCATGCATAAAATCAAAATTAATGAGAATAACTCTTTTGAAATAAAAATAAATTCCTTTATGTATCTTTCTATGCATAAAATCAAAATTAATGAGAATAATTCTTTTGAAATAAAAATAAATTCCTTTATGCATCTTTGTATGCATAAAAGCAAAATTAATGAGAATAACTCTTTTGAAATAAAAATAAATTCCTTTATGCCATCTTTCTATGCATAAAATCAAAATTAATGAGAATAACTCTTTTAGAATACACAAACGGAGGGGATTACTCTTTTTGAATAACATAAAGATAAAACTTATTTCCACAAAATTTAAGAAAATTTTGCCATAACCTCCTTTGTATGGCTGACCATTTCTCACTTTTTACATTCTAAATCTACTTAGAATTTACCCCAAGATGAATTAAAACACTCTAATCTAAACAATTTTCACTTCTAAAGAGCAATTAATAGGAAAAGTTTAACTTATTTTGTTTGTTTCTCATTTTAGGATAAAGAAAGGCTGAAATTTTTAATGAAGAGAAGGGTGAAGCCTTTCCATCAAGGCATAACATCCAATTTCAAATTTAAAAAAACAAGAAATCAGAAAACCATAAAATAGAATTAAAAAAAAGTAGAATTTCTAACTTACATGGAGTTTTGTGAGCTTTCCTTTGGCTTGAGGGATTGAGGGTTCTACTCTTGCTTGGATCAAGAGTGGCCACCAATTCTTTGTAGAGGAATTAGTCAAAAACAAGTGAATTATCAAAGAATTCTATGTTTTTGTCTCTGGGGAGAAGTATAGTAACAGTGCATAAAACACTATTAACCTTTATAAAGGGGGAGGCTTCTATTTATAGGAAAAAGTGAGCCTCTAACCAAGCAAACTGATTCTAGAATTTTCCACATCAGTGTGGTCACTTTTTGACCATTTTTAGGTCAGTTTAGCTTACTTTTTGGATCTAGTTGAAACAGGAGAGAGGAGAGATAAAAATATCTCATTATTTGTGAGTTTAAAACTCATCCACACATGTGAAATAGGCACCTCCTTCATGAGGGGAATTCCCCACACCGAGGTGTCAAAAATGCATCATTTCCTCTAAATATCTTTTATTTTTTAACTAATAACCTTATCCTTAGTCAACTATTCATCTTATGTGAGTATTTACTCATTTTTGGGGGATTTTCTTTTATTCTTCAATTTATCTCCTCCCTACATTTGGATTAATCTTATTGGTCCATAGGAACTTTAATCTGAAATTTTTAAAAAATCTGGACCCTCAGGATAAGGTCCTTTTTACCTATTTTCAATTAATTCCAATTGCACATTGGAAAGTTCTTTTTGAATTTTTGTTTTAGGGGAAATCATTTTAAACACTAGGAGGATTTTTATATCCAAAAATATCTCAATTTTGAATTACCTCCCTCTAGACATTTTCTCTCTCTAGGCTAAAACAGGGTAAAGCAGGATCTTTCTTTTATTTCAAAGAGGAGAATAATTATAAGATCAAAAGGGGAGGTTCTTACACCTGTACACCTCAAAAGTTGGAGGGAGGAATCTTACATCCTACCCCACTTAAAAAATGCGAGATGTCCTCATCTCGCAAAATTAGAGGGATAACGCTTTTCCTTAAGATCCAAGTGATTTTGGGGTTCCTTATAGTCTGGTGAACCCAACAGAACCTTGGGATAAAGATCCCTTATATAGAACTCATCATTAGATAACAATTCACTTAGATTATAACATTCAAATCCTTATCACAATAATGGTCCATTAGACCAAACTTTCTATCTGAATAGTCCTCCATGGGAATTTTCAATTATACAGATTTTTAATTTGACATCCCTTAACTTGATCCACTAGGTCAAGAGTTAATAGTAGCAATCTGTCAGCACAATCCACTAATCTCATAGTGATTTGTTGAAGTCATTATCATCATTCCAGAATATCAACACAGGGACTCGTCCCATTCATCCTCATTGTGGTTTTGCTCAGTTTATCGCTTTTCAACCAAAAATTCAAGAATCATCATTTTTTCAATCAGAATCCAATTCAACTCATCAGTTCTCAATCAGAATTTTAAAATCATATCAACCACATTCGAATTCATCATCTGGATAGCATTTTAGCTTATAATTTCAAGATCTTAGATTTACTTGTATATACTGCCAATAAAGAGCTGCAGTTATACCCCCGGTATATACAGGTAATCACGGTCCTTGGAACTATAAGGTAAATACCATCATGTCTAGGCCTCAAGCAAGTCAGGGATTCCATGTAATTGCAGTACTTCCATCTGAAGACCCAATTATCAATTTAGGAATTTCATTCTGAATATTAATTTATATGAGTTTCATCACACAATTCCAACCTTTTACTGCTACTTCTTAAATTTATGACATTCTTGGCTTCTTGGTTGATCCACTTTAGCCAAAATCGCTCTGATACCAGCTGTAAGATCCCTGTCCCCACCACGCAACAAATGCAGGGGTGCCAGGGTCCCACACTCGGGGCCTCGCCCACCAACGGATATCCGGACAAGAGACTAATCCATCGGTTCTTCCAAAACTAACCTAGAAAAAACTTCCCTTGCCTGGAAAGCACAGGCGATTCCTCCAGGATAACTTTTCTCTAACGTAGTCAAAAGCCTTAACTAACAGAATTGATCTGACCAAACTCGTATCTCCCATAGTCAGATCAGGGAAAAGATTGCACTTGGATCATAGAGACCAACGCTTTTTTCCTCATTGAGAGGCACAGCCGTCCATAGAACAATTTTTGTCCGTGATTTACTTCATCTATCCTACCATAACAGAATTGAGTCTCAATTTAGGGATCCATCAGTCCAGCCTAACCCCATCCAATCCCGTGGGTTAGCCAACCGCCCGACCACTGTAGTGATGGGATCCAATTAAGAATTTGGTTAGGTTTTGTCTCAAGTACGAGGAAAAAGAGTTCCCAGGCCCCCTAGCCGGATATTCATGCAAACTTAAAACTAGTCACACCACTTACACACCCAATATGAAATTGCCTTTTTCACAGAATCAACTATCTTTAAAAAAACAATCTTTTAATGAAACCATTGTGTCACTGATCATAATCCTCAAAATCTCCGGTTGAATCCTTATTTCCAATCATTCCTTCATCGGTGTACCTATGGCATCATTGGCAACCAGAATGCTCACCACCTGTCCACTCAGGGGCCTTTTCGATAGTTCCTAGCTCATAGTAACTGGCAATATATTCACATAACAAAATGGAATCTCCATTGAAGATCAGCAAGATCAACCAACGGATCCATATAAAAGAGCCATGGACTCATCCGTTGAGGACCAGCAAGGTCAATCAACCAGATCCATGCTCGAATTCAGAAAACAACTCTTACTCCTTGTTCCAATATCTTCCACGACGCACGTGTGGATATCGTCAGCGACCCAGAGCCCGAGCACCATATGGTGAGCACCCTCTAGGATCCTTCGTAGGTGACCTAGCGCTTCACTCATAGGCCACTTCCTTGGTCTCTCATCCACCGTACCAGAAGCTCACCATTTTAATCGAACCGAGGCTGGTCAAGACCTCGGCCAACCTACGCGAGACATCCTCCAATGACTCTCCGTCAGATGTTACAACTTTATCAGATTAGGTCTCCACGACCTCATTCACAAGACGGTCAAAATGCTTCTCTAGCATTCTTGACATAAAACAATCATTTAAAAACAGTTCAAAAATATAGTTTCTATAACGAACTCTCGTCTTTCCACATCAAGCCGCATTAATTAATTCCACAACCATTTCATAAGTATTCCTATTCTCATCCAATCTCATCATTTTCATCTCATCTCATCTTTCCTCAATTTAACCTCATCAGATCTCATCCACTCACATCTACCCATATTCACATCTCATCACATCACATTCATTCACATCTCATCCATTCACAGACCACATCACATTCACTCACATCACATCCATTCAGACCACATCACATTCACTCACATCACATCTCATTCATTCACATCTATCCCGATTCACATCCCATCACATCACATTCATTCATATCCATCACATTCACTTTCATTCATATCCATCACATTCATTCTCATCACCATTATATCACATCACTTCTATCCACAACATATCTCATTCATACACATCTCATCTCATTCATCCACATCCATCCAATCGTTCTCATGTACGACTACTCGCATCTATCCATACATTCATATCTATCACTTCACATCCACATATATTCATGTCACATCTGATCTCTTTACATCACATCACATCACATTCTTTCACATACACATCTATATCCATTCTTTACATACACATTCACATCCATTCTTCTCATACACATCCTTATCCATTCTTTCACATACTCATTCACATCCATTCCTCACATACACATTCACATCCATTCTTCTCATACACATCCTTATCCATTCTTTCACATACTCATTCACATCCATTCCTCACGTACACATTCCATTCATTATCATCACATACATTCACTCACATCCCATATCATTCATTTACATTCTGATTCACATGACATCACATCTCATCTATTCATTCATCATCTATCTGATTCACATCTTATCTCATCACATCTATTCACCTCTATCTCATCACATCTATTCACCTCTATTCACATCACATCCATCCATCCATTCGCATCTATCTAATTCACATCACATCTATCCATCCAATCATCATCTATCTAATTCACATGTTATCTTATCACATCTATTCACCTCACATTCTCATCATCTCTATTCCCATCACATCCATTCATTCATTCATTCCCATCTATCTGATTCACATCACATCTCACATCTATTTACCTCACGTTCTCATCATCTCTATTCACATCACATCTCACATCTATTCACCTCACATCTCATCACCTCTATTCACACCACATCCATCCATCCATTTGCATCTATCTAATTCACATCACATCCATCCATCCAATCATCATCTATCTGATTCACATCTTATCACATCACATCTATTCACCTCATATTCTCATCACTTCTATTCACATCACATCTATCCAATCATCTTATCTCATCACTTCTATTCACATCTTATCTCATCACATCTATTCACCTCATATTCTAATCACTTCTATTCACATCACATCTATCTGATTCACATCTTATCTCATCACATCTATTCGCCTCATATTCTCATCACGTCTATTCACATCACATCTATCCAATCATCTATCTGATTCACATCTTATCTCATCACATCTATTCACCTCATATTCTCATCACTTCTATTCACATCACATCTATCTGATTCACATCTTATCTCATCACATCTATTCGCCTCATATTCTCATCACTTCTATTCACATTACATCCATCCATCCATTCATTCCCATCTATCTGATTCACATCTTATCTCATCACATCTATTCACCTCATATTCTCATCACTTCTATTCACATCACATCCATCCATTCATTCCCATCTATCTGATTCACATCTTATCTCATCACATCTATTCACCTCATATTCTCATCACTTCTATTCACATCTTATCTCATCACATCTATTCACCTCATATTCTCAGCACTTCTATTCACATCACATCCATCCATCCATTCATTCCCATCTATCATCATATCCATCCATCCATTCATTCACATCTATCTAATTCACACCTTATCTCATCACATCTATTCATAGAATTTAAACATAGAATTTAAGAGAAATCTATTTTTTGATATAAAGATTCTCTACGCATCTATTTATGCATAATTCAAATTTAAAGAAAATAACACTTTTGAAATAAAATTAAATCCTTTATGCATCTTTCTATGCATAAATTCAATTTGAATGAGTAACACTTTTGAAATAAAAATAAATCTTTTATGCATCTTCCTATGCATAAATTCAATTTTAATGAGAATAACACTTTTGAAATAAAAATAAATCTTTTATGCATCCTTCCTATGCATAAATTCAATTTTTATGAGAATAACTCTTTTGAAATAAAAATAAATTCCTTTATGCATCTTTCTATGCATAAAATAAAAATTAATGAGAATAACTCTTTTGAAATAAAAATAAATTTCTTTATGCATCTTTCTATGCATAAAAGCAAAATTAATGAGAATAACTCTTTTGAAATAAAAATAAATTCCTTTATGCATCTTTCTATGCATAAAAGAAAAATTAATGAGAATAACTCTTTTGAAATAAAAATAAATTCCTTTATGCATCTTTCTATACATAGAAGGAAAATAACACTTTTAGAATACACAAACGGAGGAGATTACTCTTTTTGAATAACATAAAGATAAAACTTATTTCCACAAAATTTAAGAAAATTTTACCATAACCTCCTTTGTATGGCTGACCATTTCTCAATTTTTACATTCTAAATCTACTTAGAATTTACCCCAAGATGAATTAAAACACTCTAATCTAAACAATTTTCACTTCAATAGGAAAAGTTTAACTTATTTTGTTTGTTTCTCATTTTAGGATAAAGAAAGGCTGAAATTCTTAATGAAGAGAAGGGGGAAGCCTTTCCATCAAGGCATAACATCCAATTTCACATTTAAAAAAACAAGAAATTAAAAAACCATAGAATAGAATTAAAAAAAAGTAAAATTTCTAACTTGCATGGAGTTTTGTGAGCTTTCCTTTGGCTTGAGGGATTGAGGGTTCTACTCTTGCTTGGATCAAGAGTGGCCACCAATTCTTTGTAGAGGAATTAGTCAAAAACAAGTGAATTATCAAAGAATTCAATGTTTTTGACTCTGGGGAGGAGTATAGTAACAGTGCATAAAACACTATTAACCTTTATAAAGGGGGAGGCTTCTATTTATAGGAAAAAGTGAGCCTCTAACCAAGCAAACTGATTCTAGAATTTTCCAGATCAGTTTGGTCACTTTTTGACCATTTTTAGGTCAGTTTAGCTTACTTTTTGGATCTAGTTGAAACAGGAGAGATGAAAATATCTCATTATTTGTGAGTTTAAAACTCATCCACACATGTGAAATAGGCACAGGGAAATTTCCCACACTGAGGTGTCAAAAATGCATCATTTCCTCTAAATATCTCTTCTTTTTTAACTAATAACTTTATTCTTAGTCAACTCTTCATCTTATGTGAGTATTTACTCATTTTTGGGGGATTTTCTTTTATTCTTCAATTTATCTCCTCCCTACATTTGGATTAATCTTACTGGTCCATAGGAACCTTAATCCAAAATTTTCAGAAAATCTGGACCCTCAGGATAAGGTCCTTTTTACCTATTTTCAATTAATTCCAATTGCACATTGAAAAGTTCTTTTTGAATTTCTGTTTCAATGAAAATCATTTTAAACACTAGGAGGATTTTTATATCCAAAATATCTCAATTTTGAATTACCTCCCTCTAGATATTTTCTCTCTCTAGGCTAAAATAGGGTAAAAGAGGATCTTTCTTTTATTTCAGAGAGGGGAATAATTATAAGATCAGAGAGGGAAGTTCTTACACCTGTACACCTCAAAAGCTGCTCTGGAGGGAGGAATCTTACATTCTCCTCGACAAAGATGCACTACCCTTCATAGTGTGTTTTGCTAGAAAGGTTTTAAGGGGGAGAGAGAAAGAAATAAGGTTGCACAGTACAAATTAGAGGTTGTTGGGGAGAGGGAGGTAGATGTGGGTGTGAGGAGATTCGAATATGTGCACGTGCATGTGATAGAGATAGAGAAGGCTGCAAATCTGAGCACAGAAGGAAGGGAGAGAGAGAGAGAGAGAGAGAGAGAGAGAGAGAGAGAGGGGGGGGGGGTTGCACAGTAGAGAGATAGGTTGAAGATCTACTCACAATATATATATATATATATATATGTATATTATATATATACATATATATATGTATATATATATATATACATATATATATGTATATATATATATATACATATATATATGTATATATATATATATACATATATATATGTATATATATATATATACATATATATATGTATATATATATATATACATATATATATGTATATATATATATATATATATATATAGAGAGAGAGAGAGAGAGAGAGAGAGAGAGAGAGAAGGTTGCACAGTAGAGAGAGAATGAGCTATGGAGATTTGAGGTTTGGGGTGAAGAGGATGATGTTGGAGAGAAGACTAATGTGTAGGGAGAGAAATCTGAGGTGAAAAAATAAGTTTTTTGATATAATATGGTTTGGGTTGGGTTTGAGAGGGAAAAATGCTTTTTTGAAATTTTTTTGGAAAATCCTATTTTTAGGGTTTTTTGACCCACAAGATTGATGGGGCTAAAATTGATGGAGCGCTCTACTTTTTAGAAGCTACCCCTTTGCTTTATGGCGCCCTCCTACTTTTTGCACTCCACCTCCCTAATTTATGAAGGCCACTCCTACTTTTTGAACCCCACAAATGTAGTAATAATGAAGACAAGCCTATTGAGATATCGAGCTCATCTAGTGAGGCGGTGGACACTGATGACCCGCCTGGGGGATAGGACCCACACTTACACCACTGGCATGGTTGGTGAGAGCATGGGGGTGATATGCGGCCAGTGGGATGACAGGCTGTGTGACAGCCATTCTAGAGACTGGCATAGTTATAGCGCCAGCTCATTTAGTTGGGTTCACACTATAGAGAACCCTAGTATGTATTTGGTTGAGTACCTTTTCATATAGTGTGTACTCTTATCTTTGTATATGGTGTGTTGAGTGTTGTGTGAAGAAGAAGAAGATTTTCAGTCTCTCACCTTGTGTGTTCTCTTTTAGGGTTTTGTGAGTGTGTGTGTGCTTGCAAGAGCTCAAGCTCTCTTCTCCTCTGCATCTTTTCATGGTATCAGAGCCTGGTTCATGCTAAGGGCTGAGCTGCAAGCAAGAGAAGCACAGGAAGCGGTACGAGGGTAAGAGCTTCAACTACTCTTCCCTATTTGTGTTGGCGATGACTACACCCTTATCGAGAGCTCTACGGGAGGCACCGGCAAACGATCTCTGATTGAGGAGCTTTCTTCGCTCGCGGGAGTAAAGCTATAGGAAAACTATACTATCCTATAGGGCAACTATAAAGTCATATCAGACAAACTTTTTCGGGCCAAAAACGCGTTTCGGGCACGTTAGGAGGACCTCTATTTTTCAGAAAGCAGGCGATTTCGAGCACTGCGGGTAAGTCATCGTTTCTATGCAGAACTCTGTTTTAAGAACTACAGGAAGACAGATTGGTTGCGCAGACATTGGGTGTACTGCAAGGAGGTCAACATTTGCCATTGGGTGTATGTATGCACATTGAGGTCACTGGTTGTGACATTTGACTGTAGTACAGTACCGCTGCAGAAAATACAGCAGTTTGTGCAGGTTTCTGGTAAATTTATGTGTCTGGCAAGATGTCAAATGATGGCATAAACCACATTGTTGCTGAGAAGCTTGATAAGAACAACTTCCATGCTTGGAGGTTCAGGTTGACAAATTTCCTGATGGGAAAGGGTTACTGGGACTACATAGAAGGTGAGCATGAAGAGGCAGCGGAGATACCAGAGATCAATCTGACTGCTTGCAGATGTGAAAGACTTCAAGGATTGGAACCAAGGAGCCAGAAAAGTTATGTATTGGCTCTCTATCAGTATACAGGACACCATGATTGGGCACATACAGGAGGCCAAGTCCCCCAAGGAGGCATGGGACACCTTGGTAAAACTCTATAAAATGAATACCAAGGCACGAAAGATACAGTTGAAGAATGAACTTCATACTGTGGAGAAAAAGAGTATGTCTGTGAATGACTGCATTGAAGATGAAGGGTATTGTGGAATCCCTTGCATCTATTGGCGTTTCAGTAGATGATGATGATAAGGTGGAAGTCTATCTACGTGGTCTCGGGCCACAATACAAGGCATTCAAGACGTCTATTCAGACTCGGGAAAACATTCCCAATTTCATAAATTTGGTGTCTATGTTGATTATAGAAGAGAAGAGCTTGGGTGAAGACCAACAGTCTTCACAAAACAAAAATAGTTTAGAACAACAGGCCTTCTACACAAGTTCAGGAAGAGGATGAGGTAGAGGACGCCGTGGACGCGGCCAAGGAGGTGGCCGAACACGTAATCAAAATTATGGCTAGCAGAGCAGCAACAACAACAATCCCAGAATTCACAACAACAACAATACACAGGTGGAAGAGGCCAATTCAGAGGCAGGGGGAGTCAAAGAGGTCATGGAAATTGGCAAAGGTAGTATAATGATACACATGGATACTTTTATTGTGGTAAGCCTGGACATGTGCAGGGAGATTGTTATAAGACGCAGGCTGATATGCAAAATGGGAAATTTCAATAAAACAACTGCATCCTCAAGCAGAGACAATGAGGATAATGAAAGGTTGTTTGTTATGTAGCATGTCGTTAATGCCATGTCTGAAAATGTTGAAGCAGCACATAAAGATGATGTATGGTATGTTGATTCAGGTGCTTCGAACCACATGACAAGTCATGGGGAGTGGTTCAAGGAGATTAAAAACCTTGAAAGACCAGGTTTTGTGGAAACAGGGGATGACACTACTCATCCAATTGCCCATGTTGGAGATGTGCCATTGTCTATGCAGGATGGCAAAGTGAAGTACCTTGCAGATGTACTTCATGTTCTGAACATAACAAAGAATCTGGTTTCAGTTGATCAGATGATTGAGCAGGGTTTGAAAGTTCGGTTTAATCCTGATGGTTGTTATGTTGAAGACTTTAAAGACAAGTGTAGGTTGGCTGCAAAAGGCAACAGAGTGGGCAGAATGTTTACATTGAATGTAAACATGCTTGAAGTGAGTGCTGCGATGTTTGCAAATGGTTCAGGAATTGTTGCAGACACATACATTTGGCATAAAAGAATTGGACATGTGAATGTGCAGAGAATGAAGTCTATGTAGACTAAAGGAATTGTGACAGGGCTGCCAAAGTTTAAAGTTGAAGGTATGCAGAAAATATGTGAAGCATGCCAATTTAGAAAGCAAACAAAGCATGTATTTCCACGTGACAGAAATGTGAGCAGAAATGCACTAGATGTTGTGCATTCAGATGTATGGGGGCCTACGAAGACCACGTCTATGGGAGGCTGCAGGTATTATGTGACATTTATTGATGACCACATAAGGAAAGTGTGGGTATACTTCATGAAGGAGAAGGGTGAGGTGTTCACTCATTTTCAGAATTTCAGAGTTATGGTTGAAAAGCAAACAGGGAAATATGTAAAGTGCCTAAGGTCAGATGGAGGGGGAGAGTACTTCTCCAATGAGTTCTCTGAATTTTTGTGAAGAAGAATGGTATTCGAAGATAGTTTACATGCAGATACACTCTGCAGCAAAATGGAGTTGCTGGAGCGGAAAAACAGGCACATTGCTAAGATTGTGCGAGCATTGATGGGAGAGAAGAATATGCTGCATAGCTATTGGGCTGAGGCTGTTTCTACAACAGTTTACATCATGAACAGGACTCCAACTGCAGCCATACATGATGTAACTCCAGAGGAGAGGTTTACTGGCAGAAAACCTGATTTATCTCATCTGAAAGTCTTTGGATGCATTGCATATGTGCATGTGCCAAATCAGCTGAGAACTAAGATGGATCCAAAACCTGAAAAATGTGTGTTTATTGGGTATTCCCTTGAGCAAAAGGGATACAGGTGTTATAATCTTGCTACACGTAAGTTGAGGGTAAGCAGGGATGTTGTTTTTGATGAGATGAGCAGCTGGTATGCTGCTGAAAAAGAAGCTATTGGGGCTGATGTGAGTGGAATTGTGGTTGCACAGAATGCAAGTCAGCAATCACAGTCTTTGAGTGGACCAAGAGAGTCCTCATCTAGTGGACCAAGAGAGTCCTCATCTAGTGGTTCAGTTGATAGACCATGGAGTGGCAGGCTGCGTCATAATACCAGTCCTGCAAATGTGATTAGTACATCACATAAAGACAAAGAGAAAGTGGTTGAGTCCCTTAGTATGCCTGACATTTTTATAGGGCATTCTCATGTTGATGGAGAGTCTAGTGGCTCAGAGATGAGCCTTGATGAGGATCTTGGGATACCAGCTATGAGACCACCTGGTGTAAAGAAGGCTATGGAAGCCATGAATGCAAAGCTGCGAAGATTTGGGAGAGTGAAGAATCCTATGCAGAGGTTTACCTATGATGGTTGTAAGATCCCCGTCCCCACCGCGCAACGGATTCTAGGTGCTAGCAGCGGAAGTAGCACATCTTGCGCGGGGCAGGGTCCTACATTCGGGGCCTCGCCCACGGATATCCGGACAGGTGACTAATTCCTCGGTTCTTCCAAAACCGAACTTTAAAAAACTTCCCTTGCCCAAAAAGCACAGGCGATTCCTCCAGGATAAAATTTTACTCTAATGTAGTCAGGGTCATTACTGACCAAACTAATCCAATCGAACCTAAAGTCGCTTGGTCAGATCAAGGAAGAAACTTGCACTTGGATCATAGAGATCAACGCTTTTTTCCCCATCGAGAGGCACAACCGTTGATTCCTTTTTCCATAGAACAATTACTATCCGGGATTTACTTCATGCATACTACAATAGAAATTGAGTCTCATTTTACGGATCCATCAGTCCAGCCTAACCCCATCCAGTCCCATGGGTTAGCCAACTGCCCAACCACTGTAGTGATGGGATCCAATTTAGAATTTGGTTAGGTTTTGTCCCGAGTACTAGGGAAAAGAGTTCCCATGCCCCCTAGCCAAATTTTCAAGCAAATTTAACTCCAGTCACACCACTTACACACCCAATATGAAATTGCCTTTTTCCCAGATTCAAATGTATTTAAATCAGTCATTTAATGAAATCATAGTGTTACTGATCATAAACTTCCAAGTATCCAGTTGAATCTTAATTTCCAATCATTCCTTTATCGGAGTATCTATGGCATCATTGGCAACCAAAACGCTCACCACATGCTCACTCAGGGGCCTTTTCGATAGTTCCTAGCTCATAGTACCTGGCAAATATTCACTTATAAAAGTCAAGATGGAATCCTCGTTCAAGATCAGGAAGATCAATCAATAGATCCATATAAGAGAGCTATGGACTTATCAGTTGAGGACTAGCAAAGTCAATCAACCAGATCCATACTCGGTTTCAAAAAACAACTCTTACTCCTTGTTCCAATATCTTCCACGACGCACGTGTGGGTATCTTTGGCGACCTAGAGCCTGAGCACCATATGGTCAGTACCCTCTAGGATCCTTCGCAGGTCACCTAGCGCTTCACTCATAGGCCACTTCCTTGGTCCCTCATCCACCGTACCGGAAGCTCACCATTTAAATTGAACCGAGGCTGGTCAAGACCTCGATCGACCTTGCTACGCGAGACATCCTCCATTGACTCTCCGTCAACATTAGCAGTTACAACTTTATCAGTTAGGTCTCCACGACCTTAATCACAAGACGGTCAAAATGCTTCCCCAGCATTCTTGACATAAGACAATCATTTACAAACAGGTCACAAATACAGTTTCTATATTGAACTCTCGTCTTTCCACATTATCCCACATCAATCCACATTACTTATTCCACATTCCATTCATATGTGTACTCATTCTTATCCAATCACATCATTTTCCATCTCATCACATTAGATTCATTCACATCACATATCATTTATTCACATCCCAATTCACATGCCATCACATCTCATCCATTCACTCATATCGACGTCACATCATTTCACATACACATTCGCATTCATTACTCCACATACACATCCACATTCGTACTTCCACATCCATACATCCACTTCCACATCCGCATTCATACATACATATCCATATCCACATCCATACATCCACTTCCACATTTATACATCCACATCCACATCCACATCCACATCCACATCCATACATCCATTTCCACATCCACATCCACATCCATACATCCATTTCCACATCCACATTCATACATCCACATCCATATCCACATCCACATCCACATCCATACATCCATTTCCACATCCACATCCACATCCATACATCCATTTCCACATCCACATTCATACATCCACATCACATCCACATCCATATTCATACATCCACATCCCCATTCACATTCATACATCTACATCCACATTCACATTCATACATCCACATCCACATCTACATTCATACATCCACACATCTACATTCACATTCATACATCCCGATCCACATCTACATTCATACATCCGCACATCCACATTTACATTCATATATCCACATCCACATCTACATTCATACATCCACACTTCCATTTCCACATCCACACATCCACATTCATATTCATACATCCACATCCACATCTACATTCATACATCCAGACATCCACATTCACATTCATACATCCACATCCACATCTACATTCATACATCCGCATATCCACATTTACATTCATACATCCACATCCACATCTACATTCATACATCCGCACATCCACATTTACATTCATACATCCACATCCACATCCACATCCACATCTACATTCATACATCCACACTTCCATTTTCACATCCACACATCCACATTCATATTTATACATCCACATCCACATTCACATTCATACATCCATTTCCACATCCACATTCATACATCCACATCCACATCCACATCCATACATCCACATCCACACATCCACATCCATACATCCACATTCCCATCTACATCCATACATCCATTTCCACATCCACATTCATACATCCACATCCACATCCACATCCACATCCACATCCATACATCCACATTCACATCTACATCCATACTTATGACATACACATACATCTTTCCTTTCACATACATCCTTCACATACATACATCTTCATCCATTCTTTCACATACATATATCTACATCCATTCTTTCACATACATACATCTCCATCCATTCTTCGTTCATTTTCATCTATCTGATTCATTTCACATCCTCATATCTATTTATAGAATACAAGAGAATTCTTATTTTTGATATAAGATTTCTTTACACATCTATTTATGCATAAATTCCATTTTAAGGAGAATAACACTTTCGAAATAAAAATCAATCTTTTAAGCATCTTCCTATGCATAAATTCATTTTAAATGAGAATGATACTTTTGAATTAAAATTCAATCTTTTATGCATCTTCTCATGCATAAAATCAAAATTGATGAAAATAACTCTTTTGAACTAAAAATAGATTTCTTTATGCATCTTTCTATGCATAAAATCAAAATTGATGAGAATAACACTTTTGGGTTAAAATAAATTCTTTATGCATCTTTCCATGCATAAATCCAATTTAGTAGGAATTACACTTTTAGAATAAAAGAATTTCTCTTATGCATCTAATTTATGCATAAAATCCATTTATGATGAAAATCTCACTTTTAATATAAAAAAATCTTTTATGCATACAAATCATTTACTTGTGAAGAATCGAAATTCCTCTAGTTTGTGTGGATGCCCTGAGATTCTCTATACTCTCCTAGAAGGTCTTGCCTAATATTGGGGATAATAGGAAGAACCAAGGTATTCAATGGCAGCCACTACATGAACTAGTGGATAAGGTTGCTTGTAATTAGTGAGTAGCTTAATTAATCTTGATAATAATGCTAATATTGAGACTAATCATGCAATGGTGAGCTTAGCTCTGATACCAAGTTGAGAAAACACATAATTTTAGATGGCTATGGAGTGTGTGAGAGTTGTAAGAGAGAGCTATGGTGGATAAAAGATGAAAGAAGATATCATTAGAGCATGATATTAACACTGATAGAGGTGATTAAGGTATGAGACAAGACTAATCAAAACATCACATTTTTGCAGAATGATAATGAGCTTGATATATCCGTATGTAGCTCTCATCCTCCACATGTTCTACGCACACTTGTGCCATTCATGTTTTCATAAATTCTCACATCCTTGTGCACCCTTGAACTTTCCATGTGCCTACTTTTTGACCATTGACTACCTTTTACATTCATCCTTTCACATGCCAAAATAACCTTAGATTGCATCCATTCCAATTTCATAACATCCTAGGTTTCATCTACCGTACTCCCCCATATATGTGCCCCATACATGACATGACATGCACCACATTTTAACATGCTCTACCTTGTCAGTGTGAATATTATCATTACACTTCTTGGTTAGTAAGATTTTTCTTTCTAACAGCTCCTCTTGAATCAAATTGACAAAATCCTCATCTAAACCTTATAAACATCTAAACCAAGATGCATATGGTCTTTCTTTTACCCACTGGATTTGTAGAAGAACTCACATTATCCTTTTCCATTGAAATCCAATTTTACCACTTAGTTGGAAGATTCCATTTCACATTTCTATCCAATTTAGTCACCCAAGTAGCAAAATCATCCCAAGCACACATGGTCATGACATTGGAGTCCTTTGTAGAAAATCCATTAACAAAAGTAATCTTCCAAGTATCCACAAATCTCTTTCAATTCAAAACACACAAAGGGTAAATTATATCCCATTTTTCTCAATCTGGATTTCCTTTAGATAGTCCTCTTGTTTGGCCTTTGTCAGACTCCCGAATGCCTCCCATTGGCTCCAAACCTATTTAAGAATTTCAATATATAGGATAATTGTCTCATGTTTCTTGAGATTCTAGGATTATCATCTTTGAGATCTTAATACGTACCTTTGGTGGGAAATTCAAAACAGTCCTTGCTACCCTTCTCAAATAGTTTGGATATGGGTTTGAAACAAACACTAGTGCATCCCTGATGGAATGGTGCCCTCATAAAATCGAGTATTTGTTATCCTCCACTTACTTGCATCAATTAGATCTATAGCCATAATTTTCTCTAGTTTGTATGGCATCAAGTTTGCACAAGATAATGGGGCCCTAGAATTTCTTCCAAAATCCAATACCAATTTCTTGACATGTTCTACATTTAAAGACCTACACACATGTGGTAGGGGCTAATGTATAAATTTTTATATATCAAAACTTAAATTTTTTTAATCCAAATCCAAATGGATAAATGCTTCTCATGATTTGATAAACCACACCTTACAAACTTGATCTAGCTCCTTCTATTAATATCCACTTTAATGGTGATATCACAAATAGTTCAATATCTCCACTTGAGAGAGCTTCTTGGCTTTCTTGACTTGCACCTCTAACTTTCGACCTTGATGCATTTCCACCATCCATGCCACCTTGTGATTTTTCTTTTTCTCTAGATTACTTTATGCCCTTGAAGCCTTGACATCATTTGCAACCACTTTTTGAAAGCCATCACATATCACGGTAATAGATGACCCTTCCTTCTCACCCACATCCCAACCCATAGATAGCATAGGATCTTCAACATCACTCTACATCATGCACTTACTATCATAATGTTTAGGTGAGAGAAGAAAGACATAAAGTTTATTGAATCCACTAGCTTTGAATTTTTAGACATAAGATTTTGAAACATGTCCAAAACTTGTTAGATTTATGCTAACGCCTAATACTAGGTACTGACAACAACTCAAGCTAATGCATTTTAAAGGAAAAAAATTTGGACATATGTAACTTGTTAGAATAACAACATCCAATTGTTCTTTAGTTTTTAAGCGTAAGATTATAAAATGGTGGATTCAATGCATCCACTTACTTTGGGGGTTTGGACAAAATATCTAGACACATAAACATTCCCTTTTCACATTTGGATAATAAAATTATACGGATGCCTATGCAAAAGCCTAATATTATATGGATTGAAGATGACAATCGGCTAATGGATTTTGAAGAAAATTATACGGATGCCTATGCAAAAGCCTAATATTATATGGATTGAAGATGACAATCGGCTAATGGATTTTGAAGAAAAAATGTTTGGACACATTTCCAAAACATGTTAGATTAAAAACACTCAATTTTTCTTAAGTTTGGAATCTTAAGTTTGGAAGTGTAATATTAGAGCACTACTTCAAAAGGTGTTGGATTCATTGCATCCTCTAATTATGGGAATTTGGACATAAGATTTAGACACACATCCAAAACTTTTGAAAGTGATTATAAAATTATTTTTCTCTTGAGGTTTTAGATATTACATTTGTGAAAAAACCCAAAACCTTATGGATTGGAGATAGGAAGTGGGTAATGGATTTTCGAGGAAAAATGATTTGAATACATGTCCAAGACATGTTCGATTCAGGCACATGGCTAATTCCTAATGGAATCAAGATAATAATTTGCTAACTAATTTTTAAGAAAAAGAGACTCAAATTATTAGAATAAAAACACCTTATTATTCTTAAGTTTTGAAGTGTAACATTAGAATAAAAACACCTTATTATTCTTAAGTTTTGAAGCGTAACATTAGAGCCTGCCTACTTTAAAAAACTTTAAGATTAGAGCACCAGTTCAAAAATTGTTGGATTTATTATGTCCACTAGCTCTTGGGATTTGGACATAAGATTTGGACGCATGTCTGAAACTTGTTGAAGAAGTGATTGTAATCAATGTTTTCTTGAGGTTTGGATTAAATATTTGCGAGTGGCTAATGGATTTTAAGGAAAAATGTTTTGACACATGTCCAAAACTTTTTAATTAACAACATCCAATTGTTCTTGAGTTTTGAAGTGTAGATTAGAGCACTCCTTCAAAAGGTGTTGGATTCCTTGCATCCTCTAACTTTGGGGATTTGGAATTGAGATTCAGATACATATCCATAATTTTTTTAAGTGACTTTTGTTTTCTTTTAGATTTGTTTTCAAGCCCGAAACCTTATGGATTGAAGATAATAAGTGGGTAATAGATTTTGACGAAAAAGGATGTTTGAAACTTCTTAGATTTGTGATCAAGCTTAAAACCTTATGGATTGGAGATAATAAGTGGGTAATAGATTTTGAAGAAAAAGGATGTTTGAAACTTCTTAGATTTGTGATCAAGCTTAAAACCTTATGGATTGGAGAAAATAAGAGAAAATATTTGTCCTCAAGCTTAAAGCCTGGAGAAAATAAGAGAAAAGATTCAAACACATTCAAACTTGTTAGATTAACAACACTCAACTGTTTTTGAGTTCTAAATAAAAAATTACAGTGCTAATATTTCAAAATAAGTTATATGCAGACAACTTGAAAAGTACATCGTGTATATGTACATGGACAATTCTTATTGTTCGCCTATTCCTATTGATACATATGCATGTAAATAGAAACAAAAATGTGTGTTTAAACTTGTTTGCGCATATTTCAACATGTACATGTATGTTTTCCTATTAGTACACATATGTTTCCAACTTTTATGCATACAAGTAGAGTACACATATGTTTCCAACTTTTATGCATACAAGTAGAGTACACATATGTTTCCAACTTGTATGCATACAAATAGAGTACACATATGTTTCCAACTTGTATGCATACAAATAGAGTACATCGAGTGAATGAGCCATCATGTATGCGATATTTTTCTAAGTGTATGACAAATTGTTCTATCAATACATGTGTAGGATAAGTTAAATTTGTATGCATACAAATAAAATTGTACATTGGGTGATCCTATCTATCATGGTAAGCATCTAAAAAGCCTACTTGACATTTAAAAAAATACAATGGACTTCAAGGACATTTCAAAAAACATACCATTATAATTGCTTGCCCGAGAGCTGAAATTTGAAGGTCCACCCGAACCTTCAATTTGAAGGCCAGAAACTAGGTTGATCTTCAATGTGTGTGTGTGTGTGTAAAATTTAGAGAAATTTTCAAAATAGTGGCCTTATTTTACAACCCTATTTTCTAAGAGACCTTCTTTAAAATTTTTGAAGGGCTTTGATGCCCTCTAAAGGCTTCAAATTTCAACACTATTGCCAGCTTACAACATCATTTTTCTTGTGGGCAACATTTTCTTGCTAACAAGGTCAATTTGTCTATGTTCATCTTATTCATTCATGTACTGCATCAAAAAGTCTTGGATTCATTTTGCCTACTAACTCTTGGAGTTTGGACACAAGATTTAGACATGTGTCCAAAACTTGTTGAATTGATTACAATGTTTTGAGGTTTGGATTATAGATTTATACACTATCCCAAAACCTAATGGCTTGAAGGTAGCAAGCTAATGGATTTTAGATTTATACACTATCCCAAAACCTAATGGCTTGAAGGTAGCAAGCTAATGGATTTTAGGAAAGAAATTTTAGACACATGTAAGATTAACAACACCCAATTGTTTTTAAGTTTTGAAGTGTAAGATCTGGGTGAAAGCATGATAAGGTGCTACACTTTCTACTAGTTGCATTGGTTGCTACCACACTTTCTACTAGTTGCATTGGTTGCTACCACACTTCAATATTAGTGGATTTAATATCATCATAAGATGTAAGATCTGGGTGAAAGCATGATAAGGTGGTACACTTTCTACTAGTTGCATTGGTTGCTACCACACTTCAATATTAGTGGATTTAATATCATCATAAGATGTAAGATCTGGGTGAAAGCATGATAAGGTGGTACACTTTCTACTAGTTGCATTGGTTGCTACCACATTTCAATATTAGTGGATTTAATATCATCATAAGATGTATTTAGCAATTGGTTGCTAAATATCATCATAAGATGTATTTAGCAATTGGTTGCTACCACACTTCAATATTAGTGGATTTAATATTAGTGGATTTAATATCATCATAAGATGTATTTAGCAATTTATCTAGTTCCTTTTAGATATATTAAATGTGAAACAAGATTAAACAACCATGTTTTAATTCTCTAACTCTACATAAAAGTGTTTCACAACTAGTTGTAAACCATTGTCCAAGATACAGGTTTTCATTCCACCTTGTCATGCTTTCACCCATCTGAGAAGTACTTCAAAAAATGCCAGAATCATTGCATCCTCTTACTTAAGGTTTAGACTTAAGATTTGGACACATGGCCACAACTTTCTGAAGTGAATGCAATTAATTTTCTCTTGAAATTTGAAAAATAGATTTGTGCACATGCCCAAAAACTTATGGATTGAAAGACAATAAGTGGGTAATGGATTTTGGAGAAAAAAGATTTAGACACATGTCCGAAACTTGTTAAATTTGTGCCCAAGTCTCAAAACTTTTGGATTGGAGAAAATAACCACCTAATGGATTTTAAAGAGAAAAGATTCGAACACATGTCTGAAACTTGTTAGATAAAACAATACTCAATTACTTTTGGAAGATTCAAACATGTGTCCGAATCAATTAGACCTGCTCTCAAAATTTTGAACTCAAGTCTAAACCTCATAAGGTACATAGAGATCAGGTCAAAAGCATTCGAGCTCACCGCGGGGACTATTGTGTAAGATAAATTTCTAAGGGATGCTAATATTTAAAGGATCATATTATTCAAGATTCCAATCTAGTGGTTTATGTGTTATATTTGTTTTAAAAAAAATTATAGAGCTCATGAACACATCAACCACTTTTTCTTTTTAATTCTAGTAGAATAATATCAATTGGAGTTTAAACTTATAAGGTTTACAAAAAAATCTTCTCTCTTCTCAAAAAAATCTTCTCTCTTCTCTCTTCTCAAATTAATGTTTAAATTTTTATTTGCATAGACGTTGGGACCTATCCATAAAATTGTATACCCATGGAAATTAATAAATAATCCTCTTCAAGCATGGCAATATTTGACCTGTGGCCATTTCACATGCTAGCCCATCATTGTATCCCTTAAGCATACCCGCTTCTCACGATTATTTCTCTCAAATGGGCAAGCACTCGAGGAAACGCAACCTACATCACATGCCAAATTTGTGTATATGCATGGGGGATTCAGCCATCATCATCTCTCTCTCTCTCTCTCTAGAAAGAGGTTATGTCCATCCCACTGTTTTTTTTCTTGTATGTGCAATTTTGGGTGCTTGTTTAGGAGATCCTATAAACTCATTTGACCTAAAGTGCAACACAAAAATCATCTTATTATGCTCAAATGCCACCTTACAAACTATGGATTTTAATGGCATTAGAGCTTATTTGAGGTCAAATGGCTTCAAATGAAATACAAATATCATCAAATAAACTCTACCACCTCATTTGGAAATATTTGAGATTTTTTGAGCTCTTATGACGTTATACATAGGCTAGATTTTTTGAAGTTTTTCAACTAAGCTTTCTTTTCCTTTTTATGGGTTTTTCTAGCATGCAAATTATATTTTTCAGATAATTTTAATTAAAAACTAGAAAATAAATGTTGAAATAATTAATTTTGCACATGCAAATGAAATAATCATCCAAAAAGAAATGTGATAATCTCAACAATGACTTATGAAATTTATTTGGATTTAAAAGGATATTGTTTGACCATTTTTAAAATAAATTTAAAGGATCAAGGAATAATAAATAAAGGTTTAATTGTAAACAATATACTCTCAAAATGTTTGAATATTTGAAAAAAATATATAAATAGAGAGAGTATAGTAAATACTTAGCTTAGATATCGTGTCGGTTGGCTGCAAAATAGTTGATTGGACAACACAAAATATGCATGCAATAATTTGATTAATTTACAACTGGTAAAGAGTAATCATGCCGAGTCTCGATGGCAAGGAAGCAATGTTTCCCGTCATTGCTCTCCAATGAATTGGCCATCTAAAAAAAATTTCGTCAAGGGGATTGTTAAAAACAAAATATGCACTTTTTAAAGCGTTAATTATTTAAGGTGCCTTGGTACTGTGCACTAGTCGGGAAATAATAGAATATAAGGTTTTTAATCAAAGAAAAGATTTAATCAAAGCTTTATTACAAAGCTTAATTTATTATTATTATTATTTTAAAAGATTTTTAACCTAAAGCTCCTAAAAAATGTTTTCTTGTGGTTAGCTACTGCAGACTTCCAACAGCCCATAGGGCATTTTTTAAAAAATTATTAAATATATATATAAGAAAAGAAAACGATTATATATATATATATAATATATATATATACTAAGCTTTAATTAGCCGTTGATTAAAGACCACAGCCCAAACGAATTGCACCCAAGGGGTGGATAAATATATATTTATTAGCATTTATTTTTTATTTTTTTAAACTAAAATTTATCTCAAGGCTTTGAAACAAGCCTATCTACGAACTAAAATTTATCTCAAGGCTTTGAAACAAGCCTATCTACGAACTGGAAAAGAAAAAAAAAAAAGAAAATAGCGCCCACGTGAAGAAGGAGAGAGATAAAATTCCAACGTGCGCTTTTTCCGCCTCGCCCTTTTTTTTGTGAGGGAGGAGTAAATTCCGTCGTGCGCTGCCGCCTTTTCTTGTGAAGGAGGGAGATTATATATATATATATATATATTATAAGTTTTAACCTTTGTTCACAAGCATTAGCGCTCAGCCGATAAACTGAGAGGGAAATAGAGGAATTAGGAATTTGGGTAAAAAATAAATCAAGGGACCCCTCATCCATCCATGATGGATTTCTTGATGTTGGAGTAGTTTAGCAATTTGATTATGGCTCTCAATGCTCCTCTCCTTGTTGATTCAATCTGTACGGACATATTATAAAGAGGATTAGTGTTGAGGAAGGTGGTTTTGGGAAACCCACTAATGGTTTTCCACCTAGTTTTACCCTTTGGGCAATAGATTGCTGAAGATTGGTTATCCAATGGTTAAAACCAAGTCTCTTTCAACCACACATAAACATAAATCCAAAAACGGGTTCTTCTTCAATTTAAATTCAAAAAATTTACCAAAATCACCTATGTTTTTGTCTCTTTCACCTCTTTGTCCACAAGTTTTTTACAACATTCAAGAAGATTAAATTAAACCAAAGCTCTGATACCACTGTCACGGGCCCCTTTAATCTTACTGAAGAAATAATTAAAAACTCATAAAATATATCAAAAATTAAAACAAACACTTAAATTAAATTAAAATTAATTAACATAGCATAACACAAAAGCAAAGGAAAGAAAATAACATCGGGGACCCAAACCCAAGGCTTCGATAACCATGGCCAAGCGGACATTGTTACGAAAGTGCTGCTAACCCTAGGGTGTTACCCTAGTTATGTCTTGATAGGTCCGCCATTTGGTCTGAGCTACAGACGTTCCCAAGTGAGGAAAAAGTGAGCGCTCATACTGTTCTATAAAATCCTTCTTCTTGCGTCTTCAAGGTGAGAAATCATCATGGATAAAACTAATTCCTGTTGCCAAGCCATGAAGGAGATTAAGAAGAAGGGAGATCGATGGAAGTAAGATTACTGTGAGCGACAAGTAAAAGTTATGACTTATATAAAGAAAGGAGCTAGCGTAACCTAGAAGCCAACGGTATCTTGCCACTGAAGTTTTACCGTCTTTCCATGATTTGGGTTTGGCACATTTTTCTATAGAAGGCATTAAGAACTTTGAGATGAAGAGATAAAAGAAGTTCGTAGGCTAAGTCACCTACTTTCTTTGGTCCACAATATCTGGGGGATAACTACTTATACTCCCCTAGAGATAAAGAAATTCTATTGGTCCGTATTCAAATGAAGACTATAACTGCTTCTATGAATTCTCTGATTGTCCACTTCTTATTTGTATATTATCTCTGTCGATCCTGGGCAGCATTTATATCTTTATGAATTGCCTGCATCTGTTGAGTCTAAGTCGCCAAGCATTTGACTGGTCATCTCGACCCTAATCAATGGGTCGGACCTAGTTAATAGAGTTAAGCAATCTTGTCCGAGACGGACCCTGATTAGATTGGTATGAAGGAATTGGTCTCTGAATTTGGGTTCTAGACTTCCCTGTGCCCTTTTCATGGTAGGAGTCGGGCAGTCTTTTTAACTGATGACCAAAACCTTGGTATCCAAAACATCGGTTCTCACTTCTGAACTCATCGTTCTGAATCCTCAAAACAGGTGGGCTCCTGAGAAGGTATTCTAGGGAAGGTGTCTTCCCTTTTTAAACAGAATCTTTCTTTTATTTTAGAGAGGGAATAATTATAAGATCAGAAAGGGAGATTCTTACTCCTGTATACCTCTAAGGCTGGGGGAGGAATCTTACATTCTACCCCACTTAAAAGGTGCAAGATGTCCTCATCTCGCAAATAGAGGACAACTCTTTTGCTTAAGATCCAATTTATTCTGGGGTTCCTTATATTCCGGTCAACCCAACAGAATATGGGGATAAATATCCCTTATATAGAACTCATCATTAAATAACAATTCATTCAGATCATATCATTCATATCTTTAACACGATAATGGTCCATTAGACCGAAAAATTTCCTTCTGAACATTCCTCCACGGAAATTTTAGTTAAGTAAGTTCTCAATTTGTCATCCCTTAACTTGATCTACCGTCTCAAGTATTAACAGTAGCAATTTGACAACACAATCCACTAATCTCATAGTGATTTGCTGAATCCTTTTCATCATTTATCATTACAGGGACTCGTCCCAATCATCCACATTGTGGTTTCGCTCAATTTATTACATTTCAATCCATTTTTAAGGATCATCCTTTTTCAATCAGAATCCAAATCAACTCATCAGTTCTCAAACAGAATTAAAAAATCATATCAACCACATTCGAAATCATCATCTGGATAGCATTAATGCTTATAGTTTCAAGTCTTGGATTTACTCGTATATACTGCCGGTAAAGAGCTACAGTTATACCCTCGGTATATACGGATAGTCATGAAACTCGAAACTATAAGGTAAATACCATCATGTCTAGGCCTCAAGCAAGTCAGGGTTCCATATAATTGCGGTACTTCCATTTGAAGACCCAATAAGTAATTTACGAAATTAGTTTGAATATCAATTTGTATGAATTATATCACACAATTATAACCTTTTTGTGCTACTTGATAAATTTTTGACATATTTGGCTTTTCAGTTGATCTTTATTAGCCAATTCGCTCTGATACCAACTGTGAGATCCCTGTTCCCACCGCGCAACAGATTCGGGATGCTAGCAACGGAAGTAGCACATCATGCGCGGGCCAGGGTCCCACACTCGGGGCCTCGTCCACCACGGATATCCGGACAAGAGACTAATTCGTCAGTTTTTCCAAAACCGAACCTCGAAAAACTTCCTTTACCCGGAAAGCACGGACGATTCCACCAGGACAACTTTTTACTCTAACGTAGTCATTACTGATCAAACTGATCCGACTGCACCTATAAAGGTACTCGATCAGATCAAGGAAGAAACTTGCACTTGGATCATTGGGATCAACGCTTTTTCCTCATCAAGAGGCACAGCCGTTGATTTCTATCCATAGAACAATTACTATCCGAGATTTACTTCATCTATCGTAATAACAAAAATTGAGTCTCGGTTTACGGATCCATCAGTCCAGCCTAACCCCATCCAGTCCCATGGGTTAGCCAACCTCCCAACCACTGTAGTGATGGGATCCAATTAAGAATTTGGTTAGGTTTTGTCCCGGGTACCAAGGAAAGAGTTCCAAGGCCCCCTAGCCGGAAGTTCATGCAAACATAAAACTAGTCACACCACTTACACACCCAATATGAAATTGTCTTTTTCTTAGCATCACCTAACTTAAAAACAATCCTTTAATGAAACCATTATGTCACTGATGACAATCCTCATAGTCTCTGGTTGAATCCTTATTTCCAGTCATTCATTCATCGGTATACTTATGGCATCATTGGCAACCAAAACGCTCACTCAGGGACCTTTTCCATAGTTCCTAGCTCATAGTAGCCGGCAATATATTCATATAACAGAATGGAATCTCCGTGGAAGATCAGCAAGATCAACCCACAGATCCATATAAAAGAGCCATGGACTCATCTGTTGAGGACCAGCAAGGTCAATCAACCAGATCCATGCCCGGTTTCAGAAAACAACTCTTACTCCTTGTTCCAATATCTTCCTCGACGCACGTGTGGGTATCTTCGGCGACCCAGAGCCCGAGCACCATATGGTCAGCACCCTCTAGGATCCTTCGTGCAGGTGACCTAGCGCTTCACTCATAGGCCGCTTCCTTGGTCCCTAATCCATCGTACCGGAAGCTCACCATTTAAATCGAACCGAGGCTGGTCAAGACCTCGGCCGACCTTGCTACACGAGACGTCCTCCATTGACTCTCCGTCAGCAGTTGCAACTTTATCAGTTCGGTCTTCATCATGACCTTAATCCTCAGGATGGTCAAAATGCTTCCCCAGCATTCTTGACATAAAACAGTCATTTACAAACAGTCACAAAATACAGTTTCTATAACGAACTCTCGTCTTTCCACATTATCCACTCTTGGACCACATTACTTATTCCCTATTCCATTCAATGTGTACTCATTCTCATCCATTCACTCATATAGACTACACATTGTCTCACATACACATTCACATTCATTATTCTACATACATTACATATCCATGTTCGTACGTCCACATCATACATCTAATTTCACATTCATACATACGCATCTACATGCATATATCTATTTTCACATCCTCATTCATACATCCACATTATACATACATCGAATTTCACATTCATACATACGCATCTACATGCATACATCGATTTTCACATCCTCATTCATACATCCACATTCACATACTACATCCGAATCTACATCCATACATCCACATCCACATCTTCATTCACATTCACATCCATACATCCACATCTACATACATACATCCATTTTCACATCCTCATTAATACATCCACATCCACATACATACATACATCCGTATCTACATCTATACATCCATACTACATCCATTCTTCCCCTAACACATCCCATATACATCTTATCCCATCAGATACACTCTCTACCTCGTCCCATACACATCTTAACACATCCTAACTCATCTTAACACATTCTATCACATCTCATACACCTCTTATCATATCCTATCACATCTCATACACATCTTTTCACATCTCATACACCTCTTATTACATCCTATCACTTCCCATACGCATCTTATCACATCTTATCACATCTCATACACCTCTTATCACATCCTATCACTTCCCATACGCATCTTATCACATATTATCACATCTCATTTAAAAATCAATCTTTTATGCATCTTCCTATGCATAAATTCAGTTTAAATGAAAATGACATTTTTGAATTAAAATTCCATCTCTTATGCATCTTCCTATGCATAAACTCAATTTAGATGAGAATTGACACTTTTGAATTAAAATTCCATCTTTTATGCATCTTCCTATGCATAAATTCAATTTGGATGAGAATAACACTTTTGAATTGAAATTCCATTCTTTTATGCATCTTCCTATGCATAAATTCAATTTAGATGAGAATGACACTTTGAATTTAAAAATCAATCTTTTATGCATCTTCTTATGCATAAATTCAATTTGGTAGGAATTACACTTTTAGAATAAAAGAATTTCTCTTATGCATCTAAGTTATGCATAAAATCCATTTATGATGAAAATCACACTTTTAGTATAAAAAGAATATCTTTTATGCATACCTCTATACATGAAATCCAATATGATAAAAGTCACACTTTTATAATAAAATAATCAACTTTTATGCATACCTCTATGCATGAAATCCAAATATGATAAAAGTCACACTTTTATAATAAAATAATCAACTTTTATGCATACCTCTATGCATGAAATCCAAATATGATAAAAGTCACACTTTTTTAATAAAATAATCAACTTTTATGCGTACCTCTATGCATGAAATCCAAATATGATAAAAGTCACACTTTTATAATAAAATAATCAACTTTTATGCGTACCTCTATGCATGAAATCCAAATATGATAAAAGTAACACTTTTATAATAAAATAATCAACTTTTATGCGTACCTCTATGCATGAAATCCAAATATGATAAAAGAAACACTTTTATAATAAAATAATCAACTTTTATGCGTACCTCTATGCATGAAATCCAAATATGATAAAAGAAACACTTTTATAATAAAATAATCAACTTTTATGCATACCTCTATGCATGAAATCCAAATATGATAAAAGAAACACTTTTATAATAAAATAATCAACTTTTATGCATGCCTCTATGCATGAAATTCAAATATGATAAAAGAAACACTTTTATATTAAAATAATAATTCTTTTATGCATTGCATGAAATCCAAATATGATAAAAGAAACACTTTTATATTAAAATAATAATTCTTTTATGCATACCTCTATGCATTCATGAAATCCAAATATGATAAAAGTAACACTTTTACAATAAAATAATCATCAATTATGCATAACATAAAAATCAATTTCTCCATGATTACAATAAAATTCTTTCAATTAATCTAGGATGATAATTCCTAGAATATGGTAGGAAGTTCTCTTTTCATGCTTTGAATAAAATTATTTTATGTGTAATTTTTATAAAAATTTTGCCATAGCTCCGCTACTATGACTAATAAGTCTCAATTTATTTTGAAAGATAAAGCTTATCATTAAGAAAATGATTAGAATGATCCTTAATTGGATCATTAACCCAATAATGGGTTGAATCATCAATATTCATGAAATACATAAACTAAAAGCATAGAAAAAAGCCATTAAATTGACCTCAAGCATAGATTAATCTTGGATTAAGGAAAAGCTTTATGAAAAGCTTCATTTGGATTGAGAATGGGTCATGAGTATGACCATTTCTTGAGTGAGAGAGAGAAATTACATAAAAACCATTAGAATTAAGCATAAATAGAAATTTATGTAATTCTTAACTATCATTAATCAATTAACTTCAATAGCATTCATCAAATTATGTAACTCTTCACTACCATTCATCAATTAACTTCAATAGCATTCAAAAACCATTCCAATTAAGCTTCTCAAGCTTGAGAGGGGTTGAGAAGAGAGAAACATTGAGAAATTATAGAAAATGATCAAAATTCACTAATTACCTTACAAATTGCTTGATTCTTTGTTCACGGTAGAGGCCCCCAACCAATCAATTGGTTAAGTATGTTGATGGAGCCACTAATGGGGATTGAAGAAAGAGGGAAGCTCCAAAAACTAGTGAATTATTAATGAATTCACAGTTCTTGGCTTAGGTGGAGTAGAGTAACGATGCATAAACACTATATATTTTTCAAAAAGGGGGAGGCTTCTATTTATAGGAAAAATTGAGCTCCTAAACAAACAAACTGATTCTAGAATTTTCTAAATCAGTTTGGTCAATTTTTGACCATTTTTAGGTCAGTTAAGCTAACTTTTTGGAACTAGACTTGAATGAGGAGAGAGGAGAGATGAAATATCTCAATTTTTATGAGTTTAAAACTCATTCAAGCATGTGAAATATGCACCTCCTTTAAAGAATTCCCCTTCGTTACATATGTGTCAAAATGGAATCATTATACCCAAAATATCTCATTATACTCAAAATATCTCATATTTTTAATATTGCTCATAATTTCTTACTAATAAACCTTGTACATAGTCAACTCTTCATCTTATGTGAGCATTTACTCATTTTTGGGTATCTTCTTTTACAAATTGGATTTAGCTCCTCCCTACACATGGATTGATGCTATTGGCCCAAAGGAACCTTAATTGGACCATAATCTAAAATTTCTAAAAATCTAGACCCTTAGGCTAAGGTCCTTTATACCCATTTTCAATTAATTCCAATTGCACATTGGAAAATTCTTTCTGAATTTCTGTTTCAGGAGAATTCATTTTAATAAGATGAGATATTTTTCTATCTAAAAATATTCAAAATCTGAATATTCTCTCTCTAGAATATTTTCTCTCTCTATGCCAAAACAGGCAGAGACAAGATCTCTTATATTTTTGAAGAGGAAATTGATTACATGAGAATATGCTGGACATTTTGAGAGGCTGGGGAGGAATCTTACATTTATTCATATTTTTTATGAATTAATAATCTTACAAAAATAAGTTTAATTTAATTTGTGTAGGATTCAGTTTAATGGAATATGCAAGTGGGCACGAGATTAATGTATAGGTGTAAATGTGCATATAGTCATTTTATGTAACAAGGCCCACTAGCAATTTTATTTGGGTAAAGGTTTTTATTTGTACAAACCTTAGGAGACTTCATATGGTTAAAAACTGTGATCTTTACTGTATATGTTCCAAGAATGAATAAAGTTTAAATCTTGTTCTTGTCTTGAATCTTACTCTCCTTGAGACTTTTTTTTTTTGGTGGTTAATCTTAATTAAATTTTTCTCTAAGTCTTATATTCGTGCATCTTGCGAAATTATCCCAAGTTTGCGAGATGAGGACATCTCGCGTTTTTCAAGTGGGAGAGAATGTAAGATTCCTCCCCAGCCTCTCAAAATGTCCAGCATATTCCCCTGTAATCAATTCCCTCTTCAGAAATATAAGAGATCTTGTCTCTGCCTGTTTTGGCATAGAGAGAGAAAATATTCTAGAGAGAGAATATTCAGATTTTGAATATTTTTGGATAGAAAAATATCTCATCTTATTAAAATGAATTCCCCTGAAACAGAAATCATTGGTGTTTTATCCCATTATCAACCATGTATGCATGAAACTCTTTAGACATATACTCCCCCATGCATGGCATTGGATACTTGTTCTTAATCGTTATCTGATTAAGAGCCCTATAGTCTTGTCTGATCGACTCTATGGATCGATATAATTTACAAAAGTAGACCTGAGATCAGGGTATCATTAGGTTAGAATTAAAGTAGAAGATGTTGCGAAGATAGCATTTAGAATCCGTTTCAGGCATTTTGAGTTTTTGGTTATGCCTTTTGGGCTAACCAATGCTCCAGGGACCTTTATGACGTTGATAAACAGCATTTTAAGTCCATATCTGGTAAAATTCTCCTAGATGATATTCTTGTGTATAGTAAGACACAAAAAGAACACATAGATTTGCGTCTAGTGTTCGAGTTGTTGCGAGAGCACAAACTATTTGTGAAGAAGAGCAAATGTGAATTTTTTGAAACCAAAATTCACTACCTTGGCCATATTATATCCACCGATGGTACGTGGATGGAGCCAGAAAAAGTAGAGGCTATTCTTAAATGGCCAGCAAAAGTAGAGGCTATTCTTAAATGGCCAGCACCGAAGAATCTCGAGGAACTGCAGATTTTTCTTGGCATGTCAGGGTTCTACCGATAGTATGTGAAGGACTACGTGAAGATTGCAGACCCGTTGATGACTGACCAGTTATGGTCAAAAACTAAAAACATTAGTTGGGGGAAGCCCAACAGAAGAGCTTTGATAAGCTCAAGGTGACCGTAGTAGCTGCACCTGTTTTGACTATTGTCGATCCAAATGAGCCGTTTGTCTTGGAAACAAATGCTAGTAATGAGGCCATTGGGGCTGTACTTATGCAAAGGGGACGCCCAATTGCATTTGAGAGTAAAAAGTTAGATCATGCGCAGCGTATCTAATCGGCTTACGAGCAAGAGTTACTAGCGATAGTTCATGCACTGAAAAAGTGGAGACACTGTTTATATGGTGCTTCTTTTGAGGTCCGCGGATGGACCATGAAAGTCTGAAATGGCATTCAAGTCAAAGTGAACTGAAGGGTAGAAAAGCTCGGTGGGGGCGGAGATTCTACAAGAGTTTGACCTTCAGATACGTTACCAGAAAGGTAAGTATAATGTGGTGGCAGATACACTTCGTCGCATGCCATAGATTAATGAACTTAGTTTCATAGTCTTCAAGAATGATTTCTTGGAGTCACTACATGGTTTAGCACGGATTGCTAGTCCGGAGAGACTGGTGGCCGAAGGTGCAACGGGAAGGGAAGCAAGAGTTAGTTCGGAGAGACTAGCCGTGTCTTCTGGGTATAGTTTGGAGCCGGAGAGCTCTGACATAGTCCCTTCATCACCTTTGAGCCACGGGTTCAAAGGGGAGTGATAAACTTCGTCGGGGGGAGAAATATGCTAATTACTCCATTGACGACGGGTACTTCCTCTACAAGGGTAAAGTATGTGTACCAACTATTGGTGACTTTTGGGCCCCAATTCTTAAAGAAAGTCATGATAGTCCAAGTGCAGCTCATCCCGGGATTCAGAAGACCTATGCACTAGTAAAAAGACAGTTTTATTGGCCTAGTTTGTTTAAGGACATCCAGACTTATGTGCTGAAATGCAATAAGTGCTAGGTCAATAAACTCGAACATCTTAAGGTTGGAGGACTTTTCCATCCGCTGCAGAGGAAATGGGAAAGCATTTCCATGGATTTCATTATTACCGGTTTACCCAAGACGAGTCGAGGGAATGACTCGGTGTGGGTAGTAGTAGACAGGTTAACTAAAATGGCAAAGTTTATCGCCACGAAGAAAACTGTTAAAATTCCAGAGTTGACAAAACTCTTTATTGAACATCTCTACAAGCTATATGGCCTGCCCCCGCAAATATAGTGTCGGATAGAGATAGAAAGTTCAACAGTGGTACCTCCAAAGATTGAGTGGAGTGCACATGAGTTTGATGCATACCGAGAGTCCCTCAAGAGTGCTGACTCAGACCACACAAGCATGTGGGTAGTGCTGGTCCTAGTGGCACCTCAAGTAATGGTGGTGGGGGTGTTGAAATTAGAGCAATGTGATGAGCTATGGTGGATCAAATACTAGAATCAACATCATTAACAAAGTGATTAGCAAATAATTAAGATGTAATTAGTGAGCAATTAACAAATAGCTTAATGTAGCATGGATAATCAATAACCAGCAAATTCTCATTAGGCCAATGCCTCAATTTATAGAGTTTACATCCAAGCATCAAATCCCACTGATTTCTCCTTGATTCACTCCACCTCTTTTGCTTGATTCTCTCCACCTCTTCACTTTTCCCAGAATATCTCCACACTTCCTAAATCTTCTCATGCTACCCTTTATTCTCTCCTAGTAGATTCTTCTCACCTTTTCACAGGTTCTCTCACATTTACAGATTCTCTTTTATAGCCTCTAACCAAGGGCTTGTTCTCGTACACACCCTATTCACTTGTATATTTCAACACCTCCCCTCAAGTGAATACTCCTAGAACACCTAGACCCTATACCAAGTTTCCCTCTTACTTGATAGTCCGCGCGACCAGTGTCTAGCACACCTCCCCTCAAGTTAACTTAGCACACCTGGACCCTGTACCAAGTTTCTCTCTTACTTGATAGCCCGCGACTAGTGCCTCAAGTCCCTAAACTCATAGTCATTGACACACTCTCTCTCTATGTGTCCAAGGCTACTACAAGTGCCCGTGACCTTGACTAAAGTGCTCACATGTACATCTACCACGTGGCCTACATCATCGGTGGCTCAGAGGTGGTTTTACTTTGTTGGGGTGGGTTACATTGGGTTGTGGGGTCTCTCTCTCTCTCTCTCTCAAAGATTTTCACATGGCTCCTCACTCTTTGGAGCCTCACATCTTCTCTGGTCTTCAGTCTTCTTATCGTGGCAGCTTCTCTTCTCCTGTCCATGTCTTCCTCTTCTTTCAGTCTTCTTGTGGGCAGCTTCTCTTCTCGTGCCCATGTCTTCCTCTTCTTTCAGTCTTCTTGTGGGCAACTTCTCTTCTTGTGTCCATGTCTTCCTTCGATGCTTCCTCTAGATCTTCTTGGTGTGGATCTTCTTCTTGGAAGGAGATGTTCTTCTTTCATGGCTGGGGCCATGAACTTGTCCGTCAGGTCTTCTTGCATGTGAGCAGCATGTTTAATTAGCACATTCAGTTAGCTAATTGGTACATTCAGTTAGCTAATTGGTACATTCAGTGTGCTAACTAGCACAAACAGTGCTAAACTAGCACAAACAGTATGCTAACAAGCACATTCATTATGCTAACTAGCACATTTAGTATGCTAAGTAGCATTTACAGTATGCTAATATCACTAATCATATGCTAACTCTAGCACTTACAGTATGCTAACCAGCACTTAAAGTATGCTAATTAGCACTCACAGTATGCTAATACGCACATACAGAGTGCTAAATATCACTAATCATATGCTAACTCTAGCACTTACAAGCACATTCATTATGCTAACTAGCACATTTAGTATGCTAAGTAGCATTTACAGTATGCTAACCAGCATTTACAGTATGCTAACCAGCACTTAAAGTATGCTAATTAGCACTCACAGTATGCTAATAAGCACATACAGAGTGCTAAATATCACTAATCATATGCTAACTCTAGCACTTACAGTATGCTAAGATGCACCTACATTATGCTAACTAGCACCTTGAGTATGCTAACTAGCACTTAGAATATGCTAACTAGCACTTAGAGTATGCTAACTAGCACTTACAGTATGCTAATCAGCACCTACCATATGCGAACTAGCACTCACAGCATGCTTACTAGCATTTACATGCATGTAGAGTGTGCTAATCAGCACATAGAGTATGCTAACTAGCATACATAGTCTGTTAACTAGCATTTACAGTGTGCCTCCAAGTATGGCTTGTATACTAACTAGCATGTAGAGTGTGCTAATTAGCACATAGAGTATGCTAACTAGCATTTACAGTGTGCCTCCAGGTATGGCTTGTATACTAATTAGCATTACTAATATGATAAATAACGCACTCTGTAAGGTGATCAACATATTGAAGATTTGAACTAGCATATACAGTATAGCATGTTCTAGCATGTAGAGTGTGCTAATTCGCATACTCTATGTGCTAATTAGCACATAGAGTATGCTAACTAGCATACACAGTCTGCTAACTAGCATTTACAGTGTGCCTCCAGGTATGGCTTGTATACTAATTAGCATTACTAATATGATAAATAACACACTCTGTAAGGTGATCAACATATTGAAGATTTGAACTAGCATATACAGTATAGCATGTTCTAGCTAGAATAAACCATAAACAACCACAGTGTAAATAACAACCAGTATGCTAACTATAAAGTTTCACATGTTTTTTAGTGTACTCGAATAATGGTGCTTTGGTTAGATCAATTACCTGAGGTTCATCAAGGAGGTGTACAGGGTGCTTTATGTAATTTTTTCTCCCCATCCTCTTTCGACAAACATCTTTTTTGTTAGGGGATACACGTGTCTCATCCCTCCAAAATGTGTAAACCAGCTCTTTCATTTCATCTGTGATTGTGCTACGACGGGCATGTTTTTGACATGCAGCCAATGAAAACATTCCACCGTCAACATTCGATGTCACCTGCAATTTAGCCTTGTACAAGGATCGACGCGGAACTTTAAGGAGTCTCGAGACTTTTGACATTTGCATGTTCTCCTTTGAATTCAACATCATGGACAATGCTATATGATTCAAATACAACTCCTCATTACAGCTTGGCTGCTTTACAAGCGCCAAGGTGTTACGAACATTGCACATGATTGCACTTTGAATAGTAGACTCCTTTGGACACACTGCTTGCACGACAGGATGATGAGATACTAGATTCCAAATTTCTTGCTTGTCTTCTATACTAATTCCTTCAGTCCTCCTCTTGAACAGTGCCACAATCTCAGACGAGATTTTCTTCTTCTTTTCCTCCTCAAAGGCAAGCTCTCGAACCTGAACCTGCATAAGTTTTTTCTTCTCTCGTTGTTTCCTCTTTCTTTGTCTCTCATAATCCCTAACGGCAGTACAAGTTGGGTCCTCCAAGTTCGGATTCATTGTCTGTAAAGGATCCCTTCTGCTACCTTCATTTGCTTCCCTTGAACGTGCAAGTAAACCTACCAGATCAGATTGCAAGGTATAGTTTGCCATAACTCTATGAGATGGGGAGGAAGTGGGCTACACGGAGAGAATGTGAGGCAAAGGGAGAGGGTGAGACTGTTTGAGCAGCATCAGAGAGAGAGAGAGAGAGAGAGAGAGAGAGAGAGAGAGAGAGAGAGAGAGAGAGAGAGAGAGAGAGAGAGAGAGCTTGGCTTACACAGATCATGGAGAACCTCAAGAGAGCGAGAGAGAGAGAGAGACACAGAGACAGAAAGATAGATAGATAGATAGATAGAGAGAGAGAGAGAGAGAGAGAGAGAGAGAGAGAGAGAGAGAGAGAGAGAGAGAGAGAGAGAGAGAGAGAGAGAGAGAGAGAGAGCTCTCATCCACTACACCATGACTTTAGTAACTGAAAAGATGCTACATTTGAATTTGGCGCCGAGTAAATTTAACATTAATTATGGAAATTTTATTTCAAAATGGACATATTCTTGGCTCTCGAATGTATGCTAACAAGCACTACTAACTAGCATTGTCCGGGACAGCATTTTTTATGCACATTAACATGCTTCTACCCCTCTGCATCATGGTACCCTCTAATGATGAGGTCATCTACATAGATGACCTGATCTACATAGATGACAACAAGCACAACCCCTCTATCACTTTGTCTCACATACAGCGAGAAATCTGCATTGGCTACATGAAAGCCAATAGTGACAAGATATTCATAAATCTTGTCAGACCATGCTCTTGGTGCTTGTTTTAAGCCATACAAGGCTTTCTTCAACCTGCAAACATGCTCAGGGTGACTCACATCCTCATAACCAGGTGGCTGCAACATATACACCACTTTTTGCAAATCCCCATGCAAGAATGCATTCTTTACATCCATTTGATGTAAAGATCATTGCTTTGACACGACCACTGCTATCACAACTCTCACTGTTGCCATCTTGGCAACTAGGCTGAAAGTTTTTGGGCATAATCAATGCCATATGTCTGCGCATATCCTTTGGCTACCAATCTAGCCTTATACTTGTTTATGCTTCCATCACTGTTATGTTTTACTTTGTACACCCACTTGCATCCAATTACTTTCTTGCCTTCAGGAAATTGCACTAAATCCCAAGTCTCATTTCCATATAGTGCATCCATCTCCTCATCCATAGCTTTCTCCCAACACACATTTCCAATAGCCTCATCAATGCATGTGGGCTCTACAACCTGTACAACTTTTGCCATGTATGCATAGTGATGTGCCACATAACCATCATAGGTAAACCTCTGCGCTGCACAGGATTCTTCACTCTCCCAGATCTTTGCAGCTTTACATTCATGGCTTCCATAGCCTTCTTTACATCAGGTGTTCTCATAGTTGGTATCCTAAGATCCTCATCAAGGCTCATCTCTGAGCCACTAGACTCTCCACATCAACATGAGAATGCCCTACATAAATGTCAGGCATACTAAGGGGCTCAACCACTTTCTCTTTGCCTTTATATGATGTACTAATCACATTTGGAGGACTGGTATTATGACGAAGCCTGCCACTTCATGGTCTATCAACTGAACCACTAGATGAGGACTCTCCTGGTCCACTCAAAGACTATGATTGCTGACTTGCATTCTGTGCAACCACACTTCCACTCATATCAGCCCCAACAGCTTCTTTTTCAGCAGCATACCAGGGAATATCCAATAAACACACATTTTTCAGCTTTTGGATCCAGCTTAATTCTCAGCTCATCTAGCACATGCACATATGCAATGTATCCAAAAACTTTCAGATGCACATATGCAATGCATCCAAAGACTTTCAAATGAGATAAATCAAGTTTTCTGCCAGTAAACCTCTCACGTGGAAATACATGCTTTGTTTGCTTTCCAAACTGGCATGCTTCACATATTTTCTGCATATCTTCAACTTTAAACTTTGGTAGCCCTGTCACAATTCCTTTAGTCTGCATAGACTTCATTCTCTGCACATTCATATGTCCAATTCTTTTATGCCAAATGTCTATGTCTGCAACAATTCTTGAACCATTTGCAAACATCGCAGCACTCACTTCAGGTATGTTTACATCCATGTAAACATTCTGTCCACTCTGTTGCCTTTTGTAACCAACCTGCACTTGTCTTTAAAGTCTTCAACATAACAACCATCAGGGTTAAACCAAACCTGCAAAATCCCTTGTCTTCACAAAACCTGGTCTTTCAAGGTTTTTCATCTCCTTGAACCACTCCCCATGACTTGTCATGTGGTTTGAAGCACCTGAATCAATGTACCATACATCATCTTTATGTGCTGCTTCAACATTTTCAGACATGGCATTAACGACATGCTGCATAACAAACAACCTTTCATTATTCTCATTGTTTCTGCTTGAGGATGCATAGTTGTTTTGCTGTAATTTTCCATTTTGCATGTCAGCCTGCTTCTTATAATAATCTGCCTGCACATGTCCAGGCTTACGACAATAAAAGCATCCACGTGTATCGTTATACTGCCTTTGCCAATTTCCACGACCTCTTTGACTCCCCTTGCCTCTGAATTAGCCTCCTCCACCTGCGTGTTGTTGTTGTTGTGAATTCTGGGATTGTTGTTGTTGCTGCTGCTGGCCATAATTCTGATTACCTGTTCGACTGCGTCCACGGCCTCCTGTACCTCGTCCTCTTCCTGAACTTATGTAGAAGGCCTGTTGCTCTGAACTGTTTTTGTTTTGTGAAGGTTGTTGGTCTTCACCTAAGCTCTTCTCTTCTATAATCAACATAGACACCAAATCTGTGAAATTGGGAATGTTTTTCTGAGTCTCAATAGACGTCTTGAGAACACCTTGTATTGTGGCCCAAGACCACGTAGACAGACTTCCACCTTGAGAACGCCTTGTATTGTGGCCCAAGACCACGTAGACAGACTTCCACCTTATCATCATCATCTACTGAAACGCCAATAGATGCAAGGGATTCCACAATACCCTTGATCTTCAATGCTACATAGTCATTCACAGACATACTCTTTTTCTCCACAGTATGAAGTTCATTCTTCAACTATATCTTTCGTGCCTTGGTATTCGTTTCATAGAGTTTTACCAAGTTGTCCCATGCCTCCTTGGGGGACTTAGCATCCTGTATGTGCCCAATCATGGTGTCCTGTATACTGATAGAGAGCCAATACATAACTTTTTCAGCTCCTTGGTTCCAATCCTTGAACCCTTTCACATCTGCAGTAGTCAGAATGATCTTTGGTATCTCTGGTGCCTCTTCATGCTCACTTTCTATGTAGTCGCAGTAACCCTTTCCCATCAGGAAATTTGTTAGCATGAACCTCCAAGCATGTAATTTGTTCTTATCAAGCTTCTCAGCAACAATCTGGTTTATGCCATCATTTGACATCTTGCCAGACACACAAATTTACCAAAAATAACACTTTGGTTTTGTCCTGTACAAACTGCTGTATTTTCTGCAGCGATACTGTACTACACTCAAATATCACAAAACCAGTGACCTCAATGTGCATACATACACCCAATGGCAATTGTTGACCTTCTTGCAGCACACACAATGTCTACACAACCAATCTGTCTTCCTGCAATTCTTAAAACAGAGTTCTGCAGAGAATCGATGACTTACCCGTAGTGCTCGAAATTGCCTGTTTTTCAAAAAACAAAGGTCTTAACGCACCCGAAACACATTTTTGGCACATAACACTATAGTTGACCTATAGATTTACTCCCGCGAAGAAAGCTCCTCAATTAGAGATCGTTTGCCGGTGCCTCCCGTAGAGCTCCCGAGACAAGGGTGTAGTCGCCAACACAAATAGGGAAGAGTAGTTGAGGCTCTAACTCTCGTACTGCTTCCTATTCTTCTCTTGCTTGCAGCTTAGCCCTTAGCATGAACTAGGCTCTGATACCATGAAAAAATGCAGGGGGAAGAGAGCTTGAGCTCTTGCAAGCACACACACACTCACAAAACCCTAAAAGAGAACACACAAGGTGAGAGGCTGAAAACCTTCTTCTTCACACAACACTCAACACACCATATACAAAGATAAGAGTACACACAATATGAAAGGTACTCAACCAAATACATACTAGGGTTCTCTATAGTGTGAACCCAACTAAATGAGCTGGCGCTATAACTATGCCAGTCTCTAGAATGGTTGTCACACATCCTGTCATCCCACTGGCCGCATATCACCCATGATCTTACCAACGAGGCCAATGGTGTAAGTGTGGGGCCTATCCCCTAGGCAGGTCATCAGTGTCCACCGCCTCCCTAGATGAGCTCGATATCTCAACAAGCCTTTCCCTGATGTCAACCACATTGCTTTGAAGATCACGATAAACTGCAGCAATTTCATGAGTGAAGAAACATGCACTACTCATTCCTTGGTTGTGGTTTAATTTCTCATTCCTTGGTTGTGGTTTACTTTCTCCTCCTCGATTTTGAGAGGTTGGGGTTCCAGCTTGTTAAGCCTAACCTATTGCCCTGCACACAAAGAAGGGGAGAAAAGAGAAGAGCGACACATGCAAGGGTCGAGTCCGGAGAGTTGCACTTAGCCAACCCTAATGAGGGTTAACTCCTCGATGTGAAGCCACTAGGGGCTCACTCCACTTCTTCTTGTGTCACCCAAGAAGAGATTCAATGGCTAGGTAGAGAGCAAGAAGGAGGGAGCTATGGAAAGCTCAACCTTCACTTCATGCCACATGCATGCAAAAGGGGGCTTTGTAGAGAGCAAAGAGAAGGGGAGAGAATAAGAGAGATTAGAGTATCACCATCCTTACATGCACACACCAAAAATTAAGCATGCAAGCAAGCAAACACAAACAAGCATACATCCACAAGCTTGAATGAGAGAGAGATTGAGAGAAGAAGCAAAGATCAAGTGAGACTAATGGGATTGTCCCTTTTAATATTCCATAAAATAACTTATATACAAGAGCTCATAGTTACAATGGCCTTCTGCCCATTTACAATTGAGGGCTTAAAACTAGTCTTCCTAGTCTTTCTAACCAACTCTATGTACAACTATTCCTCATGACTGGCATTACAGAAGTCATAAGCTCGGTCATTCATGTCTCTTTTACAATAAGCACTTTACGCGACAGTTACAAAAGAGGGATTACGATAAGTGTAGCCGCGCTAAAGGTAATGTTAACCAGAGTGGTTAACATACCCCCTCCCTAATGTAGGTCCATCCTTAGAGCTCGCTAGATCTATCTGTAATAGATCGAGTAGGTTCGATGAAGTCGCGGCGTGAGGTTAGAGTAGGGGGAGCTTGATGGAAGACTTTATAGCTGGTCCAGAAGGTCATCTCCATCATTTCCTCAAATGTCTGGTGCCAGGCGGGTATCCACATGATCCACTCACAATATCCAAAAATTTGCTTGAATGTTGGGCCTTTGTTAATGTCGAAGGACAAACCCTGCACACCTTCATTGTAGTGGTCCCAATCCAAAAATGACTCCAGCAACGTGATGATCAAGTGAAAAAATATGATCATTGCAATCACGGGGCTGAGTCTCGGGACTTGATCATAGCTGTGGATGAACTTGTTGAAGTACGAGATCATGGTATCTTTGGTACTGCACCATCCAAGGAGCGAACCAAGGAAAGTTGAATTGGAGCTTCAGGTTGGCCTTCTGCTCTTCGTCTCGTGAAAACATTCCATGCCCATGGTCTTTATATGGGTAGGTAGTCGGGGCTGGTGTGAAGTATGCGGGGCACGTTGCAATAGGTTTCCTAGATGAATGGATTGAGGAGGAAAGGGCGCTTCCAGGTCGGCTGCTCGCCCATGAGTTCGAATGTGATGGGGTGAGCAGCGGAGGGTGGCTGATGGTATCCCATCGATGGCGTGTGTTCTCCCTGCCACTATCGATATTTGGCTTCAAGGTACAGGCAAAGGACATGGATGTCCATGCGGTCCATTATACGAGTGATGGACACTGCTTGGAGCTATCAACCAAGTAGTATGGTGATCACCTGCTTGAACTCCGTGCGATCAACGAGGTCCCCCCATTTGAGAGGGTTGAGTGGAGGGTCAACCTCCTTGTGCTCCAATGGTGGAGGTGATGGAATCTCGCCATCTCCGAGGTTTGGTTGGGAGGGCTGTTGTGTTGGAGGGGTGGTTGATTTGGAGGCTCCCGTGGGTGGCAAAGTTTGCATCAAAGAGGGGGGGGGAGTAGAAATACAAAAGGACAATAAAAAGTCAGGAAAGAGTGTAAATTTGCCATGCAAACCGTGTTTTGGGAGAGTGAAGGCTAGGAAATTCTTATCTCCACCACGAGATGAAGATGGTAAGTTGCTTGTAAAACAACCAGAGAAGTACGAAGCATGGAAAAAACTACACATAGATATCTCTGATTGGAGCAATGGGAGACAGACGTGGATAGCAAAGGAAAATGTGTGGATATTTTAAAAAAGATGATATTCAATTCTGATGATGCAAATGCATTGAAAGAGGCGGTTGTAAACTTTCGTAACTCAATGACAGAGGCATGGACTTAAAATTGCATTACACACTATATGGTCAGAGTGGTCTCCATTTCATTTTTACAATTAAATTGTGAATGTAATATTTTGAGTTTAACTGTGGATCTTGTGTTTTTGAATGCAACACATACTTGAGGCTCATGGAGCGATCTCATTGGCAAGCTCGATTATGTGGATTCCAACGGCACATGAAGGTGGAATCAATGATTCCAATCCTATGAGGTAGTTACTCCAATGGCGGTATAGGAGAATAGAGATAAGATATAAGGACAAATTAATAAAGTCCAAATCCAATGATACAAAAGCTATTTTGTCGGGCAATATATGAAGTGAGGAAAGCAAGATATGAAAAGCATGGCCAAAGAACATCATGCAGAATGGTTGACAACCCAAGAGAGATTGGGTAGCAAATCGAAATATCGGTAGAATTGTAATTATAAAATAACATTTTATGTTTATGAGAGTATTGGAGCAATCTAATGTTTTAAAGAAATAGGTGTTTGCTAAAGTCAACATGGGTGTTGATATTTTTTAAAAGTAAGTGTCAATAACTTATAGTAAGTTCCATTTGGCACTTCTTTCATTTCTCTCCATTCCTCCATTTCTCTCTATTCCTTCAAGCTTGTGGGTATGGCGCATACTAAGTAAAGAGCAAACAAGATGCCTTCCAAGACACCGGTTCATTCATCTAGATCTAGTGAACGTACTGACACCGACAATGATGAAGGTCAAGCTCCTCCCGCCCGTTGCTATAGCTAGGAAAGTTGCTCCTCCCACTGCTCCAGCTAGAAATGCTCGTCCACCTACACATAAGAAGAGAAGATGGAGACCAAGCACCACCGCTCTTTCGTGAAATTAGGAGTTTCCAGAAGAGTCCTGAGTGGATTATACCCAAGGCGCCTTTCTCAATGTTGGTGCGAGAAATACTGCGATATCTACAAAGGGAAAATCACTACAATTACTTTTCAAGAGATCTAGCATATAATGTGGAGCGATGGTCAGCCCAAGCGTTGCTTGCTCTTCAAGAGGCGGCTGAAAGTTACTTGGTGGATCTCATGCATGATGGTCAAATGCTAGCCATCCATGCCCTACGCATCACACTCACGCCCTCGGATCTCACTCTTGTTCATAGGATTCGTAACAATAGTGATGCATTCAACTTTAACCATGACATGGTTTGAAGAGCTGTGTAAATGCTCGTGTATCATTTTGTGTTTTCATGTTTTCCTTCAGTTCTTCTCAACTAGTTGTACTTTATGCAATGTATCGGATTTGGATATTTTAAGTTTCCTTGTTTCCAATGTTGTGTACCGGACTTGCCCATTGATTTGAATATTTTGAGTTTTCTTCATTTCTAATGTCAGTGTATATTCTTATATTTTCGTGGAAAAAAAATTACAAGTGCATGTGCATGTGCATGTGTAGGTGTTTTTTTATTTGTGCATGTGTAGGAAAAATTGACGCATGGTGTGCATAGATCATAATTGGCTAAAATTTGTTTTGTGAATATATCATGTGGCTTACATCATGAGCATGCATGTGCATGTGCATGTGCAAGTGCTATTTTATACGATAATTTTTTTTTCCTAGAAAAAATTGATGCATGGTGTGCAGTGATCAGAATGGGTTGAAGTTTATTTTGTGCATAGATCATATAGTTTACATGTCTTAGATAAAATATCAACCCTATCTAAGGCCTGTAGGGCCCTTGTACGAAGGCTCGCGTGTAGAGGCCTTCTTTTTTAAATACCAGGTCTATACATGACGCGAGCCTTCGGACAAGGGCCCTATAGACCTCTGATGGGGTTGATATTTTATCTAGGAGGTGTTCCATGATACTTATATGTACACATAAAATTAGAGCTCATTCTGGTAAGGAAAACTATTTTTAAAACTTAAAAATTATCAAATTTATGTATTGAGCTAATTTAAAAAATATATGAATTTTCATTTATAAGTATGGAAGTAACCGTCATTTCACCTCATTTCTCATCTTTCATTTCTCTCTCTCACCTCCAAGAGCATGGCTCATACCAAGCAAACTGCTAGGAGAGTTTAGCCCCTAAGGTGGAATGTGGAGTATCCCTTGTCCAACCACCATAGCAGCAACATCGCAAGTGTAGGTGAAAGCCTAGCACTGTGGCTCTCCGTGAGATTAGGAAATACCAAAAGATGGTGAATCTGCTCATACCGAAGCTCTCCTTCCAACATGTGGTGCGAGAGATCATGCAAGATCTGCAATACCATCGTGATAGGAGGTTCAAGGTTCACGTAGCATCAATCCCACTATCTACGCGATGGATAGCCAAAGCTTTGGAGGCACTCCAAGAGGCTGTGGAGGCATACGCAGTGGACATTTTTGATGATGCAAGGTTTGCAGATGTCTATATGCGAAGAGGGTGACCATCAGTGAAAAGCACATGCAGTTGGTGCAATTCATGTGACACTGGAGAGATCCTCTGGGAGAGGATCTTTAGTTTTATTTTTATATATCTCGCATGATTGTAATTCTCAAAAGCTATGTAAAGCTTGATGTATATTTTAAATTTGTTTTTCTCTTATCTTGTGTTGCAAATAAGTCTCTTTTAATTCTAGTTTATATAATTTGTTGATTTATATGCATCTTCAAATGGATACAACTTTTATTTGAGTTACATGTGTAATTTGAATTTATTTGCTTGAGTCAACTAATAAAATACATTAAAAGACACGTATCAAACAAAAAACTCTGCAACCTAAATGTCCATTCATAGCATAAAAAAATACATGGTCATCAAAACACAGTCATCAAAGTTACATAATCATCATAGCTATATCCTAGGCTTCTTACCACTAGGCTCTCCAGACTCTGAAGCTGCCTTGATGGCTTGAATCAAGGCATGGAACCCTTCAAGCTCTGCCGTCCTGATGACAGTGGGATCCTATACCCTCACAACAATGCCACGGGCCACCATAAAATGTGAAGGCTCTGACCTTTGAGTCGAGAAACAAGTAAAGTAACTTTGAGCATCGAAGTAGAACATCTTCTCCAAACTTGATTTAGTCAGAATAACTTTGAATGCAGCACCCTTTGTAAGTGCTTTAATCTTCAAGAAGTTCTCCGCATACCCCGGAGAGTAAGTCTTGTGGAAGATTATCACATCATTGGCAATTTTCCCAATGTACTCCTTGAGTGCACAGTCCTGAACCCTTCCTTGGCCCCCAAATCTTCCACTTTGCCTCGATGCAAATTCATCAAGATACACAATTTTCTACAAAATAAAATTGATTTCAACACATCGATCATACAATGCATGGGAAAGGATGATTTTTTTAAATAATGGCCCTAAATTTGATATTTAGGGCATCTATAGGGCATGTTGACCCCACATGTATGATCCCATTCCCGTCAGAGGCTGGGAAGTGCATTGTCCGAAGGCTTGCGTCGTGGAAGCCCTGATTTTTGCAGATTTAGGGCTTCCCATGCGAGCCTTCAGACAGTACACTTCCCAGCCTCTGATGGGCATGGGATCATACATGTGGGGTCTACATACCCTAGAGGCCCTAAATATAAAATTTGGGGAGCAACTCATAAAAGGAGATACCTTTTCTGCTTCGTCAAGCTCCTTCTGCAAGCGTGCCTTTAGATGTGCTCCTGGAATGGGTTTGCCATTGTCCGGCTGGACCATAGGTGTCGCATGCTATGATCACGGTCCAAAGAGTTCATTCTGCAAGTGCTCAAACTCTTCATTTGTGATCTCATATTGAGGAGCTGCATCCTCAATCTGTTTTTGGACATCAATGTGATAGCAGAGATATCATCTACACTACTTTCATCATATCGCCCTACCTCATCAAGCTGTGGTAGGGCTTCTTGGTAATCAAAGTCAAGGAAATCATCACTGGCATCTCGCACAAGTATACTATATAGTTCCTCCTCCCTCAAGTCCAAGAGCTCCAACACATTCTGCATGAGGAGGTACTCCACCCCTTCAATGGTGATGGCACTCAATGAAGCTAGTGGTGGGTCGTGAATTTGGGTTTCATCACGCTGGATGGATGTAAGCGCCATGCGAGAGCTCTCTGCGGCCTCAATGACAGGATCTAGAGTGGTCTCCTCTGGCTCTGTGTCTATGTATTCCACTAGAGGGAGATCATAGATGTCATCATCCTCTGGCTCTTGAACATCAGAGTTCAAGATGTAAATAGCAAAAGCAATATCCCACTCAATGATATCGAGTGGGATGTGCTCTTCATAGGGGTTGGGACAGCGGAAGTGCGAAAATCTTGTCTGACATGAGCTAGAGCTCTGTTCACTGCCTTCTTGTGGTTGGATCCACTCTTCATGCTAAAGAGGAACTCCACTCTTCATGCTAAAGAGGAACTCCAAAGGAATCCAACTCAAGGTGGAATTCAGGATAGAGTAGGTGAAGTCATCCATTGCATCGTAAAATGCAGCTAGCAAGGTGGAGTTTGGATAGCCTCGAGGTCTAAACTCTTGCAAATCCTAGGGTAGATCTTGTCCCCAAGGTGAGCATAGCGACGAGTGCTGCTCATCCACGCGGCGAAAGTAGGGGAGGCGGCCATGATGGGTAGTGGGGAGAGCTAGCACTCAAAGGGAGAGCTAGAGAATAGATAGTATAAATGAGTTTTCTCTTTAACTTATACTCATATTTATACTTACACTTAAATTTATAATATTTTTAATAAATTTATACTTGTGTTTATTATATTACTTACAAATATCTATAAACTTGTATTTATTTTTATACCTTATGTTTATACTTTAGTAAATAAAGGACACTTCATTAAAATATAATAAATAATAGATCATACTTCTATTTCATGTTACATTATTTTATTATTATTATTATTATATTATATTATTTACATAGTTACTTATATTATTATTTACACTTAAAGTTATATTTATTTTTAAACTTATATCTATAGACTTAAAAATTAATGACACTTCATTAAAATATAACAAATCATAAAAACATATTTATATTTCTAGCATAATTAATTATATTATTATTTACACTTAAATATATACTTATATTTATATTTACATTTGTACTTACTTATCATGATTGTCTTACATATTAAAGAATTTGAAACACAGTAGACTTAAAAAACCACAACACTTTATGAAAATGAAGGAAAATTAAATTTACAACACTTTTAGAGAAACAACTTATATTCATTTGGAAGAATAAGAATTACATTGACTCCATAATCTCAAGGATGTGTGGAGTAACACACTGCTTGCATGTTTTGCAATGTTCACTTCGACTCCCAACCTTCCTACCATCCAACTTAAAATAGAAATTACAAGGGGGATTATTGGACATAAGTTGGATTTCCTGCCTCAGAAAACTAAGGGGCCAATGACTCTCTACATTATCGCTAAAAGGGTCATGACCCTCCCAAAGAATAACCACATCAATGAGTGCTGAATGCGTGCCATCTCGCATGTTGTGGTCCAAGCTGAGCCACTCCTCTCGTAGAAGCCATCACCTCCTATACTTAAAGCGAATGCACAAAGTTTGTCTTGCAATGAAGTACCTGTCACATCATAAAAAACAAACAACAACTAACATAAAATTAACATTCAACATTCAACATTCAACAATCAACAATCAACATAATCAGTGTCTTTTGCAATGAAGTACTTATGAATAAAAACCATCAACAATCAATGGAAGTGCAGTCTTACTTAAAGGTAACATCTAACCAGTAATTTTGCACTCAATGATATCACCGTGATGAGTTCTCTTGAGATGCCATGACTCACCCAGTAACTAAGTCATCCAATCCTCAAATGGGCACTTGCATTGATAAGAAATCTTAGTTTTCTTAACTGCTTCACAGGATCCAAACAAATGTGCAAACAAACCAAATGGTACAAACCAACCTAGATGCACATCTCTAGAGCCTGTGGATGGTTTCATGGTGGCAACATGAACATCAGTTTTTATCTTTATCCTAGATGCTTCTGACATGTCTAAGCTAGGATTATACCATTCCTGGCTAGACAATGGTGGTAGTGGAATATACTCCAAACTATGTCTCTCCACATCATACATTTAATCATAAAAGTAAACATTCTGAGATGCAATTCGCTTGCAGTCTGCATGTAAAACATTTAGCTTTCCACTAAAACATTCTACATTCTACCAGTCATGCAAAGTGGATGGATATAAAACTGCAAGCAACAAACATTCTTGTATTAAAACTCTATCTAATAACCATGGACACAAAGCACAAGAACGCAAAAGCACAGAGATATAAACTTACTGTTAGGCTTATGTCTTTCACTAAAGTTATCATGATGCACTCGAATCTCTTTGTGCATATAAACATGTTGAATGAAAGCCTTTGTTATTGTACTCATACCATTTGTATGTCTCCTCAACTCTATGATTCTACCTTTCCATTGCTTATTGGAGTCTGTGACATCTTTGAGCTTGACCTTAAAATTACCACGAGTACTTGGTCGCATTAAAATCTAATTTAACTTATTGTACTGATAAGGATCCAGTTACCTTCATCATCTCTCTTGTTAAACACCTCCACTCTGTGAATATTACTGATATTCCTCCTCCTTGAAGACATCTAAATTAATAAAGCTAAACTCATGATTAATAAATATATATGTTATATTGTAAGCAACAAATAAAGATTAAAACAATAAGAAATAAACAGCAACTCACTGATTTGATTTACACAACCTTGTTGCTCCTATGAAAATAAACATAAACACATCAAGACAAAACATTAACAAACCCTAAACCTATGATCATTACTCACATCAAGAAAAAACATAGACAAACCCTAAAAATATGATCATTATTGTTGTATTTTATGCCACTTGAAATCATTATTGTGCAGAGAAGATTGTAATCAACAAATAAAGATTAAAACAACAAGAAATAAACAGTAACTTACTGCTCACAACCTTGTTGCTCCTGTGAAAATAAACAGCAACACATCAAGAGAAAACATAAACAAATCCTAAACCTATGATCATTACTGTGGTATTTTATGCCACTTCAAATCAATAACATGCAAAGAAGATTGAAAGAAACAAATAAAGATTAAAAAAACAAGAAATAAACAGCAACTTACTGCTTTGATTTACACAACCTTGCTCTTGAGAAAATAAACAGCAACACATCAAGACAAAACATAAACAAATCCTAAACCTATGATCATTACTCATATCAAGACAAAACATAGACAAACCCTAAACATATGATAATTACTCACAAGAATTTGATGCCAAGGGGTGGTTGCTTGTTTTGCAAGATGAGGTTATCTAGTTTCACTTAGTGGGCAAGGATTTCACTGACGTAAACGAGAACATGTGAACATATGTTAATAACACAAAAAATCTTGTGATCACATGTTATATTCACAAAGCTTTCACAAGGGCCTAAAAAAATTATCTTTGTCGGGCATAAAAAATCTTCTTAGGTGTCCACTAACCTGCTATTATGTGAAGATGTGGATATTCATGCAAACTTAAAACTAGTCACACCACTTACACACCCAATATGCAATTGCCTTTTTCACAGATTCAACCGTCTTTAAAACAACCATTTAATGAAACCATAGTGTCACTAATCATAATCCACTAATTATCTAGTTGAATCCTTATTTCCAAACATTCCTTCATCGGTGTACCTACGGTATCATTGGCAACCAGAAGGCTCACCCCCCTGTCCACTCAAGGGCCTTTTTGATAGTTCCTAGCTCATAGTAACCGGCAAGTATTCACTTTAACAAAAATGGAGTCTCCATTGAAGATCAGCAAGATCAACCAACAGATCCATATAAAAGAGCCATGGACTCATCCGTTGAGGACCAGCAAGGTCAATCAACCAGATCCATGCCCGAATTCAAAAAACAACTCTTACTCCTTGTTCCAATATCTTCCCCGACGTACGTGTGGGTATCCCTCATCCACTGTACCGGAAGCTCACCATTTAAATCAAACCGTTCTGGTGAAGACCTCGGTCGACCTTGCTAACGCGAGACATCCTCCGTTGACTCTCCATCATAGCAGTTGCAACTTTAACAGATAGGTCTCCACGACCTCATTCACAAGACGGTCAAAATGCTTCCCCACCATTCTTGACATAAAACAGTCATTTAAAAATAAATTTCACATACAAATACAGTTCCAACAATATTTCCATCTTTTCTCATCACTCCACATCCTTTCACATTAGTCCCCATCTTTTCTCATCTTCCCACATTTTTTTTCCATCGATCCCTATCACATCACATCATTCCCACATCAAATCACATTCAGTCGCATCATCCACACATCAATCCACATCATCCATACATCCATCCACATCATCCACATCAATCCATAACATCCATACATCCATCCACATCAATCCACATTGTCCACACATCCATCCACATCATCCATACATCAATCCACATTATCCACACATCAACCCACATCATCCATACATCCATCCACATCATCCACATCAATCCATAACATCCATACATCCATCCACATCAATCCACATTGTCCACACATCCATCCACATCATCCATACATCAATCCACATTATCCACACATCAACCCACATCATCCATACATCCATCCACATCATCCATACATCCATGCACATCAATCCACATTATCCACACATCCATCCACATCATCCATACATCCATTCACGTCAATCCACATTATCCACACATCAACCCACATCATCCATACATCCATCCACATCAATCCACATCATCCATACATCCATCCACATCAATCCACATTATCCACACATCCATCCACATCTTTCATACATCCATCCACATCAATCCACACGTCAATCCACATCATCCATACATCCATCCAGATCAATCCACATTATCCACACATCAATCCACATCATCCATACATCCATTCACGTCAAACCACATTATCCACACATCAACCCACATCATCCATACATCCATCCACATCCATCCACATCATCCATACATCCATCCACATCAATCCACATTATCCACACATCCATCCACATCATCCATACATCCATTCATGTCAATCCACATTATCCACACATCAACCCACATCATCCATACATCATCCACATCATCCATACATCCATCCACATCTTCCATACATTCATCCACATCAATCCACATCATCCATACATCCATCCACATCAATCCACATTATCCACACATCAATCCACATCATCCATACATCCATTCACGTCAATCCACATTATCCTCCACACATCAACCCACATCATCCATACATCCATTCACGTCAATGCACATCAATCCACATCATCCATACATCCATCCACATCAATCCACATTGTCCACACATCAACCCACATCAATCCACATTCATTTCATAAGTATTCCCATTCTCATCTAATCACATCTTTTTCTATCTCATCACTTATTTCCTCATTTATCCTCATCAGATCTCATCCACTTGCATCTACCCATACATCTCATCACTTCACATACATTAATATCTATCCAGTTTACATCGCACCTTATCACATCCATTTCACATCACATCTTGATTCACATGCTAACACATTCATTCACGTCCCTTATCGTTCATTCACATCCCGATTCACATCATATCACATCCCTTATCATTCATTCACATCTCGATTCACATGTTATCACATTCATTCACATTCTATATCATTCATTCACATCCCGATTCACATGCTAACACATTCATTCACATCCTATATCATTCATTCACATCCCGATTCACATTCTAACACATTCATTCACATCCTATATCATATCTTGATTCACATGACATCACATCCATTCACATCCTTATCATTCATTCATATCCCGATTCACATGCTATCAAATTCATTCACATCCTATATCATTCATTCACATCCTGATTCACATGCTAACACATTCATTCACATCCTATATCATTTATTTACATCTCGATTCACATGCTATCACATTCATGCACATCCTATATCATTCATTCACATTTATCTGATTCACATCACATCTCATCACATCTATTAGCCTCTTATTCTCATTACATCCATTCTCTATTCATTCTCATCTATTTGATTTATATCACATCATATCTATTTATAGAATATAAGAGAATTCTTATTTTTGATATAAAGATTCTTTAGGCATCTATTTATGCATAAGAACAACTTCAGTGGGAAATAACACTTTTATAAAAATCCGTTTTTATGCATAAATTCAATTTTAAGGAGAATAACACTTTCTAAATAAAAATAAATCTTTTATGCATCTTTCTATGCATAAATTCAATTTTAATGAGAATAACTCTTTTGAAATAAAAATAAATTTCTTTATGCATCTTTCTATACATAAAATCAAAATTAATGAGAATAACTCTTTTGAAATAAAAATAAATTTCGTTATGCATCTTTCTATGCATAAAATCAAAATTAATGAGAATAACTCTTTTGAAATAAAAATAAATTCTTTATGCATCTTTCTATGCATAAAATCAAAACTCGATGAGAATAACACTTTTGGAATAAAAAGAAATTATTTATGCATCTTTCTATGCATAAAATCAAAATTAATGAGAATAACTCTTTTGAAATAAAAATAAATTTCTTTATGCATCTTTCTATGCATAAAATCAAAATTAATGAGAATAACTCTTTTGAAATAAAAATAAATTCTTTATGCATCTTTCTATGCATAAAATCAAAATTTGATGAGAATAACACTTTTGGAATAAAAATAAATTCTTTATGCATGTTTCTATGTATAAAATCAAAATTGGATGAAAGTAATGCTTTTATAATTAAAAATTTTCTTTTATGCATAAATTTAATTTTAATGAAAATAACACTTTTATAAAAAAAATCTTTTATGCATAAAAATCAATTTTGATGAAAGTAACACTTTTATAATCAAAATATTCCCAATATGCATCTTTCTATGCATAGAAATTAATTCTAATGAAAATAACACTTTTATAATAAAAATATTTTTAATATGCATTTTTCTATGCATAGAATAAAAATAACACTTTTAGAATACACAAGTAGTGGGGATTACTCTTTTTGAATAATAAAAAGATAAAACTTACTTCACCAAATTTAAGAAAATTTTGCCATAAACTCCTTTGTATAGCTGACCATTTTTTAAATTTTTAACTCTAAAATTTACAAGAAATTATCCAAGATGATTTAAATCATTCTAATCTAATCAATTTTCACTTTATTAAGAGTAAACAATATGAAAAGTTTAATTCCATCAATTTGATTACACATCTAGGATCAAAAAAGGCTAAATTCAATAGTGAAGAGAAGGGGGAAAGCCTTTCCAGCAAGGCATAACATCCATTTTCATTTTAAAGAAAGCAGAAATTAGAAAACCATAAAATAGAATAAGAAAAAGTAGAATTTCTAACTTTCTAGGAGTTTTTTGAGCTTTCCTTTCGCTTGATGGTTTGAGGGATCTACTCTTGTTTGCAACAAGAGTGGCCACCAATTCTTTTGAAGAGGAAATGGTCAAAAACAAATGAATTCAGTGTTTTTGGCTCTGGGGAGGAGTAGAGTAACAGTGCATAAAACACTATTAACCATTTACAAAGGGAAAGGCTTCATCTATAGGAAAAAGTGAGCCTCTAACCAAGCAAACTGGTTCTAGAATTTTTCAGATCAGTTTGGTCGAATTTTGACCATTTTTAGGTCAGTTTAGCTTACTTTTTGGATCTAGTTGAAGCAAGAGAGAGGAGAGATGAAAATATCTCATTGTTTGTGAGTTTAAAACTCAACCACACATGTGAAATAGGCGCCTCCTTCATGAGGGGAATTCCCCACACCGAGGTGTCAAAAATGCATCATTTCTTCTAAATATCTCTTCTTTTTTAACTAATAACCTTGTCCTTAGTCAACTCTTCATCTTATGTGAGCATTTACTTATTTTTGGGAGATTTTCTTTTATTCTTCCATTTATCTCCTCCCTACATTTGGATTAATCTAACTGATCCATATGAATCGTAATTCAAAAATTTCAGAAAATCTAGACCCTTAGGCTAAGGTCCTTTTTACCTGATTTTAATTTATTCCAATTGCACATTTGAAGTTTCTTTTTGAATATCTATTTTAGGAAAAACCATTTTAGACACTGGGAGGATTTTTATATCCAAAAATATCTCAATTTTGAATTACCTCCCTCTAGACATTTTCTCTCTCTAAGCCAAAACAGGGTAAAATAGGATCTTTCTTTTATTTCAGAGAGGGGAATAATTATCAGATCAGAAGGGAAGGTTCTTACACCTGAACACCTCAAAAGATGGAGCGAGGAATCTTACAAGTATTCCAGTGATTCGGTCATTCTTTGAGACTGGTCACAGGAAGGGAGAGCATGATGGTGTGGGTGCGTGTGTGAAACGTTCCCTGAGGCATCATCAATTTTGTGGCAACATTGTTGAGTAGTTTAGAGATGCAGGCCATGTAGTCGAGTGGTGCTCCCAACATTTGTGTGGGAGTGCAACATCATCGTATCCCAAACGTGATGCTCCGATTGTCAGGAGATTTTTTAGGCATGTGGATGGTAGCATGATTGACCGTAGAGCCTCCCATGATTGTGACACAATACCTAGCACCTTGGGCTTACATTCCATCAAGAGCATGTGCATGGTGGCCCCCATGATTTACACATGACGGTTTGCATGCTTCTATGGAGCATGTTTGGATGGCGATTAGTCACATTATGCCTCGAGAGGATGGGCAAATGCATGGATACAGACATTCCTCTCCCCTGAGCATCCTTCACATCTAGTGTTGTCCGTTGAGCACACAGGTCTTGTGTTCATGAGACTAGCTATGATGGCCTGACAGATTTGCTATAGGAGGGTGATGTATTTGCTGTTAGAGGGCAATAGCGAGGGAGTAGACTACTATCTGATGAGTTGCACTAAAGAAAAATTTAGGAATTTTAGAAATTATTTGAGTCCCATTTCTTATAGGATTCGTTGGAAACTCAGTATTTTTGTGTAGTTTGAGCTAACATCTACTTGTTGGTGCACTCTTTGTGCCATTAGATTATATCTTGACACAACTATTTGGCGTATTTGTTTGTAGTTGTATAGATACATACGTCAATGCAACAATATTGGAAGGACAAGGGAAACGTGACACTAAACTTACTTGAGATTATACAACACCTTTCATATGAAGAAGATAATGTTAAATACTATCTCCACTTTGACATTGAAGTAAAAACATGGGCTTTATTTATGATTGATCCACAGATAAAAACCCATCTTAGACACTATATTTAGATTATAAATCATGATATATATGCTCAAATTTGAGGGACATTGAAGTAAAAGCATGGGATAATAATGCCAAAGAACACTTGAAAAAGGAACCTTAGAATTGAGGGATCTCCAAATAGTGTGGTGTTTAGAAACACCAGAAGCAATCAAATTTCAACGAGATTGTTACATTCAAGTTTACAATTCATCCGAAGACAAAAACCCTTCATAGACACTTTGTCAAGATAATAATTGAGTGCAAATTGTAACTCAAACATAGCGTTTTCTCATGTATTGCTCCAATACATACAAAGTTTCTCTATCATAAGCTGCTTCATTTACTAAAGTGTTGTAAGTATACTCCCGTTTGTTCTTTGCATAAATCCAACCAAGTAACCATGCGCTGATTATTGTCTCCAAAAAACTTTGAAGCTCCTCTATATTTTGATTCCACATCTTTGGAAAAATCAAGTAGGTTCCGGGCATATTCCACATTACATTGTAGAGGGTATCATAAAAAATTAGCATGTTATTTCCATCCAAGTCATGAAAAATTCTCCATGCTACATCCAAGTTTTTGTGGTATACAAATCGATATCCAATTAGAAGATCCGTCTTTTGACATGCTGCCTACCCTGCTACGACCTTAAACTTTTGATGGTGCCGAAGAAAGCACAACTCAAGAATGCGTCGAGTCCTTTGTAGTCTATTAGTACTCCATATCCATACCTCAAACCATTGCATGCAAAAATCAAGGAAAGTGAATGCATCTTTGCGAGAATCAAATGCCAAACACTTGTATTCTCTTCCACAAGATGCATATGTTTGGCCCAGCCTCTGGACATACATCACCATGTTGCATCTCAATGGTCTTAAGTAAAACACCATTGAGTTCAAGTATCAATACTCTTCTTTGTTTCCTTATTGTATCTGGGGGTGGTGGAACTCTTTTGCTCCTAGGTACATGAGTCACCAATGATTGGTGCCACCTCAATAGTAAGTTTTCTATACACTTGAAATCAAAGCTATATGCTTCAACATATCTTGTTGAAAACAAAATGTATGGTTAATGGACATTCAAAATTTTAAATAAATATATTATGTGCCAACATCATAAATTCATCCATGATATGGATGGTCCTAAACCTTCATAGACAAACGCTCCAATACCTCAGAACTTCAACCAAAAAAACAAAAGAACAAGTATATTGTCAATGCTAAATTTCATCAAATTTATTGAATATGATGTATAAAAGATTTTCACTGTTGAGATAATTGAGTCTATCCAAATTAAATTATAATATTCATAGCCTTACACCTTGACAAGGCAATATCTTCAATAAAAAACAAACACATCTTCATTGCAATCGAATTGCAAATATTCACAAAAGAGATAATCAAATGACAGTAAGTTTGGAGGCATTTGATTGCTTGATACAATAGTGTAAAGATTTGGCTCGTACAATCCAAAAATTAAACCCATCTAAGCACATTGTTTTGGCCAAAGCCTAAGTCTATCTTATGGGCTTTTAGTACAAAATGGCTCCAAACATTCTACACCCAACAAGTCTTGATATTTATGCAGATCCCATACTTCAAACTGCACGTTTAGACCTCATAAATGGTTTCCTTCGACCTGCAGCAAGAACTAGTATGGGTTAGGTTGGAATCTGATTTACTGTCACTTAATGTTTAATGAAACCAAACATTATCCTACCCATAAGCTCAAGTAAGCCTTTTGTAGCCTTGATATGTATGCTTTTGCTACAACTCCACTTATGAGATGACCACGATCATATCCCAAGCGAGTAGCATAAGCAATAGCATGTTGATCACTCAAAATCCTTCTTTTGTAACACATTTTTAACAAGCTTAGCTGGTCTTTGGATAGTAATGGAACTCCAGCTTTGGCTGCCAACATTGCTAGATCCTTTCTTATGGATTCTACTTCTCTTTTTTTCCCTCTTGATTGGACATACTTTAGCTTATCACCATACAATGGTAAGTGTGAAGATGGACAAGATGAGTTTTCCACTTCATCTGAATATTTGTTGAGCTCTTCTCGCAAAATTGGGAGGTGAATTGGAGCCATTCTTCTAGTACATCTTGAAAATCGATAAATAAATTATGACCATGTGTGATAGGAGATTGACCTAGCCGATTAAGCAAAATAATAGACCTAATGTTATTTGTATTATTTAGATTTAAAAGGTAGGGTAGAATGTCATTGCACAGTACGTAGTCGTGCCCTCCTTAAAAACTTTCAGGGAGAAGAGACAATTGTCTTTTGGATTAACACATCCCTTGAAAGGGCTATCAATAAGCAATGTATTCTTCTTATTGCAAATATCTTGGCACTGATTCCAAACCTTGAGTAAAGGTTTAAACATAGCCTCAACAGTAGGCTTATCTGCCCTATACACTTTTCGAAGATTATGGATATAACATTCTTCTTGTCCCCACACCAAAAAGAAATGATATTTCTTATGTGCATACTGTTTAAGAGCGTTTACATAGGCACAAACATTCTTGTGTAGCATGGTGGACCAAATACCAACATGAAAGTACTGGCAAATCTCATCCAAAAATTCAAAACACCTGGGGCGAATAACAACTGTGGTGCGACCAATATCAATTTGAATACAATTTGTTTGTGGATGCCTCTTCTCTTCCTTGTTGAGTAAAACTCCATTAAGATCAAGTATAAGTGCATGTTTTTGCACGAGGAATATTTTTTGCATACGATACAGAAGAATGACAACACTTTAATGTGTTTACATACTTAACAATGTTAAAACAAGTGATCCTATATTATCAATGAGAGCTAATTACAACAAAACATCCACAAGTTTACTTTCATTTCATGCTTCCATACTCATCTATGATGATGGCTCCTAGATTTGATTGCATTTCCCTATTGATTGGTGAAGATTGAAATACTAATCTATCTCCATCTCTCTCAAAAGAATATAAACTTCCTAGAGGCCTACTCTTTTGTGTATCGAAACGTAGCTCCTCAACACGTTGCTCTATTTCTTGTGCACTTGTGATTGTTAGAAGTAGCTGTACCTGCAAAAACAACTCTCACTGAGAAACATACTTTTTAACACACAAAATTGCTGAATAAATCATCTTAAATAACATCCTATTGAAAAAGATCTACCTTTAGTTTTCTTGGCACCCTCTGCCAACCACAGTCCTTGATTTCAACTATTCTCTCTTTATTCGTAGCATATGTAGCCTCGTCAATTTCTTCAACATCCTTTGCCAACAGAGCCTTGATTTCAACTATTTTCCCTTTATTCATAGCATATGTAACCTCATCAATTTGTTCGACAATCTCTTCTTGTCTCTCCTTGGTTGCAAAAGTCTCTTGAAGCTCTTTATTAACTTTATCTTTATTCTCACTAACGTCAACATTAACTTGCAAATCAGGAATGTCCTTAGTCTCTTTAGTCCTATCACTTGAAGGCCTTGAAGATGTTTGCAAAGCTGAATCATCGATGTGATCTACCTCCACCATGTTGTCTTCATTATTTCTAGCATTTGAATCATGAGAGTTGAGCTCTCTAGTAGGGCTTTCATGATGATGTTCTAGTTGAGCAATGTTATCTTCGTCTTTCCCTTCTTTATATATATCTGTAAGATTAAAATAAAATGCTATTACTTTTAGGATTTAAATAATACACCAAGGCTAATACAATACTAGTCATTTTTATATCTACACATATATTTTGTATCCAAACTTAGATTACTCAACATTGAGTGATGTACCATAATGAATTAGGAACCATATTACCTGCCAAGACTTTCACATAAGGGTCAAACTTGAGTTTGAGCCTCACTTACAAGGGCAAAGTAAAGATCGCTCAACTTGAGATTGTGCCTTGTGTTGGAAGACATCCCCAAGGCTGGACATAAGTGGAGGTATGGCTCAAACGTAAGTTTGAGCCTCACCGCTACACTAGGATATGGAGTAAGTGTAATTTCTTAATAGTAAGTGTGTGTCATCATTTGTATTAGGCTCAAACTTAATTTTGAGCCTCACTGCTACACTAGGATATGGAGTAATTTCTTAATAGTAAGTGTGCATCATCATTTGTACCAGACGTTGGCATGAAATAAAGGATAATTAGAATAGAAATATTCACTTTAATAGAAAAATGTTAAAAGTGAATCCAAAAAAGCCAATGTATTAATCAAAAGACTAATAATTATTTTAACAAATCTACACTTTGAACAAGACCTATGTTAATATTAGTTATTGATAAGATCCTTTCAATGATCACCATTCTCGTTGTACATTCATAAGAACTATCACTGCACTTTTCGACCTTTCTTTGGTTGAGAGCTTGATGGGCTATGAGCATGGAAATCCTTGTTGACATCTGTATCCCCAATCTTCTCAATAACCATAGCAATCCCAACATTTGAAGCTTCCATGGCTTTTGCAGTATCCAATATATCATCACCATTCCCACCTTCATCATCATTTTCATGCCTTCCAATATCTTCAAAATTGTCTTTGGCATCCTCATTGAATAGAGCATCATTCCCTTGGTCCTCTTCATTCCTTTGCCCTGCATCTTCAAAGTCTATATAGCATCCCCAACTTCTTTATCATCATCTATGTTATTTTTGTTATCAATATCATCACCTTCGTCTTCCTCCTCTGTACTTGGCGGGTCGTCAATGTGAAGATTTTGAAGGTTCTCTTTTTCTGCATCATCTAGTGTTTGCTTTTTTGTGCTGCCACTTGCACCACACCACTCTTACAAGGACGGGTGACCATCTAAAAGAGCAGAGCACTTTGATTCTAATGCCATTGCTTCCAAATCATCTTTGCATAAAGCAATACATCGTCTCTTCTTTAGCAAGCTCTCCTCTAGCACAACTCCACCACAATATATCTCTACAACATAGCTGTGTTTAGGACAAAACCCTGTGATGAGACCGTCGATAAAGCCTTTGTCGACGATGAATTCTCTATTTTGGCCATTAGAGCCTGAGATGAATACATTTTTTGTGAGAACCTTATCAATGGCCTCAAACTTGTCAACCTTGCTGATGAAAAGAATAATAGTTGCAATCTCAACTGTTCCAGATGTCCAGGCATCATCTTTTTGTGGGTGGATCACACCAAATTCATAGTGCACCTTTGTTGACTGGCTAGAAATCCCTTCGATAAGCATTCCAATGGTGATGAAATCAACAAAACACACAAGAATATATTCATATTGTGAGTTTAGTGTGTTCTAAGCAAGTGCCAACTTGGAGAAAAATTCTGACGAGAGCTGCTCCTTTGTACCATGTAGGTCCATGATTGCCAGTTGAAATGGTACATGCTCTTCACTATAGAAGGCTATAATCTTTGTCATGTCAAAACCCACCCCCCTTATTGTCCAAGGAATAGACTCTTGTTGAGATACAATACCCATAGATACTCTATATAGGTGATTCAATAAAGTTACTACACTTTTTGGAAGTGAAGGATTTTTTTTTGAATGAACGATTGAGAGCGTCCCTAACAAAGGACTGGCTGTAGCTCCTCAATTGATTATACTCATACTCCCCTAGCTTATATGTCTCACACACCTGTTCCCAAGTCATCTTTTCCCTTGTCAAATCGAAATAGAAGGCGGTTATTGCATCTTTGAGCACTCGATCTGTTTTTAGCTTCCAAGCCATCTCCTCCATATCCATTCTTTGATGGGTTTGCTTTCCCTTCTTAAAAAATATTCTCTTGTCTCAAGAAGTGCTTTTTCAATGTCCAAAACTTCACTCTTTTGAAGGCCTAAAATGCACCTAAAAAACTTTGGGCCTAGCGTGACTGTTCCTGGTGTGCCTACTGAATTTGCCCGCTCTTCATTTTCAAGTATGGACTTTTTTCATGAATCCAAAGCCTTCTTTACATGCCTCACCGCTTTCACCAGGTCCTCCACATTATCCACCCCTGATTCTTCTTGATTGGAGAAGTCAATGATCTTCAATGCTAGCTTTACAATAGAATTGTCCTTTCCTAGTTTACTACCAATCATGTCTGCTGGTGAAAAGTGTCCCAATGATTAAGCAAAACTTATTTGCTTTTGTAGTTTCTCCTTCTGGAAATACATTGCATGTTAAGCATGGGTTTGCTCTTGCATCCACATCATCCTTAGCGCCTACCACAATTCCCATATCTCCGTATGATGTATCACCTTGAGATAGAAACAAATGGAGGACTCCTTTGAAGTTTGCACTAGCATCGTAGCTATCCACAAACCATTTTACTCCTTCTTTGTTACTCAATTCGAAGGTTTTATCCACCTTAATTCTAGGAGTAACACTTTTAGCATGAGTTGTTGTTTCGAGAGCATCCAGAGTAAAGATTGGTGCACCATGTGGTTGCGAGGTAGCGGGCACTCTGCTAGCTTCCATTCCTGTGAAGCACAAAAAAAGTTTCAAAACCTTAGAAAAAAATGGATTTAAATGCTACATATCAAATCAAAACCTATCAAAATTAAGAAACTTAATGCATGCTACAATTATTGATGCTTCACTTAGTTTTCTTGAATAGCGGGGACCTCACTTGCAGTTACTTAATCCATACTACAGAAGCTCGACTTAAGCTAGAGCCTAGATCCAAGTTGCGCACTCATATGCTAGGGGTACGCTAGCATAGAGAGGCAAGACTCAAACTCAAGTTTGAGTCTTAAGGCAAAGTTCCATGTATGGGAGGCTTGAACTTAAGCTAGAGTCTACATCCAGGGGTACACTAGTATATTGGAGCCTTAAGGCCACTATATAGGGGAAACCCGAACTTAAGCTAGAGCCTAGATCCAAGTTGTGCACTCATATGACAGGTGTACACCAGCATATAGAGACAAGGCTCAAGCTCAAGTATGTAGGAGAGGCTCGAACTTAAGCTGGAGCCTAGATCCAAGTTATGCACTCATATGCTAGGGATACGCTAGCATAGATAGGCAAGGCTCAAACTCAAGTTGGAGCCTTAAGGCCAAGTTCCATGTAATGTTAAGCATGGAGAATGAGCCTTAATACATAAGTTCCATGTAGGGGAGGTTTGATCTTAAGGTGGGGTCTATATCCAAGTTGTGCACTCAGATGCTAGGGGTGCACTAGCATGGAGAGAAAAGGCTCAAACTCAAGTTCGAGCCTTGAGGCCGGAGTACACTAGCGCATGGAGAACAAAGGCTCAATCTGAAGTTTGAGCCTTAAGGCCGGTGTACACTAGCATCGAGCAAAGGCTCCAACTCAAGTTCGAGCCTTAAGGCTGGTGTACACTAGCATGGAGAACAAAGGCTCAATCCAAATGTTGAGCCTTAACACTGGGTGTACTAGCATGGAGAGCAAAGGCTCAAACTCAAGTTCGAGCCTTAAGGCCGGGGTACACTAGCATGGAGAATGAAGGCTCAATCTGAAGATCGAGCCTTAAGACCGGGGTGCACTAGCATGGAGAGCAAAGGCTTGATCTGAAGTTTGAGCCTTAAGGCCGGGTACACTAGCATGGAGAATGAAGGCTCGATCTGAAGTTCGAGCCTTAAGGCAAGGGTGCACTAGCATGGAGAGCAAAGGCTCAAACTCAAGTTCGAAGACCGGGGTACACTAGCATGGAGAACGAAGGCTCAATCTGAAGTTCGAGCCTTAAGGTCGGGGTGCACTAGCATGGAGAGCAAAGGCTCAAACTCAAGTTTGAGCTTTAAGATTGGGGTGCACTAGCATGGAGAGCAAAGGCTCAAACTCAAGTTCGAGTGCCTTAAGGCCGGGGTACACTAGCATGGAGAACGAAGGCTCAATCTAAAGTTCGAGCCTTAAGGCCGGGGTACACTAGCATGGAGAGCAAAGGCTCAAACTCAAGTTTGAGCCTTAAGATCGGGGTACACTAGCATGAGCCTTAAGGCCGGGGTGCACTAGCATGGAGAGAAAAGGCTCAAACTCAAGTTCGAGGCTTAAGACCGAGGTGCACTAGCATGGAGAGCAAAGGCTTAAGACCGAGGTGCACTAGCATGGAGAGCAAAGGCTCAAACTCAAGTTCGAGCCTTAAGGTCGGGGTGCACAAGCATGGAGAACGAAGGCTCAATCTAAAGTTCGAGCGTTAAGGCTAGGGTGCACTAGCATGGAGAGAAAAGGCTCAAACTCAAGTTCGAGCCTTAAGACCGGGGTGCACTAGCATGGAGAGAAAAGGAGCAAAGGCTAAAACTCAAGTTCCAGCCTTAAGGCCGGGTTGCACTAGCATGGAGAGCAAAGACTCAAACTCAAGTTCGAGCCTTAAGGCCGGGGTGTGTTGAAATTAGAGGATTATGATGAGCTATGGTGGATCAAACACTAGAATCAACATCATTAACAAAGTGATTAGTAAAAATTAAGACGTAATTAGTGGATAATTAACAAATAGATTAAGATATAATTAGTGGATAATTAACAAATAGATTAATATAGGCATGGATACTCAAAAACTAGCAAATTCTCATTAGGGCTATGCCTCAATTTATAGAGTTTACATCAAGCATCTAATCCCACTGATTTCTCCATGATTCACTCCACCTCTTTTCCCTGATTCTCTCCACCTCTTCACTTTTCTCGGAATATCTCCACACTTCCCAGAATATCTCCACACTTCCTAAATCTTCTCATGCTACCCTTTATTCTCTCCCAGTAGATTCTTCTTACCTTTTCACAGGTTCTTTCACATTTACACATCCTCTTTTATAGCTTCTAACCAAGGGCTTGTTCCCACACACACCCTATTCACTTGTATTTTCAACACCTCCCCTCAAGTGAACACTCCTAGTACACCTAGACCCTATACTAGTGTCTACACCTCCCCTCAAGTTATCTTAGCACATCTGGACCCTGTAGTATCAAGTTTCTTTCTTACTTGACAGTCCGTGACCAGTGCCTCAAGTCCCTAAACTCCATAGTCCTTGACACTCTCTCTCTCTATGTGTCCAAGGATACTATAAGTGCCTGCGACCTTGACTAAAGTGCTCACACATACATCTACCACATGGCCTACATCATCGGTGGCTCAGAGGTGGTTTTACTTTGTTGGGACAGGTTACATTGGGTTGTGGGCTCTCTCTCTCTCTCTCTCTCTCTCTCAGAAAAGATGATCCGACTCCACTTCCTTTGGAGCCTCCATGAAGTTTGCCGATGTCGTTCCTTCTCCACTGGGTTTGCTGTAGTAGCAGTCTCTCGCCATGTGTCCTGGCTTTCCACATTTGTGGCAAGTGAAGTTCCTTCCTCTTACTCTGCCTCTTCCTCGTCCTCGTCCTTGAGAGAATCCTCCTCGGGTGGTGAAGAATGCTTTTTCTTCTCCTGCTATTGAGTCGAGCCATTTCTTCTCTTTGCCTCTGCTCTCTTGCTCTAGTAGAGCTGCTTCTATCTCGTGTAGCTTCAATTCAGGTACATTCTTTAGTGTTGCTACAATGTTTTCATATTCACCTTTGTTCACACTCTTCAGAAGCACTGCTAGTGCCTCATCATCTTCTACCTTTTTGCCAATAGCTGCCAGAGCTGTTGCTTAATGCTTTTATATTTGTTCAAGTGTGTGATTAAAGGTTCACTTTCCTTCATGTCCAATTTGTAGAATTGCATTAATAGATTTATCTTTGATTTTTTTGCTTGTGTGCCAAATAATTTATTGAGTTCATCCCATGCATCTTTTGCCCATTGTATCCCTGTGATGTGATGAATGATTTCATCATTTAAACTGAGTGCAATAAGTCCCAATGCTTTTTCATTCCTACGCTTCCACTCATTTTGTCCTCTCTCTGGGCATTCATCTCTTCCCTCAACTAATCCCCACATATTTTTCCTCATGAGCAAATACATGGTTTTTGTCTGCCATGTATAAAACTGCTCCCCATTAAATTTGGCTATTTCTTGTGTTGAACTCATGGTGATGTGAAGGGGGTCTTACCTCTTGATCCAATTTCAAGATTCAAGGGCAGTGTCTACCCTTTTACAACTCAATCTGGTGTTTAAGAGATGATTACAACAAATTTATCAGCATAAAATCACCAGAAATTACATTAAATCAAGGGTAACCAATTTGTACGGAATGGTTGGAGTATCAAACCAACTCCGATTTGCAATCTGAAGTTATAGGGATCTGTATCAGATACCTAATGGTTAATTTGAACCCTCAATTGCACCAAAATATAGTGATTAGCATTGATTAATCATTGATTAGCAAATTAATCCATTGTTTTGTGTACAAAAAACAGAGTATGCGGGGAGTCCAGATCTGGTGCCTTAGACTTTAAATGAGCTCAAATGCTTTAAAAGCCATCAATAGCAATGAGTCTAGTAGAGGATTAAGCAAATAAACACAAGATTTGACCAAATATTGAAAGCTTAATCTCTGTTTTACCAAAGTCACCTGCAGATTTGATGAAGAGCTTAGATCTCACTGTAGACTTGATGAAATTGAATTCTGTCTTTCACGAGCTTGTAGAGCATGCTTGAAAACACCTTGGGCTAAGAGGAATTAGAGTGATTCACCCTGAGTGAGTGTAGATCTGAGATCTTATGCTGAAAAATGGAGCCTGCTAAAACAGCAATTTCTCCTTCATCGAACGACGGTTTGCTACGTTGTTTGGATGAGCTTGAAGAGCTATGAGATACCTATCATGTGCTAGAAGGGTTTGGCCTAATTTTGTGTGTGCAAGGAGAGGAAGCTCCTCCACTGGCTGGGGATACAGAGGTGAGTTGAAAAAAGAGGAAAAATTATAATTTTCTACTAATCCTAATTAGTAAAATAATTAGCAAGATAATGGGCTCACAAATTAGCATGGCTCTGCTACCATGTTGAAATTACAAGATTGTGATGAGCTATGGTGGATCAAACACTAGAATCAACATCATTAACAAAGTGATTAGCAAATAATTAAGATGGATAATTAACAAATAGATTAATGTAGGCATGGATACTCAAAAACCAGCAAATTCTCATTAGGGCTATGCCTCAATTTATAGAGTTTACATCAAGCATCTAATCCCACTGATTTCTCCATGATTCACTCCACCTCTTTTCCCTTATTCTCTCCACCTCTTCACTTTTCCTAGAATATCTCCCAGAATATCTCCACACTTCCTAAATCTTCTCATGCTACCCTTTATTCTCTCCTAGTAGATTCTTCTCACCTTTTCATAGGTTCTTTCACATTTACACATCCTCTTTTACAGTCTCTAACCAACGGCTTGTTCCCGCACACACCCTATTCACTTGTATTTTTAACAGGGTGCACTAGCATGGAGAGCAAAGGCTCAAACTCAAGCTCGAGCCTTTAGGCCAGGGTACACTAACATGGAGAACAAAGACTCAATCTAGGTCGAGCGTTAGCACCACATAAGTTCTATGTAGGGGAGGCTCGAACTTAAGGTGGAGTCTATATCCAAGTTGTGCACTCAGATATGTGACACATATACCATGTTTATATAGGGAACCCTTGTCATTTAGATTATATAATGTGCACAAGGATCAGTTTTGCAGGTTCTCGACATATGTGAAGATACAAAAGAGAGCAGCAAGAAGTGTAAATAATCTATGACGAGCAACGATTGACAAATGGCACACTTAGCGTACAATCAAGTAAGCGTTTACTGTAATCAATTAAAGAAGGACTTACTTGTTGCGTAAAGTATTCAATTAGATGAGGGAACACACGAAATGCAGATGGGCGCACGAAAGTCTCCGATGTTGCACAGACATGACGGATGCTTAAAGTCTCGGAGTGTCGTGTGGGCATGATGGTGTTTTGCAGGAAACAGAGGTCGGAACCAACGCAGATGTGTCGATTGCAGGAGGAAAAGAAACTGTTTGAAACGCAAGGCTGAGCGAGTACTTCAGAGACAAGAAACAAAGATGATTATTGCATACGATGGCAATTACAATGACAAGCACTGTATGCTCACCACACAGAATCACTTTGGGTGTAGAGTCGGGTACGCGATGGTGATTACGAGCGATGACGAGCACTATACGCTCACCACACAGAATCGCTTTGGGTGCAGAATCGCGTTTAGGGTTCGCAGGTCATTTGGTTTGGTTCAAACGCGAGGTCAGACACTTTGCACTTTGTTTCTAATTAAGGTGAGACATTCTTTTTTTACATGGATGGGACGTCGGACACTTTGCCGGTTGGGGGGAAGGGGAAAATTCGAACTTCAAATTTCAAAGTTGGGGGGGAAGGGGGAAATTCAAATTTCAAAGTTGGGGGGGGAATTCGAATTTCAAAGTTAGGGGGGAATTTGAATTTCAAACGTGGTCAAGGAGGGAGCACCGGGTGGCGATGCGCGGTCGGGAGGGAGACGGGGGCAGTGCGGGCAGCAGCCAGGCAGACGGGGGCAGCGGTGTGTGGTTGGGAGCGTGAGGAGGCAGACGAGGTGAGTGAGAGCACCGCACGGTGAGACTCGGGGGGGAATTTGAATTTCAAACGCGGTCGGGAGGGAGACGGGGGCAGTGGTGCGTGGTCGAGAGGGAGGGAGCGTCGCACGGCGAGACTCGGGAGTGCGAGGAGGCAGACGGGGCAGGCGGGAGGGAGCATGAGCGCAAGGAGGCAGACGGGGCGGGTGGCAGTGCGCGAGGAGGCAGAAAGAAGGTTTTGGTTTCGGTTTGTTCTCCCAAGCCCAAGCCGCCCAGGCCCCAGGTCCAGGCCCAGGTCCCAGGTCTTTTAATTATAGTTAGTTTCACTTTTGTTTATATACCCTTCTTCACCCAAACCCCACTTGTTCTCTGGGATTATCCTAGCTTCCCTCTCTATTCCTACTTGCTTGTGTAATAGAGACAAGGCTCAAACTTAAGTTTGAGCCTTGAGCTTGCGCCGCTTGAGCTTGAGATTTCTTCTTTTCTTCCCTCTTTCCCCATACACCAAAATATACTTATAAACTATGTGATTAAAAATGCACAATGGCTCAAACTTGAGTTTGAGCCTCATGAAGGAGAAGAGTATCAAATCCAATGTCCATTTGCTCATTTTCATGTCACATTCTCTTCACTAGCATATTGTTTCTCTCTATTGCTTTCTCTTTGCCTTTGCTGCTTTTGTAACCACTCACCTTTGCCTTTTGTAGCTATCAAACATTGATGGCTAATTGACACCATACCTTGACTCAATATCCCAATAAAACGGTGTGGCCAGATGCAGAGGGGGTGATGAAGCCTACCTCTTGGGAAACTAGCATATACATGAGGTGAGGATTATTACTTCAATTGGGACCTCTTAATAGCAAACTAGCATATGAAGGTGAAGGCTCAAACTTTGGTTGGAGCCTCCAAGCAAACTAGTATCTGTGGGTAAGGTTCAAACTTTACTTTCAGCTTCCTAGAAGCGAACTAGCATCCGCGGCGGGTGAGGATCAAACTTTTGTTGGAGGAGCCTTCTAGCTAACATATGCAAACTAATATATTATGCAAGTGAAGATGATAACTTTAACTGGAGCCTCCTAGCAAACTAACATATGATGGTGAGGGTCATGGAGTCTCCTAACAAGCTAGCATATGCAGGCAAGGCTCAAGCTTTAGATGGAGCCTAGCCTCCTAGCAAACTAGCATTGATAGGTGAGATTCAAACTTTGGTTGGAGCCTAAACTTATGTTGAGATTGAATTACATTTATAATTTTATGTACTACCGTAAAAACATTGCTTCAATCTTTCTTATTGAGATCTTGATTTTCTCAGGGATTGTAGGGTCTAAAACAAGGTGCTTCAGTGTTTCTCATTAATGGTTCTGCAAGGAAGGCATGCGGGGTTTTTCATTCCATTGATGCATCTCAAACATGTGGTTTTCAATTTATTGGTGAGACATGCAGCAATACATGTTCAACAAAGCTTTGATGACACATTTCTCATTCCATTTGCCACACAATGGATGTAAGAACAATGTCTCAAGTAGTTGGAAGCATCATCAAATGGCCATTGGTCAACCTTGTTATGGATAAAGACATTACTAATACCAAAGAGGATAATTTTGTGGAAGTGATCTTCTTGTTGATCAAGAAGATCACTTTATAGATAGGGAGAGTTGGAAAGAGAAAAGTGTCATCCTCTGGGATGACACCAGATCTACAAAACTTGGCAATGGAGTAGTATTGCTGGTCCACCCATATGAGGAGCTTGGGTGTCATTATAGAAGGATCTTTGCATCCAAGTTCACCTTGTGTTTCAGGTCTGAATTTGGTTAGTTGGCCAATAAGGCAACTCACATTTGAGAATGATGAACCATTAGTGAAGGACAATGAAACTTCTTCTATTGATGAGGGTATTCAAGATCACTTCATGCAAAAAAATATTGACAGCCTAAACAATTCAATTGATGAAAAAAAGGATGATGATGTAGAGGACAATGATGGCGATAGTTCTGATGACACCATGATGCCATGATCACTGACTATGATATCATTGAAGGGACAAATAAGAAAAGGAGCTATGTCCATAGGGTAAGGGTAATGAAAAATTACGATAAAACCCATGGAGCTAGCAAAAAATGTAATGTTGCAAACATTCACAACGTCGCAACCATTGCAAACATTCACAACGTCACAACCATTGATTGTTGCGAGAAAAGCGATGTCAATTTGGAGATAGATCCAAAATCATGCAAGCTAGGGTACACTTTTAGGGACAGAGAGCTATAGTACACGATACACATTTGTACTAGATTGCATGGGCATGGCCTATAGACAAGGTCAAGATGACGAGTGCTTTGAGTTCACATTTAATGGAAAGAAGGTTTGTAGTAAAGCATGGTATGTAATGCATGTCATTGGTAAGTCAACGTTCTATAGGCTCAGAAAGAAGTTCTTGAATGGTACATGTAATGTCAGTCATGTGGCAACACTTAATGGAAAGAAGGTTTGTAGTAAAGCATGGTATGTAATGCATGTCATTGGTAAGTCAACGTTCTATAGGCTCAGAAAGAAGTTCTTGAATGGTACATGTAATGTCAGTCATGTGGCAACAGTGGGATAATATGGAAGGCCATGACACATGTTGAGATGGCAAAATCAATCATACAGGGCTTCATAGATAATAATGCCGATCAAATGCCACATAGGTCAAGGACAACTATGCATGGTGCCCGCGAGACCCAACGTGTTTTACCAGCAATGTACAAATAAGTGGACATATTGCGTGAAGTGATAGACACACTTGTCTCAATACCGGCCACTGTCACAACCATCATTCTCAAGATTGTGGAACACAGAGTTCAAGACAGTTAGTTTATCAAAAACCAGCACCTTCTCAAAATGCAACATTTGTACGGCAATCAAGGTCAAGTTGGAATCAACAAAAAATCAAGAGGAGCGTGCCAGATACATGGCACAAAGAAGGGCACACATGTTGCAGAAAATGAGTTGTAGAAATCTATACTATGCTTGGAGGAGCTCTTCCGAAATGAACCCAAACAGGTATTTATGTATTATACATGATAAGATGGACCAGAGCAAGACTGCCATACCACAAATTAAACCAGTTCCTAAATCTCTCAATGGGGTTGAGAGGCTTCCAGTATCCTTAACACAGGAATGCTCACTCATGGACATGGACAAACAGCTTATGGTAACTTTGCCTTGGGGTTATGGCCAAGTGATCCCAACTTCACAATTTCATCTGTCAAAATGTTTAAGAAACTTAGAAAGAGGAGAGCAACACATGTATGGTGACGAGCTCACAAAACTCAGATGCAGAACCACGAACAGATCTTTTTTATTGTGTTTTGTCTACTATGGCCCTGTATCAGCATATGGAAGTGCTGAAGGAGAGAAACACATATTGTAAGCAGAGCATTGATGATGCAGATGTAGAGACACATGTAGAAACAAATGTGGATACAGAGGGAAATTATTCTTCACATATGTAGTCAGTCTTTCATACTAACACACATGTGCAAGATAGGGGCAATGGCAATGCCTCAAGTTTAATGCCATCAAATTCAAGGACATTTTTCAAGAGATTGCCAAGGACGTTGTTGTTGCAACTTGACAATTGTGGTTTTGAAAATAAGAATCGTTATGTATTTGCCTATCTATCCCTATTGGTTGCACGAGGAGTGTTTGACATGGTGCAGCTTGGTTTTCTTATGGTTGGTCATGCTCATGAAGATATTGATGCATTGTTTAGTCGCTTCTCTAAGAAGTTGAGGAAACAAACCATTTTCACATTTCCACATTTGATGAAGATCTTTAATGAGCGTGTTAGCATGCATCCAGCACCCTTTCTCCTACAAAAGGTGGCAGACTTCAAAGGCTTTGCCAAGGGATGCTTACATGATGGAGCCGATAGCTTGATTGGACATTCAAAGCCATTGCAACTCAAGTTTTATATGAGTGATGGAATACCTTTGATGCAATACAAAGTACACCCCAAAAATATTGATTGGTTACCAGAAAGCGGTATAGAGTTATGGAAGAGAAATGACCAGAGAGGACCCAAGCTTCCGGAAGGTTTTCCAAAAGTATTGCCACCCTTTGAGTATGTTAAGGAAAATGAGAAGGTTGTGGAGGGCTTAAAAAAACATATCAATTGGTGGAAAGAGCACTTGCAAGAGAAAGGAGACCAAAGTGATTATGCTAAGTGAATCAATCCGGTCCTTGCCTATTGGGAGAATCTTATGCTAAACATGCAAACCCCTAGTGCAAGGGAAGACATTGGATTTCATGACTTTTGGCCAAGGAGTGTATGCGAAAATGCTGAGCCTCTTAACCTTCAAGTGGAGGATAATGTAGATGAAGGGTTTGATGTAAATGAGGACCATTATTGTGGTCCAATGCGCAACAGACCTGCTGAAGAGTTTAACCCGACTCTTGATGTGTCTAAAGGAGATTTTGTGCTTGTACAACCTTGTGATGCAAATTACCCAATATGGTTGGGAGTGACAACAAGTGATGTTGATCAAAACAACAACACTCGATAAACTACCTACAAGTTCAGATACAATATTGGGCACCAATTTCAAAGAAGAAGAATGCAAGTGATGTGGAGGTTTATAAGGATTGCTGGAACAAGTATGGCAAGAGAACAGAAATGATCCTCAGCGCTGACACTAGCTGCATCATTTGGACATGGAAGCCCAAGGGTGGACGATTTCCAGAGAAACTTCCAGAGAAAATCAAGATTCCAAAGGCTATAATACTCAAGGCCAAACAGAATCAATTGAATCAACATGAAAGTGAGACACCATCACACGTCAGTGCAGTTAAGCAAGAATGATTTGTTAGCACATGGGCAACTAGCTTTGTAATCTTTTAGCAATGTTGTATGATGCTACCAAACTCATAGTTCAATCATTATTTAGATTGTAAGGCTTTCTTAAGCTTTTAGATTTATGGTTCACCCATTGTTCAAGAATTTTGATTCAATACAGATGGTGATCTTTTTAATTCTATCACCTAGTCTTTCTTACAACTTAAAGTTACATTGAATATCCTTTCTTTGTTAAAGTTTTTGTGTTTGATGGTCAACTGGAGGCTATGTGATATAAACAAACTTAATTCTTGGTGTGCATGTGTGTGTGTGTGTGCAGGCAAATTTACATCCCACCAACATCATATATACTTGTTACAAATGTACAATAGTACGTAAATCATATCGCATTATTCAAATGCGATATGATTCAAATGCTTGTTGAGAACATCCAATAATAAATCTTGCATATCGCACAGTAAACATTGTATTGGATCTAACAAAGAATTGTCCCAAAATTGTGCATATTTTTCAAAATTCCTAAATTTGAATTACTAGGCCAAAGTGCATCCTTGACCAAGATACAGTGGATGATCATGGGTTTTCTTTTGACGCCAATAGCATGATTACGGCAGGCCTGTTCTACCAGCAGATTTGACTTCATTGGGGGAGTCTTGAGTTCCAGCCCAGTGGAAGTGGGAGTTAGAGGCATTTCAGTTCTCTCATCTAGTGGTTGCTATGAGGCTCACTCTTGATTGAGTACAGAGTCGAAAACACATTTCTCACCCTTGTTTTCGGCTCAAGTGGATGACCATGAGAGCATTCTAGAGTAGTTGAGAGCTAGAGAGGGTATTGCTGACTAGATCTCTATCTTGATAGTGACTAAACTCAGACTAGCTGGGTTAGCTCACTTACATTGTACTTAGATTTATTGGGAGTGACTAACCTCAGAATAGCTGGGTAGCTCATTTTCATTATGCCTTGATCTTTTGAGTTAGCTCATTTTCATTATGCCTTGATCTTTTGAGTTAGTGGGGCTAAACCCAGAGTGGTTCTGTTAGCTCACATTTTGATGTACTTAGTTGATGTTTTTATCATTATGAGTTTTCTCATTATTGAGGATCATTACATTTTAGTTGATGTTCATGGTTTTTTGATTTTTTAACACTTTGGCTATCATATTGTTTGTTAAAAATCACCATCACCATATTGTTTGTTGAAAATCACCAAACTTTGCAAGCATGTGGAGGTGCCCCCCCTACATGCTTGCAAAGTTTGGTTCCCATTGGAGCATGTTTGGGTACAATGGTATGGGGAAGAGCAGGATTTTCCATGGCCTCTTAAGCACCAGAGACTTAAAAAATCCACACCGGGCGCTAATTACTAACTCAAACATGCTCCAATGGGGACCAAAGTTGCATGCATGTGGCAGTGCCCCCCCCCCACATGCTTGCAAAGTTTGGTCCCCATCAGAGCATGTCTAGGTACGATGGTATGGGGAAGATCCGGATTTTCCATGGCCTCTTAAGCACCAAGAGACTTGAAAAATCCGCACTGGGTGCTAATTACTAACCCAAACATGCTCCGATTATGACCAAACTTTGCAAGCATGTGGGAGTGGGCCCCCCACATGCTTGCAAAGTTTGGTCCCCATTGGAGCATGTTTGGGTACGATGATATGGGGAAGACCCAGATTTTCCATGGCCTCTTAAGCACTAAGAGACTTGAAAAATCCGCATCCGGTGCTAATGACCCAAACATGCCAAACTATGCAAGCATGTGTGGGTGGGCTCTCCCCACATGCTTGCAAAGTTTAGTCCCCATCGGAGCATGTTTGCGTACGATGGTATGGGGAAGACCCGGATTTTCCATGGTCTCTTAAGAACCAAGAGACTTGAAAAATCCTGATCGGAGGCTAATTACTAGCCTAAACATGCTTCGATTGTGACCAAACTTATTAAGCATGTGGGGGTGGGTCCCCCCACATGCTTGCAAAGTTTGGTTCCCATAAGAGCATGTTTGGGTATGATGCTATGGGGAAGACCTGGATTTTCCATGGCCTCTTAAGCACCAAGAGACTTGAAAAATCCGCACCGTGCGCGCTAATTATTAACCCAAACATGATCCGCCGATTGTGACCAAACTTTGCCAGCATGTGGGGGTGGGTCCCCCCCACATGCTTGCAAAGTTTTGTCCCCACCATCGAAGCATGTTTGGGTACAATGGTATAAGGAAGAACCAGATTTTCCATGGCCTCTTAAGCACCAAGAGACTTGAAAAATCTGCACCAAGTACTAAGTACTAACATAAACATGCTCCGATCATCACCAAACTTTGCAAGCGTGTGGGGGTGGGGCCCCTTCACATGCTTGCAAAGTTTGGTCCCTATCGGAGCATGTTTGGGTACGATGGCATGGGGATTTTCAACAAACAATATGATAGCCAAAGTGTTAAAAAAATAAAAAAAACCATGAACATCAACTAAAATGTAACGATACTTAATAATGAAAAAACTCATATAATGATATAAACATCAAATAAGTACATCAGAATGTGAGCCAACCTAGCTACTCTAGGTTTAGCCACTAACTCAAAATATCAAGGCATAATGAAAATGAGCCACCCCAGCTAGTCTGAGGTTAGGTCACTGCCCATAAATCTAAGTACAATGTAAGTGAGCTAACCCAACTAGTCTAAGTTTAGTCTCCCTATCAACGGTAACCCAATCAAAATCATCATCTCTGATTGCTGGTCGACGTGGGCGTTGAGCTACTGTGCACGTTGAGGAGGTTGTGCTGGCTACGGGGGTCATCGAATATCTGTGGGGAAGGTCTACCTCAAAGGCAGGATCATGAGCTTGTGGCATTAGATTAGAGACGGGCTTAGTACCCATGGGACCCCCCTTATCCCACAAATCAGGAGCAAGGCACAGTAGGGTTCGAACCCATAACCTAGGTTTTGACAACGAAACACCTTAGCAACTGAGCTACTGCCCGATGATGGTATAGTTGCTTTTTGACGTCCGTCAAAAAGTAACTATAAATAGACCCATAAATTTTGGACATTTATGGGTGTACTTGATGGATGAGCCCAAAAATGTTTAAAAATGGGCATGTGCCATGGAAGCAAGTAAAAGATCAAGGCAAGTAGAAGTACTAAAGAAGGTATCCTAAAGGGCAATTAGAATACACTGCAAATTGATTCTCAGTCGGAGTAAAGAGTAAGAGGAGGAGGTACAAGCATGGCACATGGGCAATTATAAAGTCACACAAGGAGGCGTCAGCTTGTCCTCTAGTCAGCCACCTCCAACCCAACAAAGCTGGCTCTAGTAAAATTGGAAAATAAAGGAATAAAATTTACAACCATTAATTCAGAGAGAAGTGCACTTAATCACAAGAAGCCTGAACACTCCTCTTAATCACAAGCCTGACACTCGTCTTAAGTAATGATTAAATCAGAAACTGCATGAAAGTTTATAATTACACGAAGTTTAGCCCTAAAGTCAAGTTAAGTTCAGAGAAATACTGCTCAGAAGCTGGTGTCTAACGGTGGGATGAGAAGTGCCCACTTCTGTAGATGAGAGAGGGGTGGATGACACTACCATTAAGAGGGTCAATATTTTTACACCCAAGAAGGTCTGTCAATGGAGGAGTGTGCTTCCTAGAGAGACCATGGTGATCAGCCTTTCTGCCATGGCCACACGAGGTGAACTCTACAACTCGAGCAATTTGCTTAGGCTCACCATGCACCTGATTGGCCACCTCATGTGGCTTCCTGTGGGTATTAGCAGGATTTGTATCAATCAAACCAGCATGCAGAGTGTTGCTTCTTGATCCTTTACCATTGCCTCTTAAGCCCACATGTCTGAATAATAACCCATCTGAAGAAGCCTTGCCTATCTCATTGCCTGTACTACTTAATGCATGCAATGAGGCGCCTGATGAAGCTTTGCCTCTCTCATTTGTGTGCAATGAGCCCATTGATGAGGCTGATCTGCCTCTCCCATGTGCTTTTCCAAGGCTTCTCTCACTTGAGTGTTGATGATCAATGGCCTGGCCTCTTCCATTCCCCATGCTTTGTTGGTCCTCCTTCCCTGCAGGCTTGAACAGTCCTCCAAAAGCTGCGTGCAAACCGTCATAGCCATAGCCAGCTCTCTCTTTAGCTGACATAACAGAATTGCACTCCTCCTCCTCCTCTACCTTTGTGCAAGCCTTCAATGCAAGGAAGAAAGGGTCTTCCTCCTCCTCTGTCTTCTTCAACCTTGCTTGCTGTTGCCTTCTTCTGATGAAAGATTGAGCACTATTGAGCTTGCTTTCTCTAGCTCTAGGAAGCCACAGAGAAGCTTGTGATAAGCGAGGAGGAGGACGTAGAGGTGCAAATTCAACAGGTTCATGATGAACGACAGGGGTGGGGTTAGGATCTGATGCTGAAGATGATGAAGTGCGAGGTCCTATGATGGGCTTGGTGATTCCGGGCTTCTGCTCCAATTGAAAGGACACAATGGATTGAGCCACAATGTCTTGTGGCAGAGAAGGGATGCTTGGAGAGCAGCAGGGAGATGAATAGGTTGAAGAATCTGAAGTGGATGAAGACAAATTCAAGGTTGAGGAGGAGGCGGAGGATGGATTGTGAGCCATGATGATGTGAAAAAAAGCTAAAGTCTCTCACAATGGATTTCTACACCACCCTTTGTATAATGCATTTCCCTTCTCTCTCCTCTAAGACACCCCTTTTTAATGGTGAACATGTCCCATAACTTTTTTTAAAAAAAGGAGGCTTTGGAACACTTCTAGACCTACTTTTGCAACCTTAACAAAGGCATGTATGTTTAAGAGGACCCCTTTAATATAGCCCTCCATTGGCCCTACCAATGCAAGAGAATCTTGAAATACATTTTTTCCAACCACTATCAATTCCCTTTACCGTTTTTTCCTTCAACTGATCTTCATATCAAAAATAAAAAAATCTACTTATCAACTAGTTTTACAGCTAAAACTCGCAAAATCCTTGCCCTTAAGGAACAACCAATTCTTGTCTAATGTTTTGCAGTTTTTTTTTTAAATCAAAGCTTGGAAAATATATCAAAATATGGTCTTTCTTCAATGCTAGGCCCAATCTTAGTCACTAAACAATGGGACAACTTTTGAACTCAACCGTTTTAACTTCAAATTTTTACTTCTTAAGAGCTTTTTTATTGGTTTTGCGATTGGAAATCCCACTTTTTTAGATCTGATAGGTAAGGACAAGTAGAGATTTACTTCTTGAGAGATTCTTCATTGAAAGGCCTAATTTTTTAAATCTCACACGAAAAGACAAGTAGAAAACCCTTTTGTTTTTTATATAGGTTGTGAAAAAGACATGAAAGCATGGTTTCTTCTAACTTTGGTCTTAGGAGGCACATGTCACTTAAGGCAACACTACTGGCATGTGGTGCCTACCTTAATGTTCCATCTAGAACTTTGTTTGCCTTCATGAAAGCAACAACATATACCCTTCATGCTTATGCAAGACATTGGAAATTTAATCACTAGTTCTTTTTTAATGTGTGAGCACATACTTCACTTAGCATATCCTTAGCAACTCTTAAAACTATAGACATGAAGCATATGGAAAAAAGGGAAGCCAAGTGATAATGGCCACTACCAAGAAAACATACATCATAACTTATTCTTTTAGTATCCATATCTTACTGAATATTTGGCATTCACAGATCTTAAAGAATATATAGCATTGAAGTGTCCATTAAAAATTGTAAATCAATGTAAAAAAAACGATTTTGAGTAACCTTACACTATTGCTTCACTTACTTGTACCTTTTTGTATGAAATGTATTTGATATATAAAGAATGTACTTTTCCTCATCACATTTGTCCTAATATACAAAGAAAACATAAACTAATCACCACATCCTTTATGCTAGTCATATCTTTTGTGAATCATAAATTATCCCTTGAATTGGGATTCCTTAGCCACCAAATCCTTACTTTGAACGTCATATATAGATTTCTCAAAGGATATTAAGAGATTGTGGTGGTGTGTTCTCATGGATAAAGGATAAATTGGAGGTCTAAGTTTGTGTACATGGAATAATAAAGGTAAAATAAATGAAGGCCTTCACAACTTAACAAACTAGAGACAAACACAAAGGATGAGATGTAATCATAGATGAATACTTATCTTTCATCTCTTTGTTTACTTAGTGCTAGAAAAACCAAATTAGAAAATGAAGAATCACTTGAAATTTCTTGATGAACAATGTATTAATATTACACACACTAAACATTATGAAGGAAACCCTATTAAATTATTATCTTTGTCTCACTTCCCTACATTGTTTATGCATAATCAACATCCTTGAAATGCCATTGAGAAGGGTATCTTCACATTACACACATGAGATAAGAAGTACATTTACATCAATAGGAAATGTGTACTCTTTTGGTACTTTTATAGCCTTTCTAAGTTAAATAATGCTCATGTAAGAGGTTATTTTATGTACTGAGAAAAGAAATGTCTTATCATCATTATTATGTAAAGGGGAGAGGTGCACGTGAGCATGTGTCCAATAAATGCTCTCTCTCTCTCTCTCTCTCTCTCTCTCTCTATATATATATATATATATATATATATATATAGAGAGAGAGAGAGAGAGAGAGAGAGCATTTATACACACACACATATTTATATATATGTATATGCATACATACATATATACATACATACACACACACATATATATACACATGCACACACATGCATGCGTGAGCATGTGCTTATATGTATGTATGTATACACACACACACATGCATACACACACACATATATATACACATGCATGCGTGAGCATGTGCCTATATGTATGTATGTATACACACACACACATGCAAATTTGACTATAATTAATCTATGATTATTTCTCAAGTTTTCTAATACCCTTTCTTTTTGTTTAATAAGGTGATGTTTCACAAGTTTATAATGGAATTCAAATCAAGGTACACTGCATGTTAATATATAAGAACCTGGGTATTATTAGCTTTTCGAAAGTACTTAACACATTTACATCCTTTGGCACTCGCCAAGCTAGGAAGAAATGTAAGTGCATGCTAAGGGTCCTTACTAGTATTTTCATCTCTCTCTATCTTTGTGAGATAACATTCTCCATCTCTAGTAGTGATCAATATAGATTCCACACAACATAATCCAAGGAGTGCTCAAAAAATAGATATAATTATGTACGTACTTGCATCATCTTGCACCAATCATGTGATTTTAGATCATACAATTGATTCTTGCCCAAAAAGTAGATATAGTTATGTACGTACCTACATCATCTTGAGTCAATCATGTGATTTAAGACCATACAACTGATGCTCGCCCTTCTTTTTTATTATTGTAAATGCATCCTTTAGTGCATTACACTGGTTGGTGTACGAAAAGATGAAATTTGATTCTTGACATTCTTTTCCTCTTGCCTTGCCAACCTCCATGATGCCTTTGGTAAAACCACCTTGTCATTGACTACCCTTGGCCATGCATTTTCCATGCGTCCGATATCCTTTAGATCATCCATTAGGACCTCAATGGAAGGCTTCTTGGGCCCTTTTATTTGGTAGTTTAAGGGAGTCAAACCTTTTCTCTTAAGAAGAAACGTTTTCTAATTAGAAGCTTCAAAACGGCTAATTTATTCGAATTTGAATTTTGGGAGAAAAATAGAATTTAAAATCTAGCGGATAAAACCATATCATGTAACATATCTATGGAAAGCTCTTGATGCGTAGATCACGGATCTATAATATCCGCTCAAATCGGAGCTTGTATGTAGAAGTTATGGAGGTTCGAAAATTGTAAAATTGCCCCCCCCCCCCCCCCCCCCCCTTTTGGGGGAAAAAGTGCACCCTTTGACCACTCTTACACCTCTCTTAAAAACCCAAGATTTCAGTCCACATGGCAACCCCCCATTTGGCTATTCCTTAATCACCTTGATTAGGCTTGGGCAAATTAAAGGGCCCAAGAAGACCCCATTCACTTCCTAATGCCTTATTGCATGGGTGTCGTTTTTACCAATTAGAAGGTCCCAAATCATTGATGCCACATTTTTAAAAATGTGCATTGGATCTAGAAGATGATTTATTCTTAACTCTATCCAATATGGTAGAGACAATGCCCGCGGGTGTTGTGATGGGAGTCACCCTCCATCTCTCATCCCACTCTCCATCTCGCCACTTTGCCTCCAATGGCATTGTAGGAGGCAAATCCCACATGCCTCCCACTCTGCACCTCTCATCACAATCGGAGGGGGAGAGAATAGAAGCTCCAAAACAAACAAAAAAACACAGCATGTTTTAGCACCACACATATATATAGAAATCTACTTAGTGGCCTCAACGTTCACCTAGACAACAATGAACCAGTTGATTATGTGTGGATATCCAACTCGAGCAGAGAACAAGAGCAAGGATAAAGGCAGTCTTGATGGGATTGGAACCCAAGTAAGCTTTGAAGGGCTCAGATTAAGTTCTAGAACATGACATGGATGACCTGATAGATGCCCTACATGACACAAGCCACGAACTAGATGATCATGATTTGGAGCATGCAATGCCCCAAGAAGTAGAAGACATCAGATGACATGTGGAGCATGCTTATTGAGAGGAGAAAGAGCTACATAGGCTTGCCCGTCTATACCACTTTACCGTGGAGTAGGTGTTTCAGTTCTCCACACTTTCCTCTCCATATTGAACTTGCAATCAATATATATGAGCGTTTCAAAACTTATGGGGTATGTGTCCCTTCCCCTCTATATGTTTCACATGCTTGTATGAATGTCTTGTCTTTCTTTTTTACTATTTGTTCTATTATATCATTACAGGTTATTGAAGGATCAAATTCTACTAGAAGATAATGAGATGCCTTTGGACCGTGCACGAGAAAAATCAATGTTGCACTCCATAGGGATGGACTATAACACACACCATGCTTATTTGAATAATTGTATTCTCTTTCGGCATGGGTATGCCACTCTTCATGAGTGTCCACAGTGTGGTTCAACAAGATATAGGCAAGATGTCCAAGAACAAAGGATCCCTTCTAAAGTCTTAGGACACTTCCCCACCATCATTCCACGTATTCAAACCATGTTCAGATGCAAATCCGTTTCATCTTTAATGACTTGGCATCAAAACACCAGATCCACATATGACATATGCGTGTGCCCACATAATGTCATGACTTGGCATCGGAACACCATAGCCATAGATGATGTTATATGCGTGTGCCTGATTCTCTAGCATGGAGGCATATCGAAGAGAAGTGGGTGGACTTTGGGAAAGAGCCTCGTCATATTCCTCTACGACTAGTAATGGATGGAGTCAATCCATTTGGCTTATAAAGTTCATCATGGAGTACATGGCCTCTTTACCTGGTGAACTATAACCCGCCACCATGATTAGAAATAAAGAAATGCCGGGAAGACAGATGCTGGCCGGGGGAGCAAGCTGCGAAACGGGGAAGCAGCCTAGTAGTTAGATTGTTTTCGCACTCACTCCCATTACTCGAGATATTTCGAAAAGTAAAGAAGGGACACCTTTTACTTTCCTTGATAGTTCCAGGGAAGTACAGGATTACGAACATGGACATTTACTTGGATCAATTAGCTAATAATCTACATAGGTTATGGGATGGTATCCAAGATCATGATGCGTCTAAGCGGTTTGGAGAAAGAGCTGTAACAGTGCAAGGAATACTTATGTGGACCATGCATGATTGGCCGGGATATGGAGAGTGCTCTAGTAAGTTAATTATTCTAAGATTCCTTTATTTGATTAATATTATTTACATATCTCATCACAATGATTAGCATGTTTGGTAGGGCTTTCAATATCTAGTTATAATGCATGCCCTATATATGGGCCTACATTAGAGGCCCAGATATAATGTTTGGTAGTGTTGAAATTTCAACATTGTGATGAGCTATGGTGGATCAAACACTAGAATCAACATCATTAACAAAGTGATTAGCAAATAATTAAGATGTAATTAGTGGGTAATTAGCAAATAGATTAATGTAGGCATGGATACTAAAAAACCAAAAAATTCTCATTAGGGCGATGCCTCAATTTATAGAGTTTACATCAAACATCAAATCCCACTGATTTCTCCATGATTGACTCCACCTCTTTTCCTTGATTCTCTCCACCTCTTCACTTTTCCCAAAATATCTCCCTGAATAACTCCACACTTCCCAGAATATCTCCACACTTCCTAAATCTTCTCATGCTACCCTTTATTCTCTCCCAATAGATTCTTCTCACCTTTTCACAGGTTCTTTCACAATTACATCTTCTCTTTTATAGGCTCTAACCAAGGGCTTGTTCCCGCACACACCCAATTCACTTGTATTTTCAACACCTCCCCTCAAGTGAATACTCTCTAGCACACCTGGACCCTATACAAAGTTTCCCTCTTACTTGATAGCCCGCGACCAGTGCCTCAAGTCCCTAAACTCCATAGTCCTTGACACTCTCTCTCTCTATGTATCCAAGGCTACTATAAGTGCCCGCGACCTTGACTAAAGTGCTCACACATACATCTACCACGTGGCCTACATCATTGGTGGCTCAGAGGTGGTTTTACTTTGTTGGGGCAGGTTACATTGGGTTGTGGGGTCTCTCTCTCTCTCTCTCTCTCAGAAAAGATGATCCGACTCCACTTCCTTTGGAGCCTCCATGAAGTTTGCCGATGTCGTTCCTTCTCCACTGGGTTTGCTGTAGCAGTCTCTCGCCATGTGTCCTGGCTTTCCACATTTGTGGCAAGTGAAGGTCCTCCCTCCTACTCTGCCTCTTCCTCGTCCTCGTCCTTGAGAGAATCCTCCTCGGGTGAAGAATGCTTTTTCTTCTCCTGCTGTTGAGTCGAGCCATTTCTTCTCTTTGCCTCTACTCTCTTGCTCTAGTAGAGCTGCTTCTATCTCGTGTAGCTTCAATTTAGGTACATTCTTTAGTGTTGCTACAATGTTTTCATAATCACCTTTGTCCACACTCTTCAAAAGTACAGCTAATGCTTCATCATCTTCTACCTTTTTACCAATAGCTGCCAGCTGTTGCTTAATGCTTTTATATTTGTTCAAGTGTGTGATTAAAGGTTCACTTTCCTTCATGTCCAATTTGTAGAATTGCATTAATAGATTTATTTTTGAATTTTTTGCTTGTGTACCAAATAATTTATTGAGTTCATCCCATGCATCTTTTGCCCATTGTATCCCTGTGATGTGATGAATGATTTCATCATTTAAACTGAGTGCAATAAGTCCCAATGCTTTTTCATTCCTGCTCTTCCACTCATTTTCCCCTCTCTCTGGGCATTCATCTCTCCCTTCAACTAATCCCCACAGATTTTTCCTCATGAGCAAATACATGGTTTTTGTCTGCCATGTATAAAACTGCTCCCCATTAAATTTGGCTATTTCCTATGCTGAACTCATGGTGATGTGAAGGGGGTCTTACCTCTTGATCCAATTTCAAGATTCAAGGGTAGTGTCTACCCTTTTGCAACTCCATCTGGTGTTTAATAGATGATTACAAATTTATCAGCATAAAATCACCAGAAATTACATTAAATCAAGGGTAACCAATTTGTACGGGATGGTTGGAGTATCAAACCAACTCCGAATTGAAATCTTAAGTTATAGGGATCTGTATCAGATACCTAATGGTTAATTTGAACCCTCAATTGCACCAAAATACAATGATTAGCACTGATTAGCAAATTAATGCTCTGTTTTGTGTGCAGAAAATAGAGTATGCGGGGAGTCCAGATCCGGTGCCTTACACTTCAAATGAGCTCAAATGCTTTCAAAGGCATCAATAGCAATGAGTCTAGTAGAGGATTAAGCTAATAAACACAAGATTTGACCAAATATTGAAATCTTAATCTTTGTTTTACCAAAGTCACCTGCAGATTTGATGAAGAGCTTGGATCTCACTGTAGACTTGATGAAACTGAATTCTGCCTTCACCAGTTTGTAGAGCATGCTTGAATACACCTTGGGCTAAGAGGAATTAGAGACCTTTGATCTGTGCAAGCTGCAATGTAAATTTCACTCAGAAAAAGAGGCACCGGGTAAAAACGCGATTTCTCCTAAACGCCTTGGCAGTTTGCTGCGTCGTTTTGATCGGCTTGAAGCCAAGTGTGTTGGCTACCATATGCTAGAAGGGTTCGCCCTAATTCTATGTGTTCAAGGTGAATGAGATCCTCCACTGGCTGGGGGTGAAGGGGTGAAGTGAAAAATAACTAAAATTTAGATTATTTCCTAATTATCTACTAATCTTAATTAATTAAATAATGGGCTCATAAATCTAATGGATTCTAGGCATGGCTCTGATACCATGTTAAAATTTGAGCATTGTGATGAGCTATGGTGGATCAAACACTAGAATCAACATCATTAACAAAGTGATTAGTAAATAATTCAGACGTAATTAGTGGGTAATTAGCAAATAGATTAATGTAAGCATGGATACTCAAAAACTAACAAATTCTCATTAGGGCAATGCCTCAATTTATAGAGTTTACATCAAGCATCAAATCCCACTGATTTCTCCATGATTTACTCCACCTCTTTTCCCTGATTCTCTCCACCTCTTCACTTTTCCCAGAATATCTCCCTGAATAACTCCACACTTCCCAGAATATCTCCAAGACACCAAAAGGTTTTATTTGTCAAAAATCTCACCCTGAGGGGAGTATGGGAATGGGATGGCTTGTTCAAGAATCTCTTGTATACATAACAGAATTTCTTAGTATGTCAGACCCAGATATGCGACGATTGTGGACACAAAAAGAGGATGATTGGCTCGTTTTTGGGGAAGAGCCTCAAGTATAAGACCTTCATAGAACAATGGATATATCATTGTGAGAGAAGATTAATAAATTTTACATCCTCAACTCATGTGCTATGGAGAAATGGATCGAGAGGTATAACCTAGCAAAGAGAGAAAGATACTGAGATCATTTAAATTTTAGAAAGAGTTGAACAACTAAAGCATTTCCATACCCAGATTCACTCACTCAACTTTAAGAATTTTCTTCTAGTAGATGGCTTCAGCAAAACATAGTGGCCAGGTTATAAGCGACAAGGAGGAGTAGCTTGCATATAGTTGTGATTACCATGTAAGTGAGTTTTTATATGTACACAAGAAACCATAAGATATAGTCTTGTATAAGTTTTTATTGTGGATACAATTTCATGATCTTCTTTTGCTTTAAGTATCGCAAATTTGGTGCACTTTGGTCACACAGTGATCACTCTTGAGTGGAGCGAATAAATAAGAAGTAAACAACATGTGATTGCAGTGTCAAGGTAAATTTCATGCAAGAAAAACATTCAAGTGCAAGTGACTTGAGTATTGAAGTTGGTGTGCTTGATTACCTGTGGAATGATATAAGACATTATCAAGGTTGGTTTTAAAAAAATTTCTATGTTCATTTTTTACGTGAAGTTGTTCAAGGTTGTGACTCAAGGACCACAAGCAACCATGCATAGAGATAAGAGAGAATTTGTTCAACTAGACTCCACAAAGATATGGCAAACCAAAGGGACACATTTATGCTACCAGAGCATTGTGAGCATGTCATTTTCAAGGTGGACTTGAGAGATCATAGACGGTTGTTTGTAATCAAAATTAATCCATACAGTAAACAAATATTTGAACATATAGAAATATTAGATGAAGTAGAGGTTGAGGAACCCACTCAAAAATCACAAGAAACAGATATTGATTCAGTGGAACAACTAGAAGAAGGATCAAATAAAGGTATAGTAATTCAACAACTAGAACTTGAACCAAAAGCAAACACAACATCTAATCTGGAATTCAAAAAGAAGAAATAGAAGAACAACTTTCAACACAACCATGACCTTCAAAACTTCATGTAATGCTCCCCAACTCATTGTCAATCATGGCTAAGAAGTGTATATGTCAATTGCATCCATTTGAACCTCTTTTATGTCTCATAATAATAAATTATAGCAGCAATATTTTTTTGACTGTTTTGACTCAAGAATGTACCTCGGATGCATCAAACAGGTGTTCCATCCCCTCCAGCATAGAAATGGGATGATGTTGCTTCATCTTGAGGTAAACCTTTCCTTTTGACAAGGTGTTCATGCAAAGTGCAATTGCGTAACACCTTCTCTCTTTCTCCAAACACCTTCGTGGGAATGTACTCCACCATGCCATCTTCACTCATGGGTGGAAGCTCATCCAATACTTGCACCTCCAGCCCTACATATGCCCAACATATGCCTTCAAATGTGATACGTGAAAGACATCATGTATCCTTGTAGTAGATGGAGGTAGAAATAGATAAGCCACTTCACCAACCCTTCTCAATACTTTGTATGGCCCATAATAATAGTGTGCAAGCTTTGTGTTGTTACTACCTTTGAGAGATCCATATCGAGTCTTAGGTATCCTAAAGAACACAAAGTTCGCTTCTTTGAATTCCAATGGCCTTTGGTGTGCATCTTCATAATGCTTCATCTTTTCTTTACTTCTTGATGTTCTCTTTATATGTTTGCAAAAGAGTTTGCATTCTTTCCACTTCCTCTCTTGCATGTGGATTTGCATTCTCTTCTTGAATGTTACGATCGGTACATGCACCTCTTATAGCCATACATAGCCTCAAAAGGAGACATTCCAATACTACTATGATATGTGCTATTGTAGGCAAACTCTGTCAAATGCAACCAATCATCCCATGCATGTTGCATTTCATAGCAATACTGTCTTAAGTAAGTCTCAAGCCACTTATTGACGCTCTCGGTTTGACCATTAGTTTCCGGATGATAGGTCATACTAGGAGTCAATTTGGTGCCCATGCTATCAAACAATGTACGCCAAAATGTGCCCATAAACTTCACATCTGGATCACTCACTATTTTATGCTGCATACCATGCAATTTGAACACATTTTCCATGAATTGGTGTGCCACCATAAATGCCGAGTGTCTCACTTTTGTTGATACAAAATTGTCATCGATCAACTACCACATAGATGCTATCCCATCCCCTCTTGGTAGAAGGAAAGTTGGTAATAAAATCCATAGCAATATGCATCCATTTACCCTCTGGACTAGTAGGTAAAGGCTGAAGCAAACCACCGGGCTTATGTATGGGATCCTTGTTGAGTTGACAAGGCATACACATAGCAACATACTCTCTAACTTCCCTCCATTGGCCTTTCCAATGAAAGCTCTTCCTTATAGCATCATAGGTTTTTAACAAAGACAAATGTCCCACCATGGGAGTAGAACACATGTCATCCATGACCTTTTCCTTGAAGGATGAGTGGGGTACAAGATACACCCTTTCCTTGTTGATAGAGGAGACCATTTTGTCACCGAAATGAGGTCACAAACACCATGCTGTAATTTCTATACTATCTGTGAAGCCTCATCATCCAGCATATATTCCTCTTTTGAATCTCCTCATCATCAAGGATATATTCCTCATGAATCTCCTCAATCCAATGTTGGGAAAAGCATAATGAGTGATAATGCAAGCTTAATGTGAGCAAGGGATGATAAATGAGCTATGGTGGCTCAAGATAAACCATGGTGGTCACATGAGCAAAAAAGGTAATTAACTAGAACTTAATCAAGGATTAAGGGAACACAATGACAGCATAATGAGGAGCTTCACATAGCATAGAAATTCGTGTTTTTCTCATTAGGAGGGCCATCATTTTATAGCCAAGGTGTACATGGTTGAGTGACATCATTGCTTACATATCATCAAGGGCATCCAAGGCCATCTCCCCCCACATGGCTCCCTAGAATATAGCCTCCAGAGCATCTTCTGAAACTCGCCTATTCTAAGTGGGGGTTTACTCTTCATTCACCTAGATTCTCTTCATATTACATGGTCCTTTTACATTTCATTGTGTGCCTTAACCTTAGACCATGACATTGATCACATATTCCAACACCCTCCCTTGATCATGGCATGGTCTATTGCCCTCCCTTGATCCAAACATTACATGAAAGAAAAAGCTTAACTCATAAGGAGTATAGCTCTACAGTACATAAAAGAAATTAGCATTTCTCATAGGGAGCATAGCTTCTACATTGCGAAAAGAAAATAGCATGACATGAAAACATTCCTACATGAAAACATTCCTCTCCCATACCCCATCATCATCATAGCATCATCATCATCATATCCATGGGCATCATCATCATTTGTTGTTGGTCATGGAGACCCAACTCCCCATCAATCCCCCCTTGAGGGCTACATGGCCTACTGAGAGATATTGTGGGCATCATCGAAATAACACATAACCTACATCATCGGTGGTTAGAGGTGTCCATACATAAACATTTGGGTAAGAGAGGGCATAAACATTGTTGGCTTTAGAAAGCCCAATCTGCATCTACCGCTTCATCAAAAGAGGTAGTAACATTGTTACATGCTTGAATTGCTTCTTCGGAATCATTCGAAGTGCTTGCCATATTTGCCTGGTTGGTGTAGCATTTGTCAGCGAGGTGACCTGGCTTTCCACATTTGGTGCACATTCGCTTTGGTTTGTCTTTGTAGTAGCAATTCTTGACAAGATGGCCTATCCTTCCACAATGTGTACATTGGAGTGGTTTGCCGGCTTGCTTTTGAACAAGGTATGCCTGGGTTGAAACAAGATCAATGGCGCTACCTTTCAACTTCTTCTCTTCTTCCAAGAGAACACTCTCTATTCCCTCGAAAGTGGGATCCTGCATGTACTTTAAGGTCGGCATGAGTGTATCATACTCGGATGGCATTGACTTTAGGAGGATGGCTATGGCATCACTCTCCTTGACTGGTTCATTGATGGCTTCGAGATGGGCCATCAAGCTCTTCATGGTGTTGATGTGAGACGCAAGTGTCTCATCAACCTTGAACTCTAGACTGTAAAAGTCTACTTTGAGACTGATTTTGCTGTGGAGGCCTTGAGCACCAACAAAGGATTTATCCAATGAATTGCAGGCAATTTGTGAAGATGTTCCATTACCAATGTAATGTATATAACTATCTTCAACTCCAAGGGCAATGAGAGCTAATGCTTTCTCATCCTTGGTTTGCCAAGAGACTTCTCCTTCTCGTGTGGCAGGTTTAGGTATAGTACCATTGACTATGCCCCAAACTCCTATTTCATTAGTAAGAACCTCATTTTGACTTGCCAAGTGTGGAAGTCATGACCGTTGAATTTCTTGATGAAAGAGAATGATATGTAAGTTGACTCCATGATTGGAATTGAACAATGCAAAGTATTAAAAGCTAGAATCCCCCTTCACCATATAGATGCATGATATTACTCAAGAATTCCCCAAACCCATAAGCCTTTGCATAGTAATAATAACTGGGCCTAGACTTGATTTTCATCCTAGGTTTTCTAATTTTGCTTCTGGGTTTCAATGATTTCTTGATATAAGCTTCATTAGATGATTTCGCATCCGATGGCATGATTGCAAAGAGGTATTCAACTCAATATGCATATTAGAATGTCATCTCAATAGATAATTACTATTAAGTACAGGATGATTAGTGGAGATGATTAATTCAAAGAGGAAAAACTGCCCCAAAAATAGAGTGAGCTTTGAGCAATTGAATGAAGCTCTTCCCAAATGAGAAAAATAAAATGCTTTAAACCAAGTGAAAACCAAGGTGTTGGCTTTAAACTCAGCACTCAAACATGTCAAGATGCTGATTTAATCTCTGGAAATCTTCTCTGCAACACAGCATGTACTGCCCACTAATAAATTAGTTCAAACAGCAGCTACAGTGGACCATTGCTCATGAAAATCAACACGTGGGGGCTTCATAGCATCAATGTTATGCTCACAAGAGGAATTAGCAAACCATTCACCGTACAGCGCTAATTTGACGAATTTCGCTAGAAAGAAGCGTGCTGTTGCAGAGTTGATTGCGCCGCATAGAGTGCGTGGGAGCTCATATGGAGCTAGGCGTCGATGGAGCCGGCTGCTAGCTTTCTTTTGAATCAAAAAGCTTGTGATTTGATGGACTATAGAGCTCGTATGAAGCAAAAAACCAGCTGGGGGTGAGTTGGAGCTTTAATGGAAAGCTTGAAAAAATGAAAAATATAATTAATGTGGTTAATTACTATGCCTAAGGATAATCATGGCTCTAATACCATGTTGGGAAAAGCATAATGATAATGCAAGATTAATGTGAGCAAGGGATGATAAATGAGCTATGGTGGTTCAAGATAAACCATGGTGGTCACATGAGCAAAAAAGGTAATTAACTAGCACTTAATCAAGGATTAAGGGAACACAATGACAGCATAATGAGGAGCTTCACATAGCATAGAAATTCATGTTTTTCTCATTAGGAGGGCCATCATTTTATAGCCAAGGTGTACATGGTTGAGTGACATCATTGCTTACATATCATCAAGGGCATCCAAGGCCATCTCCCCCCACATGGCTCCCTAGAATATAGCCTCCAGAGCATCTTCTGAAACTCGCCTATTCCAAGTGGGGGTTTACCCTTCATTCACCTAGATTCTCTTCATATTACATGGTCCTTTTACATTTCATTGTGTGCCTTAACCTTAGACCATGACATTGATCACATATTCCAACATCCAATCATTATACACTTCTATGATTACCGATAATGAACATGCCCACATTCTAGAAAGTGAATCTGCCACCACATTTTCCTTTCCCTTTGTATATGTGATCTCAAAATCATATTGTTGAAGGGTAACCAACCACCTTCTTTGCTTAGGTGAGAGATTTGATTGTGATAGGAAGAATTGAATAACCCTATGGTCACTTCACACATAAAACTTGCTTCCATAAAGATAGTAATGTCATTTCTTAAGGAAGTATTCAGAACTCCTGCAATTCTTGAGCTATGAGGGCTCGCTGAAGCTTTCGCCCCCCCCTGCTTGAGCTGCCGCCTGCTCGCACCCCCCCTCCCTGCCCTCGTGACTACCTCTCCCCACTTGCTCGCACCCCCCCCTCTGCGCCCCTGTGCTTCTCGTGCCCCGCCCTCCCTTTCGTGCCCGTCGTCCCCTGCCCGCCTGCCCTGTCTCCTTCGTGCCCCCCGCTCCCCCCCTTCCTCCGCATCCCACCCCCCCTATGCCTGCCCGCACCCTCCCCCCCTTTCGCGCTTTCCCCGTCCCCCCCTTTCGTTCCCCACTGCCCCTCCTTTTATTTATTTTTATTTTTATTTATTTTTATTTTTATTTATTTATTTATTGTTCTCCAGCCCCCTCTATCTTCTGCCCCTTCCCCCCTATCTTTCACCCCTCCCCCTCTGTCTTCCGCCCTTCCCCCTCTTCCCCTCCCCGCTCCACCTTTTTTGTGCAGCTCGGTTCTTGTAGGACCCTCCGTTTTTGGCTTCGCCCTCGACTCAGCTTCAGACTCTGATGGAGGTTCCTCCCGCCCCACCTCAGAGGGACTCTTTCGTAGCCCCCTTGCCCGCCCTTGAGGATACCCCCATCAGGCTTTCTCTTTCACCAGAAGAGGAAGCGAGCCTCGTTGTTGCTGCAGAGGTGGAACGCCTCCAGGCACATTCCACCATGTGTCGTATAGTTGGCACTCGCCCCAGCAGAGGGGAGATCCGGGATCTTCTCCAGGCCCACCTTCTTGCAGATGTGGGCAGATCCTGGACGTTCAATTACTGGGCCGCGGACACTACCAAACTAAGTTCGAGACAGCCCAGAGCATGGCCCAAGTCCTAGCCATGAGTCCCCTTGACATCAGGGGCGCTCGGGCCTTCTTCAGACCTTGGCAACATGGTTTCGACCCAGCAGCAGGGAGAGTGCCTATCCCATGCCACAGTTTGCTTTCTCGTGAGTACCTGCTGCTCCTTTCTAGGATAGGATCATTGGTGGGCTCGGTGCTTGAGACTGGCCCCACAGCAGCTTCAGTGGTGCCAGAGCAGCTGGCCTGCCTTCGGTTAGAGTTTTGGTTCCTGACATCTCCTCCCTTCCGAAGGTCATTCAGTTACCTAGGATAGGGGGATGGATCGATCAGAGAGTGGAGTTTTCAGGGCTCCCAAACTAGTGTTTTATATGCAGGCAGGTCGGCCACCTGGCCAAGGCCTGCCCTAGCAGGAGACCCTGACCTTCACCGTAGTGGCAGACCCCCTTGATGGCCCGCCCACAGATGCGGCTCGACAGGCAGCCTCTGAGACACTTGCTCAGCCCACAGAGACATCGGATTGGTAGCCTGGACAGGGGCACCGTGTAGAGGGAGACAGCCATAGCAGCATGCCCACCAGAGACCAACGCAGCAGTAGTCACAGCCTCAGCATCACTGGGTTCCCGTGAGGAACAGCTTTGCTCCCCTCCAGGAGGAGACCCCAAGAGACTGAGGATCAGGAGATGCCAGCACCCCCCCTTCGCCCCCACCCCCCTCCCCTATCCCCCCCTCCTCGCTTCCACCTTCGCCTCCTCCCATTCTCGCTCCTGCTCCTGCTTTTTCAGCGGCTCCTTCCCCACCCCCTTCTCCCCCCCCCTCCTCCCCCTGCACTCGCCTCAGCTCCCCGGGAGAGGCACTGGCAGTACCCTGGTGCTCACCTGTAGTCCGGCTAGCACTGAGCACTGACCTTGCTTGAGCATTGCAGAGGAGACCTACCATGCCGATTCGTGCTTCACGGATATCCTCTATTTGCGGTCGGCTGAGTAGTCTCGACACTAGACATCGCTCGGAGGCTTTCGACTACTCCTTCACACACCTTTTTGGAGCGGAGGGCCCCCATGAGTCAGCACCCATCAGAGTTCATGTGGTGATACCTCCGGACCGAGGGAGGGAGGCACTTGATTCAGCGGTGGCCTTCTCCTTCCCTCTCTGCGACACTACCGACTGGGAGTGGGGACTCTGGATCTCGCTTCCTCTTAGTATTTTGAAGACTCAAGCAGTTGCGTTTTCTCACCATGTGAGCGATCTGGAGATGACAGACGTGATAGGCCGACTTTGGGACTTGGCACATTTCTTTGATACCGGGAGTGCGGATGCCTCCGAGATTCGACATTTGGTGGTTTGCATAGTGGCAGACCTAGCATGAGACCCTAGCTATGTATGCATACATGAGGTTTCTCTCTCTGAGCGGGAGGCAGTCCCCATGGGACACAACCATTGGCGCCTGGTCTGAGACTCTTGCAGCACACCGGGTGGGCAGATTTGTAGCCGCTCGGATGGGGACTACTCTCCATATCCAAGCCGCTTGCGGAGACCCACCGTATGGCTGAGACAGCCTCCACCTCAGCAAGTCACCCATGAGGATCATCTCATGGAATGTACAGGGCCTAGGCGGCGCACACTATGTACGTTATCGTGGTTGCTAGAGGCAGTATTGATATTCTGATGATGGAGGAGCACCATTTGAGTGAGATCAGGATTCGCAAATATGGTTCGGTGATGCCTAGTAGATGGGACACATTTTGGTCTGCAGGTTTTGGCCCCTTGGGTGGGGAGGAAGGAGTATGTATGGTCATTGCGGATGTATGGAGGCAGGCCATTGTGGATCGCGGGGCCATTGTGCCTGGTAGAGCACAGAATGTTATTATGAGGATGCACGATGAGCACTTTGGTGTGCTCAATGTCTATGCGCCCAACCATGCTAGTGCTAGAGCAGAGTTCTGGACCCTTGTTATAGATGCATTGCCCGAGGCCGCACATTGGTGTGTCGGGGGAGACTTCAACATGCTTGAGGACCCGGCAAATAGGGTGGGAGGCAGTCATGTTACAGTGCACGGCACGGAGCTTGTAGCTTGGGAGCAATTTTGTGTGACACTGCGGATCACTGATGCATGGCAGCATGAGGCTTTCTCCCGCTCTCAAGAAAGTCTTAGTTTTTCTCGGTCGAATCACCGGGAGGGACTAATCTATCACGGATTGATCGCTTCTATGTGGGCGACAGGTTCGGGGAGCGTGGTGGCTCCATTTTGGCATTCTCGTTGGCACCTCTTTTTCAGACCATGCGCCAGTTATTTTGACACTTGAGGAGAGGACACGGGAGACCAGCTTGCAGTTGAGGATCCCAGAGAGGATACTTATAGATCCCAGTCTCTCTGAGGACATTGAGAGGATATGGCATGATAGCTAGAGCTCTGACCTGGATGCAGCATGCTAGTGTGCCCAGGGACTCATCGAGCTCAGCTCTTTTTTGCACGCTATAGCCTTGACACGGCTGGGAGAGACACGAGAGCGGGAGCGTCGCTTGAGACGTAGCCTTGCTTCGCTCCAATGTCTTCAGGAGCAGCTGCCTACATGTGAGTGGGTGGTGTCCCAGCTGAGCCAGGCATGCCAGGAGGTTAGAGAGGCAGAGGAGCAGAGACACGAGTTCTACTATCATCGCCAGGCCTCTCAGTGGACGCAGCTTGTTGATAGAGTGACTGGGGAGTTTTTTGAGATCACCGGACCCCACCATGCTCAAGTAGGAGTACGACAGCTCAGGAGGCAGGACTGATCATTAGCCTGAGCCACAGGAGATTAGAGCCATTGCCACTGAGTTCTATAGAGACCTGCTTTCAGCGAAGCCAGCGACGGAGGCACGTGATGCTTGAAGACAGACTGTGTGGGCCCATGTGCAGAGGAGGGTCACAGATTGTATGCGCACAGTTTTGGGTGAGCCCCTTTCAGAGGATGAGCTTGTTGAGGTTTTGAGGGTCCTTCCATGTCATAGTTGCCATGGGGAGGACGGATTGACGCCTGCCTTTTTTATGCGCTATTGGGACCTTTCGGGGACAGGCCTCCGCAGGGGCTTTCAGTATGTTTTGGACACTGGGGTGATGCCACAGAGCTTTTCAAAAGGGCTTGATCTTTCTTATCCCCAAGGGGGAGGGAGTGTCAGATGATATTCGGCATTGGAGGCCTATTACGATCCTCAATACTATCTACAAGGTCCTAGCAAAGGCCTTGAGTTTGAGGATCCAACCCTTCCTTGGGGAGTTGATTCATGCTACCCAGACAGGATTCGTCAACCAAGGAGCGCAGTATCCTTGACAACATTTTCACCTTCTGGGAGGCGACAACCCGAGCTAGATTTCTCGATGAGGACTTGGGCTCGTGATGCTTCTCGATTTTGAGAAGGCATATGATAGAGTCGATTGGGGTTTCCTAGAGGGCACTATGCTTTGCCTAGGTTTTGAGCCAGACTGGATTTGAGGAGTGGCGGCTCTATATTCCACAGCTCGTAGCCAGGTGTTGATGGCAGGAGGACAGGGGCCGAGTTTTGAGTTGACCAGATCAGTCCGTCTCATCAGGAATGCCCTCTCGCCTCGTTCCTTTTTCTCTTCTTTGCAAAGGCTATGAGCATGTATCTGATAGTAGAGGAGGTTGGTTTGAGAGGACTCCAGCTCCGAGTCCTCCCCGGGGTGAGGGCCTGCTCGATTCTGAGTTTGCTGTGATGACACGAGATTGTTTCTGCATGGCCAGGAGGCCAATCTATAGAGGGCAGAGCAGTCGCTATAGGTTTTTGGTGTGGCTTTGGGAGCATTAATCAATTGGTGCAAGACAGTGGCTTTTTGGATCAGTGGCGCTCCCGCTCCGGCATGGAGCCCAGACCCGGGTTTTAGATGGATTCCTCCTGGCGGCACAGTAGTGCGGTATCTGGGATGCCACATTGGACATGATTTGTCACTTGAGCAGCAGATCGCCCCACTTCTTTTGAGTATTCGGAAGAAGCTTTTATAATGGAGCACAACTTGGCTATCCTTGGCTAGAAGGGTGGTGGTGACAAATCAGGTGCTTTTAGCGACTATGTGGTACATCACGTCTTGCTGGATCTTCTCAAGCTCTTGCATCAGCCAGGTACAAAGACTGATCACGAACTTTCTTTGGTCTGGGAGGGATGGTCAACCGGCCCGGGGCTAAGGTTGCTTGGGCAGTTATTACTCTTCCGCTGGCCCAGGGGGGCTTGGGCATTATAGATCCAGCTGATTAGAGAAGAGCCTTGTTGGGGAAGCTTATTGTTCGGGAGCTACTTCCAGGTGTTGAGCCTTGGAAGGAGCTTTTATTTCAGCAGCTGTAGGGGATAGAGCTCCCCCAACACGGGGCACTTGGGCACCTGAGATACGGTGGATCTTCATAGAGATGAGGAGAACAGGCCTCAGTAGAGGATGGGAGGACAAATTTGCCTTGAGCATCCTGTGAGCTTGGGAGATTGGCAGGCCTTTTGCAGTCTCTCCTCGGAGGCCTTTTGCAGTCTCTCGGAGGCCTTTTGTAGTCTCTCGGAGGAGATCCAGGTGGAGAGGCTGAGTCATTTCAGAGGGGAGCTGATTTGAGGGATGACATTTAGGAGGCACTCTCACTGAGAAGTGGTTCACGCCTTTCAAGCCAGCGGCCCCACGGTGGATGGGAGCCTTTACACAGTTGGAGATCCTGATTGCTGTCAGAGCTTGCACTGAGGATGGTAGATGCCTCTACTATGAGATAGAGGATGAGGACAAACTTTAGAGAGATGGAGGCAGTCACCTTTGGTTGCAGAGTGCATCTTTTAGAGGATACGGGTAGTGGCTACCGCTTCTCTGAAGTGGCATATTGATCCAGACCCTGCAGATGTGGACTCTAATTGGCGCATATGGGCATATGCTGTGCGCCCCTTGGCCCGCCGGCTCTAATGGGACCCTAGTGAGTATGAGTGGCATGATCCTTATGCATCCCCCGAGGCCACAGAGATCACCTTTTTCCAGTACAGTGTTTGGTTGGGGAGGCATATTTTGACTGCGAGGAGGATGGTCTCTCCAACTGCATCAGGGCATTGGCGGCTAGAGGGACTCTCACAGGAGTTTCTGGAGGATTTCTGGACCAGGCTATGGGCTAGCCAACAGGCACACAGGATCTCGACTTTCCAGTGGTGGCTGGTTGCCCACAGGGGCTCTGCAGTTGGCACCTGGCTTGTCTACAGTGGCCTTCCGTCGGCCTGCATCCGATGCAGCCACCCATTGGAGACACAGAGACATTGCCTATGGGACTGTCCACAGGCGCAGCAGATTTGGCTGAGGATGCTGCGCATTTTGGCCCCCCTCTCGAGAGGGCATGTATACGTGGGGAGCTGCTGCTTGGTCAACTTCGTCAGGGCCTGCTCTGGGATACGAGACAGAGCAAGACAGCCAGGCCATCAGATTCATTAGGGGCCAGCCTCACCTTGTTCCTTCACCAGATTTCTCATCCGCCGGCTGGACACAAGAGAGGGATCTATGATGGGAGCTCCTCAGCAGCCTCACCATATGGTTCACCTGGAGAGCCCGTTGTTTCAGGGCCTTTGAGGGGAGACTGGAGCCACCAACAGAGACTGTTTGGGGATCTAGCAGGAGTTGATTCACACCCTCTTACACAAGGACAGTATGACTACATCCGAGGCAACTTGGATCGAGCGATCTTGCGGCGCGAGGCCTTCCACACCACTTGGCGTAGCGACCCCTTTTATACTCTATACATGGGTACCCCCCTGCTGGCACTACAGGCCACCTGTTTGGATTTCCCTCCCTCCTATTGTATGATATAGCCTCTCAGTTATTTGTACTATTATTTGTACTTTTTTTCACCTAGGGAGAGTCTCCCTAGCTGCCTTGATTGGCTCTCTGCTCTGCCTTCTTATGAGTAAGAGAGGGTTTTTGTAGTCGAGTGGGCGTTTTTTTTAAACTAATGAAAGGATCTTTTCTCGAAAGAAAAAAAGGTAATGTCATTTCTTGATTACATGCAAAATAGCAATCATATCTTGGTCATACACATCCATCCCCATCTCCTTGTCATCAAGTTGTGGCTTTCATAAAGAAATGACTCCATGGTTTTGATATAACACAGCATCAATGCCTCTTCCACATGCATCCACTCTAATAGTAAAAGGTTTGGAGAAATCTGGGCATACCAAGATAGGTGCCAAAGTAAGCATTCTTTTCAGCTCATGAAAACTCTTTTGTGCCGTTACATCCCAAAAGAATGCCTCCTTCTTCAACTTATCCGTCAAAGGAGCTGCTATATGTGCATACTTCTCAATGAACCGGCGATGGAATGATGAGAGACCTAAGAATCCCCTCACTTAAGTGAGATCGGTAGGGCTAGGCCAATTCTTCACACATTCCACCTTCTTAGGGTCCACCTTTATGCCATCAATCCTCACAATTTCACCAAGGTATTCCAACTATTTTTCCATGAATGTACACTTGGTTTCTTTGGCATACAATTGGTTGGATCTGAATGCATCAAATACCTCCTTCACATGAACCAAGTGCTCCTCTTCACTCTTTCTATACACCAATATGTCATCAAAAAACACCAATACAAACTTCAAGAGGAATGGTTGTATCACTTTGTTCATCAGTGCTTGAAAAGTGGCCGGTGCATTACATAGCCCAAACGGCATCACCATGAAATGATACAGACCTCTTTCGGTATGAAATGCCGTCTTATGCTCATCCCCACTTTTCATTCTTATTTGGTGGTAACCGGACCGCAAGTTAATCTTGGTGAAGAACTTAGCACCCCTCAATCCATCTAAGAGATCATCAATTCTTGCGATTGGGTACCTATTCTTGATGGTGATTTTGTTAACATCTCGATAACCCATGCACATTCTAAAAGTCCCATCCTTCTTCTTCACTAATAAAATGGGAGATACAAATGGTTATTGACCCGGTTCCACCCAACCTATATCTATGATCTCTTTAACTTTCTTTGCCACTTCATCTTTCTCCAATTTTGATAATCTATATGGAGTTTTGTTGATCGGACTTAGATTCGGCTCTAGCTCAATGATGGCATGATCTACCTCCTCCCTCATCGTTGGTGACAAGTAGTTAGGCATATGGAACACATATTCATACTCCTTAAGTAGCTTCTCCATGCCCACATGTGTAACTTTGCTCTCTTTTTCATTGTCCTCATCCTTACAAAGATGCAAAATGTACATATAGCCACTCTTTTTCAATTCTCTTAAGTTTTGTGCTATTGATTAAGGTTAACTTTGAGCTCCCAAAACCATGCAATGTAATGGTCTCCTTCCCATGCATAAACCTCAAAAAGCCTTGTTGCAAATTCATAGAGAAGGTTCCAAGAGTTGATATCCAATCACACCCAAAAACCATATCAATCGGCCCCATATCTAGCACCAACAATTTATCTTTACAAGTTTACTCTTTTGAGAGCATCCATTCCACATTTCTACAAATCATTATGCAATCACATTGGCCTATATACCATGGCCCCCTTTTCACACATACTTATTAATGTCCACCCTACTTGGCCTTTGGCCCATAAGCCTATGTCTCTCACTTCCACTTGGCTCTTTGGCCCAATACAACTTATGCTTGGCCCTTGGCCTCATATGTACAATTTGTGTCCATCACTTCATTACACACACTTCACTTATCTAGATGTTTATAACTCATTTACAAAAACATAATTGTCCAACCAATTTAATTTACCAAAGGTCCCATCTCCTCTGCAATGTTGATGAACTCTTATTCCCCACTAAAATGTGAGGAACCACCTTCTTGCACTAGCGCTGCCATCACAATTTCTTTTTCCACCCACATTTGTACCTTACTTGCCCAAGCATTGCAACCTACTCCTAACACTCTATACATTTTCTTTGACATATCAATTAGTTCCTTTGATGTGCCTACCCGTACATTATGTTCATGGACACCGATGTGTATCATTAATTGGTTCATCATCTTGTCTCGAAGGGCATCACATAATAGATGTAGCAATTGTATGTAGTGATGCACATCGTCAGTACTATGAGCAGTAATGGCAAGGGACTATATGCATTGTTGCACTCCTCTTAAGTGGGTTGGTGCCTTTATCATGCTTCCAGTAAAATGTGATGTGTTTGACACCCTATGGTTCTGTGTTGGGAAGGTGGATTACTCCATCAGCTCACACAAACTACCCCCGTTTTTGCCTAGCTCATTGGCATCAAAACCCGAGCCCCCAGAATGGGACCCAACCGTTCTACCATCTAGACTATGCACCTACCCATGGTTCTTTAAACATGGGCAAAGCTCATTCACACACTAAAAACTACCTAGGCAATGGCTTCTGCGACACACTCTAGGGAAGGCAATGTTAGAGGTTTATAGCTTTGACCAGCAGTGGGGATCATACTTATGATCCATGGAGTCCATTCTTGCACATGATCCCATGGTTAGTGAGAACTCAAATGCAGTATCACCATTATATTGCCTATGAATCTCCGCAACCTTGATAACCTCGTTGAAATTTAACAAAATATTTGTTAATGTGTTTCCCTTCTTCATGCTCCAAAGGTATTCCAAGATGCTCTTACCATCTCCTCATGCAATAGTGGATGAGGTTGCTACACCGGTTTTATTGTTATCTTGTAAGGGGCTACATAAATCTATCACATTTGATTGAGTTGGGCTATCTAATATGGCTATTGTTTGTGAATATAAGTTTAACAAAGCATCAACTATTGCAAGGTATATGCATGATTTTGCCTATGAGATAGCAAATGTGCCTATTGTGGCATCATATAATGATCATATAGTACCTTTTAGATCTATTCCTAGTATTGTAGAAGATAAAGAAGTTGCACTTGAGGAGTATGATGCATATTGTTGCATGACGAGTGGTGATCAATGCAAGAATGCAATACAAAGATGCAAGCAGGAAAACAAGAGACTTGACATTCTTATTTAGGGCTCTTGTAAAAAGTTCCAAGTTGTAGGTGAGTGTGGGAGTGGGCTTGAGAATAATCCCACATGGAAAGTTTTGGGAGTTTTAGGAGTTTTAGTATAAAAAGTGGCTCATTTGAGAGCTTATGGTGGACACATTGGGCTAAACTTATGCTTGAGCTCTCTTGAGACTAGCTCTCCCTCTTGTTCATAGAGGTGCAAGCTCTTCTCTCTCCCCATCTACACTATTGTATGAGCAATGCTCTTCTATTCAATGCAATGAGATGATGTTTTTCTCTCTTCTCATCTCTATTTTCTAGTGTGCATGCTTCTTTGTTGATGCTTGTGGATTCTCTATTAGGCTTGAAATGTTGATGCTTGTGAAATTCCACACAAGCTCAATCTTGCCATAGCTCATTCACTCATCATCCCACTCATTCATACATCCAATATAAGAAGAAAGCTAAGCTAATGCATACACAAGCTCAAAGCATACTTCATTCTCAAGCACTTACTTCCCTAGCATGCACACAACCCTTGAAGCTTAATGGAACTTGAAATAAACATGCATTCTCATTCACTACTCAAGCAAGGCCTTGCCCATGGATAAGCTACAAGCTATGGAGAAGCTTAAGCTTGAATCCACTACCACACAAAGCCTAATAGAGAATCCACAAGCATCAACAAAGAAGCATGCACACTAGAAAATAGAGATGAGAAGAGAGAAAAACATCATCTCATTGCATTGAATAGAAGAGCATTGCTCATACAATAGTGTAGATGGGGAGAGAGAAGAGCTTGCACCTCTATGAACAAGAGGGAGAGCTAGTCTCAAGAGAGCTCAAGCATAAGTTTAGCCCAATGTGTCCATAAGCTCTCAAATGAGCCACTTTTTATACTAAAACTCCTAAAACTCCCAAAACTTTCCATGTGGGATTATTCTCAAGCCCACTCCCACACTCACCTACAACTTGGAACTTTTTACAAGAGCCCTAAATAAGAATGTCAAGTCTCTTGTTTTCCTGCTTGCATCTTTGTATTGCATTCTTGCATTGATCACCACTCGTCACGCAACACTCCCCCCTTCCTATTTTGCACACGTCCTTGAGCACGTAGATGCCAAGGAAGAGTAGCATCTCTAGTGTGTACCTGTAAGCAAAACGATAGGTGGTTTGTATATTCTCTTTTTTTTTTGGCAAAAGTACTGACAAACAATTACGAAACACGTAATTTTACTGAATGACATGGCAATAAACGTCCAATTAGCTAGAGGAAGGAAACATTGAAGCAGTGTAGAGATTGAATAGGTTTGTTCAAGCCTTAATAATTACTACCTGTAGCCTTAATAATTACTACCTGCAGCTAACTAAAGTAAAGAATGTTTTATGCCAAATGTATTGTACTTTTCCTAGAAGGCAAAAGACAACAGTTAATCGAGGGACTATAAGTAGTATACCTAGCCTATGCTAAGTCAAAGATGTCGGTTCAACACTAATAAATCTAACATAATTATGTATTGGCAGACTTTTGATATTGCTTAGTGTTAAGGTTTATTATTTTAAGCACAACGGCAACCATCCTGAATTAGACAAGCATTTCTCTTGGTGCCTTTCTGTCCTTTTTTTTCTTTTCTTTTCTTTTCTTTTCTTTTTTTCTTTTTTTCTTTTTGGACAGGGCTTTCTTCAAGAGTATGTTTGCGCACCCGCGGTATGGCTATTCCTTGCTACACAAGGCATTGGTTTGGGAAAGGTATAGACCTCCCTCGCCTACCATGAATAACAAGGCAATAGGCCACAAACATATACACGTTTCTTTTATTTTTGTCATGCAAATTTTTGTTATGGAAGGTTTATTAGATTGTCCCTGAGCAATGTCCTAGTAAGGGCAAGATATGACGGTCCTATGATCAATTTAGTCTCTTTGTCCTAGGTCTGGAACTCTACCTTTAGCACAAAACACTAATTACTTTGTATTGCTAAACGGGTAAAAACAATTACGGTCAAACTTACACTATCAAGTCTAAAGCTACTAAAATGCTATCCCTACTCTAGACCAAAGGAGATGCATATTGCCATGCTTAGTAAAGTGAAATTTATAAACAATCAAGCAACAAGAAAAATACAGAAAACACTTGAGATTGGCATGAGTTCACCTGTTTCTGTTAAATCGTTGGTTGTTGAAGAACTGTTTGTACTTGATTATATGACTATCAGTTGTGGTATTTGTTGAGAGTCTTGATATCCCAAGCTCATCTACATCTTCATCGGCAGTACATCATGAGCTTGAGAGGGGCTGTTGAGATTCAAGCTCGATGTCAGTGTGAGCCAGCTATGCTATGTGCTGGCAGATTAGGTAGGAACATGTGTGAGACATAAATGACCGCGTGTCCAGCTGGTCATAGTGTGTGGACATTAGCTAGGGTTAGGAGAGTGTGGACACAACTCATTGTGGGTTGTGTGGATTATGGATTAGTGCATTATGCTTTGTGTGAGAGTGGACATGGCTTCCCTCTATGGTTAGGGTTTGCAATATACTTTAGGGTTTGCTCCTGTGTGTGTGTCTCCTCCTCCTCTACCGTTCTTTCAACATGGTATCAGAGCCTTGTGCTGTTTATTAGGGTTTATGAGTGAGTGAGTGAAGAGGAAGAAGAAGAAGCTGTGAAAAGAAGCTGTGAAGCTGCCATTGGAGCTGTGAAGCTTGGAGCACACCAAATACTATCAGATCTGAGAGCTTGGCCTACCGGGTAAGGTCCTCTAAACATCCTTGAGCGGATTGCAGGTGATACAGGCAAAAGCAAAGCATTTTAGAGCAAATCAAAGCAAGGCAAAATTCTGGTTTTTGAAGGTTTCCATTAAAGCTTGGGAACATTGATGTATGGTGGAAATATGTGTGATTCTGGCAAAGCAAACATGTATCTGACAATGAGAGATGTAATGGCAACTCTTATGCAAGCCCTACTGTGATTTTGGAGCAATTTACATGCATTTAATTGAGTGGAAAACTCTGGTTTTTGACCTCTCACAAAACAGAGAAAAGGAGGTGAAGATTTGATGCATTTGGAGCATATTTTTGGCAAAAATTCAACCATTGACTTGTTGCACACATACCCAAGTGTGTTGGGGACTTGGTTAGCTCTTCAATTAACAAGTTAAACACTCCCAAACACCCTGAATGCAGGCGGCGCAGCTCATACAGAGAAAACAGGGCAATTTTCTGGTCTTTTCACTACGAGGAGGTTGATTTCTCATTGGTTACTTGACATCTTCCACAATCCCTTTAGCAATTGGATGCTTTACATCTTGGAGAAGAGGGCTATGTGATTTGTTTGACCAATGATGCTTAATTGAGCTGGGAATGAGCTGATTAAAACAGGCTGTCCACTGGTTGCAGAGAAACAGAGCATTTTAATCGAGCAATTAATCTTTGGTGTTTTACAATTGGACAAATTCCTCTTACATGGAGTTGATGGACACTATTGCTAAGCCAATGAATGCCTGGTTGCTCAATTTGGTGAAATATTGAAGGAATTAGAGCCAAATCATTACTGGTTTTTCTGGTTTTTCTGGTTTTTTCAAAAACAGAGAAAGGGGTTTTCAAAAATTGATAATTACACATGTCAAATGGAGTTGATACTCAACATTGAGGTTCATTAGGTGTCAATGCAAGTTGCCTATACTTGATTGCACCATTACATTTCGATCTGGAGCCTTGGAAGGCGTGTCAATACAGGGTATCCCGCACTGAGTGAGACAGTTCGTCTTGGATGATTACAGGTTGATTTTCTACATCAAATTTGGAGTTTGTTGGCTATCTTGGAGTATCTGGAACATTAATTGGAGTGTGGTTGAGCTGAGGAAGGCTCATTTACAGATTTGAAGTGTGCAGAAGGTGTACGCATTGAGCAACATGTCGGACAATCCAGTTCAGATTGTTGGTGAAAAGCTGGATAGGAAGAACTTCCAGGCATGGAAGTACATGATAAAGAGTTTCTTGAAAGGGAAAGGATTTTGGAATCTCATTACAGGTGCTGAGCCAGAGCCTGAGCTACCTCGGCAACCTACACAGCAGCAGCTTATTGCTCATAAGCAGTGGTCAGAGAGAGCATTCAAAGTGCTACATTATTTGTCTATATGCATTTCTGATGCTATGCTCATACACATTCAGGATGCTGAGAATCCCAAAGATGCATGGGATACTTTGGTTAAGATGTTTGATACAGATACGAGTGCTCGCAAGTCTCAATTGCGACAGCAGATACACAATGTGAAAAGGAATAAAAGGAGCATACATGATTATGTGCAAGAAATCAAGAAGTTTGCAGATGCATTGGCCACAATAAATGCCCCCATGCCTGATGATGATTTGGTGGATATTACCTTACGTGGTCTTAGCAAGGAATACAAATCATTTGATACATCTATCTCAGTGAGGAGTAGAGGTTTACCCGACTTCGATGAGTTGGTTTCCCTCTTGTTGGTTGAGGAAATCAAGCTCAGTGATTCATTTCTGGATGCATCTACTAGCCATGATGATGGCAGAAATCAGGCATTTTACTCGCAGAGAGGTTTTAGAGGCAGGGGGAGATTCGCATCATGTGGACGTGGTGGTAATGGTCGTGGATGGCAGGATAGACCTCCACAACAGAATTTTCAGCCTTCTTATGGTGCTCGAGGTGGTCGTGGTTATGCACCTCAGCGAGGCAGAGGTACCCCCCGTGGTCGAGGACGTTGGCAAGGCCAACAAAATTCTATGCAAGATGTGGAATGCCATTATTGTGGCAAATATGGTCATATGGCGAGAGATTGCTTTCGCAAACAGAATGATTTAAGAGGGGGAAGAGCACAACGTGGTGGTCATTATGGTGGAAACTATGCACAACATGGTGGCAACTATGCATCAAGTAGCAATGATGGAACTGCAAATCATTTGTTTGCCATGAAGCATGTTGTGGGTTCTATGACAACAAATGCTGAGAATGATGATACATGGTACATGGACTCAGGAGCATCAAACCATATGACATGCCATGGTGAATGGTTTGAGCACATGAAGCCAATGGATGTCAAAGGCTATGTGGAAACAGGTGATGATACCCAGCATGTCATTACACATGTTGGAAGTGTACCATTGGTCATGCATAATGGTCAGACAAAGTCTATGTCAGATGTGCTGTATGTGCCTTCGATCACTAAAAGCTTGGCCTCAGTTGGTCAAATGGTAGAACAGGGATTACAGGTTCGCTTCAATGAGCATGGATGCTTCGTTGAAGATTTTAAACATGGATGTAGAGTGATTGCTAAAGGCAAGAAAGAAGGAAGACTGTTTAAGCTGGATGCTGGAATTCCTGAGCTAAAATCAGCCATGTTCTCAAAGAGCAGGAATGTGGTACAGGATATTGATATGTGGCACAAGAGAATTGGCCATGTAAATATACAGAGATTAAAGAACATGCAAACAAGAGGCATTGTCAATGGTTTGCCTAGGTTCAAATATGATGGACATATGCATGTTTGTGAAGCCTGTCAGTTTGGGAAGCAGGCAAGATTGAGATTTCCTAGAGAAGGAAATATGAGTAACAGGCCACTTGAGATAGTACACAGTGATGTATGGGGTCCTGCACAAAACCCATCTATCAAAGGCAGTCTATACTATGTTACATTCATTGATGACTTTAGCAGGATGACATGGATATACTTTCTCAGGGAGAAGAGTGAAGTATTGGAAAAATTCATGGATTTCAAAGCTTTTGCAGAAAAGCAGTATGGCTGTTGGATTAAATGTCTGAGGACAGATGGAGGTGGTGAATACACCTCAAAAGCTTTTGAACATTTCTTGAGGAAGCATGGGATAAGGAGACAATTGACATGCAGGTATACACCTCAGCAGAATGGTGTGGCTGAGAGAAAGAATAGAGTTATATGTGAAGTGGCAAGGGCAATGCTTAATGAAAAGAGCATGCCAGATTACTATTGGGCAGAAGCATGTGCTACTGCAGTATACATATTGAACAAAACACCTACAGCAGCCATTCATGGAAGCACGCCAGAGATGCGGCTCACAGGTTACAGGCCAGACATTGGACATCTTAAAGTTTTTGGATGCATAGCTTATGTGCATGTGCCTGATGAAAGAAGAAGGAAGTTGGATCCTAAGGCAGAGAAATGTATATTTGTTGGATATGCACAGGATCGAAAGGCCTACAAGTGTTATAATCCACAAACTAGACAAGTGGTCATCTCACGTGATGTGGTGTTTGATGAGCTTGCTAGTTGGTATAAGGCAAAAGATGAAGGTGTTATTGAGTCACTTGAGGCTGATGTACATGTGAACTTGCCACCACAAGCAAGTTCTAGTTCTACTACTATGTCTGGGCCAGCAGCAGCAGAAGCTGAGAGCAGCAGTGTACGTCCATGGTCAGGACGGTTGAGACATGAGAGTGTAAGCACTGGGAGTAGTGCTATGGATAAAGGCAAAAAGAAAGTCGAAGGAATTGGAATCACAGGATATGAGTCATCCAGTTCTGAAAGTTTGGATGAGGAGCTTGGCATACCTATTTTACGCACACCTGGTGCTAGACAGGACAGATATGTGCCACCACATGCTAGAGTCACAGGTGTACAGAGTGACCCGCATGCATTGCGGAGATCCCAGAGGGTCAGATATCCTGTTGACAGGTTGACATACAGAGATTTTGCTATGCACTATGCATATATGACATCTATGGTAAAGCATGTGGAACCTACATGCTACACAGAGGCTGTTGGAGAGCATGTATGGGAAAAAGCAATGGATGTGGAGATGGACGCATTGGTCCATAATGATACATGGGACTTGGTTGCACTACCAAAGGATAAGAATGTTATTGGATGTAAATGGGTTTACAAAGTGAAGTGCAAATCTGATGGTTCTATTGAAAGACATAAGGCAAGATTGGTAGCAAAGGGTTATGCACAGACCCATGGATTGGATTATGATGAGACGTTTAGCCCAGTGGCTAAGATGGGCACAGTGAGAGCAGTCATTGCTATGGCTGCAGCTAATGGCTGGGAAATGCATCAGATGGATGTTAAGAATGCATTTCTGAATGGAGATCTACAAGAGGAAGTATACATGGCACAGCCAGAAGGGTATGTACACCCTAGATATCCCACTCACGTATGCAGGTTGAAAAAGGCATTGTATGGTCTAAAGCAAGCACCTCGTGCTTGGAGTGATAAGATGAGCAGATATCTTATCTCACTTGGTTTCCAGATTTCTACAGCAGATTCTTCACTGTATGTGAAGAAGACACAGCATGGGATTGTGTTACTAGTCATCTATGTGGATGACTTGATTATTACAGGTGATCATAGTGCAGATGTGATGCATGTCAAGAAAGATTTGAGTGGGCAATTTGACATGAAAGATCTTGGTGAGTTGAGATATTTCCTTGGCATTGAAGTGGTGAAAGATCATGCAGGTACTTGGTTAGTACAGCGCCAATATGCCTTGGATATGTTGGCAAAGTATGGCATGACAGGGTGTAAACCTATGAGTACACCATTGGAGCAAAATGTGAAGTTGCGGGCTGATTATGGCGAGGAATTGGATGATCCTTCTATGTACAGGAAGATGGTTGGTAGTCTCATATATATGACTATCACACGCCCGGATTTGAGTTATGCGGTGGGGCTAGTTAGTCAGTTTATGCAGAGCCCCAGGAAGCCACATTTGGATGCAGTGAGACGCATCATGAGATATGTGAAAACCACAGCACATTATGGTTTATTCTATGAGAGTGGTAAAAGCTTGGACATACATGGCTACACAGATGCTGATTGGGCAGGTAGCGCATATGACAGGAGGTCTACTAGTGGATATGCTTTTACACTTGGAAGTGCCGTGGTGAGTTGGAGTAGCAAAAAGCAACCTACAGTTGCTTTGTCCAGTACAGAGGCTGAGTACAGAGGTGCAGCCATTGCTACTTGTGAGGCTATATGGTTAAAGAGTCTCTTGGCAGATTTATGTGAGCCTCTTGATGGGAAAGTTATCATACATTGTGACAACATGAGCAGTATGCAGTTGGCAAAGAATCCAGTATTTCATGCGAGGACCAAACACATAGAGGTCCATTATCACTTTGTTAGAGAAAAGGTGCTGGATGGTTCAGTTGATCTTCAGTATGTGAAGACTGATGAGCAGGTGGCTGATATCTTCACGAAGCCACTTAGTAGGGAGAAGTTTGAGTACTTCCGGACTATGTTGGGAGTACATGGGATGAGCTTGAGGGGGAGTGCTGAGAGTCTTGATATCCCAAGCTCATCTACATCTTCATCGGCAGTACATCATGAGCTTGAGAGGGGCTGTTGAGATTCAAGCTCGATGTCAGTGTGAGCCAGCTATGCTATGTGCTGGCAGATTAGGTAGGAACATGTGTGAGACATAAATGACCGCGTGTCCAGCTGGTCATAGTGTGTGGACATTAGCTAGGGTTAGGAGAGTGTGGACACAACTCATTGTGGGTTGTGTGGATTATGGATTAGTGCATTATGCTTTGTGTGAGAGTGGACATGGCTTCCCTCTATGGTTAGGGTTTGCAATATACTTTAGGGTTTGCTCCTGTGTGTGTGTCTCCTCCTCCTCTACCGTTCTTTCAACAGTATTGAGGCGGAAGATGTAGTTTGGTGCTTGTATCTATTTTATTCTGACAAAACAAACTAAACAGAAAGAAAATTAAAAAGATAAAAAATAAAAAACATTGGTGCTAAACACCGGATTTGGCCGAGGGAAAAAACCCAATGGGAAAAAGTGCCCTGGCTTCTAGTTCTTATTAAGAGAGTACAAGTGCTAGTCTTGCACTGGGGGTGGAATTTGATTAGGGAAAGAGTAGAATGCCGACGACATTCCAAATAGTTGGAGTTGTAGGAAGAACGCTCTTTCCTTGATAGTCAAGGAGTCTACTTGTGTAGGAGCCTGATTGAAAGTTGTCGGCTTTGTAAGACAAACTTTGACATTGCTTGTGTTTTGAGGAATAGACTCTGAACTTGATTCGGTTGCAATATCCACCTTCTGATGTGTTGCCTCTGAGATAGAAGTGAGTAAAGGTACCCACTTGCCTTTTTCTTCCCATGTCAGTTTGGAGTATCCCTTCCTGTTCGAGACCTTCTGATGATGTCCGATTGATGCGTCAGCTTGTGTTCCCACCTGGACTCTTTCAGGCTTGGTAAGGCATGGTTTCCAGTATTGATTTGGTTTCTGTACGTGAGGTGGTATTGACTGCTTTTGTTCTTGAGTAGATTCAGGAACATAATTATGTTTTGCTGTTGCAGTAGTCCCTGCATTCTTCGTTGGTAGCCATAAGGTAGTAGCACCCTCGTAGTAGCCTTGTGCTTGCAGAACCTTCTTTGGGATCCACCGTTGTTGAGTGGTCTTGTTGGAGGTGGAACTGTTGGTTTTGGTGAACCTCCTCTTTAGCTTTGTATTCCTTGGATGTTCCTTAATAGCAGCATTGGGTCTTGGCTTGTGAGCTACTTTAGGTAACCAGATTTGAATTCTAAGTGCTTCCCCCCTTCCGTAGCCTTGTGCATATAAGAGAGATATTGGCACATGCCATCCTTGAGTATTGTCATTGTCATTATTCACCCAAATCATTGGATCTTTTGAGGTTGTCTCTATCACAGTGGTGATGGTCTCCACCTTTTGAAAAGATGGGAGTGCCGAAGCACTTGATTCAGATACCATCTCTCCTAGAAATAATGATTTGTTTGCTTCATATCTAGGGGCTTCTTGAGGTTCCTCTGCATAGATCGGTCTTAGCATTCTTACGGGAATAATGTCATACCCATCTGGATCACAGAACTGTGTTTGCCTTGGCAATGCACAAGTGTCTATGGTAGCTAAAACATGGTTCCATTCTAAGGGATCTATCAAGTTCTGAGGAAAAGGTATTGGGATATACACCTCATCCGTCACACTTCTATCTATGGTAACATTTCCAGGTTTCAAGTCTTGACAAGATGCTCCACAGATCCATAGATCAGCTCTTCCTTCAGACATAGTTGCTCCCGATGCTTCTGAAGAGGCGGAATCAAACTCATCCACAGGAGAGTGCGTCACATCTTGATAAGCATGGTTTTTCAGATTCACCCTCGTGGTTACATTCTCATGTCTGAGGTACAAGTAATGTAACCCCAGTCTTGAATCATTTTGAATTGGCGCATGAATGGCCTTCCTAGGATCACTTTGTAATTTATGTTCTTGCCAAAGTCTACGATAGCAAAGGTATGTCCGTACTCAATGCCACATGACTTGACCATAACGTTCTCAAGCAATCCTATGGGACTCTCTAGATTTTCGTCTACCAATTGCAAACTCATCCTTGTACTTCTAATTGCAGGTTTTCGCCACATTTCCCATACAGTTTTTGTTGCTATACTCACCCCTGCTCCGCTATCTAGAATAGCTATAGATTCAATCTTGTTGATCTCCACAGGAAGTGTAGTATTTCCTTCATCGTCTTCACAATGCTTGCCAACTCTGTTCACAGGAACCGAAATTGTTTGCTTAAGCATTAGCCCAGAGCCCTTTGCCTTCAACAACTCCTTAACCTGGATGTTCTGGTTCCACAATCCTTGCTCAGTTAATTGTGTAGCCACTTCTCCCCACAATCTTGGCCTAAGCTTTAAGAACTCTGCGAGTGGAATGGTACACGTAACTGGTGCCGACATTAAAACTTGCAAACTCCCTGAAGAGGTTGTCGTGTCATTGATGGTACTTGCATGATTTGGCTATGTGCTTCGTACATTCCTAAATATGAGGGCAGTGTCTTGCATGTGAGCTTGTTGCTCCGAGCTGAGACAACAGTCTGAGCATCATCTGGTAGAGATAAAGCATCTAATTCTTGAACCCTTTGATTCGAGAATTCTACTATAGATAACGGTGGTGACTTGTCAGAAGATGCTAGATCCTCAACTTGTTTTTGCATCGCTTCCCACATCTCCCTTGTTACTGCTTCCTCTATTTCAAGAATTTCATCTCCAAAATTCGCGGCAGTCAATGGTTTTGACTCGTCTGCATTGGTATGAGATAAATCATCTCCTTCAGGCATTTTTGGGAAATGTAGAGATACAACTTCACTTCCCTTTTCCATGCTTGGCGTGGCTTCTCGTATCGTCTCTAAGTTAGGCTTCAGAGAAGCAGGTCCTCTTACGTACATAGGTGGTGGGCCGTCTATTAGAGTCTGAGTATCCCTAATCAACTGCTTATGGATAGCCAAGTTGATTGTCTCTTCACACGAGGGTTGGGATATTCTTGCAGCTTCTTAGGCAGTTCGGTCAGAGCTGTGATCCTACTATTATACGCTTAAAGCACTGCATCTAAAGGCTCGTACACCTTGTCCACAAGGACTGATCCTCCTGAGCTTTCCTCAGACTCAGATGCTTTTCCCTTTTGCTCATTTTGAGTGTTCTCTCCTATTTGTTTTGTTTTCATCATTCCTTCTAGCTCTTTTGGGATAGAGTTTCCTCCATCAGAGCTCTTCTGCTCCTTTGACTTATTACTCCTTGCTGCGTGGTTTACGTCAAGTTGATTTCTTTCTCTCTTTTCCATCTTTGGATAGAACCTTAATCTTAGAGGGTTTCTCAACAATCCTTTGGTAGATGGTCAATGCTACACCCTTGGCAAAACCTCTCTATAGGTGGAAACGTAGATGTTGTGCCTATGTTAGCTAAGAGGGGTCGTTTCTTGTTTGGACATTCTCTCGCCCAATGTGGTCCACCACATTCATAGCATGGTCCTGTTTGTTGCGTGGGGTGTAGTCTCTTTGTAGGATATGGTCCTGGATAACCTTGAGTCTTGATTGGCTGAGATCCTATAAGCATCAAAGAGCTTGGGTCTCCATTAAAGTCATGAACTAGGGTTGGTCCGGTTGGGTTCTCAAAGTAGGGTTCGACAGGAGGATGCTCCACTTCGATGTAGTATGGTTGAGAGCTAACCATTTCCATACCTAATTCAGGATTCTCATATTCCACATATCTAAAGGAAGCTGTGCCAGGCGGAGGAGGTTGAGCTCCTAGCACCAGCCGTGCTTGCTCTTGAGCAACTAAGGTTCTCTCATGGTTCACAACTTGCTGTCTAGGTGCAGAGTTGGCTGCTTGTTCCCTTTGTATCCTTGCAATGTGATTGCAGTCCGAAGTCACATGTGTGTAGTTCCATTTACAAAGCTGGCACCACTTCTTTGTTGGTTGATTGCCAACCAATGGTGAAAAGGTTGGGCACTGCTCGGTTTTATGGCTACCTCCACATCCTCCACAGACGTAAGGGCCTGTAGGTACAGTATGCATGTATGATGGTTGGGGTCGGTAGGAAGGTCTGTAGTATTGTCCCATTTTTTTTAAGACTATCTCGGCAATTTGATCTGGATTAACTAATGGCACACTAGAATCAGAGCCCTTCCCAGAGCTACGTTTATCGTCCCGACGACTATCTTGGTTTCCCATGCCCCAGTCATGTCAAAGTTGTCATCGTAATCCATGGCATCCATGCAACACTCATTGAAGATGACATGCTTCTTTGCGTACAAATGAGCGTGAAGTGTCTTGTTTCGTAAGCCTTCCAGGAAGATAGAAATTAATCTTCCTTGGCTTGGCTTCTCATCGTCAGGGCATCGATTGATGTACTGCTTAACCTATTTACACAATCTCGCACAGATTCTTGATCTTTTTGCTTAAAAGCGTAAATTTGAGCTACCGCATTGTGCTTAATTTCCATTTTTGAAAACGTAGCTATAAAGCTCTTTTCCAATCCATCGAAAGATCGCTTTTTTGCCTCAGGCTCTAAAGTCTGAAACCATGATAAAGACTTACTCTCTAGCGTTAAGCCAAATCCTTCGATTTGCGTATGCATATCCGTGACTTGCTCCGCATGTATAGCTTGCTTAAAAGCTGCTATATGGTCATATGGGTCACCGGATCCGTCATACTTCTTGAGACCAGCTTTTGCAACGCTGATGGTCTCACTTTTCTAGAATATTCATCGTCATGTCTCCTATATGAGTCTCGGCCTCTAAATCTAGGCTCTTCAAATGTCAGGTCACTTGGTCTATGGGGTTCTCTTGTTGCAGGTACATATCCACTTGCTCGTGGTCTTTCTTCTCCCCTAGATTCTCTAATAGCCTCGGGTCTCCTCGTAGGATCAATCGTTGGAAATACTGGTCCTTTAGCAGTTGTTCGCATGGAAGGTGCTGGTCGAGCCACACTTGGGGTTCTAGCCCATGGTAGTGCTAGTGTTTCTCCTCGAAAGGCAGATTCATTTGGACGTGTCGTGTCTAGGGTAGACACCTCAGTGAAAAGGGGCCTTCCTTTCCATGTCATTTCCCTAACCTCTGGCCATTCAAGGGTTCTAAAGTCGTTCCCCCATCTATCATGAACACGCTTAGTGAAACCCTCTAGATGCTCTATAGTTATTGTGTGCATGACTGGAAGCTCTAAGCTCGGGTGCTTAGTGGTTGCATAGTAGGTTTCTACCACATCCCTATACACCTCTTTAATTGGGTCGTCTTGATAGATTTTAACTACTGGAATTTCTTTTATGTCCCATGGGTTTTTCTTGGTCTCTTTTTCTTTTCCCGTTCTTTCTCTATCCTCCCAATTCCGGTCAGAAAACAATTCTTCAAGTAAAGAAATGGAATACCAGGTCTGTGTGATGTTCCTGGCACATTTGGGTCCGATGGAAGCTCTTTTTTCTGCTTTGCTTGTGCGCTAGGTTGAAGTACACCCAAAGCATCCACTTGTTCAGGATTTTTGGTGACTTCGTAGCGTACTCCATTTCTACCCATGTACATATCATCTTGGTAGTTTACCCATGGTGTTGGTTCAAATGCAGAATGAATGTCTGCAATTTTAACAACAAATCGGCTCATTGGATCTTTGTAGATCTCACTGCCATGCACGTTTGTATACAAGAAATGGAGTCTCATGTTGTCAATCAACTCCTCATCTGGGATTTCAAATGGATTAGCAGAATCTGCCATACCAATGGGTGTGGATGGTCTATTCATGCCAAATGACTCATTTATGTCCATTGAAATATCACTCTCGGTTCTTGAGAGGCTCTCTGTTTGAGACTCCGAAGATGTCTCGAGAATGCTCTCCAAGTTGCCAACAACTGATTGAGTACCGCTCCCTTGAGTGGTTACCCTAGATGGTGCGTCCCCCTAGTATTGTTCCCGAGCGTAGATGCATACGCTATTTTTTGCACATTGTAGTGTCCAGTTTTGATTTTTTTTAAAATTTTTTTGATTTTTTTTAAAAATATATATATATATATGTATATATATATATATTTTTTTTTTATTTTTTTTATTTTTTTTATAAACCCTACATAACCACTAAATGCAACTAACATGAATATGTGTGTAAATATATATTTTATTTTATTTTTTAATTTTTTTAATTTTTTTATTTTTTACTAACTACACAGAAATACTAATTATGCACAAAATTATAAAAATTTTAAAAAATTGCAAGTTACACTAATTATGCAAAAAATTTACAAAAATTTAAAAAAAAATACAGAATATGCAAGAAATATGGACTCAAAATAAAACACATAATTTACAAGAATTTTTCTTTTTTCTTTCTTTTTTTTAAAAAAATTATTTTTGTTTATTTTATTGTTTTATTGTTTTTTTCTTTTTGTTTTTTTTTTTAATGCAAAAAAATGAAAATTACCTAGTATGCAGAAATTACAGATTTTTTTTAAAAAAAAACTAAAGACTAACACAACAAAAAAATAAAAAAAATAAAAAATAAAAAATAAAAAAAATAGAACACTTACCTTCTTGGGCCGACCACCTTATCTTCAAAACAGCCATGCGCGCTCTCAGCTGCGTATTCGCCGGCCAGCTTATCTTCTTCACAGCGCTCTCTCTGCTGATGTATTCGCCTCCTCGCGTCAATTGGCTCCTCCGCCTTGCCTTCTTTGCAAACACCTTAGCTGTAGGCACCCTCTCTGCTGCCTTCAACGGCCAGCAGCCCCGGCTACCTTCGCCTTCTCGCCCTCGCTTCCACACGGCCTACCGGCCCTTCGTCTTCTTTTCCTCTCTGCTGCGCCTACTCCTTCGCCAGCTGCAGGCGCCTCAGCTCTGCAGCCGCTCCACAACCTTCGCTTCTTTGCTTTCGGCCTTCAGCAGCCACCTAACCACCTGACCCCGCCGGCCACTGCAGCCTTCTTGGCTGCCGGCCTTCACCTTCGCTGCTCTCGCCTACTCAGCTGCTGCGGCCGCCTCAGCTGCAGCCACCGCCTAAGGTGCAGCCTTCAGCCACACGGCCTACGCCTTCTTCGGTCACCTTTTACACGGCCTTCTCTTAGCTGACGCTGACTCTCTGCTGCCTATTTTGTCCCGCAGCCTCGAAAGCGCAGATGCTACCACCTCCCCTGTTGCTGACCCTTCATTGAACCCTCCCAAGTTTGTGGGCCCTAGTCTTGTTGCTTTTGGTGAGGAGGACCTGGATCTGTCGGCCAAGAAATCAAACACTCACAAGGTGGCTGAGCTCTCCGGAAACAACATATTCAAAAAAGATGCTCCTCCATCCCTGGTAGAGAAGACGTTGAGTGTCGCCAAGCGCAAAGAGATGACTGGCAGCGATATTTTTGCTGATGAAAAGCCTGTCATTAGAGAGCATCTAGGTGGCATTAGAAAGCCTCGTGGTGGTGGAAGTAACCTTACACTAGTGTAGGTAGAGAGAGAGACAGACAGAGAGGATCCTAGTTGTGCCCCCTGTAGATGTACTAACCTCACTGATCTGGATTGCCACAAAAAATGGTGTATGGTGAGTGGCTATATGGAATTTCACATCGCATGAAATCATGTTCTTTGTTTTGCCAAAAAAGGGAATAAGCGAATATAAATATAAACATAAATGTATACACATTTACATATGTGTGTGTGTGTGTGTGTGTGTGTGTGTGCGTGTGTAAATGTATATGTATATATATATATATACATGTGTGTGTGTGTATATATATATATATATATATATATATATATATATATATATATATATATATATATATATGCATTTATGTATGTTTATATATATACATATATGTATATATATATATATATATACATATATGTATGTGTGTGTGTGTGTGTGTGTGTGTGTGTGTGTGTATATGTATGTATGTATGTATGTATGTGTGTGTGTGTGTGTGTGTGTGTGTGTGTGTACATATATATATATATATATATACATATATACATATATATATATATATACGTATATATATATACATATATATGTATGTGCATGTTTATGTATACATATGCATGTATAAATATATATATATACATGCATATGTATAGATATACATATACATGCATATGTGTGTATATATATATATTTATATATATATATGTACATGTGGCTCACCACATTTACATTCTCCTAAAGAATTTCCAATTTTCTATCATCAATACAACAACTGGTTTATTCTAGCTTAAGAGATGGGGAAGGAGGGCCCCTCATATAATTCCTAAGGAGACCCTCCCTTCTATGGGAACTCCTAGCATGGGGCAGGTGAGCAAATAACAAGAATCAAATGAGATAGATCACCTCCATAGGTGTTTTGCCTCCTATAATACATATTACTACCCCTATGTGGGTAGTACACGTGGCATGTCACGTGTAATACTTGAGTGTGGGCATTACATGTGGCAGAAATTGATTGTGCCATGTGTAATGCCTACCCAAAGGTTGACATTGCACGTGGCACCAAACAGTATGTGCCACATGTAATGCCAAGCTCAGGCATTACACATGGCATCAATGTGGGGTGTTGCTTTGCTGACACGTTAGTGTCACATCATTACCATGTGTATTTCCAGAGTTTGGGCAACACATGTGGTGCCTGTCCCACGATGGCAGTTGCCGTTAGATGGCCCATCTAATAATTAGGCTTCTTAAATGTGCCACCCCACCCCCTCAACTTGCTCTCTCATGCCCCACATGCCCCTCACTCTCTCTCTCTCTCTCAAATAATTAGATGGCCCATCTAATAATTAGGCTTCTTAAACGTGCCACCCCACCCCCTCAACTTGCTCTCTCATGCCCCACATGCCCCTCACTCTCTCTCTCTCTCTCTCTCAAATCACCCCTCACATGCTTCTCTCTCCCCCTCAGATCTCCCCTCACATGCCCCTCACACTCTCTCTCCCTCAAATCTCCCCTCACATGCTCTTCATACGCCCCCCCTCTCTCTCCATCACACGCCCCTCATGCCCCTCTCTCTCTCTCAAATCGATCAAGCCTCACATGCCCTCTCAAATTTCTCTCTCTCTCCTTAATCTTGTCTTCTGAAACCCTCACCTCCCCAAACAAAATGCCTCCCCGGACCCGTTTACAATCCAAGAGCTTTACCAAAAGTCCAGACAAGATTGCAGTATCATAGGATGTGGGCATGTCACAAGTTGCCACATCAAGCGAGGAAACTAATACATTTGGATTACAGTTGGGTGCCAAGCATGCTCCTACAATGCCCACCAATAATTATGTTGCCAACAATGGCATCATGATTTCCAAAGAAGAGGAGTCCATAAAGGAGAGTTTCGGCCAAGTGGTTGATCAATACATCTCCCGAATTGGGTGGAGGATCACTGCCTTCCTAGAGTGCCTCTATGTTGCCTCCTTATACAAACCCTGCAATCGGTACAAATGAGGATTGCATCAAAGGTTTGGTTAAAAGCATGGAAGAGAGCACATATACTAGTCAACAATGGTGGCATCCATTGTCTCTACCCCTGGCCAAGATCCCCTTTGATTTGGTCGGCCGTCAAAGTATAGTTGATCATGACCTATAATTGTTCGCATAGTTTGACATGATGCTAGAGCAGATGGAAGGATGGAAAAACATGCTTGGGAAGATGTTTGTTGTCTAGGATGGTAACCATCAATTCAAAGCATGGCAGGAATGGGTAAAAATCACTCATGTTAAAAGAGGGAAGGTTGCAAAGGTGATTTTTAGGGTGGTCTGATTCCTGCATGAGGAGGAGGTAAAGTTTTTTGTGCTACATACAATAAACAAGTAAGTGGATTGTATCTTGTTATTTTGTAATTGAAATGAACAAACATCTTATATGTCATTATTAACATTTATCATGCATGCCAAATTGCTAGAGTCATTACCATTCATGTGCGAAACATAATGGCACATGATATATTTATGATACAACGTGTGGGCCTTACCAATCCACACTTGTTAAAGCTTAGTGATGAGGATCATGTGCATGGGCGGCTGAGAAAGCTCTTAGGCATCGGGGGGCCTAACAAATTGAACTAGTTGAAGCTTCCCATGGCACTTCTCTCTTGATTGGTGTTCAAGGTATGTACTCAAACTACAATAAAGCCATATTTTGATTTCAAAAGATGTTTCTAAAACATAAATAAGACTATATTAGGGAGTTTGGAAAAATCCCAATTTCTATTTTGCAAGATCAAAAAATTGGGGACATGGTGTACCCTTTTAAGATTTTATAAAAACCTCCTCATGTGACATATCGTTGGAAAGTTCTCAAAGACTAGGTTCTAAATCCACATTCTCTGACAACTTTAGAATTTGTATGCTTAAGATACACCAAAATGTAGATTGAAAAGAAAATTCCCAAAGTAATGGGTTTTTTCCAAACTCCCTAATATAGTGTTAAATACATTGTAGTCTGAGTTCGATGCCACATACCAAGCCAAGGTCAATGGACTTGCTTGTGCAATGAAGTAGAGAATACATTCAGAATGTAGAAATGTTCGATAAGAATTATAAAGATGTCCTAAAGGACATGGAGGCACTATTTACAAAGAGGGGACATGAGTCGGCACAAATTACCAACCCCAACTATGGCAAAGAGTTTTTCAAGAAGGTGATCTCCTACCAGGGCTGGGGTGAAAAGGCGAGTGCATTCACTACTCCCAAGCTAGCATATATTTCATGAGCACATTTTCCAAATGCAAAGTAAGATCAAACATTTTCTCATTAAAGTTTTTTATATATGTAGCTAGACACATAAAGCTAGTTCACAATGCAAGAAATGTAAGCTTGTTGACATATTGGCGGGTGGCGAGTTTGCAATGATAGACACCTAGATTCCTCCTTTTGCTAGAGAGTTATTTATGTGGATTCATCAGCATATGTATTGGTTCCGATTGATCGAGTACACACTACAACTCTACGTGAAGTTGGAGGTGATCTCACCTACCTTAGCCAGCATGCAACGAGAGAGCCACACTAGACTCTGGGGTGGGTATCACGAATGCCCTCAAATCTTTCAAGAAGACGCACTTTGAAAACGTGTTCATAGGGCATAAAGGGCAAATGCATGCCACCCTAGATCCTGACTAGCAACCACACTTGCCATGCACGACATGACGCCTCTTGTACAGGTATGTAGTCACATGCCACAATATTGTGTGTCTCATATTATTGTTATTCTATCATATTGAAAAAGTGTTCAAATGTTTCTGTATTAGGTGGTGGAGAAGTTGCGTGTGTAATCGGATATGTTCCGAGCACCCTTCATGCATGGGTGTAGCCTGAGAAAGAGGAGACGAGATTGTACCCCGATAAGTGGATTGATGAGCTACGGGGCAAGGACACTTGGATATTGTACCCATGGTGGGATATAATACCCTGAGGGAGAGTTTTCTATTGGGCGAGGCTGAGCAGTTTCAAAGTAAGGTTCATTGTGTAGGGCATCACATTTGTATGAACTATGAAGTTCATTTTTAGGGAGTTTAAAGTTGGATTCAGAAAAAAAAGAAGTGCAAGAATCCTCTCACCGAGTAGCAATCAGCCACCAAGGAGAGGAAGGGCAAGAAATCAGCCCCACTAAGGAGCGACCCAAAGGAAAAGGAAAAGAAGCCAAATGAACACGCACCTCCATTGTCCATGAACGTGACAACAATGCCCAAAAAGGGTTCACAGCCAAAGTGGTAAGGGGTTGATGATGATGAAGATGATGAGGATAGCGACCCTGAGGATGATGAGCCATGAGCCCCACGCAAAGGGTGATGAGCAAATGAGCCCTAGTGGTGAGAGCGAAGATCATGGATTGGAGAGTCCAAAAGAAGATGACAGACTTATTGGGATTCAATAAGGGAACCTAACATGTTTGTGTTTTAACATAAGTTTATTATTTGAATAATAGGAATAACATGTGATTGGTCTTGTCAAAATGAATACTTCAATTCACAAGTGGTGGACCCTCTCCACTAAGGTCTCAACTCCAACATTGATCACCTATGTCATCTCACACTTTTGGGAAAGCAAAAACACAGGTATGATCTCTTACCCATGCAAGTCACTCTCTCCTTTCGTCATAGTTATATAGTTTGCAATGCACTTATATGTTATGTTGTTCCAAGAATCTTTCCATTGTTACAACAATTCATGGGATTGCTGACTAGGTTCGGAGCCATGGACGTGTATGATAGCCTTGGAGGCCTACGCTTGGTGTGGGCTGATCTCCAAGACCAAAAGGATGTGGTTTCCAAATGGAATGTATTTAGGGAGGTGCTTGTGTAGTCAACCTTTGTACTCACTCTGCAGAGTTTATACATGCCAACGGCACTATGGTTTATACTCTACGTGCGGAGCACTTGGGGATTACTCTACAAGAGGCAGAGACTTGCAACTTTACATAGCACATGACTTTGTTCCTGTGCTTCCGGCAATACATGTATGTCATGTCAGAAGATGGACAAGAAGAGGTGAGTGAAAGAGTGGTTTTCTTTAAAAAGAACAACCATGATTTCCCTAACATTCTTACAAGTGTGTGCACGTAGGTCATTATTTTGGTCATTGCCATCTTTACGTACCCCTGACTCAAAGTACGTCTAGTCAACCAAAGTGTGACATGCACAAAGGTGAGGTAGCTACGGATATTCCAAGTTTTGAGGTGGATGACAATATCTTCCTAGAGCCTAAATTGCAAGAGGAAACCCAGCCATATAAGTTTGATGTGGATGGGAATCCCATCCGATATGTTGTTGAGCATAGTGAGGCTCTCGCAAGGTAAGTAAAGCACTCGCTTCATTATAATTTGTTTCAAGTAGTGTAATTGTTATATATTCATTATCTTTTTTATTATTGTTCATTCATTTATATATGCTAATGAAAGATTTTATTATTGGTAGGTGGTTACTCGGATGTTCATCGATCGAGGGGATGTGGTCCTAGATTGCTTTACTAGAACTAGGACCCTTGTGCTAGAGCATGCAGGATACTACATCGGCATTGCATCAATGTGGAGACCGACAAGGTGTGCTTTAGTTCTTGTATACGACCACTTTTGCATGTTCTCAAAGATTTAGGTCAATAGTATTTCAAGGGTGACATCAACAACTATGTTCAATGGGAGCATCAGAGGGATGTGGGGACATCATCTCCACATGTTCCTCACCACCCTCCTTCACCCGCTCCAGTAGCCATGAGCCCAATAATGTCAAGTTCCTTGTCATGTCCACCCGGTGTTCCAAGGGATCCCCCATTTTGACCTATTATGCTACATATGTCCCTCGTGGCTTCTTTTATGATGATGCCCTCATCATGGGCACCACATCTCGAACTTGCAAGGCCTCCATTCTCACTTGAACCTGTAGTGTTTGATAGAGCTCCCTATATGCAGCCACCTTCATTCTTCCATCAACAACTACAATGCCCTTATTTATGTATTTCATCGCTTATTGTGATGCACTTTTGTACACTCATATCTAAATTAACAATAGAGAGAGATGGAGCAAGCTGGATAGAGAAGGAGAAGCTACGAGAGAGTGAGAGTGAAAGAGAGAAAGCTTGAGTGAAAGGGAGACTGTGTTGTTGTCTTTCTAAGCTGTAGACATTTGATATTTCTTTATGCTTAAAAAAGTTACTTTTTATTTTAAATTTTTGAGACCTTATAAATAGAATAGAGATTTCCATGTTCCACTACGTTTGTTCGAGGGATACATCCCACCCCACTGCCCTTATATCTTCATATTGTCATAGGCTGGGCATAAACTCTATTATCATGGGTTCATCCACCAATCCCTCTAATAATACGACGTTTGCAAGCATCTTAAGTAAATCTATTCAATCTTTCATGCACCTCAAAGAAAAAGAACCAAGATTGGATGCTCTCATGGAAGCATAGACAACAATGTTTGAAGTGCAGGAGCTCTACAAGAATCTCACAACAGAGAAAGTGGTAGACCTTGCACACAATAACATGCTAGAGGTGAAAGAAGCAACATCTATTGGGATATGGAGAGCCTTTGGTATCATTGAAGAGGAAAAAGAGGCTCCTCTTTGAGGAGAAGTTGCCACCTTCATTACAGATTCAAGGTAGACGGAGAAGGCCGAGATGAAAGTTGAGGTTCCACATGATTTCATGTATTGTTGCTTGTGTTCAACATCTCATAGGTGTTTATCATAATATGTTATATTATTGTAATTTTTCTTTTAATATACTGGAAGTTTCATCTCTCTATGGTGTCTTTGTGAAGTAGCGATGATAGTGGCCCATAAAAGTAAACAACATTGTGTACACACATGCTTTCATGTATTGATGGGTGTGTTCAGCATCTCATTGGTGTTTATCTCATAATATGCTATAGTCTTTGTAATTTTGCATTGAAATATAATGGAAGTTTCATCTCTCTATTATATCTTTGTAAGAACTAGCAATGATAGTGGCCCATGAAAGTAAACAACATTGTGTACACACATGCTTTCATGTATTGTCCTGTGTGTTGAACATCTCGTAGGCGTTTGTCATAATATGTTGTAGTCTTGTAATTTTTCTTTTTGGAATATAATGGGAGTTTTATGTCTCTATAGTGTCTCTGTAAAAAAGTTACAATGATAGTGGCCCATGGTGTCTTGTTCTCAACATCTTGTAGGTGTGCAGAAATCTTGGAATGTATTGGACAATATTGGAAGTTTCATCGTTGCCCGCTGTCTTTTAAAAAAACGTGCTATGAAATCGGAGAGAGAAAGAGTGAGACAATAGAAAGAGGAAGAGTAGATAGAGACAGAAAGAGTAGAGAGAGAAACCACTTGCCTCATACCAAAAAGTGCTCGCTCGAAAATGCTCGCCAAAAAAATACACCCTGTGAAACCCTTCCCTAGTGAATCTTTCAACATGATTTATTGTGCTTACTGCCATTTGAGAAGGTCTTACTAACAAGTTTATTTCATAGGAAGTAGAGAATGGGAAAAGGTGGCACTCTTTAGCATGGGAGCAGTTAATTCCCCCCAAGGGGGGTGTGTGCTTACCAGACCTTCAAGAAGGAAAGGCCAAATGATTGGTCTACAAGAATTTGTTATTACAACTAGAAGATGGTGACCCATGGCACCTAATTTTCAAGGAATGGCTTAAGAATTTGCATGGTCTCGTGGGCAAATGGAAGGGCCTCACTTGGAAAGACAGGTCAAGAAGTCTTCTCTAATCCAAGGCATAGTGCAACGACCTCTTGTAGGGGATTCCCCTTGTGTTCACAAGCAAGAGAGCAAGATGGCAAGCCTTTAGCTTTATGCAATGTGTTTTATGTTGAAATGTCAAGCTCGTATACAGCTGGAGGATAGCACATGGGTGCTGACAGAGTGACAGTATGGTAGATAGATATCGTGTGGTGTGTTTATGACCGCGTCCAGCTGGTCATGTGTGGTGTAGACATTACATTAGGTTTACCTTCTAGTGTGGACATAACACTATGTTGTGTTCTCCTTTGTGTGTGTGAGAGAGATGGTGACTATGGCTTCTCTCTTTCTTTATGGTTGATGGATATGGATTAGGGTTTGCTTCCCTTGTGTGTGCTGCCTCTTGCTTCTATTTTTTATCATGGTATCAGAGCCAAGAGCTCATTAGCTGAGTTGTGAGAGAGAGTGAGAGAAGAGAGAAGAAGAAGAAAAAGCTGTGAAGGAAGCCATTGGAGCTTGGAGCAAAGGAAAAGCTGTGGAGCACACACCGGCATCAGATCTGAGAGCTAAGGACCATTGGTGAGTGAAGCAAGACCCCCTCTGCGGATTGCAGGTATCAAAGAGCAGGTTCAGTGAAGATTGAAGGGCATAAAGCAAAGGAAAAATTCTGGTTTTTTCTCTAAGCTTTCATGGAAAGCTTGAAGTGAATGTATACTCTTGGCAAATGTATACACAAAGGCACATGTATTTTGGCTTGCAAATGTATTAACAAAGTGGGCACAAGCAACATACAGAATCTTGAAGCAGATTGATGCATACACATTTGAACAAAATCAAGTGAAAGTGGATTTATGTAAAAGTTTCTGTTTTTTCACACAAACAGTGGACATACCCCCGTGGAGGATCAATTGAAGGAGCTACAGAGAAAATTGAGCTAAACCCTTCATACCCAAGGTAGATTAGGTCATTGCTAACAAGCTTATCAAGTCATTTTTGATTTCCCCTCTCTCTACAGCCCACAAGAGCAGGTGGCGCATTCCTCTGCAGAAGGATGGACAGTTTCATTTGATTTCATGCAATTCACTCATTTGGACACCAAATTGAATGATTTAAAGCTTGGAGAGTTTAGCAAAGACATTGCTAAGGACTTGTGATGCTTGGTTGCAGCTCATTTCATGTATTTGGAGCTCATTGAAGTGATTTATCAGAGGTGTGCAGGTTTGCAGAAAGTCTATCCAAAAACAGAGCAGTTTTAATCAAGGCATTAATCCTTGTCTATATCAAATTGGCCAAATTCCTCTGGTACAAGTAGAGTCCTATGAGTTGCTAAACTTTTGAATCAAAAAGTTTGGATTTGGAGAAGATTTGAAGGAGATAGAGCATTTTTAGTGAGAGGTGGTACCTGACAGATGCAGAAAAATTCAAACCAGAGGTTACAAAAATTGGTGGTTCTCATTCCCCTTGAAGAATTGGATCAAATCCTTCTAGGATATGTTGGAGCAATGTGTTGGGAAGCTAATGCAAGTTGAATCATTGCATTTGGACAAGATTTGAAGGATTTAGAGCAAGATCTTTGACTGGTTCTCTGGCGAGAAAAAAAACCAGAAAATTTTTTGTGAAGGAGTTTCATTTGATTTCAACTTTGATCAAGTGTCCATTGTTGGTGAACCATTGTGGGATGTTAATGCACACAATTTTCAAGCATTTGATGTGATTTGGAGAGATTTGGAGCATTACAGGTACTTCATACATTGTAATCGAAAGGGTACATCTACTCTATTTTTTTGCAACAATGGGAGATGGTTCGATACAGATTGTTGGAGAGAAGCTTGACCGCACTAACTTTCAAGTATGGAAGTTTCGAATGAAGAGTTTTTTGAAAGGCAAAGGGTTATGGAGTCTCGTCTCGGAGGAAGACCCAGAGCCATACCTACCTCCTCAACCAAATAATGCTCAAATGTTGGCTCACAAGCAATGGGTAGAGCGGTCTTCGAAGGTGTTGCATTATTTTTCCATATGTGTAACAGATGCCTTGCTTATTCACATCCAAGATGCAGATACACCGAAAGAAGCATGGGGTATCTTGTGCCGAATGTATGAGACAGACACTGGTGCAAGGAAGATACAACTAAAGCAACAGATTCACAGTGTAACACGAAGGAATCGGAGTATACATGAGTATGTACAGGAAATCAAGGGTTATGCAGATTCCTTGTCATCAATCCATGCCCCAATGGATGATGATGATTTGGTTGCTCTCACATTGCGTGGTTTAGGAAAAGAATACAAATCTTTTGACACTTCCATCTCAGTAAGGTTGGGAGGAATCCCAGACTTTAATGAGCTTGTGTCATTGCTCATTGTGGAAGAATTGAAGCTTGGCCTTGGTGGTCGGAGTGTTACAGGTGGTGCATCCTCGTCAAGCAATGATGAGCATGCAAGGAATCAGGCTTTTTACTCATCTAGAGGCTTTCGAGGCAGGGGGAGATTTACCCCTCGAGGCCGTGGAGGACGTGGTTGGAATGACAGGTCTACTCAACCACAATCAAATCAGAATTTTCAGAATTCACAGTCATCATTTGGATCACGTGGAGGTCGTGGATTTCAATCCCATAGGGGGAGATTTGGAACAGGTGCTTGTGGTAGAGGACGATGGCAAGGTCCTCAACAAAATTTGAATGGGATTGAATGTTACTATTGTGGCAAACTTGGACATTTGGCAAAAGATTGTTACAAAAAGCAGAATGATGTGAGGAATGGAAGACCACAACATGGAAATTATGCATCTACCAGTAACAATGATGGGAGTTCGAATCATCTTTTTGCAATGAAGCATGTTATGGGGACAATGGATTCTCAGAATGCTGGAGATGAGTCATGGTATATGGCTTCAGGTGTCTCAAACCACATGACATGTCATGGTGAGTGGTTTGAGAAGATGCAACCATTGGATACAAATGGTTATGTGGTCACAGGAGATGATACTCAGCATCTTATAACACATGTTGGCAGTGTGCCTTTGAGGATGCATGATGGAAATGTGAAGAATATGTCAGAAGTGTTATATGTACCATCCATCACAAAGAGTTTGGCATCAGTAGGACAAATGGTTGAGTAGGGACTACAAGTCAGATTCAATGAGAAAGGCTATTTTGTGGAAGATTTTAAGCATGGCTGTAGATTGATTGCCAAGGGCAAGAAGGAAGGAAGGTTGTTCAAATTGGATGCAGGCATACCAGAATTGAGCTCAGCCATGTTTTCAAAGAGCAATGGGATTGTGCAGGACATTGACATGTGGCACAAGAGGATTGGACATGTCAATATATAGAGATTAAAGAACATGCAAACAAGAGGCATTGTCAGTGGATTGCCTCGATTTAAATATGATGGACATATGCATGTTTGTGAAGCCTGTCAGTTTGGAAAGCAGGCAAGGTTGAGGTTTCCTAGAGAAGGAAACATGAGTAATAGACCACTTGAGATAGTGCACAGTGATGTATGGGGCCCAGCACAAAACCCATCTATCAAAGGAAGTCTATACTATGTGACATTTATAGATGACTTCAACAGGATGACATGGATATATTTTTTGAGAGAGAAGAGTGAAGTGCTGGAAAAATTCATGGATTTCAAAGCTCTTGTAGAAAAACAATATGGCTGTTGGATTAAGTGTTTGAGAACAGATGGAGGTGGTGAATACACCTCAAAAGCATTTGAGCATTTCTTGCGGAAGCATGGGATAAGAAGACAGTTGACATGCAGGTATACACCTCAGCAGAATGGTGTGGCTGAGAGAAAGAATCGTGTCATATGTGAAGTGGCAAGGGCAATGCTCAATGAAAAGAGCATGCCAGATTACTATTGGGCAGAAGCATGTGCTACTGCAGTGTATATCCTGAACAAAACACTTACAGCAGCCATTCATGGAAGCACGCCTGAGATGCGGCTTACAGGTTACAGGCCAGACATTGGACATCTGAAAGTCTTTGGATGTGTAGCTTATGTTCATGTGCCTAATGAAAGAAGACGGAAGTTGGATCCTAAGGCAGAGAAATGTGTATTTGTTGGATATGCACAGGATCGAAAGGCTTACAAATGTTATAATCCTCAAACTAGACAAGTAGTCATCTCACGAGATGTGGTATTCGATGAGCTTGCTAGTTGGTATAAAGCCAAAGATGAGGGAGTTATTGACACACTTGAGGCTAATGTACCTGTGAACTTGCCATCACAAGCAAGTTCTAGCTCTACTACTATGTCTGGGCCAGCAGCAGAAACTGAGAGTAGTAGCAGTGTACGTCCATGGTCAGGACGATTGAGGCATGAGAGTGCGAGCACTGGGAGTAGTGCTATGGATAAAGGCAAGAAGAAAGTCGAAGGAATTGGAATCACAGGCTATGAGTCCTCTAGCTCAGAGAGTTTGGATGAGGAGCTAGGGATACCTGTTGTACGTACACCTGCTGGTGCTAGGCAGGACAGATATGTGCCACCACATGCCAGAGTTACAGGTGTACAGAGTGACCCGCATGCATTGCGGAGATCCCAGAGAGTCAGATATCCAGTGGAGAGATTGACATATAGAGATTTTGCTATGCACTATGCATACATGACATCTATGGTAAAGCATGTGGAACCTACATGCTATACAGAGGCTATTGGAGAGCATGTATGGGAGAAAGCCATGGATGAAGAGATGGATGCTTTGGACAAAAATGATACATGGGAATTGGCTGAGTTACCTAAAGGAAAGAATGCAATTGGATGCAAATGGGTGTATAAGGTAAAGTGCAAGTCAGATGGCAGCCTAGAGAGACATAAGGCAAGGCTGGTCGCTAAAGGATATGCACAAACTTATGGTCTTGATTATGATGAAACTTTCAGCCCAGTGGCTAAGATGGCTACAGTGAGGTCTATCATTGCACTAGCAGCACAAAAAGGTTGGGCTTTACATCAAATGGATGTAAAAAATGCTTTCTTGAATGGTGAACTACAAGAAGAGGTGTACATGGAACAGCCAGAAGGTTATGTACATCCAAAATATCCGACTTTTGTTTGCAGGTTAAAGAAAGCACTCTATGGTTTGAAGCAAGCACCTCGTGCTTGGAGTGACAAGATCAGCAGATATCTTGTCAGTATTGGATTTGTGGTTGGAAATGCAGACTCTTCACTTTATGTGAAGAAGACACATGATGGTATCGTGATGATAGTCATTTATGTTGATGATTTGATTATCACAGGTGATTGTGAGAAAGGCATTGATGAGGTTAAGGCCTCTTTATGCAAAGAGTTTGATATGAAAGACCTTGGAGATTTAAGGTTCTTTCTTGGCATTGAGGTGATTAGAACAGGCAAGGGTATATGGTTGGTGCAAAGGCAATATGCACTTGACATGCTGGCAAAGTATGGTATGACAGCATGCAAACCAATGTTAACACCATTAGAGCAAAACATGAAGCTTAGGGCTGATTTGGGTGATGAGCTTGATGATATCACCATGTACAGGAAAATGGTTGGTAGCCTTATCTACATGACCATTACGAGGCCAGATCTCAGTTATGCAGTTGGTTTGGTGAGTCAGTTTATGCAGAGTCCTCGTAAACCTCACTTGGATGCTGTGAGACGGATTCTGAGATATATCAAAACTACCGCGCATTATGGTCTTTTCTATGAGGCAGGAAAAGACATGCATGTCTATGGATATACAGATGCAGATTGGGCCGGTAGTGCATATGACAGGAGATCTACTAGTGGCTATGTTTTCAGCCTTGGTAGTGGAGCTGTGAGTTGGAGCAGTAAAAAGCAACCTACAGTTGCTTTATCTACCACAGAGGCAGAGTATCGTGGAGCAGCCATAGCTGCATGTGAGGCTATGTGGTTGAAAAAGTTGCTAGATGATGTCAGGATACAGAGTGATATGAGAGTTGTCATTCGTTGTGACAACATGAGTAGTATTCAGCTTGCTAGCAACCCAGTTTATCATGCCAGGACCAAACATATTGAGGTCCATTACCACTTCATCAGAGAGAAAGTGCTAGATGGGCATGTTGATTTGACATATGTGCAGACAGATGAGCAGGTTGCAGATATTTTTACCAAAGCACTTGGTAAGGATAAGTTCGAGTATTTCCGTACTAGATTGGGAGTCCTAGAGATGGACATGTCGAGCTTGAGGGGGAGTGTTGAAATGTCAAGCTCGTATACAGCTGGAGGATAGCACATGGGTGCTGACAGAGTGACAGTATGGTAGATAGATATCGTGTGGTGTGTTTATGACCGCGTCCAGCTGGTCATGTGTGGTGTGGACATTACATTAGGTTTACCTTCTAGTGTGGACATAACACTATGTTGTGTTCTCCTTTGTGTGTGTGAGAGAGATGGTGACTATGGCTTCTCTCTTTCTTTATGGTTGATGGATATGGATTAGGGTTTGCTTCCCTTGTGTGTGCTGCCTCTTGCTTCTGTTTTTTATCATTTTACAAGGCCGTGAAGATCCACACAATAGGAGTACAAAGATGGCAAGATATTTGGGACAATAGGAATTAAAGGTGGATGGACTACATGGATACCATATACCCTAGAAGAATATGATTTCTTGAGAGAAGCAACCAACCCTCTTTGGAAGGGTGTCCTAAACTAGTTCAAAAGAGCAAATGGGGGATTCACGAAAGCTTGATCCTCCAATGATTGCTCCAAACAAGCAACTTATAAGATGAATCACTATTGAGGTAATTTGGGAAAGCTAGTAACAACACGGTTTTTGTTGAAAGGCAAACTAATAGAATTCACAACCAGAGGGTGCACTTAATCACAAGCTTCACACTCCTCTAATAATTACATCAACATAACGCATGCAAACTTATATAATCTTCTATAGATTACATTAAGGTTAACACTGATTATGCCCTAGCGTCAAATCAAAGTGCAAGCAACTGCATAGCAATAGTGCTCAGTGGTGGGATGAGAAGTGCCCACTTCGGTGGTTGGATGAGAGAGGGTGAACATTTTTACACCCAAAAATGTCTGTCAACCTAATGTGCTTCCTACTAGAGAGATGATGGTGGTCACCCTTCATGCCATGGCCGCCACATGGTGTGAACTCCACAACTGGAGCAGTTTGCTTAGGTTTACCATGCACCTGATTGACCACATTATGTGTCTTCTTGTGGGCATTAGCAGGATTTGCATCAATGAAATGACCATGCAAAATGGTGTTTGTTGATCCTTTTCCATTGCCTCTAAAACCCGCACGTTTGAATGAACCATTTGAAGCGGCCTTGTCCCTCTCATTGCCTGCACTTAACGTATGCAATGAGGCATCTGATGAAGCTTTGCCTGTCTCATTGGCTGAGAGTAATGTGTGCATTGAGCCCACTGATGAGGCTGATTTGCCTCTTTCATGCGCTTTTCCGAGGTTTTTCTCGCTTGATTGTTGATCAATGCCCTCAGAACTTCTAATCTCCATGCACAGTTGGAGCTTTCTTCCAGGATTTAACAGTCCCCTAAAAGCTGTGTTCAAGCCACCATGTCCAGCTCTCAGCTCAGCAGCTGGCATAACACTGTCGTCCTCTACCTTTGCGCAAGCTTTCAATGCAAGGACGAAGGGATCTTCCTCCTCCTCTGCCTTCTTCAGCCTTGCTTGCTGTTGTCTTCTTGTGGAAGAACGCGCACTAGTACTGTGCTTGCTTTCTGATCTTGCTGAAGGCTGTGGCAAAAAAGCTTGTGATAAGCGTGGAGGAGGGCGTAGAAGTGCAGGAAATTCACTAATATAGACTGCAGAGATGGTAGTGTTATATTCTAAAGATAAAGGTGATGAAGTGCAGGCTGGTTCTTTCATTGCCTTTGTAACTCCGGGCTTCTCCTCCCATTGAAAGGGCACAGTGGATTGAAGCGCAGTAGCTTTTGGCAGAGAAGGGGGGCTTGGAGGGCAGCATAGAGATGAATAATCAGAAGGGGATGAAGGATAATTCAAGGACGAGAAGGAAGTGGAGGATGATTTCCGAGTCATGATGCTCAAGTCTCTCACTCGCCCTCTAACAATGGCTCTCCACACCACTCCCTATACCTATGTATAATGCCCCCTCTTCTAAGACACCCCTTTTTAATGGTGAGAAGGCCCCATAATTTTTTTTCAAGACTTACTATTGAAGCCTAAATTAAGGCATGCCCCTTTAAAAGGTCCTTTTTAATATGGACCTCCATTGGCCCACCATCCAATGCATGAGAATCTAGAAATCCATTTTCTCCAACCACTAGAAAGACGAGATGTCTTACCTTAGTCGTATTTTCCTTCACAGATCTATATATCAAATTTTTCCTTTCAAAAATCTACATATCAACTAGTTTTACAATTGAAACTCACAAAATCTTAGCCCCTTCTCAAGAAAAGGCCAATTCTCGACCAATGTTTGGCCATTTTTTCAATCAAGACTCGAAAAGTACATCAAAGTATGGCTTTTCTTTAGCACTAGACCCAACCTCAAACACTAGAAAATGGGATAACTTTTAAACTCAAGTCCTCTTCCTTCAAAACTTTTCTTCTTAAGATCTTCTTTATTGGTTTTGTGATTGAAAAGCCATATTTTTTTATATGATAGAGGTAAGGACAAGAAGAGATTTACTTCTTAAGAGACTCTTTATTGGTTTTATGATTAAAAAGCCTAGTTTTCTTAAACCTTATAGGTAAGCCAGACAAGTAGAGAACTCTTTTTTTTATATATAGTTCATCAAAAAGACATGAAAGCATTGTTTCTTCTAGCATTGGCCTAACGCTAATGGCATGGAATGCCTACCTTAATGCACCATGTAGAACTTTGTGTGCCTTCATGAAAGCAAGAGCTTATACCCTTCATGCCTATGCAAGATTTTGGAATGTTCTTTTTTAATGTGTCAAACATGAAGCATAGGGAAAAGGGGAGCAACACAATAATGGCTATCAAGAAAACAAGCATCATAACTTGTGCTTTTTGCATTTATATCTTAATGAAGCTCTAGCATTTTATTTTTAGAAAAAAATAAAAAATAAATCCATCACTATAAGAAATTTTAGGTTCTGAATAACCACACTATTGCTTTAGTTACTTGTACATTTGTATAAAATGTGTTAGGTATATAGTATTCACATTCCTCATTATATTCATCGTAGTATTAGTGTTTTAAGGAAACATACACACTTCTTTTTTACTCCTTATGAAGTTGAAAAATTGAAGAAAATAACCACATTTTTTGATGATTTTACACTGCTATTTCGTTTTATACAACCGGCTCAATTCCTTTTCCATAAACTCTCAAGCAAATCAATTCCTTTCATTTTATACAACCAGCTCAATTCCTTTCATTTTATACAACCAGCTTAATTCCTTTCATTTTATACAACGAGCTCAATTCCATTTTGATAATCTCTCAATTGGCTATTTTGGATTTCAATATGGCGCTTCTTCAAGGTGAGGGTGCTATTTCCAAAACATTACTATAACCTTTATGAAAGTCATGTTTTGAGGAATTTCAAGTATGCCTTGATTTGGGACAACTCAACCACCAAATTCTAGCCTTGAGCATTATATGTAGCTTGGTCAAAGGAGAATAAGAGATATTTTACTGGTGTGTTCTCATGGATAAATGATAAATTGGAGGGCTAAGTTTGTGTGCGTGGAACCATAAAGATAAACATAAATGAAGGCCCTTCTCCACTCAAAAAATTGGAGAGAAATTCAAAGGATAGTCATATATATATATATATATATAAATTATATTTTTCCTATTTGTTTACTTAGTGCTAGAATAACCAAATTGTGAAATGGAAAATAACTTGAATTATTTCTATTAAACAATTTAGTAATATTATTATATGTGATCCTTATCTATCATGCACATGTAAAATTAGGAAGGAAACCCTATTCAGCTAGTATCTTAGCCTCATTTCCCTACATTATTTATGCATAACCAACATCCTTTGATATACCATGTAAAAAAATATATGTTTACATTATACACATGATATTTATATGAATAGGAATTGTGTATCCTTCTTGTATTGTTGTAGAATTTCTAAATTAAAATAATTCTCACATGTGTATGAAGAAAAGATGACTAGAATGTGGCATCATCATTACAGAGGCACATAAATAATTGTCTAGTCAATTTGTACTCTGTGTGTGTGTGTGTGTGTGTGTGTGTGTGTGTGTGTGTGTGTGTGTGTGTGCATGTACATACATGTGCATACCCACCCACACACATACATACAATTCATGTACATGTGCACCCACACACACACTCATACATACATACATGCACATGTGCCTATGTGTGTATGTGCATACATGCATACAATCCTCTGTGTGTGCATGCATGCACTCTAGGTGCATGCTTATGTGTGTTTGCATGTGTATAGGCATGCATACATGCCTATGTGTGTGCATGCATGCACTCTAGGTGCATGCTTGTGTGTTTGCATCTGTTTTTAGGGATGTATGTGTTTGCATGTGTATAGGCATGCATACATGCCTATGTGTGTGCATGCATGCACTCTAGGTGCATGCTTGTGTGTGTTTGCATCTGTTTTTAGGGATTTATGTGTGCACACATGCACACTTTCCTTCAAAAATCTACATATCAACTAGTTTTACAACTTAAAATAGGAAAATTGTTGCCCTTATTGTTAAGGAAATGCCAATTATCAACCATTGTTTTGCCTTTTTTTAAATCAAAGCTTGGAAATACATCAAAGTATGGTTTTCTTGCACATATGCTTGAACTTATGCGCCATGTTTTCCTTCAAAAAACTACATATAACAACTAGTTTTACAACTTAAACTCATAAAATCTCAGCCCTTATTGTTAAGGAAATACCAATTATCAACCAATGTCTAGCCACTTATTTTAATCAAAACTTGAAAAATACACCAAAGTGTTTTTTCTTTAGGACAACTTTTGAACTCAACAAATTTTACTTCTCTTATGCTAGGAGTCACATGATGTCACTTAAGACCACTAATGGCATATGGTGCCTACCTCAATGTACCATATAGAACTTTTTTTGCATTTTTGAATGTGTGAGAATATAATTCACTTAGCATGTCCTTAGAAGCTCTTAAAACACAAGCAGAGGGAAAAGGGAAGCCAAGAAATAATGGCTACATCATGAATTTTCTTTTTCTTAATGAATCTCTAGAATTTCAATTTTCATTAAGAAGTTGCAAAATAAATCCATCAACATAATAATATTTAGGTTTTGAATAACCACACTATTGGTTCAAGTACTTGTACTTTTTTGTACGAAATGTGTTTGGTACATACATAATGTACTTTTCCTCATTACAATCATCTAGTATATGAAGAAAACTACTACATCTTTTATGGTAGTCATATCTTTTGAGGAATGTAAATTATGCCTCAATTTGGGACAACTCACCACCAAACTCTTGCCTTTAATGTCATATATAGCTTGGTCACATAGGCTAAGAGATATTGTAGTGATGTGTTCGCACAAATAAAGGATAAATTGGAGGTCTAAGTTTGTATACATTGAATCAAAAGATAAACATAAATGAAGGCCTTTACAACTTAGCAAAATAGAGACAAACTTAAAGGATAAAATGTAATACTTCAAGACCATACATGTAAATTTATCCTTTTTCTATTTTTTACCTAGTGCTAAACAACAAAAATCAAAAAATGAAGAATCACATGAATTATCTTTATTAACAATTTAGTAATACTATGTGGTATCCTTACAAACATAATACTATGTGGTATCCTTACCTATTTACAAACATAAAACATATGAATAAAACCCTATTAGACTATCATGGTTGCACCGTACATTGTTTTTCCATAATCAACATCCTTGATATGCCATTTAAAAAGGGCACAAGTCTTCATTCTATGCATATGAGATAAGAAGTGCATTTACATGAAAAGTGTACTCTTCTTGTCCTTTTAAACTTTATTATTTGAAATATTTTTTACACAAGAGGTTATTTTAATGTACCAAGAAAAGAAATAGAAAAAGTGGTATCATCATTACTTTGTAAAGAGGAGAAGCACATCAACAATTTTCTAGTCAATGTACTCTCTCTCTCTCTCTCTCTCTCTCTATGTGTGTGTGTGTGTGTGTGTGTGTGTGTGTGTGTGTGTGTGTGTGTGTGTGTGTGTGTGTTTGTGTGTGTGTTTATGTGTATACAAGGATCCATCTTGCAATATAGAAGGAAAAGTTATGAAAACCACCTCATGGTGCACGGTTCCTCTTCTCTTTCTCTTAATTAGCTAAAATTTAATTTTCTAGTAGTTGAGGCTCCTAGTTAGCTTTATTGTGATTATTTTTCCATAAAACCCACTCTATCTCTGAGCAACTTATAATAGGACTATTAATATATGCGCGCATGTATATGTATATACATACATACCTACCTACATACATACATAAATACATATATATACATGTGTGTATGTGCATACATGCATACACATGTATATATGTATATGTGTGTATGTGTGTATATACATACATGTATATGTATGTGTATATGTATATGTGTGTATATATGCATGCATGTATATGTGTGTGTGTATGTATATGTATGTGTGTGTGTGTGTGTTTACGTGTGTGTGTGTGTGTGTGCGTGTGCACTCTATACATGTGCACACCCACACCTACACGTACACCTACACCCACACACTCACACATACATATGTGTATGTGTATGTGTGTACACATGTGTGTGTATTCTTTTATGTGCGCACAAGTGTGTACATGTGTGTACATGTGTGTGTGTGTGTGTGTGATTTCTTGTGTGTGTACGTGTGTGCATGCATACTTTTATGCATATCATTGCATATATATTTAGGTGTGTGAGTGCACAAATGGTTCTATATCTTCATGTGTGTTTAGGAGTGTGTGTGAACACACCTAAACACATGCACATACACTTGTACATGTGTGTGCTTTGTATGCATGTGTTTAATGTTACACACATACATGTCTGAATGCTTTGTGTGTGTGTGTGTGTGTGTGTGTGTGTGTGTGTGTGTGTGTGTGTGTGTGTGGTCTCACATGGATTTTAAAATATTTAACTTTAATCACTTTTCAATTGTGAATGAGAAATTCAAAATGCATTGGCATATCAACTTGTTATGTTTTGTCAATGTGTTATCTTATGGATGATATGAAAGGATAGTATACAAAGCCCATTGGCATGAATGAAACATTTCAGTTATATAATACACCTCGCTCTTAAAATAAAACACACTTATTCTTGACTATAATTTTCTAAGATTAATTGCCAAGTATGGCAATACCCTTTCTTATTGTCTAATAAGGTGTTATTTCACAAGCTTATAATGTAATTCAAATCAAGGTAATCCTCAAGCTAATATACAAGAATTTTGGAATAATCAACCTTTGTAGCACAGTTGCATCCTCAAGCTAATGTACAAGAATTTGGGAATCATCGACCTTTCTAGTACAAGTTTACCATAGCTACATTGTTTGGCACTACCCAAGCTAGGACAAAATAGAAGTGGTGGTTGCATATGCTGAGGGTCCTCATTACTTTTCCACCCCCTCTCTATATTTATGGCATAACAGTCTCCACCTTAGATAGTGATCATATAATCAATTATGAAGTTCGAATTGCATGTCTCATCATTAAGCCTTTTTTGGGTTAGGCTTGGTATTCCAAGTGGGAATTTTAGCTCCAATCAAAGGTATTCCTATCATGTTTCTATTAATTTAGATCCGAAACAAATATGAAAATGAGATTAAAAATTTTGGTAAAATCATGGTTAGGTGGCTTGCTTTTGTCTTGTTTAGTAATCATCAATAGCACTGAAGAGGCACTCAATATAAATGAATTGGCATATTAATATGTTATATTTTGTCAATGTGTTGCCTTAGAAGGATAATATGCAAATCCCATCACCGTGGAACCTTGCTCTGAGTTACCTTTGGTATGCTAAGTGGGAATTTTGGCTCCAATCAAAGGATATCCTAGCTCGTTTCTATTAATTTAGATCATAAAGAAATATGAAATGAGCCAAAACCCATGGCCCCTCTTCACTATGGTTAGCCAACCCATGACCTCAAGCTCCTACCCGGGATTTTTTTGTGAGCTTGAGGTCTACTCTTATTAATGAATTGAGCTTTGCAAGGCTTTCTTATTGATGAATTAATATTTACAAGACTCTCTTATTGATGAATTAATCTTCGCAAGGCTCTCAAGATTGTTTTATCCAAGGTCTAGACTTTCAGGTACAGATCAAAGAAATATTCTAGACCTTAGGATAACCACTAAAAAAACTCGTTAAATTGGGATTAAACTCACGAACTCATTAAATTTTCTCTCAGATTAGGTTGGAGTGGTATTACCAGACAATAACTGATTGTGATTCTTTATTGACTAAGTTCTCTTGTTTCAACTTATCATCCAACCAATTAGATTTTTGAAAATCTGATTTGACTCGCATAATGCAAAAGGATTTCAGCCAATAGAGATAAATAGTTAAAAAAAGTGTAATTTTGTAAAATTGTGTGGAGTTATTGCTTGATTTGACAGTTTAATGAGAAGCCAATGGGACGTGCACATTTCATGCAAAACATTTTTGAGGAAGTATGCAACAATGTGAGGGCATTGTCCCTTGAAAAGGACTAAGGTTCAGGATAGGACTAAGGCACAATAATTGCTACCAAAAAAAAAAGAGTTAGTTGTTTGAGTGTGGCAAGGGTGATACACGAAAGCTTGATGGTGGGTGAACAAATAATTCTCCAGCGCTATATCCACATCAGAAGCCGTTTGCCCATAGCAAGAGCTCACGCAATGTTTTGGTATAATATAATGAAGTTAGCGGCTCCATAGCCGCCCAAGCATCGCATTCTCATGATCCACCACCTAGCATGTTTTTTCTCACCCTCATCACAATAGTTTACTCGAGACCTTCCAAAATGTTGCTTGGCTTTGCCAACCATTTCCGTCCATCATAACATAACTGTTGATCTCGCTCAACAATGAAAGATGATGACCAATCAACCCCATGGAAACTTGCTCCATACTTCCAAGGTAAACTTGCTCCATACTTCCAAGGTAACCATCATCTCCCTTGAACTTTCCACGTTTCCTTGTACATAATCTCATTCCATCAATCCCCTAGCCGTGCATTGTGCACAAGGTGTGTCATGCTCATTTTGAAATTTTAATGTGCCTAGAACCTCATTGTCATCTTAGGGCATCTGTGTGTGTGTGTGTGTGTGTGTGTGTGTGTGTGTGTGTGTGTGTGAGTGTGTGTGAGAGAGAGAGAGAGAGAGAGAGAGAGAGAGAGAGATGCAATGTTGCAAACCTTCACATTTCTAGGGACATATCATACTTATCAAAATGGACCCACTCTATGAGATACTGAATCATGATAATTCATTGTGCCATTTTGAGTAATAAAAAACCCAGGAAATTAGAACCATAATTGTTCATAAGTTCTAAAATATTGTGGATTCTAAGGGTCATTTTATCACAAACCAACCATAAAATGATTTGTTTAGTCAAGACTATGACTAGAGTTTTGAAGGAGAGGGGGAGATGATTTTGTAGATGTGTGTGTGTGTGTGTGTGTGTGTGTGTGTGTGTGTGTGTGTGTGTGTGAAAGAGAGAGAGAGAGAGAGAGAGAGAGAGAGAGAGAGAGAGAGAGAGAGATTTATTTATTTACTTCCTTAATTTATTTCTTCATTTTCATACTTATATCTTGAAAACCTAGGCAAGCCTAATGATAACCCTTGTCTTTCTACTTTATCAAATTAAATTTTCATAAAATCTAGGCGATAAAGACTCCCCTACATAATATAGATGGATAGATCCTCATAGGTAACCATACTTCAAGGCTCTCAACCTATACAATTACACATCAATCAAGCCTAACATTATCAATATGATAACATTGCATCCGAAAAAGCTCATAGAGCATGTTCCCTTGAAAACCAAACTTGAGATAAAGAAAAACAAGAGGCTCGAGAATTGGTTATACAAAATCAATCCCAACTTTTTTTTTTAAAAAAATAGAATGATGGAGCTTTCAAGCAAGATGGCTTGAATAAGGAAAGGAAAACAAATATGCCTTTTGTTGGAAGTTCTTGGGGGGTCACGTATGATAACGTAGGAGGCTAGCAAAAGGATCAATAGAAGGTGGTTTTATTCTAAATACAAAAGGGGTTTATTTATGGAAAAGATGGAAAATTTTGTAAGTTTGTGCAAAAGGGTGTTATTAAATCCTAAAACTTATACAATAGATTATATAATATTTCTTGAAGGTATGTGATAGATTATATAATATATTATCACCTTCAAAATTACAAAGGTTGTATATTATATCCCAAAATCTATACATATAGGGGTTTTTAGATAATTCTTGAATATAAGTTATTAAGATGAACCCCTTGAGTTGAAGTCTATATAACCACATGTGATTTATAGGATTTTCATAAAGAAAACCCCTCGAGGGGAAGTGTTTTATTACTTGTAACCTATCAAAAGCCTTGAGTAGAACTTATTTGGGATAAAAGACAGAAAAAGACTTCATGTTATTATTTTAAAAAGAAAATTTATAACATGATGTAAGGTCATTAAAATAATATAAAAGAATCATTGTTGAGTGTCATTGTTGAAGGTTGCAATGTAATCAAGGCTTGCACCTCAAAGCTTGAGAATATAGCCTTCAAATTGACGTAACTTAAAACTTGAATAACTTTGTCATTATGCTTTGTAAAGTTTACAAATCATAAAGGAATATAGTTTGATACCCACTTATATAAAATCTTTTATTTGGTGATTACAATTTTATAGTAAACATTCCCCTGTCCACAAAGAAAACTCTCAATAATCACATTATTTCTCCAATATCCAATTCCTAATACACGTGTAAACACACATTTTCTTATTATAACACAATTCAAATTCCTAATGCATGTGTCAACACACATGTTTTATTTATTTCTTATAAACTCCCTCAAGTTCAATATTTACACTAAAATACTTTAATAACTATAATAATTTTCTCTTATATACCAATCTAGAGTGATACATATTAAAACTAGATTTTTCCAATTCACGTTTTTCAATGTTGCTCCACTAGTTTCTACATACATGTCTCTCATTTTATATTAAGTCTTGGAAAGATTCTTATGCATTGGTCCACTATTTTCTACATGCATATGTCTCATCTATTTTTTGTTCATTTTTAAGTCTTTGAAAGATTCTCACCAATTATCATATAGCATATTAATATTTAGTTTCCACTTTTGCAATTCTCTTATCTCACTTGTGATGTGAGAGAGAAATAATACATATTAAGTGTGTTGTGTGTCCTTTTTATGCAAATACTTTTATGAAAAATATTTTAGTAAAAATAAATTCACTTATTTTTTTAGATTGTTTAATTATTTTTGTCATCATCACTATTGCATTTAGTTGTCTCCTTTGCATTTAGTTGTATCCTTTGTTTTTTGAGTTTGTTTACGTATTTTTATCATCACTATTGCATTTAGTTGTCTCCTTTGTATTTAAATATCTCCTTTGTATTTCCATTAATATCCTTTGCATTTAGTTGTCTCCTTTGTATTTAAATATCTCCTTTGTATTTAAATATCTCCATTAATGTCCTTCGCATTTAGTTGTCTCCTTTGTATTTAAATATCTCGTTTGTATTTCCATTAATGTCCTTCGCATTTAGTTGCCTCCTTTGTCCATAATGTCCTTTGTATTTAAATATCTCCTTTGTATTTCCATTAATGTCCTTCGCATTTAGTTGCCTCCTTTGTCCATAATGTCCTTTGTGTTGAATTATCTCCTTTGTATTTCTATTTTTCATTAATTTCCTTTGTATTTAATTATCTCCTTTGTATTTCAATTAATTTTATGTTCTAATTTTTGGTATTCTTTCATTGATTACATCTCCCATTCTCACATCGACATTCTCTTGGTGGCCATACATTTTCTAGCTAATCATTCATGACGTAACATAGATTTCCTTAGCTAAAGCACCGTAATATATTTTAGTTAACAAGTAAAATCCTTTAGGATGTATTTACATTGGCCTTGCTTACTTTCTTTCTTGCATCTCCAACTTGCGCATTTTCCTTGTCATAACACTATGTCACTTTTAACTTTTTAGAAATATGGCTAGGTAATAGATCAATGCTACATGACACGGTACCTTATAGATCTTTTAAAAATTAACAATTGTGTAGAGCTCAAAAGAGTAGACCATTTTTCTTTTTGATCCTAGCTTTAGTTTAAGGGTTGTGGCCCTATATAAATATCTTAAAGAGGTGAATCGTTTTTGTAAATGGAAATAAAATAGAAATAGAGTTCGACAGATAAGGATATGCATCATGTGGATCATTGTTTACTAGCTTGAAATAGTACTTTCATTATTTCTTAAATCATTGTTTGTTAATGTAAGTTAGTTGGATAAATTGGCTAGTCCAATTATTTTATCATTTTCATCACTCTTTTATAATTAATGCATTATGATTCAATTTTTTAGTTCAATAAAATGTCTTCCTCCCCATTCGATTTTATCACACTTCCACCTCATCCACTTTCTTTTCACATGCAACCTAGAGTTAGGCACACTGATACTCAATTTAAAAGTATGTTAAAAATTCCTTCACTAGAAGGGTCTCTCATTTTAAAGGTCCCATAGTCTGGAATGGTTTATTTAAGATGTATGTTCAAGAGAGGCTACTAGAGATTAAAGCACCAATCTTTATGGAAGAATCACATGAGAGGGACATGCAAAAAAACAGTCGGGTTCAAGACAATGAGAACTTTTCAAAATGAACCTAAGAGATGAACAAAATCCTCAGATGGTCTGAGTAAGTGCCAAACACACAGATGAATGGAGATACAAATTTCAAGAATTACTATCTGGATATAAGGATGTACTCATCATGAGCTATATCGACATAAAGGGTGTTGACCCTAGTTTTATCAAGATAAATGCAGTTTCAATCTAGCAGCAAAGGTATCATACAAATCCGGATGAGTTTGAATTATGCATGAGAAGTCAGAGAAGAGAATGATAGGCTATTATTTAAGCTATTGAAAATTTAATACAGCCATAATTACATATCCTTTCACATATTCCCTCCTCGATGTAGGTAGTGGCCATGAAATGTATTTGTGACATAGTGTACAATTTAGAAATATTACTAGGAAGGATGCAAAAGTCAATGAACCTTCTCCACCTAAGAGGATAGAAAATATGATACAATCAAAGAAGAAACTCAAGGTGGTGATGATGACAAGAGCAAAGGATGGTGGTGGGATCCAATAGAACTCTGATACTTATTGTTAGAGTGGATACAAAGGTGGCAACACACACACACAAGAAAAGCATAGATATAAACACTACAACACAACCCCCCTGTCGCCACACAGTGCATTTCTTATGCCACTGTAGTAGCAATGCCCAGCTATCGCATAAGCATGACAAAGCATCACTTACATGACACCTACTAATTGGCCGTTACTTAAAAGATGTGTGTCTCAAGTCATCGCTTAAATGATGATGGGCATCACATAAGTAATGCTCAACAGATATTTTAAATGATTAAAAACTCACAATAGAGTGCGACGGTTCTCTCTGTCCCTCTAGCATGTGTGTGTTTTGGAACAATAGTTCTCTTTGTCTCTCTCTCATTACAATACTTCTCTCTCTCACACACATATATACAATATCAACATAGTCATTCTCTCTCTCTCTCTCTCTCTCTCTCTCTCTCTCTCTCTCTCTCTCTCTCTCTCTCTCTCTCTCTCTCTCTCTCTCTCTCTCTCCTCGAATTGGATTGAGCACACATTAAATAACTCTCTCTCTCTCCCTCTTTCGACTTAAATTGGATTGAGCAAACATTAAAGAACTCTCTCTCTCTCTCTCGAAGGTCGAGCACATAAGTGAGCAAAGATCAGTTCAACATGGCATATTATAACATTGGTAAGCACATAATTATACTTCAACAACTTACATTTGTGCACAAAGCTAAACAAAAATAAAAGCTCATGTAAATATATGTAAGCATACAAGAGTACAAAGTATATAAAGTGATCAAATTTCTACAAATGGTAAAATATGATGAGTACAAATGGTAGAATGTGAGGCCAGCATAGTCTACCTAATCCTACACTCATGTCTATGGGTGATAGTATGTATAACTATGTACAACACCTCTAAATACAAAATGGGACTCAAAACAAGCTAGGGATCTAGAGCATAAGGAGGATTCTCTAATCTCCATGATTTGTACCCTTGTCATCCTAATGATCATCCTCCTGACGCAGGCTGCTCTGTCGACATAGATTTGCACCTAATGGAACTTTGTCAATCTACCTCTATCCTATCCTCATCACCGTGCAACTCCTACGGTTTAGACTCGGGGGGGTGCACTACTAAGAAACCCTATATATCACTTGCATTCAAGGGGGATTTAAAAACCCCTTACCTTTAAAGTTTTCTTGAATAAAATGACCCCTTTTTCTTTATGGACTTATGGGTTTTTTTTTAAATCAATTTAAAAACCCCTTCTATAAATGTATATCTGTAAATTTACCTTCAAAATTTGAATTAAAAAACCCCTTCATTTGAATTCACGTGGTATACTTACATAATTTTAGTGAACCCCCCAAGGGTTTAGAAAACTTAATTGGTTGATGTCTGAATACTTTAACTAGAAGTCAAATGACATTTAATTTAGATTACTTATAAAAGTAGCTGGTGGAGGTAGCTGGGTCTGCAAATTCCTATAACCTTGATAGGTAGCCATCTCTATCTCCTGAGGAGTGGGCTATCAAAAGATTCAATATTTGATTTTCTAGAATTAAATTACAATTGATTTAATGGGCCTCTCATCATCATAACAAGTTTTACAAACTACATCTTCAAAAATTCAACCGTTAGATTTGTAATTTTACTTTAGATCCACATTTTACTTATCTTCCCCGATCTAATGATCACCAGATCCATACAAATTAAGCATTTTAAATGGTAGATATGGCAGGAGGACAAAATAATATGTTTTTTAACAAGTCTAATGCCTTTTAAACAATATAGAAAATAGTAGAACACATCAAAACTTACTCGATAAATCAAGTTAAGATCTATGTTATGTGAATTTGTGATATTCAAGGTAGAAACATCATATGAGTAATAATGTAAAAGTTATAGGTAATTTACTCACATCTCACTTTTATTTATTGTACCTGTCCAAGCCTATGCGACAAGGCTTGTATATAATTTTTGTACCCAAACAAAAGGGGAATTGCAATTATTGGATATTCGATCAAATTAAAGTTTTAGTTGCCCAAATTTGCATGTGATGTTTCATTAGAAGACCTTGAGGTGAAACTTCTTAGCTAACTAGGAGAGATTAGCTATTCTTGTTGAAAAATTGCTTGTTTTCAAGCTAAATCCAAGGGCAGATAACCTCATCTTGCAACCACCCATGCATAGAGTTTCTTTATACTGTATATGCATGCATAAAATGAGATCATGCATACTATTGCCGGGTACTATTGAAAAGGCCCTTGAGTGAACAGGTGGTGAGCGTTCTGGTTACCAATGATGTCATAGGTACACCAATGAAGGAATGATTGGAAATTAGAATTCAACCAGATATTTTGGAGAATTATGATCAGTGATACTATGGTTTTATTAAAAGATTATTTTAAAGACAGCTGAATCTGTGAAAAAGGCAATTTCATATTGGGTGTGTAAGTGGTGTGACTATCTTGAAGTTTGCATGAAGCGTCGGCTAGGGGGCCTGGGAACTCTTTTCCCTGGTACCCGGGTCAAAACATAACCAATTTCTTAAATGGATCAAGGGCATACATGTGTTTTGACTAATGCCTTTGGTGCTATATGGTGTTGTGGAAGAGCATGGACATTATGATATTGATATTATGATATTGGAATGAGCTCATACTATTCTTGTAAGTGAACTCTTTCACATATTTAAATTACAAGGTTTCAAACTCAATATGCTTGGTGAGAGGGTACCTTTGACACTAAGTGGAGTGGGCAAACGGGAGTGCATCTTGAACTCATCATGCCAAGAGTGTTGTGGGGTGGTAAAGTGGTATGGTGAGGGATTAAGTACATGGTGTGAAGACATGGCCCAAACCCTTGCATTTGGATTTCAAACTTAAGTAAGGGGGTTAGAAGAGCTTGGCCAAGAGATTGGCAAGCTTCAACTTGCTTCACGGACCTCCGATTATGACAATTAATGTTTTTTTATGTGGCAAAGTTTTGGCAAAGAATAGGCATAGCATTGCAATTAACATTCATTTTATAAAAAGGCGTTTGGGTTTGAACATAAGGGGAGTCCATGGGCATGGATATGGGCATGGATATGGTCGAGCAAGTATGGGGGCCCAACATTAACAATTGTGAAAAGGTGGGTAAGTATATAAGTGAACAAATTGTAATTAGTGACACCTAATCATTTTTACTAATCAAATCATACTTCTTGGAGCTCCAAGCTTCTATGGCTATGGTGGTACTCCCTTGAGTGCATGTGGTATTCCATCATGTGTGCATGTGGTACTCCATTATGAGTAAATTCTCTTTCTTTCTCTCCCCACCATCATTACAGTGGTATCAGAGCTTTGTCTTTGATCCAATTTTTTGATTTTTTTCAAAATTTCTGCATTTTCTTGATCTTTCTTGAGTTTCTTGGAAATTTTCTTGAGTGCTTGATCAAGAAATGGGGCATGGGGATTGTGGGATGCTAGAATTTCCCTTGATTTTTGAATTTATCTAAGTTTTGGAGGGCTATGGGTCACTATGGACCAAAATTTGGGATAGCCGCTCCAAAATTTGAAGAGCATGACCAAAATTGAGGAAACTTTATTGCTAATCATGATTAGTTACCTTAATCAAATTGTTTATGCTTTTCTCTCTCTTCTCTCTTCATGTTGAGCCTCTACAAAACATTGTTTCTTCCATCTAGTTCTGAGCCATTACCTACGGTTTCAGACATTTTCCTCCTAATCAAGACCAAGGAAAAAATCAATGTCGAGGGATGGCCGGATTTGAGAGTTGTCATGGGTCGCTGAATTGCATGCTGTTTTGGAGAGCTCGGGTCGTTGTTTCGCTTCAAAGGGAGCCATAGGAGCAAGCACAGGCTTACCTAAGCTTAGCCTAAGTTAGGGCAAGCTTAAGCTAGGGGATTAAAGCTTCAAATGGTGCAAATTTCAACGCTCGTGACATCTTCCCTTCCACGTATTTTTGTTGTGTGCAATGACACCCTCAAGCTACTATTATGGTAGTGGTAATCATCATTTTTAGATTTGAATAATCAATTCTAATGTATGCCTTATGATCAAGTCCTTTACTTGGTGAATTGAAAGGGGGAATTGAAAACGTTGATGATTAAGGCTGCATTTTGGAATTAACAAAGGGAGGATTAACCAATGCATCCTAGCTTCTTAAATGCCATCACTTTACCATCTTGAATGCCACATACAATGATGGTATGCATTATCTTGAGTTGGAGTCTTTTGCATGGTTAATTTATCCACCATTGAAGTGATTTGGGGATGCATGTACATGGTATAGCTAAGGAGGCTACAATTTCTTGGCCTTCTCATGAGCTTTTGCTTAGCATTAAGCAAGTATCACACCTTATGTGGTCATTGAACCATTGAAGCTTCTAATTGCCATTTGGATGATATTTTTACTCATTAATGATTACTATGAAGTAAAGGCAAAGGGCTGAAGTGATATACATGAAAAAAGTGAGTTGTGGCTTCATATTATTGCCAAATCTTAGCCTAAAGCAAGCACATACATGTACCTACATGAGCCAATGATTGCATTGATCTTGGGAGTCCTTACGTGAAGCTAATCCTTGCAAGTCATATGCCTTGTGATTCACATGGTGTTGGATGCTATTTGGATGTTGTTTTGTTGTGATTTGGTGTATCGAAGCTACTTTGGATGATTGCGGGAAAACATGAGTACATGCTCTTTGTAATTGATAAAATAAAAATAGTATGAGTCATGCTAAACACATTTTAAGTGCTCCTACCTTCTATTTTTAAAGCTACATCCACATACACCCCACTTGTACTCTCACTTTAATTCCTAGCATCTAATATGCTTGTGAGGGTACCTCGAGCATTGGAGGAGAGGCTCGAGGGGAGCATGGCATGAACTCTCCTTGTCTCATGAGTGCTTTTGGAAAAACACCAAGGAGGGGGATTAGGTACATTGGATGTGAAGACTTTGCCCAACTTGTGACTAGATTCAGACTAGGTACAAGGGTGGGAAGGCTTGTTGGCCGGGAGATCGGCAAGCATAAAGCCCTCCTTCGACACACAACTCGACTACATTCCAAGCATGCCGAGGCTATGGAAGCCAAATGTTACTTGATTGAGCATGCCATGGACACTTGATAGTGATTAAAGCATAAGAGTTGCATGGGCAAGTGTATGATTTTGATGGTGATTACTTTGGGCATTATGTGATGATTGGACATTGGGCAAATGCTTATGGATTATGATTGAGATTTGGTACCTATTGTAGGGAGATTATGGCCAAATTTTTATGATTTTTCTACATTCTGCAGGGAGTACAAAAGTGTAATTCAGTCCCAAACCACTCAAGATCTCTCAAGGGTCTTTGGAATATTTAAAAGGGCATCTTAAGTCAAATCTAACAAGCCATCAAGTGGTTGATTTGGACACCATTTCAGGGTGCAAAGGGGACAATTTGGTGAGATAAAAAACCCTAATTCAGTCAAAAACAGTGCGGAATGAATTCAAGGTGTTTACATAGCTCAAGAGCACTACCTGAGAGCTTCCAAATGAGCCAACAAGTTAAAGTCGTGATCCAAGGTGATAGGAGTGTTTCTTTCATCGACGAATGCGTCAAACTAAAGAACTCCCAATTTGGTTGCCGTTTGCTATACTAACCACTTGGTAGCATGGGAAAACGTGGAAGGCCATCAAGAGCTCAAGCATAAGTGCCCATGGAAGAGAACCAAGTTCAAGATGATGCCAATGAGGTTTTTCGTGTGACATGGTACATGTGGGTAATGCACCATTGGGTGAGGATCCACAGGATCAAAATGTGGCACCACATTCCATTGTTGAACATGGGCAAAACTCAAGGGCAATGCAACAAGAAAGAGTAGCTCTACATGACATTAGTGGGGAGCCAATAGTGAATGAAGGAATATCAGTGCACACTAGTGGACATGATCGCGTCAAGGTAATGAGATTGTGCATCAAGGTAATGAGATTGCCAAGTTGATGCATCAAATGGTGGACAAGATGGATGAAAGGTTTGCAACTCTTGAAGACTGGATTTTAGGTGTACAAAGGGGTGTGGACAGGTTTGACCATGCACCAAATCCACATGGGAATCTTGGTGGTATGCAAGGAAAATCAAATATGCCTTCAAGAGACCATCAAAGTGGGCATGTTTTGGGTTCTAGGCTTGGAAAGCAGCCCATAGTTTTGGATCCCATGGAGGGATCTTCAAGGGGTGTTTACAATGTGAATGGGAGGAGAGAGGGAGATGGGATATACCACACACTACCCATGGACGTTCTACATTGGAATCACCAAGGGTCAGAGATGTGAAGGACAAGATTACACTTCCCAAGTTCAAAGGGGTGGTGAACACAACCATTGAAGAATTGGACGAATGGATTAGCAAGATGGAGATGTACTTTGCATTGTATCCCCGTGAAGAGGAAGACAAAGTACAATTTTTCGTGTTGCATTTGGAAGATTATGCTCATTCTCATGATGGTGGTTTACTCAACACATGAGGGTATGCATTTTGACACTTGGGAGGCATTCAAGGATGCCATATTTCAAAACTTCACATCTCCATTGGAACAAGCTCAACTAGTGGGACAATGGTATGATTTAGAGCAAAAGGGAAGTTCCGTCAACGAGTATAGTAACCAATTTAGGAAGCTTTCCATGTTTGTTAGGGGAATGAATGAGTACAACAAAATGGTGAAATACATACATGGATTGCAAACAATCATCACTTGGAGGAGCTGATGTGAAGGCTCAAAGACCTCAAACTTTGCAAGATGCCATGTATTATGCAGAGGTCTTTGAATCTAAGTATAAGGTGGGTGTTCCAAATAGATGGAATGCGGGATCAACTAAGCCATTTACTTTCAGCCCAAATGCAGTAAAATGGCCAACTTCTACCTCTTCAACACCTTATGTACCTCGTGCAAGCTTCACTCCAACTTCTATTCCCATACAACGATATCCTAGTGTGTATGGACAGCCAAGGAATGTGAAATGGAGTGGTTCTATGGCCAAACCTCCTCTCAAGAGTGATGCTAAATCCTCTTCCCTTTAAGGCAAAGTGATTAAGAAATTATCACAAGAAGAGATCGAGGAGAAGAGAAAGAAAGGGGCTTGCTTCCTTTGCAATGAGAAATGGAGTCTCGAGCATAAAAAAGTTTGCAAGGCAAAGGAGTTAAGAGCTAACATGATCTTTGAGGTGGTTGAAGATAGACACCATTGGATTATATGGATGAGGTTGAATTTCAAGATTGCACAAATGAGGTGATAGAAGAGCCTACTCTTGACCCTTCTCAACGAGTTTCCATTTGATCCAAGTAGAGAGGATTGGCTAGAAGATAAAACAAAAGAAAGGACAGCCATGCTATGTGCCATTTCACAAGAAGCTAAAGTGGGATGCAAAGATTCCAACACTTTGAGGCTTGTGGGGAAGATTGGGGGGCAGATCCATTCATATATTTTTTGATTAGGGAGTTTTGTGAACTCTAAATCAATAAATTCTTTGAAACTATGCCCAATAGAGATGATGAAGCCTCTAAAAGTGGAGAGGTTGCAAATGGACAGCATGAGCTGAGCAAGAGTTGGGTTACAACAAGGATTTCTTTGTCTTCTGATTATGTCTATGATGCCTGTTTGATTGCGCTTGACATGGGGCCCATTGATGTGGTGCTTGGATGCGATTGGTTGCACACTTTGGGTAGGTTTTTAATGGATTTGAAGCACATGAAAATGTGGTTTATGCAAGAAAAGAGTTATGTTTGGATGGAATTTGCAGCCATGCTTTAACCTTGGTGTCCATAAAGCAAATGAAGAGAGAGTTGAAGAGTTTATGCCTTGTTTACATGCTACAACTCACTCATCAAGAAGAGGACAATGAGCTACAAATACATGATGAAGAGATGCAAGAGTACAAAGATGTGTTTGAAGCACCTAAATGCTTACCATCTAGTAGAGAAGTCGACCATGCCATGGAGCTTGAGAAGGATGTAAAACTAGTCAATAAGCCTCCTTATAGGCTTTCAAAGGTTGAGCGGAAAGCAGTGGCAAAGCAAGTGGAAGTGCTTTTGGAAATGGGATTCATACAACCAAGCCAATCACCTTTCGCCTCACCCATTTTGTTGGTGAAAAAGAAGGATGGATCTTATAAAATGTGCATCGATTATAGGGATCTCAACAAGATCACTATAAAGAATCAATATCCCATTCCAAGGATTGATGGTTTACTTTATGAATTGAAAGGAGCAAAATATTTCTCCAAGATAGATCTCAAGTCCAGGTATCATCAAATAAGGATGAAAGATAGATCTCAAGTCCAGGTATCATCAAATAAGGATGAAAGATGGTGATGAGTTTAAGATGGCATTCCGAACTGAATGGGGTCTATTTCAATTCATGGTTATGCCTTTTGGATTATCAAATATCCCGGCCACATTTCAAGCTCTCATGAACAAAGTTTTGAAGCCACAAATCAGTTTTGGTCTTCTTTGTGATGACATACTTGTGTATAGCAAGTTAAGGAGAGAGCACAAGTTGTTTACCAAGCAAAGAAAGTACACCTTTATGTCACAAGAAGTGGAATACTTGTGTCACATTATGTCACAAGAAGTGGAATACTTGTGTCACATTATGAGCAATGATGGTATTTAGATGGATCCCAAGAAGGTACAATTTGTGAAAGAGTGGCCTACACCCACCAATTGGGATTATTATCCTTTTATAGGAGGTTCATATGCCATTATGCTCACATGGTAGCCCCACTTACTGCTGATAGGCTTAAGAAGGAAGCATTTTTTGGGATGACGTGGGTGGTGGATAAGAGCTTTCAAGAGCTCAAGCAAGCACTCATTTCATCTCCAATATTGGTTTGTCCTGATTTTTCTAAGCCTCACTATGCGAGCTGATGCAAGTGGGAGAGGAATTGGTGCCGTGCTATATCAAGAGCATGGGGTAGTTGCTTATGAGAGTAGAAAGCTCACCGAGAAGGAGAGGGAGCTTCATGTTTATGATCAAGAAATGTTGGCCATTTTGCATGCCATAAAGAAGTGGCATCACTATTTGTATGGTGGCCATTTTAAAGTAAGACCGATCAACAGATGCACTCTTCACCAATGGCGGGTCATTTAAGAGTGCTCAAGACCTATGATAAGATATGGAAGAGTTTCTTTTGGAAAGGACTTTGGAAGGATGTGCATGACTATGTGCAAAAGTGTTTGCCTTGCCAACAAAACAAGGATCCCAATCAATTGTCGGGAGGATTGTTGCAACCATTGCCTATTCTAGAAGGAAAGTGGACCCACATAGCCATGGATTTCATTACTGGGCTGCCCACTACTAAGCAAGGGTGGAATAGCATCTATGTGGTAGTGGATAGATTAACAAATGCAGCTCATTTCATACCCACAAAGGTGCAATAAATGGCTTCTATTGTGGCTCAACAATTTATGGAGCATGTTTTTAGGTTGCATGGAATACCTAAGCAAGTGGTGAGTGATAGGGATGTCAAGTTCATGAGCCATTTTTGGAAGAGTGTCTTTGATTCCATGGGGTCCACACTCACTCCAAGTACGGCCTATCATCCGCAAACGGATGGCCAAACTGAGAGGGTCAACAAGTGGCTCAAAATATATTTGAGACACTATTTTTATGACACCCAAGCTTTATGGGATAAATGGTTGTACTTAGCTGAATTTTGCCATAACAACACCTATCACATGAGTATTGGTATGTCTCCATTTGAAGCCATGTATGGGTATAAGGTGCATGTACCTTCCATTGCATTAAATGAGGAAAAGGTGAATCCACAAGCCAAATAGGAGATTGAGAAGATGTGTGCAATATTGCAAAGGTGCAAGGATAACATGGCTAAGGCACAAAACCAAATGAAGCAATATGTCGATGAATCAAGGAAGCATGTGGAGTTCAAGGAAGGGGATTATGTATTCCTAAGAATCCCTAAGTCAAGGTATGCTTCTTTGAAGGGAGACACCAATACAAAGCTTGCTCATCGCTTTTATGGACCATACAAGGTGTTGAGAAGAATTGGTGAGGTTGCCTATCAATTGTTGTTACCCCATAAGGATCCACAATGTGTTTCATGTGTCACATTTGAAGAAGTATGTGGGACCTCAATTGGAAGTGATTGATGAATTTCCTCCTATGTATAAAGAGGGAATGATTCAATATGTGGCAGAGAAGGTGATTGAAATGAGGGAAAGACACCTTCGTAATAGGTCTATTATTGAGTACCTTGTGAAGTGGAGAGGCTTGCCTAATGAAGAAGCTTTTTAGCATCCGGATCTTCTTCAAGCGATGAATAATAGTGGGTAAAGTGGTATAGTTGTATGGTGTCTTTGGACAGCTATTTGCATGGATTGGGATGATGATATGAAGGGTGCCGTTGCATGGATTGGGATGATGATATAAGCGTGCCGTTGCTGTAAATTTACTGTATGGACAACCATGTCTATTGATGTACTTCACCACTCATCAATCAAAGTTCAACAAGACTCCGTGGGCTTATGGACATCATAGAGAGCAGTCCATAGTAGTTTAGCCTCTTGATCATAAATTTTATTGAATTTTTATAAAGACCATGTGGCTATACACAACTTCATGCTAGTAATAATGTTAATAAATAAGCTTTATAATAAATTAAAAAATTAAAGAAAATAATTACTTGTTAAACTCTAGTGCCATTTAAAACAATGAAAGTTCTTTGGATATTACCTTGAAACAATAGATAGAAAAAGTGTCTCGTGCTAGTAATAATGTTAATAAGGAAGAACTATAATAAATAAAAAATTAAAGAAAATAATTACTTGTCAAACTCTAGAGCCATTAAAAACAATGAAAGTTCCTTGGATATTACCCTTGAAACAATAGATAAGCAAAAGTGTACCGTACTCATGGGTATGTATTTTTTGGGTCCATTTGACCTGGTGATTTTTAGCATCTACATTTAATGTTGAAAAGGGGGAAATATTTTCAGGACATAAAAGATTAATTCTGGTCACAAATTGAGTAATTTTAGGAATGTCAGTTTTTGATCGATTTGGGGCTTTTTATGCTTGTTTTTCGTACTATCAGTTGTTGTAAGTGATTTCTATTCTATACTTAACCATGTTAGATAATGTATAAGAGGGTCATAGTTAGTAGTTTAGACTAAAGCAAACTCATAAGGAATTTTACATAGTAAATATAGCCATAACGTGCGCCCGAAACAGGGCCAGACACCAAATTGACCCTTAATTTTTAATAAAATGGCTTCGCATGATGTGGTAAATAGCTTTATTTGTCAGAGAGACGTATTAAAGAAAGTTAAATCATCACAAGAGGAACAAAGTTCGTGTTCGGACCATTTAGAGATTCCCCACGATTTGGTTGATATTCGCGAAATGAATATGACACCACTTTCTGGTGTTTTTTTTTTAACTTATCATCTCTATTTTGATTAAGATCATGTTTTAAGAAAGAATTTCTAGATCTTTATCATTTTCATACATGATAATCTACTAATTCTCATGGGCTGTTTTTTTGGGGCTATTCTTCCAAAGCCTTGAGGTGATTTTTGTGCAGGAAAGAGAGAGAGAGAGAGAGAGAGAGAGAGAGAGAGAGAGAGAGAGAGAGAGAGAGAGAGAGAGATTCGGGGCGATCGTCCTTAGACAAGGGCGCCAGACAGAGGACGAGATTTATGCCGTCTAGGAGCCATGTGGTAGAACCCAAAGAGTACAAGATTCAGAAAGAGGCATACCAGGGATAGCCGCGACGTCCAACATGGTAGTTGGGTGGATGGGCATCGGAGAAAAGCCCTAGATTGGCTAGATCTTTTTTGTTAGTGATTATCTATCTAATTTTGAGTATTTGTACTAGCAATTATTATGTGATTTCTGTCTTGTCAAACTTAGAAAAGATAAACAATTATGATTTATTGAAAATCTTTTCTTTCTCTAAAGTGTGATGTGATTTTTTTGTAAATTATTGAGAAAATTTATGCATATATCATGGAACAGAATATGGGTACGACACAAAAAGAGTCTCCTCCTTGATCCCTTGCAAATAGTGCAAAGGATGCAACTTCATGTTCTCTTGAAGGTCCTCAAAAGTGTCTCCTCCTTGATCCCTTGCAAATCATGCCAAGGATGCAACGTCATGTTCTCTTGAACGTCCTCAATAGTCACATCTTAAAAGAGTAGAAAGAAAAAGTGTCTCCTCCTTGATCCCTTGCAAAGAATGCCCAGGACACAAGTTCATGTTCTCTCCAAGGTCCTCAATAGTAACATCCACCTTTTGATTTTTTCCCTTCAACATGACATTTGCATAATCTTGTCCTTTTGAATCCTTTTAGCCTTTCAAATCCTTTTTTTCCCATATTGAGAAGATCTTGGCTTGAAGGTCACACAATAGCCTACTTTTTAAAAGCAAGTTAAAAATATGGATCATAATTTTGGAGACCTTCAGTTTTTTAAGATTGGTCATCAAATATTCCCACTTTTATAAGACATTTTCTTTGTGCAAGTTTCCATCAACTTTTTCATTTTCTGCAAGATCATCATCAAAAGTTATTGGTGGGAAAATTAGTTTCTTTCTACAAAAGACAACTTTGTGTAGTAGTCATTGTCATTGTTATGGAGTCAGGTCGCATTTTCATTGACGACAACTCCACCATTCCGATACACAGTGAGGGCCGGATGGAGATTATTCCCGACGGCAAGGGGGTAAGCATGCCTCCCGTGTTCTTTACGTCCCTGCTCTTGGTTTTCATCTTCTGTCAGTGCATGAAGTATGCAAGACTGGCTTTCGGGTGGAATTTGAGAAGCATTCAGTTGCTCTACGGGACCATGAGACTTGCTAGGTTGTTTGGGAAGGCGGTGTGGAGAATGGTATCTACAAGCTCTCTACACTCTCCTCATTGACAAGTTCTCAGGTCGGAGATCTATGGCACTTTCATTTTGGCCACTTAAATGTGGATGCACTGTGGCGAGCTTTTCGGGACCAGATGGTGGTTGGCTTGCCAGATGTTGGCAACAGGCAAGGACGTTGCAATTCTTACATACGTGGTAAGCAGCAGAGGGAACCCTTTGCGGAAGCAGGCTTCCAGGCGGGCTTCAAAACCATTGGAGTTTATTCACACTGACTTGTGTGGACCTCAGCAGAGCAAACACCATCATTAAGGACCAAGCTTTTGCACGGTTCAAGGATTGGCACGTAATGGTGGAAAAAGAGTCTGGATTGCAGGTAAAGACTCTCAGGGCTAACAAAGGGGGTGAATTCTCCTCGAATGTATTTCTAAGATTTTGTAAAGACCATGGCATCAAGAGGGAACTGACCAATACATGATTGCCTTCAGAGATGGAGTTGTAGAACGCAAAAACAGGACTATGGTGGAGATGGTGAGGACCATGCTGAAGCATCGTGATCTTCCCCGTCCACTTTGGGGAGAGGCTGCGGCAAAACGGCTGTCCATACCCTCAACCGGTCTCCAACGATTTCAATACCTAATATGACTCCGTTTGAGGCATACTTTGGCAAGAAACCTGATGTCTCCCACTTCCGTTTTTTTGGGAGTGATGTGTATGTACATATTCCGAAGAAGCAGAGGGGGAAACTTGACTCCAAATCCTGCAAGCTTATATTTGTGGGGTATAATTCTCTTTCCAAGGGATATAGATCGCATGATCCAGAGAGGAATGAGATTGTTTTGTCAGCCGAGATGTGGTCTTTGATGAGCATGTTCCAGTATCCACTGTCGAGGAGCCGCCACTTCTTGGAGATCCAAAAGAGTCTGATGATGATTCCTAGACCATTGTTCCAGTTGATCAACCTCAGTCAGTAGTACAGGAGGTTGAGCCCGCAGCTGGAATAGAGCCCCCGCAACAACGGCAGGAGGCTCCACGATTTGTTCGAGTACCCAGGTGGTTGATAGACACCCTTCGGGAGTCAGGTGTCACGGAGCTACCCTCTGAGTGGACCACACAGAGGACGGCCCTCGAAGATCGCACAGAGTCTACGACAAAAGCAATACAGCGGAGCTTCTTCAGGTAAACTATGCTTTGATGTCTCGTATTATGCGCGACAAGGAGCCCACTTCTGTTAAGGAAGCCCTTTCACGGGATACTTGGAGGAAAGCCATGCAGGTGGAACTTAATGCCACATCGAGAAGAACAACACATGGGAGTTGGTACCGAGGCCGTCGAAACGGTCAGTCATTGGTGTCAAATAGGTCTTTAAGACCAAATATGCGTCAGATGGGTCGGTGGACAAACACAAAGCCAGACTTGTGGCTAAAGGTTATGCTCAGCGGCTAGGCATCGACTACAAGGATACCTTTGCACACCGACAGCACGGATAACCACGATTCGGACCGTTCTTGCCCTTGCTTCTTCTCAGAGGTGGCCCGTGTATCAAATGGATACAAAATCTGCGTTCCTTAATGGTGACCGAGCAACCTCCAGGCTTTGTTGTTCCAGGATCAGAAAGGATGGTTTACAGGTTACGTAAGGCCTTGTATGGTCTTAAGCAAGCTCCCACCAGGGCTTGGAATTAGAAGATTGATTCCTTCTTTGTTCGGACTGGTTTTCAGAGATCGATTACAGATCCCAACCTGTATTTCTTTCGGGAACGCGACATGGTTACGATTATCATCCTTTATGTGGATGATCTCATTCTCACCGGCAGTCATGTGGAGCACATTGGCGTGGCGAAGGCTGCCTTGTCAAAGGAGTTTGAGATGACCGACCTAGGCTTACTCCACTTCTTTTTGAGATTGGAGATCTAGGAGACCCAGAGGAGGTTTTTATCTCTCAGTAGCGGTATGTTCATGAGTTGCTTGTTTGAGGCCTTTGGGATGGAGAATTGCAAGCCTATTACTTCACCGATGGACCCAAATACAAAGTTAACCGTTAATGATCCTTGTGAGCCAGTTGATGCCTCGCAGTATCGGAAGTTGGTTGGTTCATTGATTTGGTTTTGCTGGAACACCAAATTGGACTTGAGCTTCTTCGTGGGACTGTTGAGCTCTTTTATGCAAACGCCATTGAAGTCTCATAGAGGGATGTAGGATTGCGGATCCTGCGGTATCTACAGAGTACGAAGGATCTAGGACTCTTTTACACGGAGGGGATGGAGATGGAGTCCGACTCCTAGGTTGGAGTGGCTCAGATGGGGAAGGAGATCCAGACACGAGGAGATCCACTTCACGTTACAGTTTTACCCTCGGCTCAGGAGCAGCTTCTTGGAGCAGTAAGAGGCAGCCAACTATTGCCCTATCTTCGACAGAGGCAGAGTACCGGGCTGCTTGTGGTACTGCTTGCGAGGTTGTGTGGCTGCGGAGGCTACTCGGCAAGATTGGGTTTCCACAGAAGGAGCCCACAGTCATCCCCCCACAGTCATCCACCAGTGTGATAACCAGAGTTGTATAGCTATTGCTCGGAACCCGGTCTTCTATGCTCGGACCAAGCACATAGAGATACAGTATCACTTTGTACGTGAGAAGATCTTGGCTGGTGACATCTTGCTACTTTATTGTTCGACGGAGGACAATGTGACGGACCTCTTCACGAAAGTCTCTACCTCAAGCTACACTCAGGCGCGGCACTCCAGCTCCTCCCTAGGATTGATTTCATAGCCAGGAGCTGAGAGGGGGTGTTAGAAATCATCTCTTGTCTTTATCAGACACCAGGGCCTCTGTTGTGGGTGTGCCCGTCCTTTGTAGGTGTTTTATCATTTTTCCTCACTCCTCGTATTTTTTTCCATTTTTTCCTATTTTTTCAGGGTGTGGGAGGCAGTATTGGACCTATCGGTTGTACCAGATGCTGGCCGACTGGTCACAGCGCAGGCAGCTCAGATTCTCTCTGCTACTGGCTGACTCCACACGTGTGAGGGCCGACCCTGAGAAGCTGGCCGACTGGTGATATTCACTGGTCATGGACATTTTTGTCCTGTCGGCTGTCCCTACTGTGCAGGCCGCATATATGGGGCCATATAAAATGGCCCCATGGCTCCCCACTCATTGTATCTTGTTTTCATATTCGGGATCTTGTGTATAGAGAAGAGTTACACGCTTATCTCTCTCCTTCTCTTGTGCTGTCTATTTTCTGCACTCTACTTGCTCTTGTGGTCTCAGATTTGGTTATCATCTCCGCTGCGTATTTTGACACCCCCTTTACTAGAAGAAGACTCTGAGATACTAGAACCTGAAGTAGTTTTAGACTATGTGTAGACAACATGAAGACGACATGTTTATCATATATATTTGATGAAGTATAAAGGCCACCCCATAGAAGAGGATCAATGGTTCCCTAATCATACCCTCGTTGCTTATCCATTTTTAATTGATCTTACAATACTTGCCCATTACACTTTTGAGATTCTTGCAGCTCGATTGTCACCTAGATCTTATGCCTTGCTCGATTGATCCCACATGTGATATAGGAGGTTGAGCGCTGAGAAAATATAAAGGCTAAGGCAACCCGCGGTCATGGGTGTAGTTAATAAAGATCCAGCCATATTTGCTTAACGAATCAACCTCGCTTAATATCAAAGCGCGAGACGATCCCTACTCTGGTATCGGAGCGCGAGAGGGTGGAATAAGGTCCGCTTGATTATATATATCTTATTGTTGGTTGTGCCGAACGAAAGCCATGGCTGGCTGCCAATCGTATAAACATATGGCTGGGCAGGCTGCTACCGGTGGTGGTGATTGAGGAGAAGAACCATGGCTGGAGGGCAGTGGGTTCCGTTGTCTATGTAAGCTATCATCCAGGGCGGGTGTCGGTAGTTCGATTGTCTCCCAGCTCTTGTGCCTTGCTCAATTGATCCCACATGTAAAATAGGAGGCTCGGTGCTGAGAAAATATAAAGGCCAAAGGTTCACATATATGATTTACCTCCCCACATTTTTGTGGGCATAGGGGATTTGAGGTGGGGGGAGACAGCCTTCTAATGTGAAAACTGAGAACCAATTGCTTTGTGATGGAAATAATATTCAGATGATAAAAGTAATAATATGCTCATCATAATAATATTCACATGATAAAGTAATAATATGCTGACACCCAAAGTCAAGCATCCCAAAATATATCTAACCCCACCTTCATTATCCAACACAAGGATCTTCACTTACATTAAGTATGTGAATCAATTTAAAAATAATTGATTAAATTATAAATATAAATATCCACATAAAACTTAAATAATTAAAATCATGCAACCAAGATTATCACGTATACAAAGTCACTCGTGTAACGTTCAAAGTAGACTATAATCACTCGGATTTACAAAGACATCCCAAACTAAACCCGTTTATGGGAAATCATAATAAGTAAAAACATGAGAATATAAATTCCATGAATTACTCCCAAAAGGCTCTAAGATAGTTGAACTTGAAGTAATTTTAGACCATGTGTAGACAACAACATGAAGAGGTCATGTTTATCACAAATATTTGGTGAAGTATAAAGGTCATCCCATAGAAGAGGCTCAATGGCTCCATGATACTACTCTCACTGCCTATCCCCATCTTTGATTACATCTTACAAGGATACTTACACTTTGAGATTATTTTATGACACCGCAACTAAGGACAGTTGGTTCTCACCCTTGGTGCATGTTATGTAGAGTAATTCATGGAATTTATATTTCTATGTTTTTATTATTATGAATTCTCCTCGATGGGTTTAGATTACAATGCCTTCCCAATCCAAGACATTATAGCCTACTTTAAATATACACACGTGACTCCATATATATATATATATGACAGTATTGGTTGTATCATTTCAATTATTTAGATTTTATGTGGATATTTGTGTTAGTAATGTAATCAATTATTTTATTAATTATTTGGCATAGTTAATGTAAATGAAAATCCTTAGATTGGATAATGGAGGCGAGTGGTGGGGTCAAGCAAATTTTGAGATACTCAACTTTGGGCACCAAATCATTATTATTTCATCATGTAGAACGCCCATCATTTATTCCATTTTGGGCGACATCCATATTATTTTATGGCGTGCCAATAATTATTTACATTGTGCATGTTATAGATCTCATATAGACATTTGATGTTTGGTACAAAGGTTGTAAATATTACTTGGTCATAAGGTTATTGTCCAATTTTAGAAGAAGAGCTTGTGCATAAAGTAAAGTAAGCTATTTTACTTGAAATGTATTTTGAGCCCCAAAAGGCTATTTTAAGTATAATCAATTAAATTACACCAAGAGGAAGCATGTGCTCACTCTTGTGTGGGGGCATGGGCTCACTCTTATGTGGGGGAAAATTAGACCCAATCTTGTGTTCTTTACTCTTTTATTTTTATGCAATTTAATATTTGAAGAGTAATTTACTCCCAACAGTGTTGGCTTAAGTCTTCTTCGTTTTCAGCGTTCGGCTGTCTGCATTCAACAGTTGGCTAGGTTTACTTTCTTGGTCGGGTTTACTTCCTTGGCTAGGTTTACTTTCCTAGCTGAGTTCACCCATTCGACCTTCCGCCTTTGGCGCTTGGCTTTTATCTTCCGTCAACTAATTTAGTCAACCGATTCAGCATCCATCCGTAAGCCGATTTGGATCCGTTTCTCAGGTGGTTCCGTGTCCATCCGTCTCAATAGCTGATTTTGACCTGACGACTCTGCCTTCAACTTTTGACCGACTGATTCCACACCAGTGTTATAGGACCATGGAGATTAGATTATTCCACAACCATGGTACATGGAGATTAGATTATTCCACAAATTAAATAATAATAAAAATAAACTATAACCATAACATCATAGCATAAATCAAGAGCATGAAAATCAAAGAACACAAGATTGGGTGCAATCTCCCCCTCGACGTGTGTGGCTCCACTCCCACACATCAGTATTTAAATCATATTCATAAATTTAGGCCTTGGAGCCATATATAGCATAGCTTTTCCAAAATTGGGCTTTTTGACAAAATTGAACCATAGTGCAATGCTTTTAAATCATCTCATCAAAAATAAACCTTGCCCAACATATGTACAATGGGCCAAACCATAGTCCAATGCTTTTTTACAAAATTGAACCATAGTCCAATGCTTTTAAATCATCTCATCAAAAATAAACCTTGCCCAACATATGTACAATGGGCCAAACCATACAAAAATCAAATATTTAGCACATATGTGCTTGGTTAGATAATATATGTGCTTGGTTAGATAATCTCGTCCAATGTCCACCTTGGTTGTCCCGAACTCATGATCTATACTCAACATAGTCCACGATGTTAGATCATAATTACTTTGGAATCACTTATTTGGATTCCCTCCCATGATAAAATATTCTAAAAAATCTCACTCCCATGATAGTCCTCCCATTTGAGAAAATAACCATCCTTGATTGTAACTATCAACACACACGAGTGATCAAACACATTAATTGTTCCCACATTAGATTCACTCACAATGTCATTATGTATTTAAGTGGATTTACTCCTACATGTCCTCACACGCATCACACGTGTCTTAAAGTTGATCGGATTCACTCACGATCAAATTCCCATAATCTTTACACGTGTCACACGTGTCTTAGAATCGATCGGATTCACTCAGAATCAAACTCCTACATTGGATTCACTCACAATCAAACTCGCACATTTCTTACATATGTCACACATGTCATAGCTAGTTGGATTCACTCACAACCAAATTAATCACACTTGGGTCACCTAAGATATTCTTTTCACTTATTGGATCACCCAATAATAAATTAATTATCGTAACATTCCCTCTTGTTTGGGTTGCAACTGACCTCAGTTGCATATTTAATTAGCAAGTGAAGAGAGCTGAAGATAATATCCATCACTCAGATAGAATCCCTCTCAACACTAGATGATAAGTTATTCATCATAGATAAATATCACTTAGATTATCCGTCTCTAACATCAAAAAAGTATCCTTCACATACACTAACATGAGTATCTTTCACAGGCACCACTGAACACAAGTATCTTTCATAGACACCTGGTTATCTTTATTTGAAATAAAAAAGAGAATAATTTGAAGAAAGTGTATTAAATAAAGTGTTAAATTTTAAAGGTTGAATGTGAAATAACAATAAGTTACATACATTTTTCGATGATCAGTCGAAAAACATATGTGCATCATTGTTAGTTCACTCAAGTCCTAATAGTGAATGGTCTAATATGTATTTTACTTTCACGTATAGAAAGTACATATCAATCATTGAACTATCTTGACCATTATATTTAAATTTAACTATAGTTTTAATAATAATAATAATAATAATAATAATAATAATAAAATTAAACAATGCATAAGTATGAGTTTTAGGCTTACCTCTCTAGTGGTAGAAATCATGATTGGAAGTACCCTCTTGTTTAGGTTGGTTACCTTTATTTTCATCTTCAACAACGTTCACGACTCTGCAGCTCGATTCTTTCTCTTTTTTGGGCACTCATATATGCATAATTTCCTTCTTTGTCTCACATGTAGCGTGTAATCACACGAGGTTTTTGATCCCCATTGTTGGTCTTTTTTGCAGCTTCAATTTTCTTTCCATTCACTTGTGGACCATTGTGCTTCTCTGCTTTATCCTTATGTTGAAGCTTTTCAAAATGTGTAGATCGGGAAGACTGAGGAATATGAGACTCTGTCTCTATAGTGTCTCGCGAAAAATCCATTTTTCTTCTCGCATTTTGTTGCTAGAGAGATGGAATTACTAAGAGAACGAGGATGAAACATGTTCACTTCTGCTCTAGTAATTGGCTTCAAACCTACTACTTCCTCCTTTGCTCTTTTTCATGAAATTTCTCTATAGCTTGAAGTTGCAATAAGGTTTGCCAAAATCTATCAACATAGGCTGATATGTAGATTAGATTATTCTACAAATTAAATAAAAATAAATAAACCATAACATCATAGCATAAATCAAGATCATGAAAATCAAAGAACACAAGATTGGGTGTAATCTCCCCCCCGACGTGTGTGGCTCCACTCCCACAAGCGGTATTTAAATCATATTTATAAATTTAGCCCTTGGAGCCATAAATAGCATACCTTTTCCAAAATTGAACCGTAGTCCAATGCTTTTAAAGCATCTCATCAAAAATAAACCTTGCCCAACATATGTACAATGGACCAAACCATACAAAAAATCAAATATTTAGCACATATGTGCTTGGTTAGATAATCTCATCGAATGTCTACCTTGGTTGTCCCGAACTCATGATCTATACTCAACATAGTCCACAATGTTAGATCATAATTACTTTGGAATCACTCACAAAATAATTCTAACAAATGGGAATCATTCACTACGATGATTCACACATGAACCATGCATCACACATAATTATTTGGATTCACTCCCATGATAAAATGTTTTAAAAAATCTCACTCCCGTGATATGCTGCGTGAGCTTTTGACTTGCTAACCTACTAATGCCCACGTCAATTTCCCACCTACTGACTTGTTGTCAACTTCTGACCTGGTGATTCCTCATCGGGCAAATTTCGACTTATAGATTATGTGTTTGTTGATTCTGTTTATAGTTTCCGACCTATAGATTGCTGATTTGGTGTGAGTTCGCACATGCATTGAGTAGAAATTTGAGGTACTCTAAGTCATTTCAAGCTACTACTTGCGTTAGAATAAACTTCAGTTTACACATTACTTTGCTATGTACAATGTTTGAAAACATGTGACTTTTTGGCAAGAAAGAAAATTTTGCACATGATCACTATACCTTAACAGTCAGATGTAGTGATTTATCTACTTCTTACCTAACATTATCAGATGTTGATTGGTACTCTAACTCAGGAGGATTGTCAATTGGTGCTATGCCTGACATTGATCATGGTGATGATATGTCCTCAGCTAATTATGCTTTATGGCACTTATCACCTAAGTTGTCTCTGGCAGTTACACTTACGGGGAAAACATGTTGTTGTGTATTGCTGATGGTGATGTATGTGGTCACTTATGCATTTGACCTCTCAGTTGTTGTGCTATGTTTGGAGACATACTTGTATATAGTGATGTTTACTTGTTGACATGTATTACTTTCTTTGCCAGCTCCTTGTTTAAGTTGTTTCACCTTTCCACCTTGTCGGCTTGACCATTGACTAAGGTTCTTTTGATTATGTATTGGCATTCAGTAGACCTTCACAGTTTCTGCATTACTATTATCCACACAGTGCTTACATCTTCTGCTTATTGCTAACTTAGTTGAGCCCGCTTTGGCTTTGAATTGGCCTTCTGCCTACTAGTATTGTGACAATCAGTCAATTCAACAACCCAACTTTCCCATATTTCTCTAATGACATGGGTGATGCATTAATTGAAGAGCATGTAGCCATTTATAACTCACAGAGAGTTCTCCACTGAGAGCAGTCAGACATGTTGCCTCTCACATGCATCTCATTTGGCTGATATAGCCACTTTTTCTTCCACATTACATGTGGAGACACTTTCTCCTTTTGCTACTTTGGAGGATGATAATCCAGTTACAGCCATCCGTTCACAGTCTTCCGCCACGCTGCTACTCTACTGACAATCAGTAGATTCTGCATAAATTAGCCCTAACGATTCTCTCATGATGTGCAACATGCATTTCATGTTACAGACATTGTGCTTTTGCATTACTATTTGGGTATCCAATTTATACAAATTGCAAGGGGCATCCTTATCTAAGATAATCTTTTGAACTATCAGATGCCTTATCTATGCACTACCCGTCTTCATTTCAATAGGAGGTGTCACAGTTGAGCAAATTTATATTGCCCCAACACTCAACATTGGCAAAGCAATGAAGCACCAATGTGTTTTCTTTATGCTTGACCGCCGCCTACACTGATAGTCATTGGGCAACATGTTATGACACTAGGGTGTCAATCAGTGGTAATTGTTTTCTTTTTGGCAATTCATGTATTCCATGGCTCACAAGAAAATTGATAGTGGCCACCTCAAGTTGTGAATCTGAGTACAAGGCAGTATTTACAGCTACTGTGTCTATTGGTAGATCTTGATGCTAGTAGACAACCGTCTTACACCACTGTTCCACAAACAATGAAAGCGCATTAGCAGTAACATAGAATCTGGTATTTGATGCACGGACATAGCACATTCAAGTGCATTATCATTATGTTAAGGAAAGGCTCCATGCAAGAAAGATTGGCAAGGCAGTATTCACAACTATTGTGTCTATTGGTAGATCTTGGTGTTAGACAACCGTCTTATACCACCATTTGAAAGCGCTTTAGAAATCACACAAAATCTGGTATTTCGTGCGCACAGTCATAGCACATTCAAGTGCATTATCATTATGTTAAGGAAAGGCTCCATGCAAGAGAGATTGCCTTGACTTATGTGCCTACACATGCCAATGTGGCAGATGGGTTTACCCGATCTATACTACACCCTATACACATTCACACCATTCACTTCAAGGGGTTTGTTAGCCTTGGAAGTCTCTGATGTGAATAGCCCTACACATGCCAATGCCTACATCTACGAATGTGGCAGATGGGTTTACCCAGTCTCTACTACACCCTATACACATTCACACCATTCACTTCAAGGGGTTTGTTAGCCTTGGAAGTCCCTGATGTGAATAGCCCTACACTAGGGCACTCTTTACCCTATGTTGGTGTGGCAGGGTTTTTTCCCCATGTGAACACACTCGTGTGTTAGGCACATCAAACCTAGGGCTAGGGCTATTAGTACTTTACACTCCACTCATTCGCTATCATTATCATTATTATCATTGAGTGCTTCCAGCTATTATAGCTTTGTCTCTCTCGCTCTCTGAGCTCGTGTGTGACTGTGTGTGCATAGGTGTTTGTGTGAGTGTGCAGAGCAGCCACTCCCTCTATCCAAAAATCTCTCCCTTTTAATCCGGGACACCTCTCTTTCACTCACAATCTTCCAAAGGCCATCCTTTATGAGTATAAATTTACGCTTTACTTTCCATGTATAGAAACTATCACCATTAAACTTTTCAACTATGAGTGGAGTTGTTATGACTTCCCTTTAGGGATGGGAAGGTCTTAGCAGTGGAGTAACTCAATGCCATTGTCTAATACCTTTTACAAAAGGAGAAATATAATAGGACTAATTTTATATGATTAACTCTTTTCAATTTTAAAAATTGTTAAAACAAAGAGTACCCTATTTTGGGAGAGCAAATTATAGTACCAAACCAAGGGGGGAAATTGTTTTAATGATGCATAAGGCTTTAGCAACACCCCAATGGTAGTGTTGAACCCTTAATGGCTCAAAATTTTGATGGTGATTACCATTAATCACCCTGTTAACATAGACCTGTACTTTTTATTAACAAACTAGAGAATTATTTGAAGATTTAACTAACATGGATTGTGTCTATGAGTATCGGTAACGAGATGTGCGAGGGTACCAATTTAGGTGTCGCATGGCATGAGATGTGCGAGGGTACTGATTGAGGTGTCGCACTATACGAGGGTACCAATTGAGGTGTCGTATGGCTGGTGGATTGAGCGGTGGTGGACATGCATCTCATTTGGCTAATATAGCCACTTTTGCTTCCACATTACATGAGGAGACACTTTCTCCTTTTGCTACTTTGGAGGATGATAATCGGGTTATAGCCATCCGTTCACAGTCTTCCGCCATGCTGCTACTACTGCTAACAATCACCAAATTCCACATAAATGATCCCTAATGATTTTCTCATGACGTGCAGCATACATTTGATGTTACAGACATTGGGCTTTTGCATTACTATTTGGGTATCCAATTTATACCAATTGCAAGGGGCATCCTTCTATCTAAGATAATCTTTTGATGCTTCCCCTTATCAATGAACTATCGGATGCCTTATTGTTAAAGTTGATGCTAGTTTTTCATTATCATAATGTTTATAATTGTGCTTAAATTTTGAAAGTATTAAAAAACTTAACTCTCCGAAACCTCCCCAAAAATGAGACCAAAATTAGTTGTAAGACACCACACCAACTAGACTCACGAAGTTCTCATGTCAAAAAATTTATGTCTATAGCATTATGACTCAACCATAACCTCATGATCCTTATCCACCTTCGAAGCTTTTACAGCTAATGGCAGAATGAAGCCGCCTAGCGTATTTGTCCAAATGGAATCGTGCTATATTTTAACATTTACTATGGATCTTCAACAATCAACAACACGAATGGTCAAAGATTTGGATGCATAGACACGAAGAATGTTTCATTTTCATACCCATTGGCAACACTATAGTTTTTACTCCATACATTTTTTTCATCTCCTGGAACAAATCAGCATATTTCGTGGATATAGTATAGAAGATGATTCGTCAATATCTGATATGAAGAGTTTATTGTTCAACTGCATTACCTTAGAACCAAATTACCCCCCAAGAAAATAATTTTACCTGACCATACCCGCATCATTAGAGGATTGTAAAGTTGTTGTTCAACTTCTTATATTCATTTTCTTGTTATCCATGTCAAATTTTATTTTTGGTGTCAAACAACTTTTCATCTCAGGGTTAGTATCCCCTTATCTTTATACCCATAATCAATTTTTCTTTTATTCTTATGATGACAAGTATTACTTCAATAGTTTTTCTTAATATTAGTGCAAAAGCAAGTTTTTAATTCTAACTTTAATTATTAGTGTTACTTTTTCTCCAATGATTTATTTTAATTTTATACTCTTTATGCATATAAAAGCATTAAAAATCACATATTTTTGGAGTGTTAAAATTATTTTTGCCAAATGATTTCAACAACATTACAACAATAAGATATGTATTCTCTACCAAATTATTTTTCTCCATCAAAAATTTTTGTTATTTCTTTAGTTTCAACTATGGCAGACTTACCGCAACATCCTACAATTCAAGAATAGATCGAATCTCTTCGCATGTTCTTATCTAAAGAATGGGAACTTCGAGAGGAATCTAGAAGAAATTTTTGAGATAACTAAGCAGGAGCGCTAAAAGAGAAATCACAAAAGATAACAAAAATGGAAAAATAGGCATCCATAACTCCATTAACAAAAAGTGTAAGAAGTCTATTTTTAAATGTTACAGATGTCATCAAGAAGGACATTATGCTAAAGACTATCCAACAAAAAACAAGAACAATCTTCTGTCCTCCTTCACAACTCATGACCAACATCTCAAGCAAGAGGGTACCACCATTAAAAATATAACAAATGACCAAGGTATGTATACATTTATTTCTTCTTGTACACTATTAAAATTTGTTATATATTTCTTTAAGCTCCTAAAAACCTAATAGATTTACCATTAAGATTACTTCAAATTAAATAACTTAAATAAATATTCAAGATAAAGAAAATTTGTGTCAAAATTTAAGTTTCAGAGGGAATTGGCCATTCCGTCTCAAACTTCTATTCTGAAGGAAGTGATGTATGGAATTAATCTGGTGGTATGGGACATCAGATCGATTTCATATACTTACTCCATACACATTTATGTCTTCTATCTTTTACCATCCTATGTATGCATGTGCAATGAGCCTATGTGGTATGGGACACTTACACTTGTCTCACATACATTCATTTGATTAGTTCATTGCATATGCATTATATGTTGATCTAGTCTTCCACACCAATCATGAAGCCAACCTCTCATACATTTATGCAAGTGAGGACATTTACAACCCCAACAAGAGGGAATAATATGAGAATTAACTCTTGTTTTATGGAAATTATATTTTTTATTTAATATCAGGGATGCCCATATATATTGTGCATGTTGGTACATGTTATTTGATCTTTAGGGTTGCCTATATCTCATAATGAAGTTGGGATTAATTGATGTGTTCAATTAATTATTTGACTAACGTGGATTGTGTCTATAAATATAGGTAACAAGATGTGCGAGGGTACCGATTTAGGTGTCACATGGCATGAGATGAATGAGGGTACCGATTGAGGTGTCGTATGGCTGCTGGTGGATTGAGAAGTGGTGTGAAGATGGTGATCATTTTGCTAAATCATGTATTAGAATTTCATAAATTATTTATAGCCTTTCATGTGGCTAGGATTATTTTATGTGCAAGTGTGCACAAGGTTACTTCATGTGTAAAGGCCCATTAGCATTCATATTTGGGCAAAGATTGATATGTATAAAATTTAGGAACTTTCATATGGTTAATAACATGTAAAGCAATACCCAAAAATGGAAAAAGCAATCCCAAATTGTAGGCACATCTATTATTAGCTCCTTGGGCTATTTTTGTGAATACAATTCTCTAAATACTCAAGTCGTGGAAGTGGGAGCTACAAACTTGAGGGGGGAGATTGCATTAAATCTTGTCTTGTGTGCTACCTTCTATCTCTATCTCTTATTGAAAATTTATTTCATGATTATTTTTATTCAATTTGTGTGAATGGTCATAATCTTTGTATTATTTGAGTTTTGTAATATTCTTCAAGTATTTTATAGATCCCGTGATATATTGACAAGATAAGAAATTTAGCATCAATGATTAGACTAAGAATGTAAGAAAGATATTAGGGCTAATGATAACACTATGGCATAATGACAAGATAAGAGATTTGGTAAAAAGCTAATATTCTTTTAGAAAGAGGGCCTTTATATAGGAATAAGTATATCTCCTATCAGCCACTAATTGTGACTCATAAGCTTGATTAAGCTATCCTTAATCCTATCTAGATTTTAGGACCACCTTTTGTGAAGTATTGGGCCTTTTCTCATATTCTTCTAGGGGCCTTCTTTTGGCCTCCATTTGGGCTGCTAGATATTCCACATACTCCTTCATATTTTAGGCTTCCTTTGAGCCTTTGAAACTTAGTCTTATGAAGTCTAGGATAACTCTTACATCATTTGAGGATCTCATAGCACTCCCTCTTGTTCTTTGACATCAATTGCTATTTTCAATAATAAAGAGCCCTATGCATGTATAGAGAGCCTTATGCATACATAGATAGCACCTATAGACATCGCTCTATGCGTACATAGACAGCACCATCACCTATTGGACAGCACTCTATGCATGCAAAAGAGCTCACAATATAACTCTTAAATCTTTTAAAGGTCTTATAGCACCCCCTTTCTCCTAACATTTACCCAACATCACTTGTTATTTTTAATAATAAAGAGCGCTATGCATGTATAGAGAGCCCTATGCATACATAGATAGCACCTATGGATAGCACTCTATGCATACATAGACAGCATCTATGGATAGCACTCTATGCATGCAAAGAGCTCATAGAGAGCCCTATGCATGTATAGGGCTCTCTATGTATGCATAGATAGTACTTTATGCATGTAAAAGGCTCATAGAGAGTTGTTTGTATGCACAAAGATCACTCTATACATGCATAGAGATCATAGAGAGCTCTATACATGCATAGAGATCCCTATGCAAAAGTATAGAGAGCTCTATCCATGAGGTAGAGCCCTCTCTGCATGCATAGAGAGCTATATAGAGAACTCTATGCATAGAGAGCTCTATGCATATCCCTATACATACATAGAGAGCTATATAGAGAACTCTATGTATGTATAGATCTCATAGGGAGCTCTATATAGACCCCTATACATGAATAGAGATCTCTATGCATGTATAGAGCTCATAGAGAGCTCTATATAGATCCCTATACATGCATAGAGAGCTATATCAAGAACTCTATACATGTATAGAGAGCTATATCGAGAACTCTATGCATGCATATAGCTCATAGAGAGCTCATAGAGAGCTTTATATATGCATAGAGCTCTTTGTGCAAAAGCATAGAGAGCTCTATCCATGAGGTAGAGACCTCTATGCATGCATAATGTTTATATAGATCTTTATACATACATAGAGAGCCGTATAGAGAACTCTATGCATGCATAGAGCTCATAGAGTGATCTATACATACATAGAGCACTCTATGCATAGACACCTCTATGCATGCATAGAGTTCATATATAGATCCCTATATATGCATAGACAGCTATATAGAGAACTCTATGCATGCATAGAGCTCTATGCATGCATAAAGAGCTATATAGAGAGCTCTATGCATGCATAGAGCTCATAGAGTGCCCTATGCATGCAAAAGGCACTCTATAAGGTAGAGCCCTTTATGTATGCATAGAGGACTCATACCTTAAAACACAAAAACAAAACTTGAAAAACTGTAAAAACCCATTAAAAAGTTATAAAATTTTAAAAATCTAAAACCAAGACAAATCATAAAAAGATTCCCACCATCAACAAGTGATTCTAGAATTGGACCAAGTTCTTATACATTTATGTTTGGACCGAATCATTTTGATTTTATACTCAAATCCAACATTTACATATGAAACCTTATTATATGTGCCAATAGTAGGGAGTGGGATGGAACCAAGAGTCAATCCAACCATCCTAGTAGCTCCAGATTATTCCAATTTGGAAGAAGACCTAGAATCCTTCACAATGTAGGATACTAGAGTAGGATTATGGGTCATTAGCCCAATTTAGCATCCAAACATAGAAATGGCCAAATGAGACCGTAGAGAGGAGAGTCATCAAAAGGAATTGAAAGGCCCCAAGCTAGAAGATCAATGGGTGAGAGAAGGGCCATGAGAAAAAATAAATAAAGGCCAAATCACTAACACAAAAACCAGTGAAGCTACAGCTTCTAAATAGCAACAAAGTCTTGGTCTTTATTGACACAAATGGGATACCCTTGGGATACTCAATGTAATCGTTATGCAAGAAATTGAGCCTGACCTCTCACATAACCCACACGAGTGTTATTGTTGGCTAGTTCTATGTGGACTCCAATAGAATGATGTATATCCCAACACAAGGGACATTGTGAGAAGGTTAGACCTATAGCCATGGTTGTTGCAACAGAAAGGCCCAAGAGATTACACGAAGCTACTAGAGCAAGGGTATCCACACTACCTTAGAGCCAAGAGTACCATCTTAAGAAGTGTGCCATGGAAAATCCGGGCCTTCCCCATACCATCGTACCCAAACATCCAAACTTTGCAAGCATGTGGGAGGGGCCCACCCCCACATGTTTGCAAAGTTTGGTCACAGTTGGAGCATGTTTGGATTGGTAATTAGCGCCCAGTGTGGATTTTTGAAGTCTCTTGGTGCTTAAGAGGCCATGGAAAATCCAGGCCTTCCCCATACCATCATACCCAAACATGCTCCAATGGGAACCAAACTTTGGGAGGGGCCAACCCCCACATGATTGCAAAGTTTGGTCACAATCAGAGCATGTTTGGATTGGTAATTAGCGCCCAGTGTGGATTTTTCAAGTCCCTTGGTGCTTAAGAGGCCATGGAAAATCGAGGTGTTTCCCATACCATCGTACCCAAACATGCTCTAATGGGGACCCAACTTTTCAAGCATGTGGGGGGGAGCCCACCCCCACATGCTTGCAAAGTTTGGTCATGATCGGAGCATGTTCGGGTTAGTAATTAGCGCCCAGTGCTTGCAAAGTTTGGTGATTTTCAAAACAATATGGTGATGATGATTTTCAACAAACGATATGATAGCCAAAGTGTTAAAAAATCACAAAACCATGAACATCAACTAAAATGCAATGATCCTCAATAATGAGAAAACTCATAATGATATAAAATCAACTAAGTACATCAGAATGTGAGCTAACACAGCCACTCTGGGTTTAGCCACTAACTCAAAAGATCAAGGTATTTTGAAAATGAGCTACCCCAGCTATTCTGAGATTAGTCACTCCCAAAAAATCTAAGTACAATGTAAATGAGCTAACCCAACTAGTTTGAGTTTAGTCTCTATCAAGATAGAGATCTAGTCACAGCAGCACCCTCTCTAGCTCTCAACTGCTCTAGAATGCTCTCATGGTCATCCACTCGAAGCCGAAAACAAGGGTGAGAACTGTGTTTTCGGCTCTGTACTCGATCAAGAGTGAGCCTGGTAGCAACCACTAGATGAGAGAATTGAAATGCCTCTAACTCCCACTTCCACTGCTGGAACTCAAGACTCCCCCGATGAAGTCGAATCTGCTGGTAGAACCAGCCTGCCACAATCATGCTATGGGCGTCAAAAGAAAACCCATGATCATCCACTGTATCGTGGTCAAGGATGCACTTTGGCCTAGTGCAACTCATCAGATAGTAGTCTACTCCCTCGCTATTTCCCTCACTGGCAATAATAGCAAATACATCACCCTCCTGTAGCAAATCTGTCATGTCATGATAACTGACCATGAATGCAGGACCTGTGTGCTCATTAGACAACACTGGATGTGAAGGATGCTCGGGGGAGAGGAATGTCTGTATCCATGCATCTGCCCATCCTCTCGAGGCACAATGTGACCAATCGCCATCCATACATGCTCCACAGAAGCATGCAAACCGTCGTGTGTAAATCGTGGGGGCCGCCATGCACGTGCTCCTGATGGAATGTAAGCCCAAGGTGCCAGGTACTGTGTCACAATCATGGGAGGCTCTACGATCAATCATGCCACCATCCACATGCCAAAAAAATCTCCTGACAATCCGAGCATCACGTTTGGGATACGATGATGCTGCACTCCCACACAAATGTTGGGAGCACCACTCGACTACGTGGCCCGCATCTCTGAACCGCTGAGCATCCTGTCGCAGCTGATGACGCCTCAGGGCACGTTTCACACACGCGCTCGCACCATCATGCTCTCCCTTCCCGTGACCAATCTCAAAGAATGACCAAATCACTGGGATACTAGACTGCACATGCCACCTATAAATCCATAAAAGATAGTCTTAGTTATTGTTTTCTTTAAGATATTCTAGTGAATTTAGTTTAATTGCGAATATAAGAGAACCATAAGTACTACTTGTAGAGCCAATAGAATTGTCGTCGACGACTTGAACTGTGTGCCACAACCATCCGACCAAACCCATCACTGGCCACGTATGATACCACAATCTCCTAAAAAATCGTCATGGAGACGAAAACAGTGTTGCACAAAATGTGCATCATGTGAATGATCATCACTGATATAGAAACGATACTCTCGAATAATGACACGGGTCTCGGGGGTACTCGCTATCCCATCTACATGAGCCTCTGCATGTCGATAGCTAATGTGGACCATAATAGCAACCTGGTGAGGACCATAATAGCAACCTGGTGAGAGCCTCTGCATGTCGATAGCTAATGTGGACCATAATAGCAACCTGGTGAGGTAAGCAATACAGACGTTTAGGACACAAAAAATCAAATAAGTAATATAGCTCAAACACGAAACAAATATTATGAAATATAACCATTACCTGCTCTGAGAAGTAATACTCAAATTGTATCTCCTGAAAAGGTGTGAAGGTGTAGTTCTCTGCAAAATCAATCACAGACGACCACACCAATAGGAAACTCTGCCAGGCATGCTCGGATTTGACGATCCTACCACTTGGCACAATGACTATGCTGTATATAGGGGTAGATCTGCTCCCTAAACGTGGCTGTGAAGTGACAACGTGGTGTATGTTTGTCCACAAGCTGCAACTTCCTGGACTGTCCACCACTCTAGAGCTAGTGTGTCACATACTCATAACGTTGCCATGGCACTATCTCTTGGTCACTTGCATCAAGATCTACCATCTGTAGATGTGCAAGTGAACCACATGATGTGCAATTGCTCTCCACACAAGGCATCCTATGGAACTGGGCATCCTCTGTGCGTGCACACAAAAGAGAGTGGATGAAATCATGAGGACTACGAGCCAACTCTCTATGCCCACTAAGAGAACGGAACACATCATAAAAAAGTTTGAACTCAACATCGTAGAGATAACAACATGTGTCACGCTGACGTGAGTACCTCACAAACCAAGGCTTACACCCCTCAAATGACCTTTGCCCAATTTTAAGCTCTGGATATGAAGCCACAAACTGAGAATACAACTCAGTTTGGGTCATTTCAAGAAAGCAAGCACCGTGCTCAATGAACACTCCTCTTATCACTCTCTTATGCAAAGCTTTCTTGAAAACTGGCGAGGCACGACAATTCTCCTCCCAAAAACTTTCTATCAAGGTTCTAGTGGTTTCATCTAGTAGGCGATCATGCCTAGCTACACGACCACTACTCACCCACAAAGCACCAACCTCATTGGCATCTAAACTTTGTCATCTAATAGACCCAACTCTAAGTGCGTGTGGTGCCATGGAAAGGATGCGAGATGTGGAACTAACCTTACCCTTCATTTGGGAGCTACTTATGGCTGCCACAATAGCCCGTCGAGCAGCCAAAGCGTCCGCAAAGTTCCTCTTCTTGTTAACTTTATAGGAATGACGAACACTTTGTAGCACTGCCATGCCAGCTCTCCTCTCTCTTCGACCTCCAATGTCGGAAAGCGCCCTGCAGTTGGCCATGTTGGGCAGATCGATCAAAGTATCAAGTAGCACACATGCCTGTGATAAAGGCGTGAGGTCTTTGAAATAGAAATGGAAGATTGCATGGGAACGACGATGTGCCCCTGACTTTGATAGTTCTTTCTTATCCACACGATGGGCGCCCAAAGGAGGGGGGTGGGTTCTTGTAGAAGAGAAGGCGACTTAGGAAGGGCGGGTTCATGTGGATTATCTAAACTAAGGGGTAGTGGGGGGGAAGAGGGCGGAGGGAGAGGAAGTGGAAGAGAAGGAGCAAGGCTTGGATCATCGCCAATGGAAGGTGTTGCTCGTTGACGTGCTCTCCACTCTCTCTTTCTCTCACGAGCTATCTTTTTCCTCTCCTCCTCTTGAACTTGGCGGATGGGGGGAAGTCTAGTCCTATCACGTTTCCGACTCCTACGACTTTGAGAACCCATTCTCAAGGAAGCTAAGAGAAAAAAAATTATAAAGGCTCAATGATGGGATAGTACTAGAGATAAGTGTGGGATAGTACTAGAGATGTATGATTATATAAGAAAAATAGGTTATCCACTTCAAATCTCATTGGATTTCCTATCTAAGATTGATTGGATAATTAAGATAAACATAAAGATAATTAAAGATAAACTAATATCCACTTAAAAATTAATATTATTACTAATATTTATTAACAAGTCTAAATATTTATCATTACTAGATATATAAATATATCTTTAAATTTATCTTTTATTTTATAATTATATAACTACTTTTTTTTATAATGTATTTTTTTCAAATTTTATTCAAAGGTTTATTCTACATAAAATATTTTCAAGAAATATTAAACTTAAAATTTTATTTTTTTAAATTGAATAATATGAACTTTAATAATAATATTATTAATCTAATTCCGAAATATAATCCTTTAAAATTAGTGATTTTAAACTCTTTTATTTAATAAGTTATATATATTTTATTATTTAAAATTCTATATTCTATTTCTCTAAATTACTAAATTAACTTCTTCAAAAAATATATTTTTGAAAAAAAAGGGAGGTGGGAAGGAGGTACCACGTGTCACATGCGTGCATGACATGTGGCATTCTCTTAACATGTGGCACTATTATGGTTGATGTGGCAATTCCATGATGTGGCATGCCATGTCACCAAGTGCGAGGTGGCATGTAAAGGTGGCAAGAAGATGTGGCATTAATGATGACTAGGATGATGAGGTGGGGAGTCAACTAGGTTGACCATGTTGACATGGAGGGTGGAGGTGGCAAGGTGAGGTGGCAAGCTGCTTATGTGGATCCTCTCTCGAATCTCATGTGGACATAAAGTGGCATGCATATATAAGATTTGTGCCTACCCAAGCCTCACACATGGAATGATATCTAAGCTTTGAAGTTTACCAAGCCTATATTTCCAAACCTAACTAGGATTGGTTTTAGACTTGAAAAGGGGAGAGTGGACACAATATGGGAATTTTCACTTGGGAGGATTGAAAATGGACCTTTCCATACTCAAATTAAGCCAAAAAAATTTTAATAAATTCATGGCAACAAGCGTATTGATCCCTAGAGTTTTTAGATTGAAAGATTCAATATTTAATTTTCTAGAATTAAATTACAATTGATTTAATGGGCCTCTAATAGTCATAACAAATTTTCTAAAGTAAATCTACAAAAATCCAACCGTTAGATTTGTAATTTTACCTTATACCCACATTATACTAATCTTTCGCAATCTAATCATCACTAGATCCATACAATTTGAGCATTTTAAATGGTAGATGTGGTGGGAGGATAAAATAGTATGTTTTTTAACAATTCTAATACCTTTTAAATAATATAGAAAATAGTAGAACACATCAAAAATTACTCGATAAATCAAGTTAAGCTCTATGGTATTTGTATTTGTGAATGCAAAGTGGGAACATCATGAGTAATAATGTAAAAGTTATAGGTAATTTACTCACATTCACTGTACTTGTCTAAACCTTCGACATGGCCTATATACAATTTTGGTTCCCAAAGAAAAGGGGATTTGCAATTATTGGATATTCGATCAGATTATAGTTTTAGGTGCCCAACTTTGCATATGATATTTCATTAGAAGACCTTGAAGTGAAACTCCTTGGCTAACTAGGAGAGATTGGCTATTCTTCTTGAAAAAATGCTTGTTTTTCAGCTAAAGCCAAGGGCGCCCACTACATGAAACTAGATAACCTCATCTTGTAACCACCCCCACTCGATGCCTCGCCCACAAATGTCCGGACAAGAGACTAATCCCTCGGTTATTCCAAAACCGAACCTGGAAAAAACTTCCCTCGCCCAGAAAGCATAGAAGATTCCTCTAGGAAAAATCTTCTAACGTAGTCAAGAGCCTTAACTATCCTTTGTATTCTGACCGAACCCGCAAGTCACATGGCCGAATCAAGGGAGGAACTTGCACTTGGTTCACAGTGACCAACGCTTTTTTTCCCATCAAAAGAGGCACAACCGTTGATTCTTTTCCATAGAACAAGGATTATCCTATGACTTACTCAACTATCGTCACTTGAACAGAATTGAATTTTATTATACGAATCCATCGATCCAGCCTAACCCCATCCAATCCCATGGGTTAGCCAACCGCCCAACCACTGTATTGATAGGATTCATTATAAAAATTTGGTTGTGTTTTGTCTCGGGTACCGGAAAAGAGTTCCCAAGCCCCCTAGCTGGCTGTCATGCAAAAATTCAATAGACACACCACTTATGCACCCATTATGAACTTGCCTTTTCTTAGACTCAACTGCTTGCAAAACAGCACTGCAATAAAACCATAGTGTTTCCATCATAATCCTCAGTATTCCAGTTCCAAGTCCAATTTCCAATCATTTCTTCCTCGACGTACTTAGACAACCAGAACTTTCACCACCTGCTCACTCAAGGGCCTTTTCAATAGTTCCCAGCCCATAGTACCCAGGAATATAATCAAGTATTTCATTTATTCCTTCCTCAACGTACCTATGGCATCATTGGCAACCAGAACGCTCACCACCTGCTCACTTAGGGACCTTTTTCAATAGTTCCTAGCCCATAGTACCTAGGAGTATAATCACATAAAAACCATATGGAATCTCCATTGAAGATCAGCTAGATCAACCAACAAGATCCATGTAAAAAAGCCATGAACTCATCCGTTGTTGAGGACCAGCAAGGCCAATCAACCAGATCCATGCTCGTGTTCAGAAAACAACTCCAACTCATTTTCTCTTCCTTCATCACACGTGTGGGTATCGTGGGCGAGCGACCTAGAGCCCGAGCAACGTATGTCAGCACCCTCTAGGCTCCTTCGCAAGTGACCTAGCGCTTCACTCATAGGCCACGTCCTTGGCCCCTCATCCACCGTACTACCGGAAGCTCGCCATTTTAACCGAACCAAGGCTAGTAAAGACCTCGGCCGATCTTGCCATGCGAGACGTCCTTCTTTGACTCTCCGTCAGCTATTTGCAACATTTTCCACTGAGGTCACATGACCTCATTCCACAGCATAGTCAAAAGGCTTCCCCCAGCATTCTTGACGTAAAAAAATCTTTAAAAAATAGGTTTCACATACAAATACAGTTTCCAAGCAAAATTCCCATCTTTCCACATCATTTCACATTATTCCTTATCGTTTCTCATCATTCTACATCATTTCCCATCATTCCACATCATCCTAAGTCATTTCGCATTATTTCACATTTTTCCACATCAATTCACATCATCCCACATCATCATACATCATTTCCACATTCATTCACATCATCCCACATCATTTCCACATTCATTCACATCATTTCCCATCAATCCACATCACTTCACATCATTCCTTACATCGATCCACATCAACTCACATCATGGCCATTCACATTTGATCAAAACAAACATGGCTCTAATCAGTTCTTCTAAGCCCAAACATTAAGCATTATCTCCTGATCCACACTAAATTAGAGGATCATAACATGTCCATGCATCCACCAAAAAGTTGCTTCCATTTCATTTATTTAATTACGTATTTATCTCATCTAAGGGACGATTTCCATGACAACTTTTATTTCTCCATAGTCTGCACATTAAAGCTCTTCAACGTAAGTGCTATCAAGCCAGTTGGACTTTAGATTGTCTTGAGCACACTTTATATGCTTAAACCATCAGGAACATGACAATTGTTTTTAACCAAAATTTCCCCTTGAAAGTTTTCTTTATTCACTTGTATTTTCTAATCGATCTAGTTTTATTAAATAGTGGGTGGGCTGTAATCAATCCTAGAAAAGAACGTGTGTGTAGTGCATTTCCAACTCCTTAATTAAAAAATACCTACAAAACTAAGCTTGAGGGTTTGAAATTTTTGAGAATTTGAGAGGTTATAGTTATAAAAAACCTTGCAATCCCCAAAGTTTTCCAAATTTAGCCTTCTAGCTTTTGAATTAAAGGTTTGTTAGCCATTTCAGTGGAAACTTTTTTCAAGCAATCAGGTAATGTTAGTAATTTGACAGTCAATTTTACATTTTTATTTGCCAAAATTAAGGTTGATTAAAATATATCACTTGTGTCTTGGAAAGAATTCCAATTTTACACGTGGATGAAGAAAAGAGAGCAAATACATGAATTGAGGAGAGCAAGCTTTAAACAAACTAGTAAATGATCCACAGCTCCGCTCACTTTTTGAAAGTTCCCTCACTCTCTTCCCAAGCCTATGCCAAAGTTGTTTCTTCCTTTCCATGAACCTACGACGTCGTGCAATTTTTCTTCTGCGCGATGAACCTGCCATGTGTAAGGCATGGGGCAGAAGAACCCGCCATGTGTAAGGCATGGGAATAGTGAAAATGAAGAATAGATGGAATAGTGAAAAGGGGGCCAAAGTTTGTAAAAAATATAAATTGATTAATTAGCCAATCAGATCTCTTTTTTGTTCAAGGCATTTCTAAAACCTTAATGAGACAATTGAACGGCTACCCACACACCTTTTCGCTTCCGCATATCGATTTCAACTGCCAATCCATCGCTCCTCTTGCTGCTTGCAAATTGAGTTCCTGCCAAGCACGCATCAGCTAGTGGACAGTCGAAGCTACGTCCAGGGGCTCTCGCCGACCTACAGTGCAACCTACAAAACATGATCTCTACAACATCAGATAAACCAGCACAGTCAATCCCTTATTAGGCCGCTAGCGTGAAGAAGATCTTTTGCCTTTTCATCTTTTTCATTTGCTCGGGTATTCATGCACATTTTCGATTCTTCCATGTTTTAATAGTTTTACTGTTTGGCGATTATTTTTTGAGTTGTTTTCTGACAGTCGATGCTATGTCCAAGGCTCGGGGGGTTCACCTAAAAAATGTTAGTGTACCACGTGAGTTCAGCAGGAGGAGTTTTTTAATTATATACATTGAGAAAAATTAACAGGATTACATTAATAAGAGGGGATTTTTAATTCAACTTTAGAAAAAAATCCGTTAGTTTATAAGTAAAGAGGAGTTGTTTTATTGGGGGAAAAATTTTAGTTAAGGGGTTTTTTAAATACCTCTTGAACGCATGTGATTTTTACCTAGAGTTTTCTAGTAATGCACCCCACGAGGTCCAGGGGCTCTCGCGACCTGTAGGCCTATAAAGCAACATTCATTAGGAAACTATATCATTAGGTTGTAGTGAGATTGATGAAGCAATACTAAATAATCTTCATGATTTTATCACAAAAGAATGCCTTGTTGGTAGTTGCTCATTGGAAAGAGGAGGCACAGTTTTCCATTTACACTATCAAATGGTCATTAGAATTCATGCGAAGTCAATAATTACAGTTAATAAACTCATTAAAAAGTATCTTGGATGGGATAAGAATAATCCCATTGGTGGGATTGTAATGTGTAGAGCATTAAGGCAGAAGAACATAATATTAGTGCTGAAGATATTACTAAGGGAATAAAAATTTACATGCAATGGTGCAGATGATTTGAAGAACAAAGTTTGTCTTACTCTAACTAACATTTTTGATAGAGTATTGATGTTTTGTAAGTTCTATTTAAAGCATCCTTTAGGGAATAATTTCTACACCACCATTCATAAAATGATCAAGACAAGAAAGTATTACCCATCTTCTAATTGGATAACTCCATATCAAGGAAGAGGAATGGAGCTTCAAAAAGTAGATGCTTTATGGAGGACAATGGTATACCCATCCAACACAACAATGAAAGATATCTTTGATATTTTTATTAATAAACATAATTTTGATGCTTCACATCCAAGATTAGATTGGTTCATGAATAGATGGAAAAGTGATGAGAATGAAGTTGACGATTTGAGGTATGCCTTTAATGAAGATGAAATTGTAGAGAATTTATATAAGACAAATAAGCAAACAATTGAAATAATTGGAGGAAAAGCAAACACATACACAGGGTAAAGAAATAGTTAAAGAGAAAGACATTTCTATTGATATTGAAGATATTGAAGGTGATGATAGTGAAAATGAAAAATAGATATAGAGTAGTTAGATGAAAAGTGCCATTGAAGTTGCGTTGTGTAACGATAACTGTTTTCTTCGCTTGCATCCCATCTCATGAAAAGGTACACGCGCACACACACACACATCAAATGAGCATCATCATGACGCTGCAGGAACCCAGGCTGGTGTCCTCGCAGAGACTTCGCAGCCACTCTCAAAGCAGCAGCATCACCACCGCCACCACCACTAACCAGCAGGAGACGCTTGGATCGCTTAAGAAAAAGCTCAAAAAGCATGTTCCCCCCTCAACATAGATCATCAGCAGAAGCAGCAGGAGGCGGCACCCTAGACATGGAAGTCCGGGCGTTTCTCCTTGCCTCCATCGCCTTTCTTGGTTTCCTCTCCGGCCTGCTCGGCTTCATTGCAGAAGGGAAAAAAGTAGTGGTATGTCCTCGTTTACCCTGCCTCCTTCCAGAACCCAAATTCTGCACCTTCAAGATACCTTATATTGTGCATTCACCTTTCTGTTGAACAAACTATGCAGTGCATTCACATCTTAGTGCACCTTATGCATGCTGCTGTGTCAAGAAATTTTCCGGACAAAACAAGCTCATATTGAGAAAATCCCAAGGGCTCAAATGTCACCAGTCTTTGGCTTGCCCTTGCTTGAGTGTCTTTTCGCATGTCCGCCTTCCATGACCCAACACCCCTTGCTCTGTTGATTAACCAGAATTATTTTCTTCAAGAACAACCCTTAGAATCACTTTGTGGTTTCTAGCTTGTACTAGGGTACTATACAAGCTGTAGAGTTTTTGACTGTGCAGTTCTCGCTATATCGAATTGTCGAAACCCTACTCAGCTCGAAAGAACTGCATCTATCATTTTGAAGTGAGAGGCATTGTGTGTGAGAAACTATTGTGCTAGACCAGAATCTCTTTTTTATTTCCCATCTATGAGTGGAGGCATTGCATATGGTCAGAAAAGTTACTGTAGACAATTGGACACTAGGACATTGTTGAACTTCAGATTTTGGAGCAAGAGATATTCAGTGACAATTTCGGCAATGAGAAGTGGTGCAAATGGACCAGAAAGGTGCTATAGAAGTGTGCACATCCTAGTACACATAAATTGAGGTTTTTAAAGGACAAAAACAGGGAGAAAATAATTGGCTGACTCCATAAACTGGTCTTCCAAATAAGTATTCTGCATCTATATATAGGCCCCCAGCCTCCTCATTTTTCATTCTTGCTATTGGATATCTCTTGGTCCAATTATATGCTAGGGTGGAGGCACTTTTCTAGTGCCTTTCTGGCCCATTTGCACCAGTTTTCACTGCTCTTACTCCAAAATCTGATGCCCTGTTTGTCACAGAGGCTGTCCACCCAGAGCGATGTGTGTCACAAGGTCTCCTTACAAGCCTGTCAAAGCTATGGCTGCAGCCTACAAACCGAAATTGAAAATACTGCAGAAATTTGTCCAACTTACAATCCAAGTCTCTATGACCCTCTGCACGCTGGCTGCAGCCGAACGGGGTCTGATCTTGCTGTTTTCACTGCCAGTTTGCTGATGTTCTTGGGCCTTCCACATGGTAATAAAGTGGCTGGACAGTAATGGCTGAAATCTACAACAAATGATGAAGAATGGGATTGGGGAAGGCTTAAAATAAGCCTACATTTTGCAAGTCGGCTGCATATGTGCAGGTCGGACTTCTCATGTCATGCTTTTGCTTTACAAACTTTTTGTTTTAGTGCTAGCTATTGATATGCTGGGTCATTTCTCTGTACTAGTTTAGGTATTTACTGTGTTTTCAGTATGTTTGTGCTAAGAATTCCGCTGTTCTCTTTGTTTTCTCTCAAAACGAAATGCAAATGGCCTTTAAAAAACCATCAACCATTACCAATGGCCGACAGTCAACGGTGGTGCTCTTATAGAGTTACCAAGCGGTCTAAAGACCCATCTTACCTCATCGTGCAGTGTGTGCTCAGAACATCAGAGAGGATTCGAATGCATCCTGCAAGATGCATGCGTGCAGGTGCAGGCTTTAAGGCATGCATGCAAAGAATAAAAGAAAGCTTTTTTAGTGTTTGCAGGTTGACAAAATGACCTATGAGACCCAAAATGGTATGCAATGTCCCTATCTCTAGAAGCAAGGAGATGCCTAAAGCTATCACGACAAAAGATAGAAACATAATATGTGAGGTGAGGTAAGCATGTTAATGTCACAAGGTGGATGTTAGACTTTTGTGTATCTTGGCCAAATGCACCTCGATGAGGATTGTGAGCTCACCCTTTGTTTTCCATTGGAACAATGGGGTTAGATGTGTGTGAATCTCATCTTTTTGAGAGATGGTGTACCGTCGAGAAAGCACCAAGGGGGGCTTTGAACCCATGACCTCTTGGTCCTAGGCAAACACCTTCACCACTTGAGCTATCACCTCATTGGCAACAAGGGGGAGTTGAAAAAAAATATGCCCCCTTGTCTCCTCCTTAGCATGTCTCTCTCTTAACTCCGACACTTTTTTTTCCAAGAAAAGATCCTTCTATTAGTTGATCCCTCATGCGAGGACCGAAGAAATACAAAGCACAAAAAGAAAAAGGCAAAGGGGGGGGTGGGGAGTTTGCTCTCTAACTTGACACTCGCCAACTTTCCTAAAGAATGATGTGACAAGTGCCTGGTTCTAGTTCCTTCAACCTCTTGTGAGTCTATCTATATATGCCTCTTTGCAACAGATCTCTTAGTATCATATTCTATAACTTGTCAAAGAAGGCCAAACCCCTCGTTCAGAAGGTAGCGGAAATGGGCCACTTCTGTTTTCATAATGTGTTGGGTATCTAAAAGCAAGTCATGCTCAAATCTGTGGGCCAGATTCAGCTACAGCAATGCAAGCAAATACACCTTCGGATGGGGGCCCTTAAGAGAGTTATTTGGGACCCAATCTTGTGTACTCTCTCTCTCTCTCTCTCTCTCTCTACTCTCTCTCTACACAGGATTATCTGCTGATTACATGTACATACTATCCATGATAAACATTAATATTACTTACCCTCTCTCTCTCTCTCTCTCTCTCTCTCTCTCTTGCAATGAAGATCCGAAGTGAATGTTGTCTCTTGCAAAAGTTACTCCTAGCTTCTGCATTAACACAGAGGGACAGTGCAGACTATACCCTTGGATTTGGTGTTGCAACTTCCTTTCGTACCCACCACACCTTTGTGGATGCCATGAAGGAGAAAGCACAGGCGGAAGCATAAACAGAAACATATGAGAGAGTGCAGAGGAGATTGAGAGAGTTGGACAAGATCACCTTTTATAACAGCAGTAAAGCTTTACAATGGCAATGGCCAGCAACTGAATGTTGAACTATGTGCAAGGGAAGTGAATGAAGGAGTGAATAATGGGGAACTCCTTAAATAGTGGAGTAGAGACCTGGCCGACTGGCCTTGGACAAATAAATAGAAGAAAATCCAGTAAAATCCCAAATAAATAGTAAAGCCCCAAAACACTGAGATGCACAATTCTAACACCTTTGTGGATGCCGTATGGGAGATTGTCGGAGGTTGGAAAACGAGATGCATTGATGCGATTGAGACCTCTTAACAGGGCATACACAAGTAATCCTAAATCCACTGTATTGTATCATGTACAATGAAAATGATACAAATAATTTCCAAGTACAAAATGTGATTGAAAATGTTTATCCCAGATCTCAGCCCAACACACTGCTGTAGATCTCCCTTGGTCAGCCCTCAGTCCACAGAATGCTCTGCAGAGGCTTGATCCCTAGATGGAATATGAGATTGAATACCGAATATCCACACATGCTATATATAGGGCCCCAAATGCTCAGTCGGCCTCTCCTCTGTAGAGGAGAAGTGGGACTGAAGAGGACAAGGCCACAACAATGTAAATGCTGGTGACTGCCACATGGCTCCAACGCTGCCCTTCTACTGCTGCCTGACCTGCACCTGCTGCTACCCGACCTGTACATCTGGCAGGAGCAGCAGTCGGCCAGCATTTACATGGTCGTGGGCTTGTCCTCTTCAGGCGGACCAGTATCTCATCTCATATTCCATCAAGCAATCAAGCCTCTGTAGAGCGTTTCTCTCGACTAAGGCTAACCAAGGGAGATCTACAGCACTGTATTGGGCTGAGATCTGGGATCAACATTTTCAATCACATTTTGTACTTGAAGTTCAGTTGTAACATTTTCATTGTACACAGTACAATACATTCGATTTAGGACTAATTGTATGTGTTATGTTTTGAGATCTGCTACTTTCTTCTCTCTTTTCTACTGCTGCCCAATCTGTGGCTGCTGCTGCCCAACCTGTACACCTGCCACTGTGCCGTAAAGACATGGAGGTATGTCGCATGCTATGTTACAAATAGCTGCTCATTTCTTTCTGGCAAAAAAAGGCTATAAAGACCATCTCATCAACATGCTTGTGATGCTTTGGAAAACAAATGTTACACGCGGAAGCTCTAGGAGTCTTCTTTCAGCCCTAAACACCACCAAGAACATGCTGATGCAGAAACACAAACAGAAGAGAGAGTAGAGAGACAGAGATCGCTGGAAATTCAGTATATCATATATAGTACAAAAAGGTACATGAATCCTTGCAGCCATGGGCTACCTTCTGGAAAATGTAGAATACCCTAACACTAGTCCTATGTCTAGACCCACACCCAAGAGGGAGTGAATGAATAGTAGAAGTGCCTTTTATAGGCCTTGGAAAAAGCTAGAGATCTGGCCGACTGCTGGTAGGCCAGCCGCCTGGACACCAATATCACTAATGAAGTACACGACCTGTTTTAATGCAGCCAACACAGCCAACAAGTCATCATGTCCACTCCAGTCCATCACTTGCCATAACTTGCACATCCATGCTCCAAAATCCTGGTTCTATCTGGTTCTTAATCCTTCTTTATTTGGTTGCACACTAGGATTAGTCCTGAGATTAGCATGTACATGTGCATGCACATGACAACGAAATGTGTGTCATGATCTTTGTTTGTATTTTCTAAGTTTAATCATATCCATACTACTCTCTTATGCGCCAGGGTTTGAACCCCAGACCTACACGTCGGCAGGCTAGGGCATTATCACTCGAGCTAGAGTCTGCTGGCATGTCGCAATCTTTTTAAGATCACCTTGTTTCATTTCTTGATGAAACTAACAAGAGCGACTTTGTTCTCCAGGAGAGTAATGTCACACGCTTGTCAGCCAGTGAGTGTGCACATTCAAGAAGTCCTGCCCTGGTTTTGGGATTGGTTGCAGCCATTGCACTTCTGATAGCTCAGATAATATCGAATTCTCTAGGAGGCTGCATCTGCTGTGAATCGAAATCAAATGACCCTTCAGGAAAGAACACGCCTACTGTACTCGCCATCAGCTTCTTAACTCTCTCTTGGTATATAACCCTAAACTATGACTTCGTCCAGTAGAGTAACTATAAAAATTGTTCTCAAAAAAATGATCCCACTGATTGGCTACATATTGGTGTTAAATTTGACTAAATAAATACCTGCAGAAGCACTGAAATGCACACAGATTGTCGCATCACTGAGCAGGACACAACACTTTTCCTAAAAAGTAAAACCATATTGAAAATAATTCTTATATACACATAATAAAATAATACTTTGACAAATCTTTGATACAATCATGTACATCTGCTCTAGGATAATAAAAGTAAAACCATATTGAAAATAATTCTCACATACACATAATAAAATGATACTTTGACAAATCTTTGATACAATCATGTACACCTGCTCTAGGATAACTTTTTCAATAGCTTTCTTGCTGCTCATTGCTGGCGCCAGCATCAATGACAGACGTGACGCATCTGATAATCTTTCTAGTGGATGCTTCATTCTAAAATCAGGAGTATTCACAGGAGCAGCATTCGCTTCTTTTACAACTGCTATTCTTGGGATTGCATACAATGTCCAGGTATTTTCCATCAGAAAGACTCTGGATTCCACAGGTATTAGTAGTATTGGGCCAGGCTATTCGGAATCAGTGAATATCAGTGATACCCAAGGTGCCCTGGCTTCTCAAGGATACTCCATTGGAAAGCCTGTCTTCTCAACTGAACAACAGAATACAGCACCTGCCTTAAAAACTAAGGTTCAAAAATCTGCTTATGCTAGGACTGCAGTTAATAAGGACTTCAGGAGCCTACAGATGGTGAATGTCACTACCAGTGCAGGGAAAACCATACAGTATGCAACAAGTGCAAGTGATCCGCAAGGCTCAAGAGAGCCTCAAAAAGGCGTTCAAAAAAATCGCCAAAACCCTCAGCATTACAGTGAAGACCAAGATGAAAATATTCACAACTCTCAGAATGCCATGCAGTCAGCCTCAGCAGCATATATGCCTGTTGTGGCCAACGCCAATACACCTATAAATACTAGAGGTGCACATTTTGAACAATCTCAGCAAGCTTCACAACCAGATTCCACAAGGCAAGGACTTGGGAAGGTCTGGGAACAATCCGGGTAAGGCCCCTTGACCTGGAAAACATACATCGCGCAAGCCCTATTTGCTACCAGCTGCATACCAATGCTGTATTGCAAACAAGGAGGCTTTCTTCTACACCTGTTGTTTCCTATGGAATGTGTCTTGTAGCACCAAGTAAAGCTCTCTAACAAAATGTACTGAGCTCATAATTTTGAGCTCAAAGTGAACTATACATATAAGTCATGTCTACACATGAATGGGAAGTTTGAATTATTTCCCAAACTTAACAAGAACAAGAGTAAATGACACCAGATCTCATACAAGCACAACCATAATATCATCAAAGAAGACAAACAAAATTATCCAGATGCTCCATTTTGGGTGTAACATTATGAGCACCTAATTTGAGGCTTGGCTAGCTGTCAAGATTCTATGTTGAGGAATATAGTGCCTACAGAGTCCTATACATAAGTCTATGAACCATGAGATCTCTTCGAAGAGGTCCATAAAGAACTATGTTGCTTGTGACATCTAGTCGAATAAGGATCATTTGCAAGGGCCCAATAGTCACTCATCTTGGTTATAGGTAGCCATGATTCACAATCCTGAGTACCACATGTACCTCTGGTCAAGGGCGGTTGGGAAATAAATATCGAGCCAAGGTGACTGGCATAATGAGCCAAAGAGAAGAGATGCTTGAATACGAAAGCTATCATGTTATCCTTTTGATATAGCTCGAGGACTCCATATAGATAAGGTCTGGCAAGTTGCTCCATTTGAAAGAGAAACCCAGTAAAATACTTTAAGTTTCAATTTCAGGTAGTGCTAATCATACGATAAAAATACATCTAATCATCTAAATCTAATTTGGCTCTAGTACTAGTTGTGAGATCCCTACCCCTCTATTTATGGTAGAAGAATCATACTAAGGATAGAGTGACTCACTTGGGGCCTCATACCACAATGTCCTAACGCTTAGATATCCCATCAAACCCTCTTAGTCTGACAAGAATAAGAAAGAAGATGAATGATTCCTCTAGTTGTTCCCTTCATAATTCTCACAAGCATGTCACATTGAATGTCTCATGTGGGCTCAATAAGATGTCCTGACTGCTTGATTATGAAGGCAATATGCGTCTATCCTTGTTCATGATTTACTAACCATACTACTCGTCCTAGGTTTTCATGATTTGCTAACTAAACTACTCGTCCTAGGTTTTTCTCACTCCAAAAAACAAATTAGAAAGTACTTGCTTCGTGGGGCCCATTTTCTAGTGTTTAATCCTTTTTTTTACTTCGACCAAATCCATAGGCTAACCCCGTTCAAGTCTAGCCTTTCGCTCTCCACTGGAGCTATGGAGTTGGTGTGAACTTACACATCCATAATTAAAATTGACACTTTATTCATACACACCACTTATACAAAACAAGAGTTCACTCACACACTCCTTTATAAAAACAATCCTTTCAAAAGAAAATATACCTCACATTGTTCTTTTCAAATCATAGGCAGCACATCAGTGTCACCTCAATCAACATAAATCTCCTCGCACCATGATCGTGATCCTTTGATAGGAAAAGTACGCACAAATGAGCTTGACACTCTTCGATCACCATGATGATCGGAGGAGCTTTACAATGTCTTGCAATCTTCCTCAACACAAATGTTAATAAATCCTAGGAGTTTCTTCTATCGGTCGTCGCCTATCTCAGAAGCACAAACCCTCGAGGTACCGACATCAAGACCCTACAATGTCAAGTATCAGCATGCATACTTAGCAACCCCTACCCATTTACTCCAGAGTTGCTTCATGTCCTCACACTCATCGTGTCATTTACACACCCGAAACCAAGAGGGGCCAAGGTCTTGGACGACCCACCTTTGTTTGATGCACCTCTTGGATGATGCTTACATAGTAATCCATAATCATGTGTGGTATCTTCATATGCTACCTTCACAGGCTACACACAAACAAACATATGCAACACATGGATATAGTATTCGGAACAAGTAAGCAACATTTCGATCAAAATACATCATAATCTCATTCCGAAGTAGAGTAAATCATCGCATGCTCAACAAAACATCGCAACTTTCCAATTGAAACTCCAAACAAGTCAAATTCCTCCAACCGTAGCATATAATGGCGAGGTCTTGTCAAGAATCTTCCCTTCTTGGGGATCTTTCCAAATTCAATTAATGTTGCTTAAGGACTTTTTTTGTGAAGATGGTTGTTTCCAACTTTAGCAGTTAAACTTCCAAGATCTATGGTCTAGCTCTTGAATTTACACTTCATATCGAAAATTCTTCCAAGAATCCTTAATCAATTCTTGAGGATCTTAAGGCTACCTCTCCTTGAGAGTTCCTTATCATACTTCTTAAAGATTGGGTCTTCTTGAATCTAGCATAACAACCTTTACTTGACTAGATCCTTATTTGTCATCAAAGTTTAATTAATCTAAAGTTTTTCAAGTTTTTCAATACTTTGCTTTTGGGATGCACCCTTTTCTTGATTAGAGTGCTCTCAACCTTTTGAGTCATGGGCTGTCTAGGGCTTTCTTTCGCTAGAAATCTTTTTTTTAAGAGTGCTCTCAACTTTTTGAGTCATGGATTTTATAGTGCCTTCTTTCTCTAGAAATCTTCTTTTTTTTGAGAGAGTTAGACTTAATCTAAATATTATTGAGATCAACTATACTTCTTTGAGCTAATCCTAGGTTTCTAGTTTAATCTTAGACTTACTTATTCAAAGGGTCTTTTCACTTTCTTTTTCTAGATTCCTTTATCTCTGTCTAGAATTCTACTTGAGGTATTCTTCACTCTATAATTCTTTACATTAATGTTAAAAAGGAATTCTAAGCATTTCAACTAAATAGCTTTAATTGATCTAAGGCCTTCTTTATCCACTTAAATTTATTTTCTCTCTCTAAAATCCTAATGCTATTTTCTCTCTTTAGACCTAGGGTTTACCCTTAGACTAGGTTTTTATCCTAGGTTAATAAATTAAACATAAAGCAAATCCTATGGTTGAGTTATATTCTATTTCTAAGGCTAAAGGTAGAGAATATTCTTTTCTTCAAAAGATTTAATTAATTCTTCATTCAAGGTCTATTCCAAGCCAAGGGTTAAACCTTATAATTTTTTGGGCAATCATTTTCTCTAAAAATTGGAGCTATACCTTTAGACTAGGCTTTTATCCTAGGTCAATAAATTAAACCTAAAGTAATTCCTATGGTCAAGTAATTCCTATGGTCAAGTAATATTTTGTTTCTAAGGCTAACGATAGAGAATATATTGCTTTCTCAAAAGATTAAATTAATTCTTCGTTTAAGGTCTATTCTAAGCCTTAGACTTCACAAGGTGCTCATTTAATTGAATTAATTAAATTTGGGGATCATTTTCAACTCTATCTCTCTCTTGCGTATACTTAATCTTTATACTGAATTAACTGTTGTACGACTTCTACTACCTGCTGCCCTACCTTCCGTACTATGTGTTGATGTGGCAGTGATAACACTCGGTTAGCTACACCGACTATTCATGTTGATTGTACTTATTGTACCATCCCATACTTGTTGATTGCACCCAATATATCTAATGTCCCTGAGATACCATTTGTACTTATTTAGTGTACTTATTGTACCATTTTGAACATGTGGATTGTACTTTTTGTATCGATTATAATATACCTATTGTACCATTTTGAACATGTGGATTGTACTTTTTGTATCGATTATAATATACCTATTGTACTAGTTGTTGTACCTATTATACTAATAGGTACAACAACTAAGATACCATTTATATTTGCACAATGTACTTGTTATACCATTTGAACATGTGGATTGTACTTGGTATACCAATTATTATATATATATTATACTAGTTATTTACCTATTGTACTAATACCTATTGCACCAAATATTATACTAGTTATTTACCTATTGTACTTGGTATACCAATTATTATATATATATTATACTAGTTATTTACCTATTGTACTAATACCTAGTGCACCAAATATTATACCATTTATTATATACATACTGTTCCAATTGTTGTTCCTATTTTACTAATACCTAGTGTACTTGATACAGCTTGATCTCGGTGGTATTTGGAGATCTTATTGGCTACCTCTATCTCTTGGCCACACCCTAGCCTCGACAAAACAAAGTTGTCCTAAAAAGCATAAAATTCATACCTAGCAACTCAAGAGGATCACATGAACCAGAAAATGACTTCAGAGGGATGAAGATCAAAACTTTTTTTGACGTGAAAAACGAGTCATAGTTCACGACCATGTGTACTTCAAGTTTTTCATGCCAAAAAAGGTGGTCCGCTTAGATATGTGAAGTTTAAAAGTTTATTCGACGTGAAAAACTAGTAAATGTTCACGACCATGAATATCTCGAGTTTTTCATGCCCAAAAAAGTACTTCATAATTGTCATCTAGGATAGTAACCAGGTTCTAGAAGGTGTGGGGAGAGCCATCTGGTTAAAATGATAAAAAATAAAGTTTTCACGTGAATATCTCAGACATTCATGCCATGAAAAACCAAAGTTTTTCCCAACCAAGAGTAACTTGTTCATGTGTTAAAAACATGTCCTGTGACATGCTGACATATGTCACCCACCCATAATTATGAGTTAGCTCCCCCATACTTGCCCATATTTAAAACTACCTTGTCCTTCAATTTTGAATGTTTTCTTTCCTTTTCTCCTTCACTTTCTTTTTCTCCTTGTTGTCGCCTGCACATATACCTATGTATCAATTCTGATTCCTATGCTTACTCTCGCCTTTGTTGTTGTCACATCACCTACAATACAAGTAGGAGGGCTTCTCTTGCTTTATGTACAATGGGGTGCATCACCACCAAATGGTTGCTAATTCTTTTGGAATTTGATTTCATCATCACCATACGAAAGAGGTGCATGTCTATGTTGAGCACATTTCCAAACTTCTAAATGGAGAACTCCCTCTAGTAGGAGTGGAAGATGATCTTCCTAATGGAGAACTCCCTCTAGGAGTGTAAGATGATCTTCCCGATGCTCTAATGTTCCTCATTGATTTCTTATTGGAATGAAGTGAATATGTTTCTCACCACTTTGTAGCAAATGGACTTTCCATTGATTGTCCCATGAAGAAGAATAGAGCCAAAAGCCTCATTAGGAAGGTGTCCCCCTAGCAACTGATAGTAGCGGGAATTCTTCATAAGAAGGGTCAAGATGACATCATGAAGAAATGCATTCATAAAGAGAAATTTGTCCCCATTCTTGAGCAAGTCCACTCTAACATAGGCGGAGAACACTTTACTAGAGACACGACTACCCATACAAAGTTCTCTAGGCCGGACTAGTGGCCTATACTCTTTGGGAATGCAATTGAGTTTATCAAACACTGCGATGAATGCCAAAGGTTTTCCACAGTCCAAGATTATGACTAAATTCCCCTAACCCCAATAATTTCAAAATAGCCATTTGAAAAATGGGGTTTATACTTTGTGTGTCCTATTAGCCTAGCCACTAAAGGAGCCCAGGTGCATTACATTATCGTTACCATACATTACGTCATAAAATGGGAAGAAGCCAAATCCACACCACAAAGAGTTGATGTAAAATTTGTCGCTAAGTTCCACTATAAGAATGTGATTGCTCATTTTGGTCCCACTAGAAATAGTGAGACCGATTGCAGTACACATTTTATAAATGGTGGAGTTCTTGCTCAAAGATTTTCTTGTGGTGTTACATAAAAAATGTTGAAATATACAAGTGAATAGGGTGTGTGCGAGAACAAGCCCTTGGCTAGAGGCTGTAAAAGAGAATCTATAAATGTGAGAGAACTTGTGAAAAGGTGAGAAGAATCTACTGGGAGAGAATAAAGGGTAGCATGAGGAGATTTAGGAGGTGTGGAGATATTCTGGGAGAGGTGGAGAGAATCAAGCAAAAGAGGTGGAGTGAATCAAGGAGAAATCAGTGGGATTAGATGCTTGGATGTAAACTCTATAAATTGAGGCATTGGCCTAATGATGAGAACTTGCTGGTTTTTTATTATCCATGCCTACATCACATCTTAATTATCGTCTAATCACTTTGTTAATGATGTTAATTCTAGCACTTGATCCACCATAGCTCATCACATTGCTCTAATTTTAACATGGTATCACAGCCAAGCCTAGAATCCATCAATTTGTGAGCCCATTATCTTGCTAATTACCTTGCTAATTAGGATTAGTAGCTATTTATAATTTTTCCCTCTTTTTCAACTATTCTCTGCACCCCCAACTGGTGGAGGGGCTTGATCTCCCTCCATGCTCAACATTAGGCCCATTGCTTCTAGCCATACATAGCTACTTGAGTGCTCCTCCAGCCAAGCTAATCAGAAGCGCAAACCGCCAAGAAACGTAGCAGCTGCACTTACAGGCACCGTTTTTTTGGAGAAAATATGAGAGTTCTACTTCATCAAATCAAATTGCTCTAATTCCTCATAGCTCCACTAGGGGTTTTCAAGCATGCTCTACAAGCTTGTGAAGTCGGAATTTGATTTGATCAAGTCTACAGTGAGATCCAAGCTCTTCATCAAATCTGCAGGTGACTTTGGTAAAACAGAGATTAAGCATTCAATGTTTGGTCAAATCTTGTGTTTATTGGCTTAATCCTCTACTAGACTAATTTCTATTGATGGCCTTGAAAGGATTTGAGCTCATTTGAATTCTAAGGCCTCAGATACGGGCTCCCCACATACTCTGTTTTCTACACACAAAACAGAGGATTAATTTACTAATCAGTTGATTAATCAATGCTAATCACTATATTTTGGTGCAATTGAGGGTTCAAATTAACCATTAGGTATCTGATACAGATCCCTATAACTTCAAATTACAATTCGGAGTTGGTTTGATACTCCAACCATTCCATACAAATTGGTTACCCTTGATTTAATGTAATTTTTGGTAAAATTATGCTGAGAAAGTTGTCGTAATCATCATTTTGCATTTAACCCTTGGTTAATGCTCATAAATCACACTCAAATTCAAGATTATTCACAGCCAGAGTTGCATTTGGGAATGTGCATAAGAATGAATGCTATATGCATTATGTAGGTATTGGGCACATTACATCAGTGTAAAAATGGGATCAGACACTGTCCTTGTCCAGAATAAGACAAAAGGTAAGACCTCCCGCATAGATTTGGGTTTGCATTGCATAATGATACAAGATAAACATCAAAAGCCCAAAAGAACTGTCAACAAAACATTTAAACATGTTGCTCACATGGAGCAAGAACTGACAGACAAGCTCATGGCCCCAGCCATGAAAGAAGAAGAACATCTCTTTCCAAGAGGAAGATCCACACCAAGAAGAAAAGCTGAAGACATGGACACGAGAATATCTGCAATGACACCTGTTTCATGCACTTACCTCAAGCATGTTCACATCCAAAGTAAACATCCTGCCATTTCTATTACCCTTCGCAACCAAGTGACACTAATTTTTGAAGTCTTTCACAAAACATCCTTGAGGATTAAACCTCACTTGCAGACCCTGCTCAACCATCTATCCAATAGAAACCAGGTTCTTTGTAATATTTGGAACATGAAGAACATCTACCAAGTACTTCATTTTGCCATCCCGCATAGACAATAGCACTTTACCAACATGCGCAATGGGATGCGCATTATCATCACCTGTTTCTACATAACCTAGTTTTTTCATTTTCTACATGTCTCTAAACCACTCACCATGACTGGTCATGTGGTTAAAGGTGCCAGAATCCACATACCATATATCTTGAGATCCTAACACATCTCTTGTGTGGAACTGAGTATGTGCAACATCGCAAACAACTGGTCACTTCTGTCATTAGCACCCTGTTTACTAGATGATGCATTACTTTGCCATGTTCCCTCGTTTGCCACAATAGTAGCACTCTAATTTCTTTGCCAACCACCTCGGCCTCTTTGTCTCCCCCAGCCTCTAAACTATCTTCCACATGTCTATGATTGTTGCTCTGCAAATCATTGGACTATTGTTGTCCAAATTCTAGTTTCCTTATCGGCCACCACCTTGGCCTCGACCACAACCTCTAGCTCTACCTCTACCTGAATTAGAGTAGGTCTGTTGTGATGTGTTCTTGCTTTATAAAGAAGAGTCCTCACCTAGAGACTTTTCTTCTATGATCAACATAGACACCAAGTCCCGAAAGTTGGGAATATTCTCTGTGACTATAATGGAGGTCTTGAATGGCTTGTACTCTTTGCCAATCCCATTTAAACAGACACTCACCAAATCATCATCTTCCACCGATACATTGATAGACCCAAGGGATCCAACAATTCCCTTGATCTTTTCTTCCATGATCAGCATAGACACCAATTCCCGAAAGTTTAGAATATTCTCTCTAACTGCAATGGAGGTCTTGAATGGCTTGTACTCTTTGCCAAGCCCATTTAAATAGACACTCACCAAATCATCATCTTCCACTCGGATACATTGATAGACCCAAGGGATCTTACAATGCCCTTGATCTTTAAAGCATACTCATTGATAAACATGCTTTTCTTTACCAGTGTATGCAGCTCTTGTTTTAGCTCTACAATTTTCTTACCTTTGTATTAGTTTTAGAACTTTTGCACCAAGTTATGCCGTGCAACTCTCCAGGAGTGTTGGCATCATGTATGTGTCCTATCATTGTGGGTGTGACACTGATCAAAAGCCAATACATGACTTTCTTAGAACCTTGATTCCAGTCCTTAAATGCTTTTATATCTGCTGGAGTGGCATTCTCTTCAAACGACTTTTGAGGGTCCTCATTGTCTCCTTCGACATAGTCCCAAAATCCTTTTCCCATTAGGAAATTGGTCATTCTAAACTTCTAGGCATGGAAGTTTTTCTTGTCCAACTTCACTGACAATCTAATTGAGTCCGTTAGACATCTTTGCCTGCAACAATCAAAAACCTTAAAAAACACACAATTTCTATATGCAACCTATAACATAGCAGTATCTTTTGTAACTACAACGGTACTTTAGCACAACCTATATGTCACCAGATTTAACCAGAGTACATGTACATACACCCAATATTAACAATACATATGCAAACACTGTTTGCACTCCCAAAATGCACTATTGCATTATTGCAATAATCGGATTTCGACTGGAGACAGTTCTCTACCAGAACTTCTCAAAACGACACCGAAAATACCCCTTGCAGTGATTGAACAGACACCAAAATGTGCCCGAAATGCGAATCTGGCTGCAAAATTGTAGTACGAAGTACTACCTCCAAGCCTGTGAAGACAGCTCCTCAATCAGAGATGTGTAGCTCCCAGAGCTACCAAGGGGGTGTTGTACCTAAACCAAGAAGGGGAAGAGATGATGATTCTCTTACATGTGTACTACTTCCTTGATTTCTTTTTCTTGCCTCCTTAGCTCTCACACACGAATCAAAGCGCTGATACCATAAAGAGAATGTGGGAGAGAGAGAGAGAGAGAGAGAGAGAGAGAGAGAGAGAGAGAGAGCTTGAGTTCCTTGCAAGCAAACACACATACAAGAGAGGGCAAGACAAGAGAGAGAGAAAGAGAGATGGATGGCTAAATTTTCTTCTATCTTCTTCTCTTCTATACAGCCATACAACCAAAAGATAAGAGTATATACATAAATTTTCTTCTATCTTCTTCTCTTCTATACAGCCATACAACCAAAAGTACTCTCCTCCAGTAACCTACAAAATGGTTGGTCCATAGTGTGAAACCGACTATATGAGCTAGCGCTATAACTACACCATAACTCTAGTACTCCAAAGTGGTTGTCACACAGCTTGTAAACCAGTGTGGCGGCATATCAACCATAATCTCACCAACCATGTCAGCAACATAAGTGCGGAAAGCTATCACCTAGGCGAGTCATCAATGTCTGTCGTCATAGCACTAGTTGAGCTCAATATATCAACACCAAATCCATAAGAAAAAAGATGAAAAATGAGAGACTAACAAAAAAAATGGAGGGCATGCCTCAAGTTAAACACTAGAAAAAAGAAGAACCAAAATTATCGTAGACCCCCAAGCATCCAAAACAAGAGGCTAATAATGAAAAATGGAGGGCATGCCGCCTCGAGGAAAACACTAGAAAAAATAAGAACCAAAATGACCTTAAGCCCCCAAGTATATAGATCTCTATAATAGCTGATCTTTACGATGTGACCAAAATAGAAACACCAGAGGAACCTACTTGCCTTGAGCTAGAGTTCTTCCATAAAAACCATCTAGCTGCATGGCTAGCCGTGGTGGACATGGAGGCTAGCCACAATGTTTTATCTTGGGAAATTTGGATCTCGTTAGGTCTCCCATCTCACATACCATCACAACGACCATTATTGTGGTAACAATTCCTAATCCATGACTGTCGATTGTTTTAAGCAGAGTTTTTCATTAGATCTATCATGCAAATTTCATGCAAGTTTTATGTGACCCTCACACAATGAGAGAAATCATCATCCTCAGAAGGGGGATGGATTACGACCATTGATTACATCATTAGTGGTGAAGAACCACAACACTCAAGCTCCCCTAAGGAATAGGTACCGTACCTTTGATAAACGAGGTTATCCCAAAGGCATCAACATCCTAAGCCTCTGTATCCAACCATATGGCATCATTTCAGGTAACCCCTCGCACATAACACTTTCCTTCACTTTGATGCATTATGGCCAAGCATTATATAAGCAAATTCTACCAAATGTAAAAATTCTACCAAAGGTAAAAATTTAAACCATTTCCTAGGTCCTTAACTACAATAAGCTCTAAGCATATCTTCAATAACTTGATTTACTCTCTTGGATTATTTAGATTATAGGCCATATTCATATCTAAATGAGTGTCCACGGCCTCAAATAAATTGGTCCAAAACTGAGAAGTAAAATCATTGTCCCTGTGTCACACTAATGACGGGGCAATGGTGATGAGACAATCCATGAAGTCTTTCCATTTCTCTTGCCGTGAGGCCATCCATAAATTCTTTCCATTTTTTTTGCGTAGATATGGAAAATGTCAAACCATCGTAAAGGTCTTTTTAACTAGTAGTAAATGGGATATCTTATTTAATTTATCCACCACAACCATGATGGAGTTATGTCCACGTTGCGCAGTCGGGAGACCAATGATGAAGTCCATGTTGATGCACCCCCACTTCATTTGTGGAATCTCTAAGGGATGAAGCTTCCTTGAAAGCTTAACTCTCTTAGGTTTGATCTTGTAACAAGAAAGGTATTTCTTTACATAATTCAATAAGTCCCTCTTTAAATCTTACTAAAAGAAACTCCTTTTAACTGAAGCATAGGTCTTTACTTAACTTGAGTGTCTTGCTAAAGGGTTGTCATGTGCTTCAGAGAGGATGTTCTTTCTAATCTCCTCATTGTGGGAGATGCATAACCTTTTATGATAAAATAGGCATCCATCTTTCAAGGTAAAGCCTTCATGATTTGGATCCCTACTTTTTAAGTTTAGAGCTCACACAATTGGCTAAAAAAAAAGAAACGGAAGCCTACTGAGACCTCCTCCACCACAAGGAAGCCCTCATTACCTAGGCACATTCAAAAATTCACAAGATGGAAACCCTTGCCTCAAATGATACCCCTTTGGAAGGTCGCAAAAAAAGGAAGCTAGATATACTTCTCTCATGGGCCACCTCTCCGACCTTGACACCTTGCTAACCACGAGCTAGTCCCCTATGGATACACTTGCCCTCATCAACCAAATCCTGGCTCTTTACCTACTTCAATTCAATATCTTTTTGTCACGCCCCATCTTCCACACCATCTTAGCCTACATCAACACAATGTTGTAATCCAGCCTCACCACCCTTTTCTTTGTCCAAGCCATCTTGTTCTTGGACACCACACTCTTATACTCCATTGAACCCCATGTGTTCTTATGTCCAATTTCGTAACTTCTACACTCTTTATCAGCAACAAGAAAGATTGTTTCCTCAACATCATGGCACCACATGACCTCAACTTTCCCATCCATGCAAATTTTGGTTCACTCAGCCATGATAGCCATGAGAACGTGGAGGGACCTTACACTGCAAGAAAGGCATAGGGAACGACCAAATGTCATGGGGCTTTGCCTAATTGCACTCAAGAGCACAAAAAACTCAACCGAGGACCCTCCTCTCACTCAATCTCTCTCACACATACAGAATGAGCATATAATAGCTCTAATTGTATTAGGTAAGAGATTAGGCAAGAAGCAAGAGAATTGAGAAAAAGAGCACTCTATTAGCTCCATAAGAGAATGAATGGTGAGAATTACAAATTGACCCTTATCTTGGCCCCACAAGCATTCACACCTTGGCTGACCATACTTAAAATATAGGTCCCTGGCTATCCAAGGCTGCCTAGGCTTATGCAAACACTTAATCTAAGCATGCAATCTAAATAATTAATCCCGTGGCGCATCTTTCATAGACAAGCAACAATTGCACATGTAAAATATACAATATTAGCATTTCTAATGCCATTGGCCAAATGAAGTCACGATCGCCAATGGATGGCATCGATGCTGGAGAGGTTTCCCAATGAGGGTTAACACGCCCCCCTTCTTGATGCAGATTCCTTCCTTGGAATATGTTGGTGAAGATGAGTCAATGCTATTGATAGGAAGGTGATGATATAGTTAAAGGCCAAGTGTTTGGATACCTACATGAAAAACAAATTGGCCAATAAAGAGTTCCTTTTTACACAATACAAATTTGTGTGTTGAAATCTACTAGGAACTATCTAACATGGTCAATGTAGCTAATGTGCACAGAGTGTATTAGAGAGTGCAGTAGGGCAAAGAGTTATGATGCCATCTTCTTTTATAGAAGAGCTTCGCTTTATATATCAGCTTTCCTAAGATGCCATGGAAATTGTAAGGAATAAGGGTAGGCCAAATTTGTTTATTACCTTCACATGCAACCCAAAATGGCATAAAATATTTGAAGCCTGATTGCTTGGGCAAACTACCTGGGATTGACCAAATCTTACTACCCATATGTCTTATGAGAAGCATAAGGATATGATGAGGTTACTTACAGCCTAAAATGGCATGAAATCTCTGAAGCCTTATTTCTGGGGAAAACTACCCAGGATTGACCGAATCTTACAACCCATGTGTTTTACGAGAAGCATAAGGATATGATGAGAAAGCAAAGTTTATTTGGAAAAGTGGCTACGTATGCATCTGCAATTCAATTTCAAAAGAGAGTTCTACCACACTTGCACGTTATTGATCCTAGAAAATGAATTCAAGCCAACTAACATAGCTCACTATGATCAATTGGTATGTGTTGAGATGCCCAATAGAGAAATGTTTTCGGGTTATTAACAAGATCAACCTATCCAGTTTATGCTGGACTAGGACAATGCTTGGAGAGCAAATTTGGGGGGGCAAGGTACTTGAAATGAGATCAAGCAACTAATAGAAAATACACATACACTCAAATTAACCCAATATAACTTAAAGTAATATAAATTAGTCTAATTAATCAAAAAATATGATGAAATGATAAAACAATGATCTTTCCATACTTAGAGTGATCCAAATTTTTTTCATGGATGCACCATTACAAGTACACTAGTCTCTATAGGTTTTAGATTATTTACATCAAAAATGTAATTTTACTAATTAGATTATTAATATTGCAAGCCTTCTAATAGGCTGGAAGAATTTTGAAAAAGAGATCACTTAAAATCCAACCATTGGATTTGCAATTTTGACTAACCACCACATTCTTCTAATGTCTCACTATTTACCACTCTTTTTATACAAGATTGAGCATTTTAAGTAGTAGTTATTGTGGGTGCAAAAAGTGGCATATATTCACTTTAAAGACCTTGAATTTTTTAAAGAAACTAGACAAATAGGTTAAAATTTTCTCAAAAAATTAAGTTAAGCTCTATATTATGTGAAGATCTAAGGTCCAAAGTGGGAATCTCATATGAGTTTATATGTAAAATATATTGGCATTTTATGGAATCAGTCCAAATTTGGGACAAGTTATATACATTGACTTTGCACCTAAGGAAATGGGGACTTTCGACTATCTAATGCTTAATAAAATTATGCAACTATATTCCCAACTTTGCATGTGATGTTCCAACAAAAGAACTTGAAAGGAAATTCCTTTGTTAGCTAGGAGATATTGGTCACTAAAGGTAAACAAATGCTTATTTTTTTACTGATGCCTAAGTGGACAAAACTGGGCACCCTAATCTTGCAACCACCCTTCCGGAGTTGGAAATTCCTTTGTTAGCTAGGAGAGATTGGTCACTAAAGGTAAACAAATGCTTTTTTTTTTACTGTTTACAAGATGCCTAAGTGGACAAAACTGGGCACCCTAATCTTGCAACCACCCTTTCGGAGTTGCATGAAGTTATCAGACAATGTAATATTCATAGCCCATGTGGTACATTGGTTCCCCATGTTGTTTATATGGTTGATGGGAGATGTATTTGGAAATATATCCGTGCAACTTTGCTCACTCTACAGTAGTGGATAGTGATGGTTATCATGTTTACATGATAACATTGATATAATGGTAACAGTGTACAAGTAAAGGGAGTTACAATGGATAATAGGTGGACCGTGCCATACTCTCCTTTCCTTTCCATGAGATACAGGGCTCACATTTACGTTGAATTGTGCTCCACAATTTTCGCCTGTGAAATATTTGTACAAGTATACGTACAAGGGTCTTAACAGAGCAATGGTAAGGATGGATGATCGTAGTGGTGTAGTGGATAAAGTTTGTAAATATTTGGATGCACATTATCAACATCAAAGGATGTTGGAGAATCTATGAATATGATTTACATGAGGAGAAGCCGAATAACCAGAGATTGTAAGTTCATTTGTTGTCACAAAATAACACCATGTTTCAAGACAATGATGACTTATGGGGTGTAGTGGAGAAAGATAACAATAACAAAACTACTCTTACAGAGAGTGGTTTGTAGCTTCATGCCAGGTAGGTAATACCATTGGCCACATGTACAATGTTTCTCCATCTGCTTTGGCAATCTACATTTTTACAAATCTTGCTTACTATTTATAGAGATTGCAGTCTTTTGATGACTTGCGTACTGTTGTTGACACTCGACTTTATCCAAATTTCAAGGCTTCTTGCATAGCCAACAATTTGTTAGAAAGTGATGAAGAGTGGTGTACATGTATGCAAGAGGCCACATTTCATGAAAGTGCCACATAACTGAGACAGTTATTTGCAATGATTTTGGTCTTATGTGAGCTTACATTTCCTAGGGCTTAGCATTTGTGGAAAATGTTCTCATCAAATCTTTCGTAACAATGCAAAATATTAATGTTTGTCAAGCTATAGCAAAAAATGTGGCTTTATTGCAAGTAGAGTGTATTCTTCAGCAACATCGCTGAAGGTTGATTGATAGATCGAGTAGAATAAGATTGATAGATCTAGTAGGATAAGATTTGTGAATGGGTTATTACAAGAAGATATAATGTTTGATCATATGCAACAAGAAGAAGTGGCCAATCAGATGCAAATGACAGTCATCAACAATTGTCAGTAGGTTACCTTCAATCAAATTCTTGATGCAATCAATAAGAATATTAGTGATGTAATCTTTCTTTATGGTCTTCGAGGATCTAGAAAGACCTTCCTCGATAATTTCTTGCTTTGTCAAGTACGTGGAGATGGCCATGTTGCTCTTGTGTGTGCTTCATCTAGTATAGGTGCCTTTCTATTAGTGCCTTGATGTTAGCTAATAGGCGTACATCTCACTCTCGATTCAGGATACCATTAGACCTAAATTCCACTTGCAATATAAAGGTACCTTGCTATTAGTGCCTTGATGTTAGCTAGTGGGGGCGTACATCTCACTTTTGATTCAAGATACCATTAGACCTAAATTCCACTTGCAATATAAAGGTCAACATTCAACTTGCAAAGGTGTTGAGATTGGCTAGATTGATAGTTTAAAATGAGGCACTGATGACACATCAATATGCCTTTGAAGCATTAGATAGAACACTGCAAGACATAATGGCTAGACTGATAGTTTGGAAAATGAGGCATCAATGACACACCAATATGCCTTTGAAGCATTAGATAGAATGCTAGAATACATAATGTCTAGTGCCAATCTCTTTAGTGGAAAGGTCATGCTTTTTGGTAGGGATTTCAGATAGATTTTGCCAATTGTTCCAAAGGGAGGAAGAGAGGACATTGTCAATTCAACATTGTGTCATTCAAAAATTTAGAGAGAGACCAAAATATTAAAGCTTACATAGATCACCGTGTTCTTGAGAATTCACGTAACTCGACAGAGCGAGAATTTGCATGTGGATCCTGGACATTGGGTAATGGGATTGTACACAGTAAAATAGAAGAAGGTGTTGTGCCAATCCCTCCAAGAATGATTCTTCAGACAGGGTCTATGCAACAACTCATTGAATGGGTGTAAATAGGGATTTTAAGAGTTGGAGACTATGCAAGTTTTTTTAAAAATGTTGAGGTTGATCCTATTAATGATATTACTCTAAGCACAATGCATGTAGAGAATAAGAAATACTTGAGTGCAGATTTAGTGCGCCCGATGCTGGTGAGGGTAACTTTTTACATACAATAGAATAAATAGCTTGAATCTAGGTGACGGTTATCCTACTCGTCAATTGGTTTTGATGGAGAATGCTCCTATTATTATTTTGGCAATGAGACAAAATTAATATGCAAGAACTTCCATTATATGGTTATAGAAGAAGAAATAATTACAAGTACAAATATTTGAGACAGGGTATAAATATTGGGGACAAGGTTTTCGTCCCTGGGAGAACTTTCATAGCAAGTACTTTGCAGCTTTCTTTTGATATGAGATGAAGGTAGTTTCTCATGAAGCTTGCATTTTCCATGACCATCAATAAACCACAAGGACAAACACTATCAATTCTAGGGTTATACTTGATGACACCTATATTTAGCCATGGACAATTATATGTGGCTTTTTCACTCACGAGTGAGATCATTAGATGCTGTGAAAGTATTTATTACGAACAATACATCTAAAACTGACATGAATACTTGTGGCATTGTTTACATTGCAAATGTGGTATTTAAGGAGGTCTTGCAATTTGCTTCGAGGTGAATGTAGAGGCAATTTGGTAAGATTTTTTTGGATTTGACATTTTCTCGATAATTTTTTGGATTTTTGGACTCTATATAAACATTAATACATGTGTGCTTCATATAGGATTAGAATGAGTAGTTATTTTACATTTCTTGTTGACTCCTCTGCTAGGCTAGAAGATACACAATTGTAAGAGTACTAAGGGTGTTATTTACGTGTCTTTAGTAACAACATTAAAGTCATATAGCTAAAAATTTATGTAGATCCCTTTCTATGGAGATCCCTTTCTATGGAGATCTCCTATCCTCCCTACTCAGTTATTGATTGAGTTATTGGACATGGTAAATTTTTTATAGTTTGATATTCTAACCTTTTTGCTGATTACTCTTTATGAGAAGAGTGTGTACTCTAGTACACACTACATAAGGGATGGTCTTATGGTAACAAGTACATTCTTGATGTATCTATGTTTATTTTTTATACTTTTTGGATGTGATCCTTGCTAGTAATGCTTTGCTTTCATATTATATGGTAGAGCTTGATGGATTTGCATGTTATAAGCATCCATTTTATATTATTATATTTTTTTGATTACAAAAAGGCTAATAATTGGGAGCCTATGGGAGATGGTTGTAATAAAGACTATTAGTTTAGTTTTTTGAGGTCATTCAGCATGCCTGTCAAAGAAGATGTGGCATCTATTAACCAAGGTTTGTTAAATATCATGATTGTATGATTGTAAAGCTCTTTGTCTTTGAAAATCCAAAGTTCTTATGAGTTTTATGTATTAACTAGGTGTAGGCGGTCTTTTGATTTTGAGAATTTTTTTGTGCTTACAAAGCTTTCTATTTTAGCCTCTGTATACACTTTGACACGTGTGTACTTTAAATGGGATTACAATGATAAGATATTTAACATTGTCAATGGCTCCCTACTCAGTTATTGATTGAGTTATTGGACATGGTAAATTTTTATATTTTGATATTCTAACCTTTTTTACTGATTACTCTTTATGAGAAGAGTGTGTACTCTAGTACATAAGGGATAGTCTTATGGTAACAAGTACATTCTTGATGTATCTATGTTTATTTTTTATACTTTTTGGATGTGATCCTTGCTGTGTGCTTTAAATGGGATTACAATGATAAGATATTTTACGTTGTCAATGGCTCCCTACTCAGTTATTGATTGAGTTATTGGACATGGTAAATTTTTATAGTTTGATATTCTAACCTTTTTTGTTGATTACTCTTTATGAGAAGAGTGTGTACTCTAGTACATAAGGGATAGTCTTATGGTAACAAGTACATTCTTGATGTATCTATGTTTATTTTTTATACTTTTTGGATGTGATCCTTGCTAGTAATGTTTTGCTTTCATATTATATGGTAGATTTTGATGGATTTGCACGTTATAAGCATCCAATTATTGTATTTTTTTCGATTACAAAAAGGCTATTAATTGGGAGCCTATGGGAGATGGTTGTAATGAAGACTATTTGTTTAGTTTTTTGAGGTCAATCCGCATGCTTGTCAAAGAAGATGTGGCATCTATTTACCAAGGTTCGTTAAATATCGTGATTGTATGATTATAAACCTGTCGTTAAATATCGTGATTGTAAAGCTGTTGTCTTTGAAAATCCAAAGTTCTTATGAGTTTTATGCATTAACTAGGTGTAGGCAGTCTTTTGATTTTGAGAATTCTTTTGTGCTTACAAAGCTTTCTATTTTAGCCTCTGTATACACTTTGACACGTGTGTGCTTTAAATGGGATTACAATGATAAGACATTTTACGTTGTCAATGGCTCCCTACTTAGTTATTGATTGAGTTATTGGACATGGTAAATTTTTATAGTTTGATATTCTAACCTTTTTTGCTGATTACTCCTTATGAGAAGAGTGTGTACTCTAGTACATAAGGGATAGTCTTATGGTAACAAGTACGTTCTTGATGTATCTATGTTTATTTTTTATACTTTTCGATGTGATCCTTGCTACTAGTAATGTTTTGCTTTTATATTATATGGTAGAACTGGATGGATTTGCACGTTATAAGCATCCATTTTATATTATTATATTTTTTCGATTACGAAAAGGCTATAAATTGGGAGCCTATGGGAGATGGGTGTAATGAAGACTATTTGTTTAGTTTTTTGAGGTCAATCCGCATGCCTGTCAAAGAAGATGCGGCATCTATTAACCAAGGTTCGTTAAATATCGTGATTGTATGGTAGAACTTGATGAATTTGCACGCTATAACCATCCATTTTAAATTATTGTATTTTTTTCGATTACAAGAAGCCTATTAATTTGGGAGCCTATGGGGGAGATGGGTGTAATGAAGACTATTTGTTTAGTTTTTTGAGGTCAATCCGCATGCTTGTCAAAGAAGATGCGGCATCTATTAAGGTTCGTTAAATATCGTGATTGTATGATTGTAAAGCTCTTTGTCTTTGAAAATCCAAAGTTCTTATGAGCTTTATGTATTAACTAGGTGTAGGTGGTCTTTTGATTTTGAAAAAAAATTTGTGCTTACAAAGCTTTCTATTTTAGCCTCTGTATACACTTTGACACGTGTACTTTAAATGGGATTACAATGATAAGATATTTTACGTTGTCAATGGCTCCCTACTCAATTTATTGATTGAGTTATTGGACATGGTAAATTTTTATAGTTTGATATTCTAACCTTTTTTGTTGATTACTCTTTATGAGAAGAGTGTGTACTCTAGTACATAAGGGATAGTCTTATGGTAACAAGTACGTTCTTGATGTATCTATGTTTATTTTTTATACTTTTGGATGTGATCCTTGCTAGTAATGTTTTGCTTTTATATTATATGGTAGAACTTGCTGGATTTGCACGTTATAAGCATCCATTTTATATTATTATATTTTTTTCGATTACAAAAAAGCTATTAATTGGGAGCGTATGGGAGATAGGTGTAATGAAGACTATTTGTTTAGTTTTTTGAGGTCAATCCGCATGCCTGTCAAAGAAGATGCGACATCTTTTAACCAAGGTTCATTAAATATCGTGATTGTATGATAGACTTGATGGATTTGCACGTTATAAGCATCCATTTTATATTATTGTATTTTTTTCGATTACAAAAAGGCTATTGATTGGGAGCCTATGGGAGATGGGTGTAATGAAGACTATTTGTTTAGTTTTTTGAGGTAAATCCGCATGCCTGTCAAAGAAGATGCAGCATCTATTAACCAAGGTTCATTAAATATCGTGATTGTATGATTGTAAAGCTCTTTGTCTTTGAAAATCCAAAGTTCTTATGAGTTTTATGTATTAACTAGGTGTGGGCAGTCTTTTGATTTTGAGAATTTTTTTGTGCTTACAAAGCTTTCTATTGTAGCCTCTGTATACACTTTGACACGTGTGTACTTTAAATGGGATTACAATGATAAGATATTTTACGTTGTCAATGGCTCTCTACTCAGTTATTGATTGAGTTATGGACATGGTAAATTTTTATAGTTTGATATTCTAACCTTTTTTGTTGATTACTCTTTATGAGACGAGTGTGTACTCTAGTACATAAGGGATAGTCTTATGGTAACAAGTACATTCTTGATGTATCTATGTTTATTTTTTATACTTTTTGGATGTGATCCTTGCTAGTAATGTTTTGCTTTCATATTATATGGTAGAGCTTGATGGATTTGCATGTTATAAGCATCCATTTTATATTATTATTACAAAAAGGCTATTAATTGGGAGCCTATGGGAGATGGTTGTAATGAAGACTATTTGTTTAGTTTTTTAAGGTCAATCCGCATGCCTGTCAAAGAAGATGTGGCATCTATTAACCAAGGTTCGTTAAATATCGTGATTGTATGATTGTAAAGCTGTTGTCTTTGAAAATCCAAAGCTCAAATAAGTTTTATGTATTAACTAGGTGTAAGCGGTCTTTTGATTTTGAGAATTTTTTTGTGCTTACAAAGCTTTCTATTTTAGCCTTTGTATACACTTTGACATGTGTGTGCTTTAAATGGGATTACAATCATAAGACATTTTACGTTGTCAATGGCTCCCTACTTAGTTATTGATTGAGTTATTGGACATGGTAAATTTTTATAGTTTGATATTCTAAGCTTTTTTGCTGATTACTCCTTATGAGAAGAGTGTGTACTCTAGTACATAAGGGATAGTCTTATGGGTAACAAGTACATTCTTGATGTATCTATGTTTATTTTTTATACTTTTTGGATGTGATCCTTGCTAGTAATGTTTTGCTTTCATATTATATGGTAGATTTTGATGGATTTGCACGTTATAAGCATCCATTTTATATTATTGTATTTTTTTCGATTACAAAAAGGCTATTAATTGGGAGCCTATGGGAGATGGTTGTAATGAAGACTATTTGTTTAGTTTTTTGAGGTCAATCCGCATGCCTGTCAAAGAGGATGCGGCATCTATTAACCAAGGTTCGTTAAATATCGTGATTGTATGATTGTAAAGCTCTTTGTCTTTGAAAATCCAAAGTTCTTATGAGTTTTATGTATTAACTAGGTGTAGGCGGTCTTTTGATTTTGAGAATTTTTTTGTGCTCAAAGCTTTCTATTTCAGCCTCTGTATACACTTTGACACGTGTGTACTTTAAATGGGATTACAATGATAAGATATTTTACGTTGTCAATGGCTCCCTACTCAGTTATTGATTGAGTTATTGGACATGGTAAATTTTTATAGTTTGATGTTCTAACCTTTTTTGCTTATTCTAACCTTTTTTGCTGGTTACTCTTTATGAGAAGAGTGTGTACTCTAGTACATAAGGGATAGTCTTATGGTAACAAGTACATTCTTGATGTATCTATGTTTATTTTTTATACTTTTTGGATGTAATCCTTGCTAGTAATGTTTTGCTTTCATATTATATGGTAGAGCTTGATGGATTTGCACGTTATAAGCATCCATTTTATATTATTGTATTTTTTCGATTACTAAAAGGCTATTAATTGGGAGCCTATGGGAGATGGTTGTAATGAAGACTATTTGTTTAGTTTTTTGAGGTCAATCCGCATGCCTGTCAAAGAAGATGCGGCATCTATTAACCAAGGTTCGTTAAATATCGTGATTGTATGATTGTAAAGCTCTTTATCTTTGAAAATCCAAAGTTCTTTTGAGTTTTATGTATTAACTAGTTATGTATTAACTAGGTGTAGGCGGTCTTTTGATTTTGAGATTTTTTTTGTGCTTACAAAGCTTTCTATTTTAGCCTCTATATACACTTTGACACGTGTGTACAAAAAATGGGATTACAATGATAAGATATTTTATGTTGTCAATGGCTCTGCTGCTCAAGTTGGAGGTACACAACTGTGCAAGTGCTAAGCATGTAGCTTACGTGTTTTCAATAATAATTATACTAAAGTTGTTTACCTAAGAAAATATGCAGATCCTTTTCGACAAAGAGCTCTTGTCTCTACCCAATTGTTGGTTGACCTCCTCGAGACAATAAGTTTTTGTGGGTACATATTCTAAACATTTGTTGGTAATTGATCTTTATGAAGAAGAGTGTTATTTGGTTCTGGTATGAGTGAGCATAAGGGATATTCTTTTTGTAACATGTTCATTCCTATGGCTATGTTTATACTGAAACTCTCTATATATGATTGGTTCTTCAATGAAGAGTACATTTTGCTTAGGTTTTATAGGATAGATCATCATAGGGCTATAGGACCTTACAGTCCAAACCGCATCATTGTCTTAATTAGTCTATCGAGAGCCTATTGTGACAGACAAACTATTAGATATGGTCAAAATGATGACTATATATTTAAAGACAATATTAGGGTCTACATATTTTCTTAGATAAAGAACTTTAGTATAATTATTACTGAAAACATATCAGCTATGTACTTAACACTTACAGACTTGCACAATTGTGTACCTTCAACTTGATCAATAGAGTCAATAACAACGTAAAATAGTTTATCATTCAAATCACGGAGTCAATGACAACGTAAAATATTTTATCATTCAAATTACAATCAATTGCAATCAATGACAACATATCTTATCTTATATGTAAAGATTGTCCTATAGGGAGTCTTTGCAAAATATTGGATGGTAAGGTTGTTATAAGATTGATGAGAAGAAGGTAGTGAGACGCATTGATCAATATAAAAAGGTACATCAATTGCAATCAATGACAACATATCTTATCTTATATGTAAAGATTGTCCTATAGGGAGTCTTTGCAAAATATTGGATGGTAAGGTTGTTATAAGATTGATGAGAAGAAGGTAGTGAGACGCATTGATCAATATAAAAAGGTACATCAATTGCAATCAATGACAACATATCTTATCTTATATGTAAAGATTGTCCTATAGGGAGTCTTTGCAAAATATTGGATGGTAAGGTTGTTATAAGATTGATGAGAAGAAGGTAGTGAGACGCATTGATCAATATAAAAAGGTACATGATATGTGGACAAAACCTTCCTGGAGCTATGCTTGAGTGGAATTGTACCCCTAAGAGTCCCTACCCGCCAACACAAGCAAGGCTACTTGTACTTCTAAAAATAGCATCTATTCATTTACAAATATAAATATCGTTTTAATTTTATAGACATGTACCTCTAAGTGGTTGCAATCATGAGCTGCAATACTATTAATTTTAAGTTGACTTTCACTTGTGGAACTCGCAACAAAGGGGCACCACTTTGCTTATTAACATGTTGGGTATCGAGCATTAAGACATCATTTTAATTCTTATCTTGCAAGTATGTGCACGTAAGTTAATCTTGTTGCAAGTTCAAGTAGTTCACATATATCATATATTCACTAAATGAGAAATTGGACAAACAATGTAATCTCTTAACAGGTCCACAACACGAGTATAACACCAAGTGAACCTAAGCAAAAGGAAATAATAATCAGAAGCTTAAGTAGAAAAGTTTATTTCATTCCACATGGTCTTATAAACAAGGAAATGATGAATCACTATCAATACCACATTACATTGGTTGGAAGGATAACACAAGTAGAATGCTTATCAACAGTCATATCATCTGTTTACCAAAGCTTGTTTGTACTATATAAAAATAATTTGGCATGCAATAATTCAAGACCAGTTCTTCAAGTAATAACTAGTAGATTATGTTCATTATAAATAATAAGGTGAACCACTAGCCATATACACCAACCTCAAGGTGCAAAAGATGACAACAAGATGCCAACCTTTGGATTACATTGCATTACCACTGGATGAGGGTTTGTAGTTTCTCATGTTAAGGACAAAGAAACCTTGTGTGTCAAGATCAGTTGGAGTGAGGAACTCGTTCTCAGTGCACTTGTATGACCACGAGTTATCAAGCTATGATCGAGAGAACACTTTCCCTCTTTGTACTCTGGATTCTAACACAAAAGTATAATAGTAGTATGCATACAGTGCTTCGTCTATACACATTCATCAGTACCATGGGTACTGATTAACAGTATAGGTGGTGTGTAAGGGGAACCACATAGTTGCAGCTATACATTCGCCACACTAACCCATAATAGTGCCCTATAAGCACTTTAGTCAGATGCTTGACCCACCCACAGTGAAGCAAAGGAACCCCTGCAGACAGATACATTACCTGGAGACACTTCAAATAGAACCCTGCAGACAATAGCATCTCAAAATTACACATAGTGAATAAACTGTGGATGGGGGGGGTAGTAGATCACACAGGCTTAGCACAATGAACGCATCAGAATCATGTGACTTGTTGACAGCACAAAAGATTCATTTACGAAGTAAATGCACCAGCACCACAACACAGCATAAAGGCAACAAGACCAAATTGTTTGATCAGAAAAGAACAGAAATAAGAAAAGCAACAAGACCAATTGCCATTATCATAAATCAACTAGGCCCTGAAAGAAATTTTTTAACACACGTTTCATTATCTCCAGGCTTGTTCACATTCAGCTAAAAAGTCTTTCTTAAAGCCCGCAACACTAGCAATGTATGTTTGATACTGACTTAATGCAAAGTTAACTCACATCTCAAGCAATTAAACTGAAAGCTCACATGACATAAGCCAAAGACAAGCTTTAAACTTAAAAAGGCAGATCATACAATTATTATACCCTTGTCGCACCCAACATATAGCTTCATAGCTTCAAATGTTCTCATCCATGAAAAATTACCAAACAGACAATACTGTAGTAATTCGGACTCATTTCACATGACAGGAAAAGACATCGCCTTAATAGAAGAAGTGCCATCACACTGATTGTTTTAACAAAAATAAGTGTTATCTGGTAAGCCTTTGCACGCTACTTGGTAACTTTATGCTCCTACTTGGACCTCTGTCTCATCTTTCTGCGCTTCCTCTTAAGCCTGCGCATTCTTTTCTTCTTCCACTGCTACCATGCAAGGAAACAAACAGCTTACTCAAAATACTGCACAAGTGTAGACAACAGGAATTGGATAAACAGTTCAATCAGGAATACAAGAGATTAGACTGAGAGCAAAGGCAGAGAAAGGAAAAATGAAGATTCTCCAAAGCCCTATGCTTGTACCAAGTATTTTGAAAATACCAAACTACCCTGCATGCCTTAATATATTCAAATGAAATATAACCCTTTACCTGAGCACTGCACATAATCTATCACATCATGAGGTGAGTTAATGGGCTCTAAATGTCCAGCCTCATGGTCTATAGTGACGCGTTGAGCTAAAAAGACCTGCCATCCTCGTCCTTAAACACCCGAATAAGCACGACCGGATACATATGGAGCCCTGACACACAGAAAGTACACTACAAGGGAAAACCCACCTTGAAGCAAGTAATGGAAACCCTAACAGCTTACCACATAAACCCTAATCGCATATTTCCATGGAAGCTCAAACACATGAACCCTCCCATGGAATTCTAGTAAAGACCCTACCTGTCGTTCTATATTGCAGACCTTGTTTGTAACCCTCCCCTAATCGGCCAGGCCCTCATGTAACCCATGTATGCTGCGATTTCCCCGATCTGTCCTCCCCCATCAAAAAAAAACGCGGGCACACACACACACACACACACAGCGAGAGAGAGAGAGAGAGAGAGAGAGAGAGAGAGAGAACCTTCGCCCTCATGGTTGCACCACCTTATGCCGGATCTCGAGCTCCCCTGCAACAGCGAAATTCAACAGGTAGATCGAACGAAAGAATCCCACCAATAAGGGCGGAGCACTACAAAACCCTAGCACGGAGTGTTTCACACCTACCACAAATAAACGGGCGCTGTCAATGATACACGGACAGGAGATGAGTCTTTAGCGACAAGCCATTCAAGCCCAAATGTGTTAATTGACTTTAATTGACTCCTCTAACCTTCAAATGCACCTCATGATGGGGGTTTTGTAGTTTCTTACATGGTATGAGAGCTTGGACTCTTGAATAAGGCTTGGTAGTAGCAAGATACTTTGTAAAGTAAAAACACCCCTTCAGTAGTGAAGGAAAGTTGGCTTGGATAGTACCAACCAAACTCTGTAGTGAAAATGTATCCTGAAGATCTGTTCACAACTTAGTAGAGTCAACTGTAACAAATCCACTACTCTCTCTTCTCACAGTTGCGGTTGATGAACCATTGGTGACCACTTTAAACCATTGGTGACAACTTTAAACCATTACACATTAAGAATGAACATGTCACATTATCCAATTACGTCTTTTATAGTTCCATAATAATCAAGATTGGAAAGAATAACATTTAAGTCACTAGCACTAGTTCCATAATAATCAAGAATAACATTTAAGTCGCTAGCACTAGCTTGACTCTCTTATTTAAAGTTAGCCATTACTCCACAATTAAATGTTGTTCTTTTCTTATCTATTCACTCCACATGAAAGTGACATCCATGCAACCATATTGATACTACATTACAACCTTTTCATATTGTGTGTACTCTTTTATCTTTGTATATGGTGTGTTGAGTGTTGTGTGAAGAAGAAGAAGATTTTTAGCCTCTCACCTTGTGTGTTCTCTTTTAGGGTTTTGTGAGTGTTTGTGTGCTTTTGCAAGAGCTCAAGCTCTCTTCTCCCCTGCATCTTTTCATGGTATTAGAGCCAAGTTCATGCTAAGGACTGAGCTGCAAGCAAGAGAAGCACAGGAAGCAGTACGAGGGTAAGATCTTCATCTACTCTTCCCCTATTTGTGTTGGCAACTACACCCTTGTCGAGAGCTCTACGGGAGGCACCGGCAAACAATCTCTGATTGAGGAGCTTTCTTCGCGGGAGTAAAGCTATAGGGCAACTATACTGTCCTATCCTATCCTATAGGGCAACTATACTATCCTATCCTATCCTATCGGGAGTAAAGCTATAGGGCAACTATACTGTCCTATCCTATCCTATTGGACAAAAATTTTTTGAGTCGAAAACGCGTTAGGACCTCCGTTTTTCGGAAAGCAGGCGATTTCGAGCACTGCAGGTAAGTCATCGATTCTATGCAGAACTCAGTTTTAAGAACTGCAAGAAGACAGATTGGTTGTGCAGACATTGTGTGTGCTGCAAGGAGGTCAAACAGTTGCCATTGGGTGTATGTACGCACATTGAGGCCACTGGTTGTGACATTTGAGTGTAGTATAGTACCGCTGCAGAAAATACAGAAGTTTGTGCAGGACAAACCCGAGTGCTATTTCTGGTAAATTTGTATGTCTGGCAAGATGTTAAATGATGGCATAAACCAGATTGTTGCTAAGAAGCTTGACAAGAACAACTTCCATGCTTGGAGGTTCAGGTTGACAAATTTCCTGATGGGAAAGGGTTACTGGGACTACATAGAAGGTGAGCATGACGAGGCACCGGAGATACCGGAGATCAATCCGACTGCTACAGATGTGAAAGAGTTCAAGGATTGGAATCAAGGAGCCAGAAAAGTTATGTATTGGCTCTCTATCAGTATACAAGACACCATGATTGGGCGCATATAGGATGCCAAGTCCCCCAAGGAGGCGTGGGACACCTTGGTAAAACTCTATGAAACGAATACCAAGGCATGAAAGATATAGTTGAAGAATGAACTTCATACTGTGGAGAAAAAGAGTACAGGGGATGACACTGCTCATCCAATTGCCTATGTTGGAGATGTGCCATTGTCTATGTTGCAGGATGGCAAAGTGAAGTACCTTGTAGATGTACTTCATGTTCCGAACATAACAAAGAATCTGGTTTTAATTGGCCAGATGATTGAGCAGGGTTTGCAGGTTCGGTTTAACCTTGATGGTTATTATGTTGAAGACTTTAAAGACAAGTGCAGGTTGGTTGCAAAAGGCAACAGAGTGGGCAGAATGTTTACAGTGAATGTAAACATGCCTGAAGTGAGTGCTACGATGTTTGCAAATGGTTCAGGAATTGTTACAGACACAGACATTTGGCATGAAAGAATTGGACATGTGAATGTGCAGAGAATGAAGTCTATGCAGACTAAAGGAATTATGACAGGGCTGCTAAAGTTTAAAGTTGAAGGTATGTAGAAAATATGTGAAGCATGCCAATTTGGAAAGCAAACAAAGCATGTATTTCCACGTGACAGTGAGATTGCGCGAGCATTGATAGGAGAGAAGAATATGCTGCATAGCTATTGGGCTGAGGCTGTTTCTACAACAGTTTAAATCATGAACAGGACTCCAACTGCAGCCATACATGATGTAACTCCAGAGGAGAGGTTTATTGGCAGAAAACTTGGCAGAAAACTTGGCAGAAAACTTGATTTGTCTCATCTGAAGGTCTTTGGATGCATTGCATATGTGCATGTGCCAGATGAGCTAAGAACTAAGCTGGATCCAAAAGCTGAAAAATGTGTGTTTATTGGGTATTCCCTTGAGCAAAAGGGATACAGGTGTTATAACCCTGCTACTACAGGTGAAGGGATGTTGTTTTTCATGAGATGATCAGCTGGCTGGTATGCTGTTGAAAAAGAAGGTGTTGGGACCGATGTGAGTGGAAATGTGGTTGCATAGAATGCAAGTCAGCAATCACAGTCTTTGAGTGGACCAGGAGAGTCCTCATTTAGTGGTCAGTTGTGATAGACCATGGAGTGGCAAGCTGCATCATAAGACCAGTCCTACAAATGTGATTAGTACATCACATAAAGGCAAAGAGAAAGTGGTTGAGCCCCTTAGTCTGCCTGACAATTCTGCAGGGCATTCTCATGTTGATGGAGAGTCTAGTGGCTTAGAGATGAGCCTTGATGAGGATCTTGGGATACTAGCTATGAGAACACCTAGTGTAAAGAAGGCTATGGAAGCCATAAATACGAAGCTGCGAAGATCTGGGAGAGTGAAGAATCCTGTGCAGAGGTTTACCTATGATGGTTATGTGGCACATCACTATGCATACATGGAAAAAATTCTACAGGTTGTAGAGCCCACATGCATTAATGAGGCTATTAGAAATGTGTGTTGGGAGAAAGCTATGGATGAGGAGATGGATGCACTATATGGAAATGAGACTTGGGATTTAGTGCAATTGCCTGAAGGCAAAAAAGCCATTGGATGCAAGTGGGTGTACAAAGTAAAACATAACAGTGATGGAAGCATAAGCAGGTACAAGGCTAGATTGGTAGCCAAAGGATATGCACAGACATATGGCATTGATTATGAGGAAACTTTCAGCCCAGTTGCCAAGGTGGCAACAGTGAGAGTTGTGATAGCAGTGGCTACGTCAAAGCAATGGTCTTTACATCAAATGGATGTAAAGAATGCATTCTTGCATGGGGATTTGCAGAAAGAGGTGTATATGTTGCAGCCACCTGGTTATGAGGATGTGAGTCACCCCGAGCATGTTTGCAGGTTGAAGAAAGCCTTGTATGGCTTAAAACAAGCACCAAGAGCATGGTCTGACAAGATTTCTGAATATCTTGTCATTATTGGCTTTCATGTAGCCAATGCAGATTTCTCGCTGTATGTGAGACACAGTGATAGAGGGGTTGTGCTTGTTGTCATCTATGTAGATGACCTGCTGATCGTTACAGGGGACCATGATGCAGAGATCTTTAATGTAAAGATCTTACTTAGACAAAAGTTTGAGATGAAGGATCTGGGGAAGCTCAGATATTTCTTGGGCATTGAGGTGATTAGGTCACCACATGGTATTGGATTACTGCAGAGACAGTATGGCTTGGACATGCTGTCCAAGTATGGTATGACAGGCTGTAAGCCTATCTCAGTGCCATTAGATCAGAATGGCAAGTTGAGTGCAAATTTAGGAGAGATTTTGGAGGATCCTACTATGCATAGGTGCATAGTAGGAAGCTTGGTCTACATGACGATCACCAGGCCAGATTTGAGCTATGCTAGGTTGGTGAGTTAATTTATGCAGGTTCCTTGTCGGAAGCCGCATTTGGATGCATTGAGACGCATACTAAGGTATGTGAGGTCTACTTTGCATTGTGGACTATTTTATGAAACTGGGACAGAGATATGTGTACATGGGTACACAGATGCTGATTGGGGTGGTAGTATCTCAGATAGAAGATCTACTAGTGGCTTCGTGTTTTCTTTGGGGAGTGCTGTTGTGACTTGGAGCAGCAAGAAGCAGCCTATGGTTGCTCTATCCAGTACAAAGGCCGAGTACAGAGGTGCTGCTATGGCAGCATGTGAGGTAGCTTGGTTGAGAAAGCTACTTGTTGTTGCAGATTTGGGTCTATTAGTGGATAGACAAGTTGTCATTTTTTGTGACAACATTAGCAGTATACAGTTGGCCCCAGGAACCCAGTTTTTCATGCTCGCATGAAGCATATAGAGGTCCACTACCATTTTGTCAAAGAGAAGGTTTTGGCAGGAGACATTGACCTTGTTTATGTCAGCACACAGGATCAGGTCGCTGACATCTTCACCAAAGCGTTGGGTACAGAGAAGCTTCGCAGATTCAGGGCTTCGCTTGGTGTGAGATGGAGTTGAGCTCGAGGGGGAGTGTTGAGATATCGAGCTCATCTAGTGAGGCGGTGGACACTGATGACCCGCCTGGGGGATAGGCCCCACACTTACACCACTGGCATGGTTGGTGAGATCATGGGTGATATGCGGCTAGTGGGATGACAAGTTGTGTGACAGACTGGCATAGTTATAGCGCCAGCTCATTTAGTTGGGTTCACACTATAGAGAACCCTAGTATGTATTTGGTTGAGTACCTTTTCATATTGTGTGTACTCTTATCTTTGTATATGGTGTGTTGAGTGTTGTGTGAAGAAGAAAAACATTTTCAGCCTCTCACCTTGTGTGTTCTCTTTTAGGGTTTTGTGAGTGTGTGTGTGCTTGCAAGAGCTCAATCTCTCTTCTCCCCTGCATCTTTTCAATGAATGGGGATGCCTACCCATAAGGTTTGTAGTTCTTCTATAAAGGGTGCCATGTACACGTCCCATGTTTTTAACTTTGTACTTTCATGTACTTTCTAGTAACAATAAACCAAGTAAGAGATGTCCCTTTTTAATGGTCAACCATAGAGAGATATTATAATTTACTAATACCAACATGCCAATTCATTAGCTTTGCTAAACATGTGTTAGATTCCTAGGATGATTAGAAAATTCCTTAGAATTTTACAAGGAATGGTTTCACCTTATAAATCTTGTCTATATTGAGCTCCACATTTTTGGACATGTGGAGAGTTCACGAAGCTCCCCAAGAGGGCATAATCATTTGGGCATGTATACAATTATAGCTCTATTTCTTTTTAGTAATTTCATGCATAGAGCATAGTGCATGAGAGCTGATATATGCATACTCTATACTCTGTGCATGCATAGAGAATGCATGCATGCTCTATGCTATATGAATGTATACTCTATACTCTATATATACTCTATGCATGCTATATACTCTATGATCTATGGTTTATGCATGCTTTATACTCTATGCTTTATGCATGCTCTATACTCTATGCTGTATGCTCTATACTCTATGCATGCTCTATGCTCTATACTCTATGCTCTATACTCTATGCTTTAGCTCTATACTCTAGCATACTCTATGCTCTATGCACGCATGCTCTATACTCTATGCTCTATGCTCGATGCATACTTTATACTCTATGCTCTATGCTTTAGAGCAACACATAAATATAGAGACACATAGAGTATGCATACATAGAGTATGTTGTATATTGTTGTATGCATACACAGAGCATGCATACCCTATACTCTATGCTCTATGCATACTCTATACTCTATGCATGCTCTATGCATACTCTATACTATATATTCTATGCATGCTTTATGCATACTCTATACTCTATGCATGCTCTATGCATAGATCATGCATACTCTATGCTCTATGCTCTATACATGCATAGAACATGCACGCTTTATGCATGCATATTCTATGCATGCTCTATGCTCTATGCATGCATAAAGTATAGAGTATACATGCTCTATGCATGTATAGAGATGTGTAGAGAGCATACCTTATGTATTTCTTTATGCATGCTCTATGCATACACAGAGCATATAGTATGCATGCTCTATGTATACACAGAGCATATAGTATGTATGCTATATACATGTATAAAGTATACATGCTATTAGAGCATGCATACTCTGTGCGTTCTCTACATGCTTTTAGAGCATGCATACTCTATGTTCTATGCATGCAAGAGCATAGAGTATGCATAGAGTATAGAGTATAGAGTATACATGCATAGAGCATAGAGTATGCATAAAGTATAGAGTATGCATAGAGCATAGAGTATGCATAAAGTATAGAGTATGCATACTCTATGTATGCATAGAGCATAGAGTTTGTATATAGAGTATGTATTCATATCCATACTCTATGCATAGAGTATGTATAGAGTATACATGGCTCATATGCATACTCTATGCATGGTGCTCTATGCATGCATAGAGCATAGAGTATGCATATGAGCCATGTATACTCTATGCATAGAGTATGGATATGAATACATACTCTACATGCATAGAGCATAGAATATGTATAGAGTATGTATAGAGTATACATGGCTCTTATATGCATACTCTATACTCTATGCATGCTCCATACTCTATGCATACATACTCTATGCTTTATGCATGAATAGAGTATGCATGTCCATATACATGTATAGAGTATACATAGCTTATATGCATGTACAGAGTATGCAAAGAGTATGTATTTATATGCATACTCTATGCATAGAGTATGCATAGAGTATGTATAGAGTATACATGGCTCATATGCATACTCTATACTCTATGTATGCTCTATACTGTATACTCTATACTCTATGCTCTATGTATGCTCTATACTCTATACTCTAAGTATATACTCTATGCTCTATGTATGAATAGAGTATGCATGAACATATGCATGTATAGAATATGCATAGCTCATATGCATATATAGAGTACGCATACATACATAGAGCATAGAGTATGCCCTATACATGCATGTTCTATACATAAAGTATGCTCTATGCATGCATAGAGCATAGAGTATACATGGCTCATATGCATATTTTTCATAGCATTGCTCTCCTGATTAGCTCATTTTCTTTTATTGTAGGTCTCTTGTCTTTTTTGAGCCATTAACTCTTCTCGATCACTAAAGGTAAGCTCTTACCACCACAAGCTCTTTTTCTATTTATGCTTTTTTATGCATGAGTATGTTTTGTTTTGAGCCTTAATCCATGTTTTGATTTAAAGCAACCATGTTTGGTAATCAACGAGACCACATGTAGGATGAGATCTAGAATTTCTTCCAAATGCTCTCCATTGCGCAACATGAGATAGCTAGGTTGGAGCTTACCTCACCTGTTCCCACTCTTATATGTAGCCATAGCTGCCGATGTAGTAGTGCTAGTGGTAGTGGCAGTGGGGTGGTGGTGGTAGTGCTACTACACTACCATGTTGTCCTCCTACACATTCTATTGAGACTACTCCCTCCACATGCTACTAGGGGTGTCACTCTTAGTGGCATTGGCAGTGGCAATGTTGCTGGTGGTGGTGGTTATGGCGCCATTGGTATATGTGGAGGTAGTGGTAGTGATGCTACTACTTCACCACGTCATCCTTCTACACATTCTGTTAAGACTACTCCATGCACTACTCGGGATGTCACTCTACTCTGTGTTTCACTCTTAGAGCCACTCCAAACTCCGAGTTTCACTCCTAGAGCGACTTTGAACTCCAAGTTTCACTCCAGTAACCCCACCACTCATGAGATGTTATAACCCCACCACTCATGAGATGTGAGTAAGCATAGATGTCTTTGATGAGAAAAATAGTGAAGGCAACAAAGGGAAATAGCCCTTTATAGCACCCTCTACTCCCTCATTGAAAGGCAACAACTCAAGCTAGAATGAAACACTCCCTCTACTCTCACCATAGTGCTCAACATGCATAACTTAAACCCATCAAGAAAAACTCAAGAACACTCAGTAAAGCACACCGAGCTTGTAAACTAGGAATAGAGTGAGATAGACGAAGAGAAAACAGATGAAACTCCATAGCATCAACAAATGTGAACAAAACTCATGAGATGAGAACAAAACACTACTATCATTATTCAAAAGGAAGCCCCCTTGCATAGAGAATCTAATTAGAAAAAAACTATAACATCTATGCTTACTCACATCTCATGAGTGGTGGGGTTATAACATCCAAAAAAAGTATAACCAATGATGATACATTTCTCTACCTTTGGATCCAACTTTGTTATTATTTCGTGAGGAACATGCATATATGTAATACATCCAAACACTTTCAAGTGAGACACATCTTGTTTTACACCTATAAACTTTTATTCTGGCATCATACCATGGATAACAGCTATAGGAGAGCTATAGTTGAGGGTCATGTTCATAATGTAAAGAGTGGTTTATTGCTACTTTTGTCAAAAAATAATATGGCATATTCTTTTCACACATCAAGGCACATGCCACTTTTGTAATGTGCCTATTTTTCCTTTCTATAATACCATTTTATTGCGGAGTGCACCTACATGTAAACTCTCTCTTCTTGGTTCCCTACTTTGATTTCTAAAGAAATGACTGAACTCATTGGAAAAACATGAAATACTCTTCCCCACCATCTAATCTTAGACACGTGATCTGCGTACATTTTTCTTCCCAAGCAAGGATTTAAATCTCTCAAACTTGTAACCTACAAATTATGTTGAAGTTTTGGTTGCCCCTCATACATCTGAATGGCCTTGTATTGACATGCTTTTTCTATGGGAAAGCATGTTTAGCTTGCTTAAGTAAGCATACTTTATATACTTTATACATACTATCAACCTTAAACTTCGACAAACCTATAAAAATATTTTAGGCCTATATAGAATTCTTACTTTTGTTATCACCCTATTTACTTGATGATGCATAGTTGCCTTGTTGTAACTTTTCACTTTTGCCTTGTTGTAATTTTTCACTTTTGGTATCATTTTGGGCATGCTTATGTTTTCTCAATAAAAAAATTGAGGATTAAGGCACTTCATTAGCCTTTACACTTATAAGGCTTTAAAAAATATCCTTTTTGGGGCCCATGAAATGGAGTGATCATAAGCTGAGATTTGGGACAATCATTATGCTAATTAACATGCAATTAGCATGAAATAATGCATAATGCCTGAGTGATTTAACCTCTCTCCATATGAGGATGGCTATTAAGCTTGCCCCATGATCCTTAGACCATGAGTGGCCATCTCCAAGAAAGGAGCCAAAGAGTACATGCAGATGTTAAAAGGCCAAAAAGGTTCAGAAGGGTTCAATGATAGTCTCCATAAGTCCCCCTTTTATACTTGAACCCATGAACAAAGTCCTAAACCTAATCTAAAGGTGTTGCTTCATTATAAACCATCCCCTCCTATAATGATTTTGTCCTCAAAATCAAAGGGTGTTCGTGCACAAAGAAAAGACATATACAAGTGGCTATGTACATAAGCCAAAAATCACATCCATGGCTGAATGTCGATGTAGTGGAAAACCCATACATGAATCATATGATCCCCAGGGTCAAATGGAAAAGATGAAGGGCTCCTGTTAATGATGAGGCTATCTATGCAACCTCCTGGATCGAAAGGAAATCCAAGGTATGAAAAATCCAAGGCAATGGTCCCACGATAATCTCGTGCAATTGGAGAGGATAAGGAACCACTGTCAATGACGAAGCTAGTCGAGTATCCTCCAGGATCAAAAGGATATGTATGGTATACATCCCAAACCACCAAAGCTAAGATGGTAGTAGCCCTTGGGTCAAAAGGAAAGCTCAACTCCAAAGCCGTAGTAATGGTAGATCTTGGATTAAAAGGATAATCACCCATGTCGAGACGTATCTTTCTATACCTCTGCTTGGGTGGTCAAATGGATAGCCAAAGTGTATACCATCATCTAACCATGGAATAAATGTGTGACAACCTAGATCCAAAAGGAAGTATCCAAGCCCTATGTGTCGGTGTTAATTGCATCCTTAAGAACATAATCATAGCGGCTCAAGAGTGTGGGACACTTATATAAGTGGCCAAAGAAAGAATCATCCCATGCAAACAATGTTGAACCCTCCACGTCAAAGTAGCCAAGCAATGTAGCAATCAACACTCTGATACCAATTAAAATGGAGTGATCATAAGATGAGATTTGGGACAATCATTATGCTAATTAACATGCAATCTCAGTATGAAATCATGCATAATGCCTAAGTGATTTAACCTCTCACCATGAGGATGGCTATCAAGCTTGCCACCATGAGCCCTAGACCATGTGTTAAGCCTAACATACTACCTTGCACACAAAGAGGTAGAGAGAAGAGAAGAGAGACACATGCAAGGGTCGAGTCTGGAGAGTAGCACTTAGCCAACCCAAATGAGGGTTATTTCCTCGATGTGAAGCCACTAGGGGCTTACTCCACCTCTTCTTGTGTCACCCAAGAAGAGATTCAATGGCTAGGTAGAGAGCAAGAAAGAGGGAGCTATGGAAAGCTCAACCTTCACTTCATGCCACATGCATACAAGAGGGACTTGGTAGAGAGAAAAGAGAAGGGAGAGAAGGAGAGAGGTTAGAGCATCACCATCCCTTCTACAAGCACATACCAACAATCAAGCATGCAAGCAAGCAAACACAAGTTAGCATACATCCACAAGTTCAAATGAGAGAGAGAGAGAGAGAGAGAGAGAGAGAGAGATAGATAGAGAGAGAGAGAGAGAGAGAGAGAGAGAGAGAGAAGAAGAAGAAGAAGCAAAGCTCAAATGAGACTAATGGGATTGTCCCTTTTCATATTCCATAAAATGACTTATATACAAGAGCTCATAATTTACAATGGTCGGCCGCCCATTTACAATTGGGGACCCAAAACTAGTCTTCCTAGTCTTTCTATCTCTATGTACAACTATTTCTCTCATGACCGACATTATACAAGCCGTATGCTCGGTCATCCCATGTCTCTTTTACATTAAACGCTTTGCGCGGTTACAAAAGATGGATTACAATAAGCGTAGCCACACTAAAGGTAATGTTAACCAGAGTGGTTAACACCATGAGTGGCCATCTTTAAGAAAGGAGCCAAGCAATGTAGCAAAGAAGTCATCGTGTATAGATGATCTGGACCATCTGGAATGAATCTCCTCCTCATCGAACAAATGCCTCTGATGTCTAGGTACTAAACTCTAAAGCTCGAACAACCAGCCACCCATGACATGAATATGCCACCTCATAATAATGAGAAGTTGACGAGTCAGGATTTAGAGGCCTAAGCCTCGAATGCTTTCGTTGAAATAACCAGCCATTTTGACACCATCAAGTGTCTCGATATACATAGCACCTTGAGGGGTAATCTCAATGACCAGGAAGGGTCCTAAGCCTCTAAGCTTGAGTTTCGACTGAATAAGAGGACCATGTCACCCTCGTTCATTTGTTTATCTTTAAGGTGGTCATTGAACCATTGTTCATGCCTTAGCTTCTCAACAATCATGCTTGCATACTACTAAAAGGCATGTTTCATCGAGCTTTTTAAGCTCAAAAAGGCGATAGCCTAAGACATTTTTGGTGAGCTTCTCTTGCACAGTGATGCGTAAGTTGGGGAACTAAGAACTCCATTGGCATGACTGCTTCAGTACCATAGGTTAAATTGAAGGGGGTGGCATTGGTTGTTGTCTTGTAGTTTTTGAATTAAGGTTCCCATGGACCAATTAGATTAATCCAAATGTAGGGAGGAGATAAATGGAATAATAAAAGAAAATCTCCCAAAAATGAGTAAATGCTCACATAAGATGAAGAGTTGACTAAGGACAAGGTTATTAGTTAAAAGAGAAGAGATATTTAGAAGAAATGATGCATTTTTGACACCTCAGTGTGGGGAATTCCCCTCATGAAGGAGGCGCCTATTTCATATGTGTGTTTGAGTTTTAAACTCACAAATAATGAGATATTTTTATCTCTCCTCTCTCCTGCTTCAACTAGATCCAAAAAGTAAGCTAAACTGACCTAAAAATGGTCAAAAATTGACCAAACTGATCTGGAAAATTCTAGAATCCGTTTGCTTGGTTAGAGACTCACTTTTTCCTATAAATGAAGCCTCCCCCTTTGTAAATGGTTAATAGTGTTTTATGCACTGTTACTCTACTCCGTCAAATAATAGCCCCGTCCTCTCCCTGATCCTCCCATATTTCCTTTCACCTGTTGGCATATTATCCTTTCTATTATTTGGAGTACCACGGCTTCTTCCCTTCCCAATTGCTTCCATCCAATTCAAACTTAAAGACTTCATGAGTTCCACTGCATCATGAATGTCTCTCTTTAAAGTATCCTCCTATTCAGGAACAACCACAGCTTCTCTTTCAGGATGCATACTCTCAATCTCTGGCATCTTCACAAACTTCTTTGGCTCTTCCTATATTCCCATCTGCCTCAGATGCTTCACCTTCCACTCCTTCTCTCGAGCAATTCTGACAGCCTCCTCAAAGCTATCCAGATTCTTTAGCTCCACCTTCAGACGGAGGGCCAGCCACAAACCAATCTCTCTTTATCATCTGCGGGGGTACTTCAGGAATCAAAGCCTCACACCATAGACTCCACAGTCTACCAAACTCTATCAGATACTGATCCACATCCTGACCATCCTTTTGCTGAATTTTACACAACTCCTTCCACACATCATTCGGACTTCTTACACGGGCAAACTACAGCTCTAGCTACATGGTACTCAGTATCCTGTTGATGAGCATTCCTGTGTGTAGTCACAAACATCTGTAGCCATGCTTTTGCATCACCCTGCAAGCAATAAGTCAGAATTTGAGAGAGGATCTCCGGGGTTGCCCTGTCTTTCATCAAGGCTAGGCTGTAAACTCCATCTTCTCTAGAAACCTGATTGCACTCTCCTGTGGCAATACCCAATACTCTAGAAAATCTTGAGCCATATCTTCAATCTTTCTTCACACAAACCCTTGACTTCTTTCACAAACCGAAGGAAGTTTCTTCCTCTATGTGGAGGCACCAAAAAGTGATGACACGGAAGCGGTATAGCTGTATATGCCTTTATAGAGTGTCACACTTCCACACACTGATATAAACACACCCAGAACACCAGACCCAAGAGCATAAACAAAACTTTATTTCAGAACAAGTCTTCGTCTTTACAGAGTTGGACATCCACATCCTCAGAACCATCTTCATCTAGCACCCATTCACAATCAGCCCACTCTCCTTCATCTATATGAATTACGACTGACCAGTACCCTGCATCACTATGAGAGTATACAATCTCAAACATAGAAGCATCTTCAAAATACAGTTCCTCAATATCCGGACCAAGCTCCAGAATAAGATACATATGTGTGGTGGGCTACCCTCAAAGCTTTACTTCAGGTTTACAAGACTGTATTTTTTTCAGGACAGTGACTATTACAAACAAGCATACAAGTATCCAGTTCCTGTTTTGACCCTTTACACAAAACTTCTAAAAAAAAACCCAAGCTTAGAGATTCCATGTGCAGCTTCAACATCTTTGGATTGAAGACCATAAATCACCATTGCTTGCCATCAGCAGTGATTGCATTGGAGAAGATAATGACCACCACCAAGAGGCACTAAAAAAAGTTCATAGGTTGGTTGTACTGAGGAGGTAGGCTTTGTTGGGCGCCCTTATGTGACTAGAGCGAGATCCAACAAGGAAGTTTCTGCTTTCTCTCTGTCTCTCTGTGGCTCTCTCACACTAGTGGCAGCAACATACACTGGCTCCAGCGGTAGCTATACAACTAGCAACACACCCTCAGGCTACTACGAGTTACACCCTCACCAAGCAAACATATGCAGCACTGCCAACTGCGCCAAACACAACAGACTCAGGCGTCGGACACAATACACTCTCTCTCTGTGCTACCAACTGCCAGCCGACAAAGCAAACAAAGCAAGACCTAAAAACTTCCCGCTACCCAAGGTGGCAGGCCCAATGAAAAACTCCCTTCTAGCATCGTCAGCCTCAGAGAATCGGCTGCAGCAAATACAAACAACACACCACTTTCTGCTTCTCTGCAGTTGACGACGCCATGGATTTTTCTTGGCTTCGCTGGAGTAGACGTCACCCTCGCCTTCTTTCTACTGTCCATATGCTCTCCTCCTTTTTTCACTGCTTCGCTGTAGACGACGTTCTCTCCTTTTCTCTTTCATTGCAGTCGACACCACCCTTGCCTTCTTTTTGCTGTCGACGTGCTCTCCTTTTCTTTACTGCTTCACTGCACTCGACACCAACCTCTCCTTCTTGGCTTTACTGGAGTTGACGTTTTCTCCCCTCCTCTACAGTTGACGTCTTCCTCCCCTTCTCTCTTTTTTTTGCGCTCCCCTTTGGCGACTCTTTTTCAGCTCTCTCAGGGATCCCCTACTCTATACAGTAAGCTCACTTGCTGTTGCCATGTGGCTTCTTCCATCCTTTGGCGCATGCGGTTATTAGCAGCCGCCACCTTGGTTATTTTCTAGAAACTTAAAACCTCTTATTCTCATATTAAATTTTTTTAATTCTTTAAGGCTGTTCACACTGCCTTAAACCACATCCCCACAAATGCCATTTATGCCTTCCATCCTTTGCCCACATGCCATTAGCACCCGCATCTGCTATCTCCATCCATACTACATATTTACAAAGGGGATGCCCAAATGCGAACGGTCAGCACTCATGCAGGCACTGACACACACACACACACACACACACACACACACACCCGAAGGCTCCCTAACAAAAGCAACAAAATCTCCACATCATGTGGATGATGCAAGGCCTGATGGTTATGCCTCTACTCCTCCTGCTTAGCAGATTTAATCTCAACCAAAACTCAAAGTTGATTCAAACTAACTACATAGTTCCTGAAACTCTCAGTACTCTGCACAGTATGTACACATCATCAGCCTCTGTTTTTGTCCACACAACGTGTGGGTATCTTCGGTGAACCAGAGCCCGAGCACCGTATGGTCAGCACCCTCTAGGATCCTTCGCAGGTCACCTAGCGCTTCACTCATAGGCCGCTTACCACTCTCTCACTATTTTGTGTCTACCTTTCATCTCGCAAACTATTCCTTCATTCTCGTGTAGTACGTGTAGTTTTCATAGCTATAACCTTATTAACCAAAACCATTTAAGGCTTCTCCCTCTTACACAAAGCTCTCTTAGCCTAGGTGTGGCATAAGCAAAGGGATAAGATAAGCTCCTCTTTCATTTGGCCCCCTAAGCACAAACCCTTACTAGCTTTGATAATCCACATTATGCATAGGAAGATGCATAAAGAATTTATTTTTATTCCAAAAGTGTTATTCTCACATCAATTTTGATTTTATGCATAGAAAGATGCATAAAGAAATTTATTTTTATTCCAAAAGAGTTATTCTCATCAAATTTTGATTCTATGCATAGAAATATGCATAAAGAAATTTATTTTTATTCCAAAAGAGTTATTCTCATCAAATTTTGATTTTATGCATAGAAAGATGCATAAAGAACTTTATTTTTATTTCAAAAGAGTTATTCTCATTAAAATTGAATTTATGCATAGAAAGATGCATAAAAGATTTATTTTTATTTTGAAAGTGTTATTCTCCTTAAAATTGAATTTATGCATAAATAGATGCATAAACGGATTTGTTGAGAACTGAGGAGTTGATTTGGATTCTGATTGAAAAATGAAGATTCCTGAATTTTTGATTGAAATGTAATAAACTAAGCAAAACCACAATGAGGATGAATGGGACGAGTCCCTATGATAATGTTCCTAGCTGGAATGAAGTTAATGACTTCAGCAAATCACTATGAGATTAGTGGATTGTGCTGGCAGATTGTTGCTATTATTACTTGACCCAGTGGATCAAGTTAAGGGATGTCAAATTAAAAATCTGTATAATTGAAAATTTCCATGAAGGACTGTTCAGATAGAAATTTCGATCTAATGGACCATTATTGTGATAAGGATTTGAATCCCAGAATCAGTTGGATCTTAAGGAAAAGAGTTCTCCTCTAATATTGCGAGATGAGGACATCTCGCATTTTTTAAGTGGGGAAGGATGTAAGATTCTTCCCTCCGCCTTTTGAGGTGTGCAGGTTTAAAAACCTCCCCTTTTGATCTTATAAATTATTCCCCTCTCTGAAATAAAAGAAAGATCCTGTTTTACCATGTTTTGGCCTAGAGAGAGAAATTATCTAGAGGGAGGTAATTCAAAATTGAGATATTTTTGGATATAAAAATTCTCCTAGTGTCTAAAATGGTTTCCCCTGAAACAGATATTCAAAAAGAAATTTTCAATGTGCAATTGGAATAAATGTAAAAAGAACCTTAGCCTAAGGGTCCAGTTTTTTTGAAATTTTTGAATTAAGGTTCCTGTGGACCAATTAGATTAATCCAAATGTAAGGAGGAGATAAATGGAATAATAAAAGAAAATCCCCCAAAAATGAGTAAATGCTCACATAAGAAGAAGAGTTGACTAAGGACAAGGTTATTAGTTAAAAAAGAAGAGATATTTAGAAGAAATGATGCATTTTTGACACCTCAGTGTGGGGAATTTTCCTCATGAAGGAGGCGCCTATTTCACATGTGTGGTTGAGTTTTAAACTCACAAATAATGAGATATTTTCATCTCTCCTTCTTCAACTAGATCCAAAAAGTAAGCTAAACTGACCTAAAAATGGTCAAAAATTGACCAAACTGATCTGGAAAATTCTAGAATCCGTTTGCTTGGTTAGAGGCTCACTTTTTCCTATAAATGAAGCCTCCCCCTTTGTAAATGGTTAATAGTGTTTTATGCACTGTTACTCTACTTCTCTCCAGAGCCAAAAACAGTGAATTCATTGATAATTCATTTGTTTTTGACCATTTCCTCTTCAAAAGAATTGGTGGCCACTCTTATTGCAAACAAGAGTAGATCCCTCAAACCATCAAGCCAAAGGAAAGCTCACAAAACTCCTAGTAAGTTAGAAATTCTACTTTTTCTTATTCTATTTTATGGTTTTTTGATTTTTGCTTTCTTTAAAATGGAAATGGATGTTATGCCTTGCTGGAAAGGCTTTCCCCCTTCTCTTCATTATTGAATTTAGCCTTTCTTTATCCTAGATGTGTTATCAAATTGATGGAATTAAACTTCTCATATTGTTTACTCTTAATAAAGTGGAAATTGATTAGATTAGAATGATTTAAATCATCTTGGATAATTTCTAGTAAATTTTAGAGTGAAAAATTTAAAAAATGGTCAGCCATACAAAGAAGGTTATGGCAAAATTTTCCTAAATTTGGTGAAATAAGTTTTATCTTTTTATTATTCAAAAAGAGTAATCCCTACCGCTTGTGTATTCTAAAAGTGTTATTTTTATTCTATGCATAGAAAAATGCATATTAAAAATATTTTTATTATAAAAGTATTATTTTCATTAGAATTAATTTCTATGCATAGAAAGATGCATATTGGGAATATTTTGATTATAAAAGTGTTACTTTCATCAAAATTGATTTTTATGCATAAATAGATGCATAAAAGATTTTTTTTTATTATAAAAGTAATACTTTCATTAAAATTAAATTTATGCATAAATAGATGCATAAAAGAATTTTTTTATTATAAAAGCGTTACTTTCATCAAATTTTGACTTTATGCATAGAAAGATGCATAAATAATTTTTTTAAAATTCCAAAAGTGTTATTCTCATCAAATTTTAATTTTATGCATAGAAAGATGCATAAAGAATTTATTTTTATTCCAAAAGTGTTTTTCTCATCAATTTCGATTTTATGCATAGAAAGATGCATAAAGAAATTTATTTTTATTCCAAAAGAGTTATTCTCATCAAATTTTGATTTATGCATAGAAAGATGCATAAAGAACTTTATTTTTATTTCAAAAGAGTTATTCTCATTAAAATTGAATTTATGCATAGAAAGATGCATAAAAGATTTATTTTTATTTCGAAAGTGTTATTCTCCTTAAAATTGAATTTATGCATAAATAGATGCATAAACGGATTTTTATAAAAGTGTTATTTTCCACTGAGATGATGTGATATGAATCAGATCGATGAGAATGAAGAAAGATTGGATGTGATGAGAATAGAAGTGATGAGAATGAGAGGTAAATAGATGTGATGATATGTGATGCGAATCAGATAGATGAGAATGAATGGATGAATGGATGCGATGAGAATGGAAGTGACGAGAATGTGAGGTGAATAGATGTGATGAGATGTAATGCGAATCAGATAGATGGGAATGAATGGATGGATGGATGTGATGAGAATGAGAGGTAAATAGATGTGATGAGATGGGATGCGAATCATATAGATGGGAAAGAATGGATGGATGGATGTGATGAGAATAGAAGTGATGTGAATGAGAGGTAAATAGATGTGATGAGAATCAGATAAATGTGGATGAATAGATGAGATGTGATGTCATGTGAATCAGGATGTGAATGAATGATATAGGATGTGAATGAATGTGATAGCATGTGAATCGAAATGTGAATGAATGATATAGGATGTGAATGAATGTGTTAGCATGTGAATCGGGATGTGAATGAATGTGTTAGCATGTGAATCGGGATGTGAATGAATGATATAGGATGTGAATGAATGTGATAACATGTGAATCGGGATGTGAATGAATGATAAGGGATGTGATGTGATGTGAATCGAGATGTGAATGAATGATAATGGACGTGAATGAATGTGTTAGCATGTGAATCGGGATGTGAATAAATGATATAGGATGTGAATGAATGTGTTAGCATGTGAATCAGGATGTGAATGAATGATATTGGATGTGAATGAATGTGATAGCATGTGAATCGGGATGTGAATGAATGATAAGGGATGTGAATGGATGTGATGTGATGTGAATCGGGATGTGAATGAACGATAAGGGACGTGAATGAATGTGTTAGCATGTGAATCGGGATGTGAATGAATGAGATGTGATGTGAAATGGATGTGATAAGATGCGATGTAAACTGGATAGATGTTAATGTATGTGAAGTGAGGACATGTATGGGTAGATGCAAGTGGATGAGATCTGATGAGGATAAATGAGGAAATAAGTGATGAGATGGAAAAAGATGTGATTAGATGAGAATGGGAATACTTATGAAATGAATGTGGATTGATGTGTGGGTAATGTGGATTGATGTGGATTGATGTGGATGGATGAGTGGATAATGTGGATTGATGTGGATGATGTGGATGGATGTATGGATGATATGGATTGATGTGTGGGTAATGTGGATTAACATGAATGGATGTATGGATGATGTAAGTTGATGTGTGGATAATGTGGATTGATGTATGGATGATGTGGATTGACGTGTGGATTAATGTGGATGAATGTATGGAAGATGTGGATGGATGTGTGGATAATGTGGATTGATGTGGATGGATGTATGGATGATGTGGATTGATGTGGATTGATGTGGATGGATGTATGGATGATGTGGATTGATGTGTGGATGATGCGATTGGATGTGATTTGATGTGGGAATAATGTGATGTGATATGGATCGATGATGAAAAAAAATTGTGAGAAGATGAGAAAAGATGGGGACTAATGTGAAAGGATGTGGAGTGATGAGAAAAGATGGAAATATTGTTGGAACTGTATTTGTATGTGAAATCTGTTTTTAAATGATTGTTTTATGTCAAGAATACTGGGGAAGCATTTTGACCGTCTTGTGTGAATGAGGTCGTGGTGGAGACTTATCTGTTAAAGTTGCAACTGCTAAAATGACGGAAACTCAACGGAGGACGTCTCGCGTAGCAAGGTAGGTCAAGGTCTTGACCAGCCTCGGTTTAAATGGTGAGCTTCCGGTACAGTGGATGAGGGACCAAGGAAGCGGCCTATGAGTGAAGCGCTAGGTGACCTGCGAAGGATCCTAGAGGGTGCTGACCATATGGTGCTCGGGCTCTGGGTCACCGAAGATACCCACACGTACCTCGGGAAAGATATTGGAATAAGGAGTAAGAGTTGTTTTCTGAATTCGGGCATGGATCTGGTTGATTGACCTTGCTGGTCCTCAACGGATGAGTCCATGGCTCTTTTATATGGATCTGTTGGTTGATCTTGCTAATCTTCAACGGAGACTCCATTTTTGTTAAAGTGAATACTTGCCGGTTACTATGAGCTAGGAACTATCGAAAAGGCCCCTGAATGGATAGGGGGCGAGCGTTCTGGTTGCCAATGATGCCATAGGTACACCGATGAAGGAATGTTTCCGGGTTTGGTTTTGGAAGAATCGATGGATTAGTCTCTTGTCCGGATATCCGTGGGCGAGGCCTCGAGTGTGAGACCTTGCCCCACGCAAGAAGTGCTACTTCCGCTGCTAGCACCCCTGAATTCGTTGCGCGGTGGGGATAGGGACCTCACAGGTTTGATGCATAGTATGTGTAACATAGTATGGTAACCCACATATAGTATGTGTAACATAGTATGGTAACCCACATATAGTATGTGTATCGTAGTCAGCCTAAGGGTTATATTAATGTCTCCAAGGCATACTTAATACGATGTCTACTATCCCCTACACAAAGGTTTTCTCCTCATAGACCTACACCTTTCACTTAGTGAAATTATACTTTATGCTAGTAAAAGCAACTTTAACCTTATAATATGAGGAAAAAAACAGACTCTAGGCTAAGAAATCTCATAGTTCTTTTGGAAATAAAGTCGTTTTGCTACCATCACCATAAAGAGAATAGTAATATCTTACTATTAATAGTACCTTTCATTCTCATAACACAATGAGATTTTCTTTTACCTTTAGTAAGAATACTCATAGTCATCTCACTACCCTCTTGCTTGAATGAATTGTCCCCCTCATTGTCCTTGATCATATGTAGCTTTTCTCTTGTTCTTATTTGGACGACCAATATGGCCTTCTTGGTAACATCAAATGGCATGAGTCTTGGAGTCACCTTCGTTAGGCTTACTAGAAATGTCTACCCTCTTGGAATTGTTGTTTGTTGTTGCCATTTGGTTTGTTGAATTTCTTTTGAATGAATTTCAATTTATGGGGTTTTTTCACTTGATGTTCAAAATTCTTTATCTCTTTTGGAAATCCATTTTTCCTCTCATAATTCATGGCTAAGGAAATAGCAAATAATGGAATCTAGATGAAACATATTTACTTTGGCTCCAATAATGGACCTATTTATCCCTTTCATGGACCTTGTCTATAGATTGCAATTGAAGAAGAGTGCCAAAATCCATCAACATTGGGACATACTCTTTCTCCAATAATGGACCTAAGTCCTACTATAAATTTCATCTTTTTCTCCCTTTGATAGGCCTTGTCTATAGTTTGCAATTAAAGAAGAGTCTGCCACCAAAATCTATCAACATAGGAGGAGAGACTCTTTCCAAAGTTTGGGGTTTGTGAGAGAACTATTCTTGGTGTCATTCCACTATAAAGTAGCACTCTCTCCACTAGAGGGTTAGTAGCTCTCTCTCCACTAGAGGGTTAGTAGCGCACTTAATTTTATCACATCACTTATAGAATTTCTCCCTCAAATAAAAATAGTCAAGCTAGCTAATAAGCCAAGAAACTACACTATGAATGCATCTTTCTTACCATCATAGTTTTGAAAAATGAAATCCTTACAGTTAATCTTGTTGCCCTTCCTAGAACCGTGAACATATAGAGTGACTACACATTCTAAAGTCTTTAGAATCTGTAGTCGGGATGTGAATGAATGAGATGTGATGTGAAATGGATGTGATGTAAATTGGGATAGATGTAAATGGATGATATGTGATGTGAATGATGATGATATGTGATGTGAATGGATGATATGTGATGTGAATGAATGTGATGTGATGTGATGTGAAATGGGATAGATGTGAATGAATGTGATGTGATGTGAATGGATGAGATGTGAATGAATGTGATGTGATGAGATGTGGAGATGGGTAGATGCGAGTGGATGAAATCTGATGAGGATAAATGAGGAAAGATGTGATGAGATGAAAATGATGTGATTGGATGAGAATGGGAATACATATGAAATGGATGTGGATTAAATAATGTGGATTGATGTGGAACAATGTGGAAAGACGAGAGTTCGTTATAGAAACTATATTTATGACCTGTTTTTAAATGACTGTTTTATGTCAAGAATGCTGGGGAAGCATTTTGACCGTCTTGTGAATGAGGTCGTGGAGACCTAGCTAATAAAGTTGCAACAGCTGACTGAGAGTCAATGCAGGACGTCTCACGTAGCAAGGTCGACCAAGGTCTTGATCAGCCTTGGTTCGATTTAAATGGTGAGCTTCCGGTATGGTGGATGAGGGACAAAGTAGTGATAGCGATGGCATCGATCATGGCTATTTTGTGGCTGGTGGATCTTCCTTGTTTTGTGGTTAGTGTTTATAGCCCTCGTCTTTCTATGAGTTTTTATCTTTATCATTCTTGCTTGGCTTCTCTGAACTCTTGTTCTTATCACCCCCCTTTGATCCTTATCCTTCTTTGGCACTAGCCCATTTTCAATTTTTGTTAGTAGTAGTTCATCAAGATCATTTTTCTCATTGAGCTCTATAGCTAGTTCATGTATTTGACATGTTCTTTGTATTGAAGAAGTTGGAATTTCATTCTCCATTTTTTACGAATCTGTAGATAAAAAACTACAAATATCTCTAGGGGTAGGCTAGGTACTTAAGGATATTGAGATTTTGATAGCCTGTGACTTCCATGGATCTTTTACCCTTGTTCACTAGCCATTCAACATCTTTATTACACTGTTCTACTTTGAAGGGTGCCCTTTGTCTGTAGACCTCTGCCTTTAGCTCTATTCTTTGCTCTTGATTTGGCTTCTCTGGGGTTGCATTATTAAAAAGACAAAACCATGCTATGTAGTTGGTTATGATTAGGTGTGGTTAGAGGTGTAGATATCCATGGGATCTTTTAGTGAAATGGATCCTTGAAACACTAGCATGGTGATATAACTATCCATATCAACACCGGCACACCTGTTTGTTTATGTTTTCCAAGATGAACAATGGCAATGATATATTCTGATATAGGGCCATGAGGTCAAACACATACCTTACCAATTTTAGATATTTCACTTGGTGGTGGTTTTGATGAATGAGCTTTGGGAACTATGTGGCTATTTAGCTTAAAACTAACTCTTTATTGACATCCCACTCTAAGAATAGAGAGGAGGGTGTTGAGGGGCTTCCTACTTCTCTCTACTTTAGTGAAGGCTTGCAACAATTTGCGGGTGCTGAAGATTATTGATTTTTCATTAGCATCTACTACTTTTTTAGCCCCAAAGTGGAGGGGGGCTCATTAGGACTTGTTTGGGGTCTTCTTGGGCCCTTTTATTTGGACACTTAGTGAAATGCTTAAATTGCTAATCAAGCTTTGACCAAGCTAGTGGCCTAGGCCTGAAAATGCATTTTTCCTTTTCTACAAAAAAGAAAATAGGCCAAAAGGTGATCTAATCATTAGATCTTCTGTCCTTGGGAAGGAATATGGACCTAACTGCCTTTTTGTCTTGTAGTGAAGTACCTTTCACAAAGAATGTTTGAAAATTTTCGTCACTTTGTTCCCTCCCTTTTTGGAGGTGCTGCAGATCCCACTCTCTCTCTAAAATGCGTTTAGGGTGTTTTACTTGGGTAAGGGCTTCTTTTTCTCTCTCTAGGAGCCATGGCCTGCAGATCTGGACCTCCTACTCCATCATCCTCTCCACCAGCTCTCATGGAAGAGCTCACCATCCCCTCTTGTGAAGGTATAGATCTACACATCCTTGCAAGCTGAAGCTCTCCATCTCCATCACTAGCAAGCTCTCCATATCTATCATCCTCTCCACCAACTCTCATGGAAGAGCTCACCATCCCCTCCTGTGAATGTACAGATCTACACATCCTTGCAATCTGAAGCTCTCCATCTCCATCACTAGCAAGCTCTCCATATCTATCTCCATTCAAGGCCTCCATTTCCATCTCTGTATCCATCTGCATCTCCTCCACCTCCATCTCCATCACCATCTCCATCTTCATCTCCTCCATCACCATCCACATTTCCATCCTCCACCTCCATCCTCCATCTCCATCATCTCCATCACCATCCACATTTCCATCTCTGTATCCATCTACATCTCCATCTCCATTTGCTAGGTACAATGGCTCTACGGGACATCACCAACAAGCAATCAAAGTTTTGCTTACACGTGGACTTAGACGAGGAGTATGCCACAATGCGAAGTAATCGAACGAAGGGATGTATTCCTGCTTTGAGGTGCTACGACTTCAAGGTGTAAAAGCCATTGATCTTTGGACTGATGGAAGCATTTATCCCCTTGATCCACAGACTGGTGCAGCTCCCCCTTTTCGTAATATCACGCAGGTCGTACGCTTCTTGGGTGATGGTTATAATGGTTTCTTAGGGTACTGTCAGAGGCTCTATTCTTTGTACTTGTAGGAACTCTCAAATCAAAATCACCTCAGGAAGCTTCTAAAATTATGCAAGGCAGAAAAGGAAGAATGTGCGTCAACTTTCATGGCCACAAAGGAACATATGCTGGCTCGAGTCAAGGATCTAGAGAAGGAGGATGCAGAGCAAAAGATGAAGCTTGATGAAGGTGTGGAAAGTAGGGATCGAGCTATAGAGAACTATCTCGTCTTCGAAACTCAACTTGGAACCTTCGCCGACGTGTCGATCATTTCACTCACCTCCCCGTGGGATATAATGCAAGGCAGCAAAAGCGCAAGCCTCTGAGTCTTCTTTCCAAAGATGGGGGGGCTCGCAAGCGACGTGTGCGTCAAACAAGGTAATCACAGCTTCAAAACTAGCATTACATTCCTTTTTCATATAGTTATGTCATTGACTCTGAACTATGTGATGTCCAGGGAATGTGCTAAAGCAATATTAGGTTGTTCCAATACTAAGGAGTCTATCCTTGAGCACATTATTCCAGAGCAGAAAGTAATCAATATGATAACCAATCCAGTAAATGGTGCATTGCGTGACAAGATTCAAAAGTATTTTCTCAAGGAATTCGAGCAAATTGTCAGTCCCGTTGACATGCTCACTGTGTGCTACACAGCAGGTATCAGTGATAAGGGATACAGGGCTTTGTATACTTGCATCACAGCACGTCTAGGCAAAGGAATGACACGATCTATACTTCCAACACCATACAGTATAGTTATGGCAAGGAAGTCAGCAAACAACAATATTGCCGACTTGCTAGGCGGCTACAGATGGGTGGATGGTAGCATGCCAGTGTCAAATTCAAAAGATTTTGCTTACAACAAGTTTAACAATGTTTACGTCGAGGTGGAGGCGCTTCAACGAGCTATGATTCAATTTTATGATATGACATTAGAGGAGATGGATGGAAAGGCTATATTTGTCCTCAAATTGGATGAATGTCAGGTTGTAAAGGGCCAAAGGGTGGAACATACAAGTCTGACACTCATGAGCAGGGCATTGAAGCGAAAGAGCTTAGACGGTGAAGATGAAACAGGTGATGCGGAGAATAACTTGCACACAAAGCGACGCAAGCAAGATTACTTTGGAGTGCAGTTTGAGAAGAACATATGGTGGCAGGCGGCATGGACCCTTCCGCACGAGGACCATGACAGTCTGAGGTGGAACTTCACCCGTACAGGTATTCAAGGAGTGATACACAGGCAATCAAATGGTGAAGTCTTGCATGTGCCTGGCACGCACTGGTCACTTTGAAATAGAGTGGCACCTTGGTGGTGATCTCAAGACCCTCAAATGCATGTTGGGAACTAAAAGCGGTGCTAACACTTTGTTTCCATGCATCTTTTGTTGTCATCCAAGGATGCCAAGTGTCACAGTGGGGAAGGCCAAACAAGAAACCAAGGTGAAAGGTCGTAAGCAGGCAAGTGCAAAGGGCTCAAATCAATTACAAAAAGGGAAGGGTATGCACGTCTGGCTCAATGGAATTATGAGCTGCAATCAAATCAAGGCACCATCTCGCGCAGAGGAGGATGCTACTTGGAACCCTATTCTTTCAATTCCACTGTCGCGAGTACATGTGTGTACCTTGCACGCAAGACTTAGAATTCTGGACAAATTGTTGATGCTCCACATCAATTATGCTTGGAACATGGAGCCAAAGTCACGGCGAGAACAGGGCATCCAAGAGCTTGAAGTTGTTTTATCATCTGTGGGGCTTCACGCAGGTGCTGTCACCCTCTCTAAGGATCGTAAAACCTAAGATAACCCTAATAAGATATGTATGGGTGGTGCAAAAGCAAGACACCTGCTCTCAAACTATGGTGAGGCTCAAAGCCATACACATTTTGAATTATGGAAGCAGATTTGTGATGTAACAACCTATCGAGGCAATGAGGCGACACTAGGATTGAAGCGTGCACATGTGTGGGAAGCTTGTGATGAGATGATGAGGCTTCTTGAGCGCCCGTATCTTGATGAAGCAGAGATAGCTACATTCAAGACTTCGATTGACAGATTCACAGAAGAAATGATCGATGCTTGGGGGGAAACTCATATAACACACTACATGCATATTCTCTATGCGCACAGTTCCTTCTTTCTAGATGAATATGGGTCTTTTGCACTCTGGAGCAACCAAGGCATGGAACGATCACATTACCAAGCCAAGGCGGCCTATTTTAAGAACACGGGTCATGGTGGTGGCAAGGTTCGCAGCAATGCATTTCAGGAAATGTTCAATTGGTTTTACCGTGCACTTACTGGGAGAAAGGCCCAAAAGTGAGCCGGAAATTTGTCTTTGAGGCACAAAATCATGAAGGTGGTAGGTGCAAGGCGAAAGAGAAGGGTGCAATGCGTCAATGGCACGTGAAAGAGCGAGGCAATGGCACAGTGGTCGACTAAGAAATGGCCGCGTGTGGTTACCCACCCAATAATTCTTGTTCGCCACTTTTTGGCGCGTTCATTGTAAATTGACTTTTTTGTAATTTTGGCCCCCTATAAATATCAGTGAGTTTTATAGTCATTTTTAAAAGTCTTGACTTGTGAGCTCTCTCTCTTCCTCTCCCCTTGACTCTCTCTCGCGCTCTCTCTCTCTCTCTCTCTCTCTCTCTCTCTCTCTCTCTCTCTCGCTCGTGCACTAATATCTCACGCACATGGAGCCCCCAAATGATCCTCCCTCCAATACGCAGGATGACATTTTCAAAGACCTTGGGCCCTTACCGGTGGCACATAGAACTGAAATCCCAAACATTTACCCACAAGCCCAAATGGATCTGGAAGCTGAGCGTGTGAGGCTTGAGCGAGAGGCCCAAGAAGCCCAAGAACGCCAAGAAGCAGAGAGATTACAGAAAGAAGCAGAGGACATGGAGGCAGCTGAGAGAGCAAGAAAAGAAGCCGAAGAGACCGTCAGAACACAGGAGGAGGACGATGCAGCAAAGAAAGCACAGGAGGATGAAGCTGCCAAGAAGGCAGAAGAAGACGAGGCAGTTAGGAAGGCGGAGGCAGATAAGAAGGCTGTAGAAGAAGCTCAGGCCATCGCAAGCAACAAGAGAAGATTAGCATTCTTTGCTGCGGAGGAGGATTGGCTTAACAGAAAAGCTCGCGGATTTGTTGCTGACCTACGAATGGCCGGATACGAAGATGACACAATTTTGGAAGCGGCTATACAAAGTCTTCGAGCAGAATATACAAAGAGGAGAAATGAAGACACAGTAGAAAGGGAGCACCTGCCGAGTAATAGGATTCTCAATGCAATGCTAGACAGAGTCTTGGCTCGTGCACTTGGTAAAGGAAAGAGAAAACTCTCAGCTGAGGAAGTAGAAAATAAGAGACAGAAGCTTGAACGAGAAGCCAGGGTAGCAAACACACGGAGGCTTCGTGAGGAAAAAGAAAGGAAAGATGAAGAGGAGCGAGTAAGGAAGGAGGCAGAGCAGAGAGCAGCTCAGAAGACTCCATCTACAAAGGCAAAGAAAACTCCAACACCTGCAAAGGCTAAGAAGGGGAAAACCATTCCTAAACGCACAGAACCCCCTTCCGATAACTTCCAAGAGCAGCAACAAAAGTTCAAAAATGACACGCCAGCTTGGACTCGCCACGCGGCGCAAGCACCACCGCCCCCCAACAACGCAGAAGAAGCAAAGGTGGAGACCAGGGACAGTTGCCCTTAGAGAAATTCGCAAATATCGGAAGACCTGCACACCAATTATTCCGAAGGCACCTTTTGGGCGTCTCGTCAAAGAGATTATCCACGACCAGCGTCGGGATGTCAATCGTGTGCAAGCGGCGGCACTAGGCGCTCAGCAACAACAAGGTGCCGAGGATATTTTGGTTTCGCTTTTCCAAGACGCGGTTTTGTGCATGGTGCATGCAAAACGTGTCACTTTGAAGCCATCTGATCTTTATCTAGCTAGGCGTATCCATGGAGAGGACGCTCTCTTTCACTAGATAGGGGAAGCCTTTGTAATGCAACAAATCCGTGTTTTGTAATCTCAATTTGATTAATGAAAAACCATGTCTATTTTCAAAAAAGTTATTTTCTATTGCAAGTGATTGTCATCTTGTCAAGGTAATTGTAGTCTTTTGCATGTAATTGTTGTCGCTACGTACATTCGACCTCATGTGAACGCTCGTCTGCCACCACCTGTCCAACTTTGGCTCGACTCGACGGGCCGATTTCTCCTGCGTATGGCCCCAAAAGGGTAGATCAGATGTGCGGGGTGCACCGGGGCTGACGGGGGGGCCGGTGGTCGCGCCGTGGAACCTGTGTGCCACGGAGCGACTTTTGCCGATTTGACCAGGGTGCCACGGAGCGACTTTTGCCGGTTTGACCCTGGTCAAACCGGCAAAAGTCGCTCCGTGGCACACAGGTTCCACGGCGCGACCACCGGCCTGGTCAAACAGGCAAAAGTCGCTCCGTGGCACACAGGTTCCACGGCGTGACCACCGGCCCCCCCGTCGGCCCCGGCGCACCCCGCACATCTGATCTACCCTTTTGGGGCCATACGCAGGAGAAATCGGCCCGTCGAGTCGAGCCAAAGTCGGACGGGTGGTGGCAGACGAGCATTCACAAAAATTGATTGAAACATCATGACAGGACACGACAACAACATATAAACACATCAAGAAGATAAAACTTAAAATCAGCTCGAAAAACATCTTGATGTCATTAATTGTTTGATTTTCACAAAAGGCAAATGAGTACATTGGATTTAGCCAACTCGCTTGATGAGCTTGGTGAAAGCCTCGTGGGTGAGAGTCTTTACTGATGGTTTGTCACCAATGCGTTCGGCTATCTCTTTGGCATCAGTGATGCCTTGTCCAAGGCTAAGGCCACAAAATCCTAGGAAAGACCTTGCACTTTTATCACCAAAGCTATAGATAGCTGCTTCCCTATTTACAAGAATACATTTATGGGCATTTTGGGCTATAGGGGCTTCAGACAGGATGGCGCTTAGGGCTCTGCACTTCAAAAATTCAGCTTGCGCATCATTTGAAAAGTCATTGTGAATCACGCGAAGCATCTCGGCATTGAAGCTCGGGATGTAGTGCCATAGCGCAGCATCTTTCCCCTCCACCTCCTTTCGTGCTCCACCCTTTCGGCTTGCGAACCAGTCCATTTCTCTTGCGGTCTACAAAGTAGATAGAAAAATGAGTTGACTTCAAAAAATTACAAATTAAGAAGGGAAGAAATTGGGTGTACTACCTCAGTGGCATCATCATGATCTGCAAGGTCTGCATCACTAATATTGATGCTCCCGAGGCTGACGGAATCCGAAATGGCAAGCGGCTTGTGAGGGGCAAAGCTAGTTTCTGGCACACTCTCGTAGAAATCCTTGCACTGGGATATTTGTACAAGTCTCTGCCACAAGGGACTCTATTGAGGCATGATTTTCCGGGAGCGCAAGCACCTTTGTGACATCTGCGGAACTGAAGTCAATGCGGATGTCATCATCTTTGGACGGCTGTTGTGTGTCTCGCATGCCTGCGTACATAGCAATGACTGAGAGAGTTTCATCCTGGTGCAGCCCAAGGACATGGGCGATGTCATCCAAAAATAAGAACTCTACACCTTCTACTATGATGGGGTGTAGAGTTCGCACTTCGAGCTCTAGAACTTCATCCATGACATCATCCCCTTCGATGTCCCGTTTCACAGCCTCAGCTTGCGGCTCTTCCGCCAGAGTCACAAGTGCAAGAGATGCTTCTTGCACTGGGGTGACAATCTCCTCCTTTGGGTCAGCTTCCTTGATCAAGAGATAAGGTGTGGCTTTCTTTGGAGGAGTGGCCTTCCTCTTTCCCTTGCTTTTCTCTGTTCCCTCCAAGATTAGGAGGGCAAGAGTCATGTCCCACCTCAAAAAACTTGTGCCGATGTTGCCCATTCCAAGACCTACCAGGTTATCTTCTTCCTCCTCCCTTAGATATGTGCTACTAAGGCCTTTGAGGAATCTTGCAAGCCTAAACCTGAAATTTTTGTCCGCTTTGTAGGTATGCTTGATAAGATCCACAGGCACCCAAGTCCCCTCCTCGTCTTCAAAGTTGACACAATATTCAGCCATGTATGTGTCCATGTAGCTAGTGAACGCCCCAAACACGTCATTATAGAGTTCGGCGGTGCCTTCCATGTCAATAGATGTCTGAAAGATGGGTGCAAGCTTCTCGATCAAGTGACCGAGGTCAAGCTTGTGCAATTGAGATAGGAGAGCTTGGGCGGGGGTGGCCATGCTTGAGTAGCGAAGAAGGCGAGGGGACCGCAAAGATGCCGAGAGTGAGGAGATGAACTCAAAGTGGCCAAAAGTGACTTATAAAGAGGTCTTTAAAACTTTTTTGATGTTTAAAAATTCACTTAAAACCTCCAAAAAAATAAAAACACGCGACATAACTTAAAAGTGCACAAAATTGAACGCAAATTGCGAGTAGCCAAAATTGTTTTGAATTAATCTCTCAAAATCTGTTACATAGCTTGCTTGATATGGATACATCTAGGGAAGGGAATGCTTTTACAAAAGTAAGATGCCTCTTTCCTCTTACGTAGAGGTGTGTTATCAATCACAAATGAAAAGTCACCTTTCAGTGCAAACCTAAGGCCTAAGTACTCCCTTAGGTTCGGCATATTCCAATCAGCATTTACTATGATATCCCACACATCAGCTTGCGTGTGCTAACATGTACATCAAGCTGTTCTGCATCGTTGATGTCTGAATCGAGTGCTTGCCATTCGCCTCCTTCCAACGTCTGTAAGGAAAGATAATAGAGAGTTGTTGCTTTCCAAGCTGGTACCGAACGACCATCTTCTCCGACACCACCATGCACTTTATCTTGTCACCCTGATGTTGAATAACCTTCAAATCCCACGAAGGTGGCAGAAAGGCACTCATTACTGTGCCTCCCTTTGCAATCCACATTGTAGGAGTCCGCCGGTGAACATCAGCCTCCTTGAACAAAAACACAAACAAATGTAAAGGCATGAAGAATGTGAGAGTCGCACGATGTGACCCATAGGTGCACTTCATTGCATTTTGCACACATCAATCTCAATCCGACATCTGGTTAGTGCAACCAAAGTATTGTCGGGCTTTGGCCAATCATGGTCCGTGAGACTTGGTGTAGGGAGCCTCCGTAGAGTCCCAGAACCATCTCTTGACGTGGGTACAATATACTCTGCATGAAAGAAGAAAACTGAGCGCTCTAAAAGCTCTGATGCCGAACAACCAGTATATAGTAGCTTGCCGATTTCAAAGTGGTGTGCCTCAAAGGTTCCAGAAAGGGCCTCTAAAGGCTCCCATTCCACAAATGTCGACGGAAAGATGTCTGCACAGAACATTACAAGAACACACTTGAAAAAATCAAGCTTCCGTAACATGAAATGATATTAGCATGTCTCAGTGCAGCCCATAAAACAAGAAGCACAAATAAAACTTACAATTTGCAGGAAAGCGTTTGTGATTGGCATTGTCAACATGGAGTTGCGATGCCTTGTAGACGTGTTGGATCATCACCTGCTTGCTTCCATCAGCCCCCTGCTTGAGATCCACTATGCGACCCTTCCAATGGTGTGACTTTAACCCTATGTATCTGCAAGAGACTTTGTGGGCTCCCCTTGTGCCTGGACGCATCGTCACCCACATTCCTTTTGCAAAGGTGCTTGTAACCCACAAGCCAGTGTCGTCTTGTTCGTTGCTGCTGCTAAAGGACTCCACCCTTGAACGAGGTCGGCGACTCATTGTGCTTGGCTAACCGATTAAGCTAAATGCTATGAAGTTGTAGGTGTGTGAGAAGATCTCTGCAACCTAATGCTAGTAGAGCATATAAGCTAGCAAGAGGAGTCAAGAATGTGTATAAGCTAGCAAGAGGAGAGTGAAGAATGTGTGCAAGCAAGAGAGGATGGACTTGATGGGGAAAAAAGTGGACTGTTTTCCAAGCTTTCCATAGCCAAGAAGATCTCTGCAACCTAATGCTAGCAGAGCATATAAGCTGGCAAGAGGAGTCAAGAATGTGTATAAGCTAGCAAGAGGAGAGTGAAGAATGTGTGCAAGCAAGAGAGGATGGACTTGATGGGGGGAAAAGTGGATTGTTTTCCAAGCTTTCCATAGCCAAGAAGGCACAGAAAGGTAGATCTAACTTTAGGAGGGAAGGGGAAGGCAGAATGGGGAGGGAGGAGGCCAAAAAAAGACTCTTTTAGTTAGAGAGAGACTCAAAACCGAATTGCTAGTTTTAGAGAGAGGAAGAGGGAGTGGGGAGAGGGAAAAGTAGCTTTAAATGAGGGATAATGATGGGGGGGCGTTTTTGGCCCTAGCCCACTTTTTGAGGTGGGGTCATTTATGCTAGTTTGAGCTGTCTTTATTAAAAAAAGGTGGAAAATTTGATTTTATTGAAAGATTTTGCATTTTTCAGCCCAATTTCTTTAAAAAAAATGGTATGATTCAAGTTTGACCCCTACAAATTAGGGGCAGGGAAACCCAACATTTTTCTCCACATGGCCTTCTCCCATTGCACCACTCCTTAATGACTGTCATTAGGCTTGGGGCAAATTAATTGGGGCAAATTAAAGGGCCCAAGAAGACCCCAAACAAGTCCTAATGATTGTGGGTTCCTCTACCTCCTCTATTAAGATGGTTTTGTTATCGAGGTTTACTAAGAGTGTTTCAAAAAAGTTTGTGTATTTTAAGGAATATATTGCATCACTCCTCTTGACTCTTTTGGATTCGACTCTTATGCCTACTACATCCTTGGATAAAATTTTATGCTTGTCTCTCCAGCACAAGCCATTGAACTTGTGAAATAGTAATTAGTGTTCATGTGTATAAGTGAGGTGAACCTTTTTCACGAATTATGCTTGGGTACGTTTTGGCCATTTACAACCTAACCCTTGACTCTTATGGCTTAGGCTCATATTAGCTATTGGTGGTGACTTGACTTTTGAACTCTTATGCCATTGGTGCATTTTGGCCTCCAATGACTTTCTCTTTTGGACTCTTATTGGTGCATTTTGGCCTCCCGGGGCGACTTGACTTTAGATGTCTTTCTTTTTTCTTCTTTATTGTTGCTATGCTTTGAGCTCGGCTTTAAGAAATGATGTCTTTAGCTTACCGAAGTTAAGGGGGTTTGTATCATCTTGTTGAGCTTGGACTCTACCCAAGTTAAGAGTGAGGATTTAATGGTTCTTGAACTTCCTTGGGCTAGGACATTCTTGATATTGTGCTCACCAAAGGGTTAAGTGGATAGGGAAGTTGGGGTTTCGTGCATGGGTAGTTCTTGAATTTTCTTCTAAATCTACTCTTGCTCTTCCACATTTTAGGTGTGCTCCATCTTAGCTTTTCCCTTATCTTGCTTTTTGGGCATCCATATATATTGTGGTGTGAATTGTCGATGCAATGATCCTTGAGCATAATTATGATTTCTTGAACCTTTTTTCTTGCCCGCTACTAGGAGAGTTTCATCTTTGTGTGGATGATATCTTTGGCAACTAGATCTGGTGCCTTTATTTTGGTAGTGTCCTTGGGGCTATTAGTGCCCTTTGTGTGGTCATTCATCCCTATGTTGTTAGATAACTTTTTGGCTTTCGGCTTAGAGATCCACATCACTTTGTCATCAACTTTTGTTGTCATCTCAGGGATTCTCCTTTGGAATCCACACTTGTTTGGACTTTTGTTTCTTAGGCTTTGACTATTTGGTGGGGCACATAAGTGGGCTTCTTGGGTGTCTTCGATAACCAAACTTTCTTCATCTGGTTCTTTGGGGCTTTATGAGAAATTGAGGTAGTATAATTGGAAGTATTAGTTACTACCCTTTGGTTTCCCTCATAGTGCCTCTTTAAGATTTGATGAAGCTTTTCCTCCTTTGGTTGGGATTTTGACTCCTTGACTTTTGGTTTTATGAGATGTGGTGCAGGTTGAATGGATCAGGCCTTCAGTTTATAGATGATTGCACTTACCATCTCGATGGGACCTACTTGTAGTAATGTTAGTAACTTTTGGATCTCTATAGAGATCTATCCTAGTTCTCCTTTAGTGAGGATAATGCTCATCAACATCCATTATGAGCTAACCTAATTGTGGCTATTCTGATGGTCCAATCTATGCGCTGCAGTCATGTTTGGCAATCCCTCCCCTTCCAAGGATGCTCTCTTCTGGCATTGTACCTGTAGTCATAATGTAAAAAATACCTTCCATGGGGTAAGAATTGATGTGGAACTTGATATTTAACATCCCTTTGCATTCATTATAAAGTCATGAGATTATTTGTACCAGAGCTTGAGTTGGATCGAGGGAAATTTTTCCTAATGAGATCGAAGTCTCATAAGACATTAAGTTTCTTCTTGCTCCTATATCCAATAAATCTAGTTTGGCTATGTTTTGTTTGTTCACAGGGAATCCTAGGCAAAGCCTTGTGGGTTTAACCTCTTCCTTCTTTTTGTGCATCTCAGCCATGTGGACATGTATAACTCCTTTGCTTTTCTTTTTCCACATGGGCTTTAGCTTCCCAATTGGTCTTGTGTCTTCATCTCAGCCTCTTGTTTTCTCTTTTGTTTAGCCTTGTGAATGGATGGAAGTTGTTCATAGGATAGCGGCCCATAGTATTTTCTAAGTTTGCTCCCATTGAGGAATCCTTCCATCTGACTTCATTAAGAGTTTCTAGGCATGCTATCCCTCAAATCGTGTGTTTTTAGATCCTGAAAGGACCCTCTCAACTTCAATTTCCTTTTATTTTTATAAAGTAGTACTAGGTCTCCTTTCTTGAACCTCTTGGTTTTGATGTTGGCATTGAACATCCTTTCTCTTCTCTTTTTCTTAGAATACATCCCACACTGATGTGAGTGTAGTCTTGCTTTATTAAGTTTATTGAGCTTTATGAGTCATTCAAATAACTTAGTTCTTGTCTATTACATTTGCTTTGCTACCCTAAAAGTTGGGATCATGAATTCAATTGGGAGTATAGCATCAAGTTCAAAGACTAGGCTATAAGGCGTAGTTTGAGTGGTTATAAGGCGTAGTCCTAGTTGATGTTTTGTAGGCAATTTTGTAAGCCCATAAAGTGTGAATGAGAGATTATACTCCCAATCCATCCTAGATCCCATAGGACCTTGTTTATGATTTTAACATATCTATTTGTTTGTGGATAGTATAGAAAGAATTTTGGTGCACTACTATTAATTTTTTTTAAAGAGAAACTCCACCGTGCGTCACTTAAGAAATTGGTCCCTTGGTTTCTAATTAGCTCCAGAGAGGACATTCAAATCTGTTGATGATGTACTCATAAATGAACTTGGCAATCATTCCATCTACTTTTACTATGCCTTTAGCCTCAACCCACTTGGTCACATAGTTGATAGCCCCCATGATGATGTATTGCGCTTGTGTGCTTGTTACAATGGGGATGGGCTAATGGGTCCTACAAAGTTGATGTCCCATTTGTTTGGAAAAAGGTCTTATGGACATGATTGGCTATAATTGCATTCTATTCTTTTGTTATGGGATAGTGAAGTGCTATTCCATTGCATTGTATCAAAGAGTGTTGTGGGCCATTGTAGTCTTGCATATAGGACGTTTCTTACTGTGATGTCTCCTCTGAGGTGACCCATGAAGACGACTACTACATGAGCTTGTTCTAGAATATCCATGCACTCATCCTCATATATGCATAGTCGTAGGACATCACCTTTTCCTCTTCTATAAAATGAGGGTGTACGAGGCTCTTGCTTTCACTAATTGGCTTTTTCTTCTTAGGGACATGGTCTCATATAAGGGAGGTCCATGGCTTAAGTATTTAACACTTTCATAACTACACCTTGAAACTAAGATTATTTGAAAATGAGATGCATCTAGAAGATCATCCTTGACCCCTATTGGCCGTCCCTGTTGGAAAGTCTTGACACGTGAATAACCACTGTGTAATTTTCTTTGCGGTGCATGGTTTGTTTACAAGGTAAAGAAAAGCCTAACAAAAAAATAAATTTGTTCATCCCAAAAGATGGCAAACTTTTTTCTAACTCTATGGTTGTATAATTCTTTCTAGATCATTGAGCTATCTGTACTGGCACAAAGTCCATGTTCTTTTCACTAGTTGAGCTAATATGCATCCTATAGCATAATTTGATGCATCTATGTGTACATGTAAGATGACATCCTACCTTGGCACTCTAAGAATTGGAGTTATTTTTGGAGCTATTTTTAAGGCTTCCTTAAGCTTATAGAATGACTCTTCACACTCCTTAGTCCATACAAAACATAACAACGTCATATAGCAATATAACAATCTCCGCCATAGATAAATATGAAGCATCTATAATACCCTATGTGACCATGAATCTTTGGATTGATTTTGGTGTTTTGGGTCTTTTGAGTTCTACAATCACTTGAATATTTCCTTCATCTATGGAGATTCCATTTTAAAACACCGTGTGCCCTAGGATTACACCCTGTCTCACCATGAGCTTATAGACATAGTCTGTATAGTTGGCACCTTTTCGAAACTAGCTGTAGTAGATGGTATGTGCTCTTGTCTCAAATTCTTTAAGTTCACATAGAGATCATACCATGAAGATCTCTAAGAACTTCCTTAGGAAATCTTTGTATGTAGTAGTGCACATCAGCCTCTAAAACATAGGGTAGCTGATGTGTTGGTTAAACCAAATGGAATTACTTTATATGTAAATGTTTCCCATTCTATATCAAATGCTATCTTGTGTTGGTCCTTTGGATCTATGAATACTTGGTTGTACCCAAAAAATCCATTTAAGAATCTATAGGCTTATTTTCTTACCACTCTTTCAAGCACATGTTCTCAGTGTATAGCAGTGGGTAATGATCTCTCATTGTGGCCTACATTTATTTATTTTTCAAGTCAACACACATGTAGATCTTACCATTCTTCTTAGGTATAATCTTAGCTTGGTGACACACAATCTGTGTGCTCAATACCATAAATGAAACCTACATTGATAAGTTTGCTGACTTCACCTTTGATTGCCTTCTTGGTGTAGGTCTCATTATATGTGTACAGTCATTGATAAGTCTGTTGACTTCATCTTTGATTGCCTTGGTGTAGGTCTCATTATATGTGTACGGTCATTGTTTGACTGGCCTAGCACAACCTACTAAAGGAATTATATGCTAGCAAACCTCTAGAGGAACTCCTTTCAAGTTAACATAGCTCCAAGAAAACACATCTCTGTATTCCTTCAAAACTGCTACAAGTTCTGTGTCCTCTTCTTGGGTTACGTCAGTGCCTACATTTGTTTGGGTTCCTCTCTAGCCGATGCTAAATCCACTTTTTTTTGCATCCTTTGGTACACCATAGGACACTCTTGGTTTCTCGAGGTTTTCCATCTTTGGTGGTGGGGCACACATCTTTCACTTTTCTACTTTATAGTTCTTGAATCAAGAAGGGACTTGTCCTAATCATTGGTCATTGGGCTAGAGGGTTTAGTCTACTTCTTGAATCTCCTTTCCTTTATGGAAGTCTAGATGTAGTCTAGACTTGGAAGTCTATATGGAGTCCATCAAAATTGCATCATAGGAGTAGTCGTGGACCAGCATTTCAACTATTTTAGGATCTATTTTCATGGCATTTACACTCAGTTTTTTCATTAGCAGGACTCCTCAATTACCTTTAAGGCTTATCTACATATTATAAGTAATGTTATTTCCTCTTGAGGCTTAGAGGGTCTCTTGCCCTAACTTTTGCTAGTTTCTTCTCTCTGTTGAGAAGAGATTCTCTCTTTTCAAGGAATTCTATGATAAGGGCCTAGTTTTCTAGCAACACTTCTCCTTCTTTGTATTCATTTTTATTAGAGAAGTGACTTGTGCAAGACTTGCACTTAAGCCCCTAATTGGTATAATTTTTGGCTCTTTGGAAGACTTTTCCCTCGTTTTTGATTCCTCCTTCCTTGTTGGTAGAATTGATATCTCTAGTTTTGGAAGCATTGGGGTCATAGTTTGACTGAAATCATGTCTCTACTATCCTTGTTAGAAAATATACTTGCATCTTTTGCCACTTTGTCCATTGAATTGGTGCATATGTATTAAGTCTCAGTGAGCCATCATATCTGACCCCAAGTCATTTTGGTGACTTCTTTGTACTTATGGTATTTTAGGTTTACCTTAATGGTATTTCCCTCTTGACAGGGGTATCTTAATCCCAATCGTGAATCATCAAGATAATCGGCATATTATGATACCCCTCTTGACAGGGGTATCATAATCCCAATCGTGAATCATCAAGATAATCGGCATATGAATGGTCTTCCAAGAATCACATCATAGTTGGGCCTTCCAAAGTCAACAAATAGCAAATGTATGCTCATAGGTTAGGCCACACAATGTTACCTCAACATCCTTCAGGATTCCCATAGGGGTTTCTCAAATTTTGTCCACTAGCTTAAGGGCTGTTTTTGCTCTTTTAAGGGGCTTGCTTCCCCATCTTTGTTACATATCTTTGGTCGCAATTCTCACTCCTACTCCCCCATCAAGGATCACAGTGGTGGTCACTCTCCTCCCAATTTGATTGGGATGGTGGCATTTATATCATCTCCTTTATAATAGTACTTCCCAAACTGCACTAACTCATACATCCTTAAATGTCTGCTGTGGGTTATCCTTTTCAAATTGGTACATCTCCTCAGTTTTCCCTATGGGTTTGAGTTTGCATGCCAAGTATTTGGCCATAGTTATAGTAGTGAGATGAATAGGGGTTGAGAAGATTTCTCTCGAGGCTCTCATCTCTTTTTAGTGTAAGCCTTAGAGATGGAACGTTTACGAGATTGTCATCATAGATTCTTCATCCATACCCATGTAGGATGATGCAATTGGTAATGATCTAAGCTTAGCTTTGCATAGTACCCATGCCCATTATAAAGGAAATCTCTCTCGGTGTATCCTCGCATTAGGTATTCTTGGTTGAGCCTTTTTTTAATGATGTGCTTATGGAGTTGCTTCATATTCTCTATTTCTACAAGTTTTTGGAGCTCTTTCAATGTTTTTGTTTCATTTTTGAGCTCTTCATGAGGCTCAATAGTTTTGGGGTAATTTCGGTTCCTTATTCAAGACACTCCCCTCCATTTCTCTCTAATGTAAGCTCTAATAACGGTGTTGTAGCATAGGTTCTCTATGGGAACATGGAAATTGGTCCCGTCGGCCTTCTATTTCTAGTTGGGTCTATTGCACCAACTCCTGTGTGTGCTATTTAACCTTGAGATTTCCTCTCTTGGGTTAGGGTAAGCTTGTAACTTCTTCATAAGGGGTTCTTTTAATCCTCTAAATTTGTACTTCCCTTCCATTTTTTTTGGCCATTTAAGAAGCTCATCCTTTTGGTCCATTATAATCGATCAAACTTGACTTCCTCACCTTGTTCTTCATCAAGAGTGATTTGAACTAGCACTTCAGGGATGATTTATATTTCTACATAGCTTGGATCATTAATTGGTTTTAACCTCGGATTTGTTCATTCCTCTCTATAAGCTTGTGAGGCTCTTCTAGCATTCTCCAAGATTTTTGGGGTTCTCTCTATCAACACTGGACCATTGGGACTTAATCCCTTCTCTTCACCCATGGTTGTTTGGCTTACTAAATCTGGAACATCCTTGATCTTAGCATAACGTGGATGGTCTTTTGGTCCCTTTCCCTTGTCTCATTACCACCACTAGGACTTTTTAAGGTCCCTGGTTGATTAGGTACTAGCTTTGAGGAGGGCAATGTAGCTTTTCTTTTGCTACAGTCCTTGTCTTGTTTCTTATTTTGAATGCTCTTAAAAGTTTTTGGTGCTTGGGTAGTAGACTAAGGGCTAGCCTAATCCTTTTTTTTTCTACCTATGCACCCTAGTCACAATCCTCACAGTACTTCCCGTTCTTCTTTTGAAGAAGTATGGGTTATAGTTAATGCCAAAAATTGCTAATGGTGGTTGTGGTGTGATGATAGATGGGTTTGGAGTGGTGTGATTGAGAGTCACTGATCAAATGATCTCCTAATGAACACCATCTATCCGTAATAGTGGGACAAACTTATTATTATTGCTTCTAGATTTACCTTAATGGGGCATTTGGCTACTCTGTGGGGGCCTTGAAATTTAAAGAAAGCAAGAGGGGATCTCCTAGGCCATTAATGTCATGTGGTGGTTGATGATATTTTCATGAAGGCAGTCAACTATTACGTATCCCACATCATTAGTCATGGTTGTCCTGAATGATATTCACTTCTAGGTGGGATTCCCAGGATCGAGTTTGGGTAGGGCAACGTACAATTTTGATGTGCTAGGAGGTCCATCTGAAATATAGCCAGTATCAAACAGCCTCATCAGCATGGATTCTAGTGATGTTGCTATGGTGGTAACATTGGAGGTGGAATATCCAATGCTCTATATGGGCTCCTCACTAACATAGGGTTCATTACTACATGAGTAACATTTGGTATTTTCTTCTCACCCTCTAAGAACAGTGAGATCAGTTTTTCTTCAATGAGGCATTTACTATTCAGGTTCTTAAGAAGGTGGTTGATACACTCCCTCACCGACTCATGTTCAACCTGCTTAAATTAATATAACTATGTAACTGACTTGTGCTTGACACTAGTCTTTGAGAAGCCCATGGTAAATGCTAGCTCAAATTCCTCCATTGTCCCTTTTTGTGATTTTGTTGGCATTTGAAACCACAATAGAGCATCACCTTTTAAAGTCAATTTGAAGGAATCAATCCTAGTTTTGGGATTGGTTTACTCTCTGAGCAATGCAAATTTATCTAAATGTAGCTAGGTAGTTGTAAGGATCTCTTGATCTATTAAACTTTGACACTAGCTTGGATATGTGTGAGGTTCTAATCCTCAGATGGCCATGACCATATTCGTCTCTTATTTTGAGCTAGGCAGTTACACGACCATAGGATGGCATCTAGCAATCTTCTTGTTTCATTAAGAACATGAGCCCATGGTTTAGGTTTTGCAGGCTTGACTATTGGTTTTAGAGAGCCATCACGGCTACGTATCTAGGTTCAACTATGGAATGTACTAGTGTGTAGGATGGTCCCATGTACCCAATGGATGTTTCTAGATAATGGTTCTGGAAGTATGTTTACTATGTGTATCATTGGGTATCCCACTAGCTATTAGTTGGTTGGCTATTTGGCTTGTAGCTCTCCATTTGTGACTTTATAGTCTGTCAATTTCCCACACTTCTTAAGATGGTACTCTTGGCTCTAAGGTAGTGTGGATACCCTTGCTCTAGTAGATTCTTGTAATCTCTTGGGCCTTTCTGTCGCAACAACCATGGCTATAGGTCTAACCTTCTCAATGTCCCTTGTGTTGGGATATACATCATTCTATTGGAGCCCACATAGAACTAGCCAGCAATAACACTCATGTGGGTTATGTGAGAGGTCAGGTTCAATTTCTTGCATAACGATGACATTGGGTATCTCTCCAAGGGTATCCCATTTGTGTCAATAAAGACCAAGACTTTGTTGCTATTTAGAAGCTGTAGCTTCACTGGTTTTTGTGTTAGTGATTTTGCCTTTATTTTTTTTTCTCATGGCCCTTCTCTCACCCATTGATCTTTTAGCTTGGGGCCTTTCAATTCCTTTTGATGACTCTCCTCTCTACGATCTCATTTGGCCATTTCTATGTTTGGATGCTAAATTGGGCTAATGACCCATAATCCTGCTCTAGTATCCTACATTGTGAAGGATTCTAGGTCTTCTTCCAAACTGGAATAATCTGGAGCTACTAGGATGGTTGGATTGACTCTTGGTTCCATCCCACTCCATACTATTGGCACATATAATAATGTTTCATATGTAAATGTTGGATTTGAGTATAAAATCAAAATGATTCGGTCCAAACATAAATGTATAAGAACTTGGTCCAATTCTAGAATCACTTGTTGATGGTGGGAATCCTTTTATGATTTGTCTTGGTTTTAGGTTTTTAAAATTTTATAGCTTTTTAATGGGTTTTTGCAGTTTTTCAAGTTTTGTTTTTGTGTTTTAAGGTATGAGTCCTCTATGCATACATAAAGGGCTCTACCTTATAGAGTGCCTTTTGCATGCATAGGGCACTCTATGAGCTCTATGCATGCATAGAGCTCTCTATATAGCTCTTTATGCATGCATAGAGGATAGAGTTCTCTATATAGCTGTCTATGCATATATAGGGATCTATATATGAACTCTATGCATGCATAGAGGGATCTACCTCATGGATAGAGGTGTCTATGCATAGAGTGCTCTATGTATGTATAGATCACTCTATGAGCTCTATGCATGCATAGAGTTCTCTATATGGCTCTCTATGTATGTATAAAGATCTATATAAACACTATGCATGCATAGAGGTCTCTACCTCATGGATAGAGCTCTCTATGCTTTTGCACAAAGAGGTCTATGCATACATAAAGCTCTCTATGAGCTCTCTATGAGCTATATGCATGCATAGAGTTCTCGATATAGCTCTCTATACATGTATAGAGTTCTCGATAGAGCTCTCTATGCATGTATAGGGATCTGTATAGAGCTCTCTATGAGCTCTATACATGCATAGAGATCTCTATTCATGTATAGGGGTCTATATAGAGCTCCCTATGAGATCTATATATACATAGAGTTCTCTATATAGCTCTCTATGTATGTATAGGGATATGCATAGAGCTCTCTATGCATAGAGTTCTCTATATAGCTCTCTATGCATGCAGAGAGGGCTCTACCTCATGGATAGAGCTCTCTATACTTTTGCATAGGGATATCTTGCATGTATAGAGCTCTCTATGATCTCTATGCATGTATAGAGTGATCTTTGTGCATACATACAACTCTCTATGAGCCTTTTAAATGTATAAAGTACTATCTATGCATACATAGAGAGCCCTATACATGCATAGGGCTCTCTATGAGCTCTTTGCATGCATAGAGTGCTATCCATAGGTGCTGTCTATGTATGCATAGAGTGCTATCCATAGGTGCTATCTATGTATGCATAGGGCTCTCTATACATGCATAGCGCTCTTTATTATTAAAAATAACAAGTGATGTTGGGTAAATGTTAGGAGAAAGGGGGTTCTATAAGAACTTTAAAAGATTTAAGAGTTATATTGTGAGCTCTTTTGCATGCATAGAGTGCTGTCCAATAGGTGATGGTGCTGTCTATGTACACATAGAGCGATGTCTATAGGTGCTATCTATGTATGCATAAGGCTCTCTATACATGCATAGGGCTCTTTATTATTGAAAATAGCAATTGATGTCAAAGAACAAGAGGGAGTGCTATGAGACCCTCAAATGATGTAAGAGTTATACTAGACTTCATAAGACTAAGTTTCAAAGGCTCAAAGGAAGCCTAAAATATGAAGGAGTGTGTGGAATATCTAGTAGCCCAAATGGAGGCCAAAAGAAGACCCCTAGAAGAATATGAGAAAAGGCCCAATACTTCACAAAAGGTGGTCCTAAAATCTAGATCATAGGATTAAGGATAGCTTAATCAAGCTTATGAGTCACAATTAGTGGCTGATAGAGATATACTTATTCCTATATAAAGGCCCTCTATCTAAAAGAATATTAGCTTTTTGCCAAATCTCTTATCTTGTCATTATGCCATAGTGTTAGCCCTAATATCTTTCTTCCATTCTTAGTCTATTCGTTGATGCTAAATTTCCTGTCTTGTCATTATATCACGGGATCTATAAAATACTTGATGAAGAATATTACAAAACTCAAATAATACAAAGATTATGACCATTCAATTGAACACAAATTGAATAAAAGTAACCATGAAATAAATTTTCAATAAGAGATAGAGATAGAAGGTAGCACACAAGACAAGATTTGGTGCAATCTCCTCCCTCAAGTGTGTAGCTCCCACTTCCACGACTTGAGTATTTAGAGAATTGTATTCACAAAAATAGCCCAAGGAGCTAATAACAGATGTGCCTACAATTTGGGATTGCTTTTCCCATTTTTGGGTATTGCTTTACATGTTATTAACCATATGAAAGTTCCTAAATTTTATACATATCAAATCTTTGCCCAAATATGAATGCTAATGGGCCTTTACACATGAAGTAACCTTGTGCACACTTGCACATAAAATAATCCTAGCCACATGAAAGGCTATAAATAATTTATGAAATTCTAATACATGATTTAGCAAAATGATCACCATCTTCACACCATTGCTCAATCCACCAGCCATATGACACCTTAATCTGTACCCTCGCTCATCTCATGCCATGTGACACCGAAATCGGTACCCTCACACATCTTGTTACCTATACTTATAGACACAATCCACGTTAGTCAAACAATTAATTGAACACATCAATTAATCCCAACGTCATTATGAGATATAGGCAACCCTAAAAATCAAATAACACGTACCAACAAGCAAAATATATATGGGCATCCCTGATATTAAACAAAAAATATAATTCTCATAAAACAAGAGTTAATTCTCATATTATTCCCTCTTGTTGGGGTTGTAACTGTCCTCACTTGCATAAATGTATGAGAGGTTGGCTTCATGGTTGGTGTGGAAGACTAGATCAACATATAATGCATATGCAATGAACTAATCAAATGAATGTATGTGAGACAAGTGTAAGTGTCCCATACCACATAGGCGCATTGCACATGCACACATAGGATGGTAAAAGATAGAAGACATAAATGTGTATGGAGTAAGTATATGAAACCAATCTGATGTCCCATACCACCAGATTAATTCCATACATCACTTCCTTCAGAATAGAAGTTTGAGATGGAATGGCCAATTCCCTCTGAAACTTAAATTTCGACACAAATTTTCTTTATCTTGAATATTTATTTAAGTTATTTAATTTGAAGTAATCTTAATGGTAAATCTATTAGGTTGTTAGGAGCTTAAAGAAATATAGAACAAATTTTAATAGTGTACAAGAAGAAATAAATGTATACATACCTTGGTCATTTGTTATATTTTTGATGGTGATACCCTCTTGCTTGAGATGTTGGTCATGAGTTGTGAAGGAGGATAGAAGATTGTTCTTGTTTTTTGTTCGATATTCTTTAGCATAATGTCCTTCTTGACGATATCTCTAACATTTAAAGATAGACTTCTTACACTTTTTGTTAATGGAGTTATGGATGCCTATTTTCCTATTTTTGTTATCTTTTATTATTTCTCTTTTAGCGCTCCTGCTTAGTTGTCTCAGAAATTTCTTCTAGAATTCCTCTCGAAGTTCCCATTCTTTAGATAAGAACGTGCGAAGAGATTCGATCTATTCTTGAATTGTAGGATGTTGTGGTAAGTCTGCCATAGTTGAAACTAAAGAAATAACAAATTTTTTTGATGGAGAAAAACAATTTGGTAGAGAATACATATCTTATTGTTGTAATGTTGTTGAAATCATTTGGCAAAAATAATTTTAACACTCCAAAAATATGTGAGTTTTAATGCTTTTATATGCATAAAGAGTATAAAATTAAAATAAATCATTGGAGAAAAAGTAACACTAATAATTAAAGTTAGAATTAAAAACTTGCTTTTGCACTAATATTAAGAAAAACTATTGAAGTAATACTTGTCATCATAAGAATAAAAGAAAAATTGATTATGGGTATAAAGATAAGGGGATACTAACCCTGAGATGAAAAGTTGTTTGACACCAAAAATAAAATTTGACATGGATAACAAGACAATGAATATAAGAAGTTGAACAACAACTTTACATGATGCGGGTATGGTCAGGTACAATTATGTTCTTGGGGGGTAATTTGGTTCTAAGGTAATGGAGTCGAACAATAAACTCTTCATCAGATATTGACGAATCATCTTCTATACTATATCCACGAAGCATGTTGATCTGTTCCAGGAGATGAAAAAAATGTATGTTTGGAGTAAAAACTATAGTGTTGCCAATGGGTATGAAAATGAAACATTCTTCGTGATCATACATCCAAATCTTTGACCATTCGTGTTGTTGTTGATTGTTGAAGATCCGTAGTAAATGTTAAAATATAGCACCATTCCATTTGGACAAATACTCTAGGTGGCTTCATTCTGTCATGAGCTATAAGAGCTTCGAAGGTGGATAAGGATCATGAGGTTATGGTTGAGTCATAATGCTATAGACATAAATTTTTTGACATGAGAACTTCGTGAGTCTAGTTGGTGTGGTGTCTTACAACTAACTTTGGTCTCATTTTTGGGGAGGTTTCAGAGAGTTAAGTTTTTTAAATACTTTCAAAATTTAAGCACAATTATAAACATTATGATAATGAAAAACTAGCATCAACTTTAACAATTTTGATAAAGAAATGAAGAGGTATATTCTAGAATTTGTGATTCAAAATAAGTTAGATAAATTAAACTTGTTTACATCTTTCACCTAGGGCCAAGGGTGCCATGAGCCCTGCTCATAAAATCTGAAAAGATGACAGGGAAAAGTGTTCATAAGGTTAGTAATAGCTATTATCGAAAATGTTGCCAGATAGGTGGGCACGTGGATACAAATTTCGGATACCATGTTAAAGAAAAATAGAATGTGCAATTTAGATAAAGTATCTGGAAAGGTGTTATGGGTCACATCCATGATGTCAAACTCCACAACTTTCGTAGTCGAATCCCAAACGATTCCATGTGCCCATAAGGTAATAGATGTCCATCCATCAAAGAAGGACCAAGGAGGAGGCTCGTGGTCAATGAGTTTCTCCACTAGAAGGTAGATGTGCAGTCCATAAGTTTCTCTAAGGGCCAAGAGGAGTGGGTAGATCAAAGGTTGATTGGCCATTTGTCGAGATTGATTCCAAGCCAAGATAGTAGAAACTTTGTCTCAAATTCCTTACAAATAACCTTATGAACAAAGGTATTTCATTGAAAATTCTAGGTAGGGTTCTCTTAAATGTTTTCATAACACACAACTAGAAATTTTTTAAAGAGATTGAACAAGAAATATAAATTTAAATTCAACTTTGTTTATGCTATGCTTTAATCTCTAAGTAATTTTGGGTCAGAATTAAACATGGTTAGAAAATATTGAAAGATGAAAAAATAAGGAAGGAATAAAAGAAGAAAGAGGAAATTTAATAAAACTAAGGACGAAGTTGAGGGGTCTTGAGCTAAAAGCTATAAGGTTTTAAAGATTATGTGTAGATATAAATAATCTTTTGAAAGCTGTAAACTTTTATAAGCTTATAAATATAACAGGCTTATAAAGTATAGATTTTAAAATTTAATACAAAGCTTTATAAGAATGAAAATCTCTTTAAAAGCCTTAATTAATTAATATGAAGCCTCCAAAGCTTAACGGCTTTAGCTCCACTAGATAAAAAAATGTTTCTAAGAGTTTCTAAGGGGATCATTAAAAAAAATCTCTTATTGAATTTCTATCCTTCTTCATGGCTAGATGCCAAGGACTAGCTGTAAGGTATTTTAAATATATATATGATGTAAGAAGTTTGTTTCATAAGCTTAATAATATAAGCTTTGAATTAAGTCTTTAGAATTTTAAATATAACTTTTTTTAAAAATAAAATTAAAACTAAAATGTTAAAGCCTAAGCTTTATAATATGTGTTTTATAGCTTATCCATTTCAATGTTTATGAATGAGACAAGGGCTTTAAAAGGACGAAAGCTTTTTAAAGCTTTTGATAATATGAAGCTCTAAGGCTTTAGCTTTCAAAACAAACAAACGCTTTTAGGATACTCTAAAAATATTCTAACAAGGTTATAAATAAAACATCTCTCACTGCCCGCGCGCCCAGAATATATATATATATATATATATTCATATATATATATATATATATATATATATATATATATATATAATAGCCTTTCAAATGTGCAGCTGCTTGAGCGCACAATAGAGAAGGGTTAAATCTCTCTTAACAAATTTCTCTAAGAACTGTAAACACCACAGCAGCGCGCCTGTGATTGGAGAGGATGGTCGGTGCAAATTCGGAGAGAAGAAGGAATAATTTTAATTAACATGAATCTTTGTTCTTAATGGGAAACGACAGCTTTAGGGCAAGTTTACTTTGAAGATAAATAAGGATCTCCAAACCATATTCAATTTTCCAAAACCACTTTCAATCTTGAAGTGTGGTTTTTCTACTTGTGCAAGGGTGGTTTCAAGAAGAAGGTGATGATTTACTCCCATCCCTTGATCAAAACCTTCATGATCATCCAAGGGTCCACAAATTTCCGATGAACCTTTCAATTTTTGTCCAAAGGTCATTGAGATTTTTTCTACCCTACCCAAAGGATTTTAGAGAGTTTCTTCTATTCTTTCAATCAAAATATTCCCTGCTCGCTCTCATACCACTGTCACACTAGATCTATAAAATACTTGATATGAAGAATAATACAAAACTCAAATAATACAAAGATTATGACCATTCAATTGAATACAAATTGAATAAAAGTAAACATGAAATAAATTTGCAATAAGAGATAGAGATAGAGATAGAAGGGTGCAATCTCCCCCCTCAAGCGTGTAGCTCCCACTTCCACGACTTGAGTATTTAGAGAATTGTATTCATAAAAAAAGCCCAAGGAGCTAATAATAGATGTGCGTATAATTTGGGCTTGCTTTTCCCACTTTTGGGTATAGATTTACATATCATTAACCATATGAAAGTTCCTAAAGTTTATATATATCAAACCTTTGCCCAAATATGAATACTAATGGGTCTTTACACATGAAGTAACCTTGTGCACACTTGCACATAAAATAATCCTAGCCACATGAAAGGCTATAAATAATTTATGAAATTCTAATACATGATTTAGCAGAATGATCACCAATGATCACCATCTTCACACCACCGCTCAATCCATCAGCCATACGACACTTCAATTGGTACCCTCGTATAGTGCAACACCTCAATCAGTATTGGTACCCTCGCACTGATTGACACCCTAGTGTCATAAACATGTTGTCCCCCAATGACTATCAGCGTAGGCGGTCAAGCATAAAGAAAACACATTGGTGCTTCATTGCTTTGCCAATGTTGAGTGTCGGGACAATATAAATCTGCTCAACTGTGACACCTCCTATTGAAATGAAGACGGGTAGTGCATAGATATTAAGGCATCCGATAGTTCATTGATAAGGGGAAGCATCAAAAGATTATCTTAGATAGAAGGATGCCCCTTCATTGATAAGGGGAAGCATCAAAAGATTATCTTAGATAGAAGGATGCCCCTTGCAATTGGTATAAATTGGATACCCAAATAGTAATGCAAAGGCCCAATGTGTCTGTAACATCACAAATGTATGTTGCACGTCATGAGAAAATCATTAGGGCTCATTTATGTGGAATTTGATGATTGTTAGTAGTAGTAGCAGCATGGCAGAAGACTGTGAACGGATGGCTATAACCCGATTATCATCCTCCAAAGTAGCAAAAGGAGAAAGTGTCTCCTCATGTAATGTGGAAGCAAAAGTGGCTATATTAGCCAAATGAGATGCATGTCCACCACCGCTCAATCCACCAGCCATACGACACCTCAATTGGTACCCTCGTATAGTGCGACACCTCAATCAGTACCCTCGCACATCTCATTAACCGATACTCATAGACACAATCCATGTTAGTTAAACAATTAATTGAACACATCAATTAATCCCAACGTCATCATGAGATATAAGCAACCCTAAAAATCAAACAAGCACGATATATATGGGCATCCTCGATATAAAATAAAAAATATAATTCTCATAAAACAAGAGTTAATTCTCATATCACATTATGCAATGGTTTCATTAGCCCTAATCTCTTTCTTTCATTCTTATTATGTCTACTTGTTGATAATGCTAAAGCTCTTATCTTATCATTATGCCATAGTTATGTTATTAGCCCTAATCTCTTTCTTACATCCTTATTATGTCTATTCATTCATGCTAAGTCTCTTATCTTGTCATGATGCTATAGTTTTATTAACAGACCTAATCTCTTTTTTCTAAATCTCTTATCTTACCATCATTCCATAGTTTTATCTCATTATCCCTAATCTCTTTCTTACATTTTTATTATGTCCATTTGTTGATGCTAATCCATTTCTACACACACTAATCCTCTCTAGGTATAAAATTTAACTTGATATCACAGCCAACCATCATCCTTTGATCATCTATGTATGCAAGGATACGCTCCAAAATCAACAAGAGTCAAAGTGTTTAGGATCATCTCTACTACAAGAAGGCATCATTTGGAGCAACTACATCAGGGTAAAAAATAAGACACCTTTAACAATGTGTAAGTGTAGATAGATGGGCAAATATGTGCTCTATAAAAACTTAGAAATTTAGAAAATTGGGCGAATCTTTTGAAATTTTTATACAAAATTGTAATGCCTAGTGTATTTTTGGCAAATCTTTTTTCATTCCCTCTAAAAATTTGGAAATAATTGGGCAAAAAAACTTTTGAATGATTGGTGTAAAATAGCCTAGAAGTTTTGAAGAACCCTGAAAAATAGCCATTGGGCTATAAATAGCCCCTATTTTTTTTCCTTGAACTACATCAACTCACGGGGCTATAAGGCATCTAAGGGGGGAGAGTGAAGTGATCAACATAATCACTAAAAGAGCATCTTGAGGCGGCATCAAATTTCCACCGAGAGGGTAAAATCAGTCCTTTTTCAATAAAATCTTGTAAGATTTTGACCCATGGCCTCATCATATATCATGTGGAGGATGCACATGTTGTTTTGTTGAGCATAAACAACAAGTATTTTAGTTTAATCTTCAAATAATTCTCTAGTTTATTAATAAAAAGTACAGGTCTATGTTAACAAGGTGATTAATGGTAATCACCATCAAAATTTTGAGCCATTAAGGGTTCAACACTACCATTGGGGTGTTGCTAAAGCCTTATGCATCATTAAAACAATTTCCCCCCTTGGTTTGGTACTATAATTTGCTCTCCCAAAATAGGGTACTCTTTGGTTCAACAATTTTTAAAATTGAAAAGAGTTAATCATATAAAATTACTCCTATTGTATTTCTCTACTTTTGTAAAAGGTATTAGACAATGGCATTGAGTTACTCCACTGCTAAGACCTTCCCATCCCTAAAGGGAAGTCATAACAACTCCACTCATAGTTGAAAAGTTTAATGGTGATAGTTTCTATACATGGAAATTAAAAGGGAGAGATTTTTGGATAGAGGGAGTGGCTGCTCTGCACACTCACACAAACACCTATGCACACACAGTCACACACGAGCTCAGAGAGTGAGAGAGACAAAGCTATAATAGCTAGAAGTACTCAATGATAATAATGATAATGATAGCGAATGAGTGGAGTGTAAAGTACTAATAGCCCTAGCCCTAGCCCTAGGTTTGATGTTCCTAACACACAAGAGTGTATTCACATGGGGAAAAAACCCTGCCACCAACATAGGGTAAAGAGTGCCCTAGTGTAGGGCTATTCACATCAGGGACTTCCAAGGCTAACAAACCCCTTGAAGTGAATGGTGTGAATGTGTATAGGGTGTAGTAGAGACTGGGTAAACCCATCTGCCACATTGGCAGATGTAGGCATTGGCATGTGTAGGGCTATTCACATCAGGGACTTCCAAGGCTAACAAACCCCTTGAAGTGAATGGTGTGAATGTGTATAGGGTGTAGTAGAGACTAGGTAAACCCATCTACCACATTGGCATGTGTAGGCACATAAATCTCTCTTGCATGGAGCCTTTCCTTAACATAATGATAATGCACTTGAATGTGCTATGACTGTGCATGAAATACTAGATTTTGTGTGATTGCTAAAGCGCTTTCATTGTTAGTGAAAATGGTGGTATAAGACGGTTGTCACCAAGATCTACCAATAGACACAGTAGTTGTGAATAGTGCCTTGCCAATCTCTCTTGCATGGAGCCTTTCCTTAACATAATGATAATGCACTTGAATGTGCTATGTCCGTGCATCAAATACCAGATTCTATGTTATTGCTAATGCGCTTTCATTGTTTGTGAAGTGGTGGTATAAGACGGTTGTCTAGCGTCAAGATCTACCAATAGACACAGTAGCTGTGAATACTGCCTTGTACTCAGCTTCACAACTTGAGGTGGCCACTATCAATTTTCTTGTGAGCCATGGAATACATGAATTGCCAAAAAGAAAACAATTACCACTGATTGACACCCTAGTGTCATAACATGCCCAATGACTATCAGTGTAGGCGGTCAAGCATAAAGAAAACACATTGGTGCTTCATTGCTTTGCCAATGTTGAGTGTCGGGGCAATATAAATTTGCTCAACTGTGACACCTCCTATTGAAATGAAGACGGGTAGTGCATAGATATTAAGGCATTTGAAAAAGATTATCTTAGATAAGGATGCCCCTTGCAATTTGTATAAATTGGATACCCAAATAGTAATGCAAAAGCCCAATGTCTGTAACATCAAATGCATGCTGCACGTCATGAGAAAATCGTTAGGGCTAATTTATGCAGAATCTTCTGATTGTCAGTAGAGTAGCAGCATGGCGGAAGACTGTGAACGGATGGCTGTAACCGGATTATCATCCTCCAAAGTAGCAAAAGGAGAAAGTGTCTCCACATGTAATGTGGAAGCAAAAGTGGCTATATCAGCCAAATGAGATGCATATCGAGAGGCAGCATGTCTGACTGCTCTCAGTGTTGAAATATACAAGTGAAAAGGGTGTGTGTGGGAACAAGCTCTTGGATAGAGGCTGTAAAAGAGGAGATGTAATTGTGAAAGAACCTGTGAAAAGGTTAGGAGAATCTACTGGGAGAGAATAATGGGTAGCATGAGGGAATTTAGGAGTGTGGAGTTATTCTGGGAGATAATCAGGGGAAAAGAGAAGAGGTGGAGAGAATCAGGCAAAAGGTGGAGATATTCTAGGAGTGAATCATGGAGAAATCAATGGGATTAGATGCTTGATGTAAACTCTATAAATTGAGGCATAGCCCTAATGAGAATTTGCTGGTTTTTGAGTATCCATGCCTACATTAATCTATGTGCTAATTATTCACTAATTATATCTTAATCACTTACTAATCACTTTGTTAATTATGTTGATTCTGTGTTTGATCCACCATAGCTCATCATTTAGCTCAAATTTCAACATGGTATCAGAGCCATGCCTAGAATCAACCAGATTTATGAGCCCATTAGTGAATTAATCAGGATTAGTAAGTAATTAGCAAAAAAAATCAGTTTTTAGTGAGTTTTCACTCTTCCCCTTCACCCCCAGCCAGTGGAGGACTCTATTCTCCATGCACGGTCAAAATTAGGCCTTGCCCTCTTAACACAAGCTAGCCAACACATCTAGCTACAAGCACATCAAACGGCGCAGCAAAACGCGAAGGCGTTTAGGAGAAATCGCCGTTTTCTTCAGCGCTGATTTTTCTGAGTATTCTGCAAATCTTGAGCTCATCAAATCAAATTGAGCTAATTCCTCTTAGCCCCGAGGGTTTTCAAGCATGCTCTACAAGCTGGTGAAGAGAGAAATCAATTTCATCAAGTCTACAGTGAGATCCAAGCTCTTCATCAAATCTGCAGGTGACTTTGGTAAAACAGAGATTAAGCTTTCATTATTTCGTCAAATCTTGTGTTTCTTGGCGTAATCCTCTACTAGACTCATTGCTATTGATGCCTTTGAAAGCATTTGAGTTCATTTGAAGTGGAAGGCACCAGATCTGAGCTCCCCGCATACTCTGTTTTCTGCACACAATCCAGAGCATTAATTTGCTAATCAGTGATTAATCAGTGCTAATCACTGTACTTTGGTGCAATTGAGGGTTCAAATTAACCATCAGGTATCTGATACAGATCCCTAAAGCTTCAGATTGCAAATCGGAGTTGGTTTGATACTCCAACCATCCCGTACAAATTGGTTACTCTCAATTTAATGTAATTTCTGTTGATTTTATGCTCATAAAATTGTTGTAATCATCTATTAAACACCAGATTGAGTTGTAAAAGGGTAGACACTGCCCTTGAATCTTGAATTTGGATCAAGAGGTAAGACCCCCTTCACATCACCATGAATTCAGCACAGGAAATAGCCAAATTTAATGGAGAACAGTTTTATACATGGCAAACAAAAACCATGTATTTGCTGATGAGGAAAAATCTGTGGGGATTAGTTGAAGAGAGAGATGAATGCCCAGAGAGAGGGGAAAATGAGTGGAAGAGTAGGAATGAAAAAGTATTGGGGCTTATTGCACTCAGTTTAAATGATGAGATCATTCGTCATATCACAGGGATACAGTGGGCAAAAGATGCATGGGATGAACTCAATAAATTATTTGGTACACAAGCAAAAAAATCCAAGATAAATCTATTAATGCAATTCTACAAATTGGACATGAAGGAAAGTGAACCCTTAATCACACACTTGAACAAATATAAAAGTATTAAGCAACAGCTGGCAGCTATTGGCAAAAAGGTAGAAGATGATGAAGCATTAGCTGTACTTTTGAAGAGTGTGGACAAAGGAGATTATGAAAACATTGTAGCAACACTAAAAAATGTACCTGAACTGAAGATACACGAGATAGAAGCAGCTCTACTGGAGCAAGAGAGCAGAGGCAAAGAGAAGAAAGAGCTCGACTCAACAGCAGGAGAGGAAAAAGCATTCTTCACCCGAGGAGGATTCTCTCGAGGACGAGGACGAGGAAGAGGCAGAGTAGGAGGGAGGACCTTCACTTGCCACAAATGTGGAAAGCCAGGACACATGGCGAGAGACTGCTACAGCAAACCCAGTGAAGAAGAAACGACATCGGCAAACTTCATGGAGGCTCCAAGAGAAGTGGAGTTGGATCATCTTTTCTGAGAGAGAGAGAGAGAGAGAACCCACAACCCAATGTAACCTGCCCCAATAAAGTAAAACCACCTCTGAGCCATGTAGGCCAAATGATGTAGGCCAAGTGGTAGATGTATGTGTGAGCACTTTAGTCAAGGTCGCGGGCACTTATAGTAGCCTTGGACACATAGAGAGAGAGAGAGTGTCAAGGACTATGGAGTTTAGGGACTTGAGGCACTGGTCGCGGGCTATCAAGTAAGAGGGAAACTTGATACAGGGTCCAGGTGTGTTAGGATTATTCACTTGAGGGGAGGTGTTGAAATATACAAGTGAAAAGGGTGTGTGTGGGAACAAGCTCTTGGATAGAGGCTGTAAAAGAGGAGATGTAATTGTGAAAGAACCTGTGAAAAGGTTAGGAGAATCTACTGGGAGAGAATAATGGGTAGCATGAGGGAATTTAGGAGTGTGGAGTTATTCTGGGAGATAATCAGGGAAAAGAGAAGAGGTGGAGAGAATCAGGCAAAAGGTGGAGATATTCTGGGAGTGAATCATGGAGAAATCAATGGGATTAGATGCTTGATGTAAACTCTATAAATTGAGGCATAGCCCTAATGAGAATTTGCTGGTTTTTGAGTATCCATGCCTACATTAATCTATGTGCTAATTATTCACTAATTATATCTTAATCACTTACTAATCACTTTGTTAATTATGTTGATTCTAGTGTTTGATCCACCATAGCTCATCATTTAGCTCAAATTTCAACACTCAGTGGAGAACTCTGTGTGAGTTATAAATGGCTGCATGCTCTTCAATTAATGCATCACCCATGTCATTAGAGAAATATGGGAAAGTTGGGTTGTTGAATTGACTGATTGTCACAATACCAGCAAGCAGAAGGCCGATTCAAAGCCAAAGCAGGCTCAACTAAGTCAGCAATAAGCAGAAGATGTAAGCACTGTGTGGATAACAGTAATGCAGAAACTATGAATGCCAATACATAATCAAAAGAACCTTAGTCAATGGTCAAGCCGACAAGGTGGAAAGGTGAAACAACTTAAACAAGGAGCTCGCAAAGAAAGTAATACATGTCAACAAGTAAACATCACTACATACAAGTATGTCTCCAAGACATAGCACAACTGAGAGGTCAAATGCATAAATGACCACATACATCACCATCAGCAATACACAACATGTTTCCCCCGTAAGTGTAACTTCCATAGAGACAACTCACGTGTGATAAGTGCCATAAAGCATAATCAGCCGAGGACATATCATCACCATGATCAATGTCAGGCATAGCACCAATTGACAATCCTCTTGAGTTAGAGTACTAATCAACATCCGATAATGTTAGGTAAGAAGCAGATAAATCATTGCATTTGACTGTTAAGGTATAGTGATCATGTGCAAAATTTTCTTTCTTGCCAAAAAGTCACATGTTTTCAGACATTGTACATAGCAAAGTAATGTGTAAACTGAAGTTTATTCTAACGCAAGTAGTAGCTTGAAATGACTTAGAGTACCTCAAATTTCTACTCAATGCATGTGCGAACTCACCAAATCAGCAATTTGTAGGTCGGAAACTATAAACAGAATCAACAAACACATAATCTATAAGTCGAAATTTGCCCGACGAGGAATCACCAGGTTAGAAGTTGACATGGCATCAGCAAGTCAGTAGGTGGGAAATTGACATGGGCATTAGTAGGTTAGCAAGTCAGAAGCTCACACGGCATATCACGGGAGTGAGATTTTTTAAAATATTTTATCATGGGAGTGAATCCAAATAATTATGTGTGATGCATGGTTCATGTGTGAATCATGGTAGTGAATGATTTCCATTTGTTAGAATTATTTTGTGAGTGATTCCAAAGTAATTATGATCTAACATTGTGGACTATGTTGAGTATAGATCATGAGTTCGGAACAACCAAGGTAGATATTCGATGAGATTATCTAACCAAGCACATATGTGCTAAATATTTGATTTTTGTATGGTTTGGTCCATTGTACATATGTTGGGCAAGGTTTATTTTTGATGAGATGCTTTAAAAGCATTGGACTATGGTTCAATTTGGAAAAGGTATGCTATTTATGGCTCCAAGGGCTAAATTTATAAATATGATTTAAATACCACGTGTGGGAGTGGAGCCACACACGTCGGGGGAGAGATTACACCCAATCTTGTGTTCTTTGATTTTCATGATCTTGATTTATGCTATGATGTTATGGTTTATTTATTTTTATTTAATTTGTGGAATAATCTAATCTCCATGTACCATCGTCCTATAACAGTGGTATCAGAGCACAGCAAATTCAAGTATTGAATTTGGGGCATGGAGAGTTGAAGAAAAATCAAGAAATTGATTTTTGCTCAAAGGTTATTGGCTTGGAACAAATTTGAAGGCTTTTCAACAAATTCAAAATACTTACACGGGAAGAGCAGAATCTGCAGCAAGGGTACAGAGGCTTTGGATAAGGACAGAGTTCATTAAAAAATCCAAGAGATAAAGAAGAGAAGGTGTGGAAGACCTTTGGGCAAAAGAAGACATGGTTATGACCTTTGGGCAAAAGAAGGCATGGTTAAGTAAATTTAGTGGACCATTATATTAAGATTTGGATCAAGGGCTAGGAAGAAAGCCACCCTTTTGAAGAAAACCATCCATGGATTCCCAAAACCACCCTTCTTCTCTGAAAACCGCCTTCCTTAATTCAAATCCTCTCCATAATCTATCCTTAGGGATGAAATCAGCTCTTTGGGGAGGTTATGGGTCTCATCTTAGCTAAGCTTGCCTTATGATCAATTTGCATAATCTTTTTCTCCATTATATATATATTTCCAAATTACTTTTTTTTCTCCCTTCTTAAAATCTTTTTCTCCATTATATATATATTTCCAAATTACTTTTTCCTCCACGCCCGAATATGAAAACAAGATACAATGAGTGGGGAGCCATGGGGCCATTTTATATGGCCCCATATATGCGGCCTGCAAATAGGGACAGCTGACAGGACAAAAATGTCCACGACCAGTGAATATCACTAGTCAGCCAAGTTCTCAGGGTCGGCCCTCACACGTGTGGAGTCAGTAGGCAGACAGAGCAGAGAGAATCTGAGCTGCCTATGACCAGTCGGCCAGCATCTGGTACAACCAACACGTCCAATACTGCCTCCCACACCCTAGAAAAATAGGAAAAAATGGGAAAAAATACGAGGAGTGAGGAAAAATGATAAAACACCTACAAAGGGCGAGCACACCCACAACAGAGGCCCTTGTGTCTGATAAAGACAGGAGATGATTTTTAACACCCCCTCTTAGCTCCTGGCTGTGAAATCAACCTTAGGGAGCTGGAGTGCCGCCTGAGCGTAGCCTGAGGTAGAGACTTCGTGGTGGTGAAGAGGTCCACCTGAAGAGGTCCACCCCATTGTCCTCCGTCAAACAATAAAGTAGCAAGATGTCACCAGCCAAGATCTTCTCACGTACAAAGTGATACTGTATCTCTATGTGCTTGGTCTGGGCATAGAAGACCGGGTTCTGAGTAATAGCTATACAACTCTGGTTATCACACTGGATGATTGTGGGCTCCTTTTGTGGAAACCCAATCTTGCCTAGCACCCTCCGCATAGCCACACAACCTCGCAAGCAGCCTGCTGGTACTCTGCCTCTGTCGAAGATAGGGCAATAGTTGGCTGCCTCTTACTGCTCCAAGAAGCTGCTCCTGAGCCGAGGGTAAAACTGTAGCCTGAAGTAGATCTCCTCGTGTCTGGATCTCCTCCCCAATCTGAGCCACTCCAACCTAGGAGTCGGACTCCATCCCCTCCTGTGTAAAAGAGTCCTAGATCCTTCGCACTTTGCAGATACCATAGGATCCGCAATCCTACATCCCTCTGTGAGACTTCAATGGCATCTGCATAAAAGAGCTCAACAGCCCCATGGAGAAGCTCAAGTCCAATCTGGTGTTTAGCAAACCAGATCAATGAACCAACCAACTTTCGATACTGCGAGGCATCAGCTGGCTCTCACAAGGATCATTAACGGTTAACTTTGTATTTGGGTCCATCGACGAAGTAATAGGCTTGCAGTTCTCCATCCCAAAGGCCTCATGAACATATCGCTGCTGAGAGATAAAAAACCCCCTCTGGATCTGCTAGATCTCCAATCCCAAAAAGAAGTGGAGTAAGCCTAGGTCGGTCATCTCAACCTCCTTTGACAAGGCAGCCTTCGTCACGCAATGTGCTCCACATGACCGCCGGTGAGAATGAGATCATCCACATAAAGGATGATAATCGTAACCATGCCATGTTCCCGAAAGAGATACAGGTTGGGATCTGCAAACCGATCTTTGAAAACCAGTCCGAACAAAAAAGGAATCAATCTTCTGATTCCAAGCCCTGGTGGGAGCTTGCTTAAGACCATACAAGGCCTTACGTAACCTGTAAACCATCCCTTTTGATCCTGGAACAACAAAGCCTGGAGGTGGCTCAACATACACCTCCTCCTGCAGGTCACCATTAAGGAACGCAGATTTTACATCCATTTGATACACGGGCCACCTTTGAGAAGAAGCAAGGGCAAGAACGGTCCGAATCGTGGTTATTCGTGCTATCGGTGTGCAAAGGTATCCTTGTAGTCGATGCCTGGCCGCCGCTGAGCATAACCTTTAGCCACAAGTTTGGCTTTGTGTTTGTCCACCAACCCATCTGACACATATTTGGTCTTAAAGACTATTTGACACCAATGACTGACCGTTTCGACGGCCTCGGTACCAACTCCCATGTGTTGTTCTTCTCGATGTGGCATCAAGTTCCACCTGCATGGCTTTCCTCCAAGTATCCTGTGAAAGGGCTTCCTTAACGGAAGTGGGCTCCTTGTCCCGCATAATACGAGACATCAAAGCATAGTTTACCTGAAAAAGCTCCGCTGTATTACTTTTGTCTCGGACTCTGTGTGATCTTCGAGGGCCGTCCTCTGTGTGGTCCACTCGGAGGGTGGCTCCGTGTGACACTTGACTCCCGAAGGGTGTCTATCAACCACCTGGGTACTCGAACAGATCGTGGAGCCTGCTGCCATTGGGGGGCTCTATTCTAGCTGCGGGCTCAACCTCCTGTACTGATTGAGGTTGATCAACTGGAACAATGGTCTGGGAATAATCATCAGACTCCTTTGGATCTCCAAGAAGTGGCGGCTCCTCGACAGTGGATACTGGAACATGCTCATCAAAGACCACATCCCGGCTGACAACAATCTCATTCCTCTCTGGATTATACGATCTATATCCCTTGGAAAGAGAATTATACCCAACAAATATAAGCTTGCGGGATTCGGAGTCAACCTTCCCCCTCTGCTTCTTCGAAATATGTACATACGCATCACTCCCAAAAAAACAGAAGTGGGAGACATTAGGTTTCTTGCCAAAGTATGACTTAAATGGAGTCATATTAGGTACTGAAGTCGTTGGAGACCAGTTGAGGGTATGGACAGCCGTTGCCACCACAGCCTCTCCCCAAAGTGGATGAGGAAGATCAGGATGCTCCAGCATGGTCCTCGCCATCTCCACCATAGTCTTGTTTTTGCGTTCTACAACTCCATTCTCTGAAGGCGATCCTGTATTGGCCAGTTCCCTCTCTTGATGCCATGGTCTTTACAAAATCTGAGAAATACATTCGAGGAGAATTCACCCCCTTTGTCAGCCCTAAGAGTCTTTACCTGTAATCCAGACTCTTTTTCCACCATCACGTGCCAATCCTTGAACCATGCAAAAGCTTGATCCTTTTGTGAAAGAAAGTAGACCCACGTGAATCTGGTACAGTCATCAACAAGCAGCATGAAATAGAGAGATCCTCCCAATGATGGTGTCTGCTGAGGTCTACACAAGTTAGTGTGAATCAACTCCAATGGTTTTGAAGCCCACCTGGAAGCCTGCTTCCGAAAAGGATTCCCTCTGCTGCTTACCACGTATGCAAGAATTGCAACGTCCTTGCCTGCTGCCAACATCTGGCAAGCCAACCACCATCTGGTCCCGGAAAGCTACAATGCATCCACATTTAAGTGGCCAAAATGAAAGTGCCACAGATCTTTGACTTGAGAACCTGTCAACAATGAGGAGAGTGTAGAGAGCTTGTAGATACCTCCATAACGCCTTCCCAAACAACCTAGCCAGTCTCACGGTCCCGTAGAGCAACTGAATGCTTCTCAAATTCCACTTGAAAGCCAGTTTTGCATACTTCATGCACTGACAGAAGATGAAAACCAAGAGCAAGGACGTAAAGAACACGGGAGGCATGCTTACCCCCTTGCCGTCGGGAATAATCTCCATTCGGCCCCTCACTGTGTATCGGAATGGTGGAGTTGTCGCCAATGAAAATGTGACCTGACTACCGTTTCAAATCCAAAAAGAAGTCACGGGGACGGAGTCATGTGCTTGGAAGCACCACTGTCAAGAATCCATTCCTGGGTATCCTTTTGCGGTGAAGCCAATTGCCTCCTCGCTCGAAGATGATGAAGCATCCGAGTCCATCATCTCTAAGTGCACAAATGCAGGAGTCTTTGTAGCTAAGGCTGAAGAATCAGCACTCTTCCCAGTTTGCTTAGGACACTTCCTCCAATAGTGGCCTTTCTCGCCACAATCATTGCAGGACCTCTCGGCCTTGAGTTTCTCTCGTTTTGTGTCACGCTTCTTCTCAGAAGACTTCTCCGGTGAAGCCTTCCATTTGCCCTTATTATTATTTGGGCCTTTTGGCCGTTAGCGAGTTAAGGCCTCCGAACCTCCGCTGTGAGGAGGGTTCATGAATCGTTCCTCCTGGTCCAAGACCATGGCCACAAGCTCCTCCCAGGTAATGGTGCTGAGCCTGCCACTAGTAATCAAAGAGGAGTAGAAAGTGAAATACTGAGCAGGAAAGTGGGACAGCAAAGTAATGGCCATATCTTCCGATGATATCTCCTTCCCAGCCTGGAGGACTTCCTGCTCTGCTGAAGGGCCTGCAGCTTGTTAATGTGCTCCCACATTGTCGACGACTTTGCAGGGTTCATAACCCGCATCTGTACTTCCTAGGAAATCCTCTTCATGGGCGATACCCTGTTAAAGAGAAGCCAAGTGCTGCCATGCCTTTGGCCAGAATCATATGCTTTACGTGATTGATTACTTGTGGTGTGCAGTTGAGGAAGATAAATGACTGGACCCTGGCATTGACATGATCCCACATCTGTGCCTGTGCCTCGCGGTCCTTCCTTGTTGACATTAACTCCCCTTCCTCTGCTTCCGGCCGTGGAACCCCAATAACGATGAAATCAGCAAGGTCATATGACTCTAGCACAGACTCCATCATAACCTTCTAGATGCCGTAATTGTTCCCGCCCATAACTGACAGTCCATTGGGAATGTGGGGAGTGTTGGGATCTTCACATGCTTCTTAGCCAGCTCTAACAAATCTACCATCGTGGGGATGTAACTGAAAAGGGTGGGTGGGTGGGAAAAAAACTTTAAACCTGCAAGTGGATGTCCAGCAACTCAGCCCACCTTCCCCTTGCTTCTTCTCTTCCCGAATAGTCCCTAACAATCCACCAATCAGCAACGCGTTACGCAACAATCCCCCTCTTGCTCCGAAAACTCCCAAGATCTTTCAAGAGCGTAGGGCTCTGATACCATGTCGAAATACGCAGCGGAGATGATAACCAAATCTGAGACCACAAGAGCAAGTAGAGTGCAAAAAATAGACAGCACAAGAGAAGGAGAGAGATAAGCATGTAACTCTTCTCTATACGCAAGTTCTCGAATATGAAAACAAGATACAATGAGTGGGGAGCCATGGGGCCATTTTATATGGTCCCATATATGCAGTCGGCTTGTAGTAGGGATAGCCGACAAGACAAAAATGTCCACGACCAGTGAATATCACCAATCGGCCAACCAGCTTCTCAGGGTCGGCCCTCACACGTGTGGAGTCGGCCAACAGCAGAGAGAATCTGGGACTGCGGCCAGCATTTGGTACAGCACCGAGACAGGTCCAATACTGCCTCCCACACCCTAGAAAAATAGGGAAAAATGGGAAAAAATACGGGAGTGAGGAAAAATGATAAAACACCTACAAAAGGCGGGCACACCCACAACAGAGGCACTGGTGTCTGATAAAGACAGGAGATGACTTCTAACAGGGGGATCATCATAGTAATTCATGGAATTTATATTCCCATGTTTTTATTTATTATAATTTCTCCTAGATGGGTTTAAAGAGTGTTGGTGGGTTTAGAGCTTACCATAAGATAATGAAGAGCCAGTGGCATGACCTATAACAAGAAAATAGAACATAACAAAAAAGTACTCCCATGGTACATAGGATGATGCGGCATTAGAAAAAGAGTGTTGGTGGGTTTAGAGCTTACTTGAGGCGTTCTTGTCACTATGGACACATACATGATACACTCCAACTACATGAAGATGGAGAATGCAATGTTAATGTTTACCTCCCAGCCGTAGAGCGAAATGGGGAGTCCCCCATCTCATTGGGCTATATGTAGTGGCTTGCCTCCCCACACTAGCGTGACCACCACCTGTGTTACTTCGACCCGGATGACTCACCCCCTGAACCTTGGACTTACTCGCCCGCGCACACTTTGGCGTGCGTACTTGAAGCCGAGTTGAGCCTTACTTGCATTACATGCTACGTGACATTACCTCCCCCTTAATAAGTGTTTTTGTCCACAAAAACAAACTCTGGATAGTTCTTGGTAAGCGTACTCAAGTGTTCCCATGTGGATGCTTCATCCTCTCTATACTTCTACTTAACAAGTGCATCTCACTACACAATATGCCTTGTCTTCCATTCTCTAAATAATTCGAGAATATTTCTTGGATTCACATGGAAGGGATGGTGGTTCAACAAGTTCCACCAAAATGTTAAGAGTAACTACATTCTCCTTATGGTCAACCGTATTTCAGAGTTTATTGACATGAAAAACACAATGTACTTGAGAGCTCACCGACAACTCAATTTTGTATGCTATGCTACCAATCTTATTAAGTATTTTAAATGGACCAAAATATCTAGGAGAAAGATTGTGACACTTTGCCATCTTGAGAGTCTCCGACTTCTTTCAAGAAAACAAAGTCACTTCAAAGGTCACTTCTCTCTGGATCTTGTCAGCATACATTTTTGCACAACCTTGTGCACTATATCTCTTGAAACTTTTAGCATATCTTGCATGTCTTCAAGGAAATCCATAACAGACTAAATCTTCTCATTTTGTAGTCCTACGGCCACCAGAAGAGAATCTCAACTGGAAATTGTACATTAACATGAATGGACTAAATTGCTGAATGTTTCCAACTATTATACATAAACTCCAAATGTGGAAGGTACTCCTCTCAATTGGATTTCTTTTTACTGATATACACTTGAACCATGTCCTCTAACACTCGGTTAACTCTCTCGGTCTGACCATCAAATTTCAGATGATTAGCTGTACTCAGAGTAGTGTCTAACTTTTTGAAGACAAGTGAATTTCAAATTTTTTATCCCTATTCAAAACTGTATCTGTAGGTAGGCCATATAGCTTGTAGAGATGTTTGATAAACAACCTAGCTAAACTCATGATTTTCATCTCCTTTTTAGTTACTAGGTATAAATTTGATGATCTTTGGTCAATTTGTCAACCATTATCCAAACTGAATCATTCCCTCAAGTCGTTTTAGGTAAACCAGTAATAAAATCCAGGGAAATACTCTCCCATTTCCCTTTGGGAATATCCAATGGATGTAGCAAACCTCTAACCTTGAGGCACTCATGTTTCTTGACATGACACTTTTTGCATTTCAGCACAAAGTCTTGGATGTCCTTAAAAAAACTTGGCCACCAAAATAGAGCTGTCTTTTAACAAGTGCATGGGTTTTCTAGATCTTGGGATGACCACCACTCGGGCTATTGTGACTTTCAATAAGAATTTAGCGCCGAAAGTCACCACCAATAGTTGTACACAAAATCTACCCTTGTAAAGTAGGTGCTAATTAACAATGGGATAGTGTCTATACTTTTCTCCCTGATGAACTTTATCACCTCTGAATGAACCAATGTCAAGTGGTGGAAGGGTCCACCCTTGAGCTCTCCATCTCGGTACATAACCCAAGAGACTCGCCTAGTCTCTCCGGACTAGTTTGCACTCTCCTTCTTGTTGGAGCCTTGGCTAATTGCTTGAGATTAGCACTCCTTTCAAATGAGGAAGGTGTAGGCTACTCTCACAAGTGCGGCCGCTTATTATTACAACAACAAGCCATACCTCTAAAAAGACTGGATCATTCTTGCACATACCATGTAGTGAATCCAAGAATTTACTCTTGATTGTGGTGAAACTCAACTCATTCACAATAGGCATGCAACTCAGCGCATCCGCCACACTACATTAAATTTACCTCTTTGGTAATGGAGCTATAGGTCAAATTCTTGTGGGATCTCTGCCCACCGAGCTTTTCTACCTTTCAACTCATTTTGTAAAGAGAGCTATATCCATACATATTATGCATGCATGAAGCACATAGATAGCCCTATGGATGCATAGAGAGTTACATCCCTATGCCTAAGGCACTCTAAGTGTTTAATCTGCTTAATTATGGAGCAAGAATGGATAACTGGGAGCAATTGAGGGTTGGAGAGGAAGAGAAAGCAAAGAGCTAAGCAAAAAACATTTCATTTTGTTGCATAGGTTATAGAATTTCATAAATTTTAATAAAACCACAAATTTTACTCATAAATATGCTTAAATTTGTCTTCATAATTAGTGAGCACATTAAAAAAATTCAATGTTATAATTTTTTGTGACTCTAAAAACCCATGATAATACCCTCAATGTGCTCATAATTAATGAATGCATTAAAAAATTCAATGATATTTTTAATTAATCAAAAATCTATTTTTGGGCACTAAAAGTAATAAATATTTTCCTCATAATAATTAGTAAAACAATGCAATAATTAAAGGGATCTTAAGGAAAGATAAATTTGATTGTGTTTTCATCACAGTAAATTCTTGAAGTGATGATGTTGAAAAATGTGAAAATTTATTTTGAATAAAAATTACAAAGTTTAAGAAATTACCAATGCAATTTATAAAAGGAATTAGGTGAAATGATGAACTAGATAAAGTTTCAATATGTTGGAAAGATTACGTGAAAAATATAAAGTGATGGAAATGATGTTTTTGGGTTATACTTTCTTTATTAACGGATTGAAATAAATATTAAAGAAAATTAGTTTCCATGCATAATTAGTTCCATAATAATTATTAGAGTTATAAAATATTATGAAGGATTGAATGTGTATTTTTTATGTTTAATTAAGAATGACTAAGTGTTAATTTAACTAGTTTTCCTAGTTATGATAGTTTAGTGGTGGGGTTAATGAAAGAACCCTAATTTTTAAGGATCTTTTTTGAAATGTTATTCAAAATAGAGAAACAATAAGATTAAAAAACCTTATTTTACATTTTGGATAATTATTGGATATATTTTACTAATTAAATATTAATTTTAAATATAAATTGATTTATTTAAAGAATATAAAGAAAGCATGTTATCTATTTTTAATAAAAAATAAAAAAGTTTAAGAAAATCATTAATGTAATTTATAAAAGTAATTACGTGAAATGATGAACTAGAAAAAGTTTTAATATGTTGGAAAGATTATGTGAAAAATATGAAGCGATGGAAATGATTTTTGTGGGTTATACTTTCTTAATTAATGAAAGAAAAGAGGCTTAAAATAGGGTTAAATGTGAGTTGTAAGATTGTTAAAGTGGGAAATATTTAGAGTTTGCTTTAATATTTGTGAGATGGGCAATATATTATTTTATATATTAATAAGCTACTTGAGAGATTAGGAAGGCAAACTAATTGTACCTACTATTGTACTGTTCATTGTCACGGTCGACCATGATCAATGTCCCAACAAAGATAGTTTTCAATTAGTTCATGCTTAGTCATATTATTACTATATGTGATTGGGGGTCACATTCTATTAAAGAACTATGTGAGTATCCAAACATAGTTTTTTTGAAGTATGTGTGGAATGTAAGGTTTATGTTGGATTGAATCTTGAAGAAGCTAGATTTCTTACTTGGGACCATAACAATGACAATGACTACTTCACAAAGTTGTCTTTTGTATAGAAAGAAACTAATTTTCCCACCAATAACTTTTGATGATGATCTTGCAAAAAATGAAAAAGTTGATGGAAACTTGCACAAAGAAAATGTCTTATAAAAGTGGGAATGTTTGATGACCAATCTTAAAAAACTGAAGGTCTCCAAAATTATGATCCATATTTTTAACTTGCTTTTAAAAAGTAGGCTATTGTGTGACCTTCAAGCCAAGATCTTCTCAATATGGGAAAATAAGGATTTGAAAGGCTAAAAGGATTCAAAAGGACAAGATTATGCAAATGTCATGTTGAAGGGAAAAATCAAAAGGTGGATGTTACTATTGAGGACCTTGGAGACAACATGAACTTGTGTCCTGGGCATTCTTTGCAAGGGATCAAGGAGGAGACACTTTTTCTTTCTACTCTTTTAAGATGTGACTATTGAGGACGTTCAAGAGAACATGATGTTGCATCCTTGGCATGATTTTCAAGGGATCAAGGAGGAGACACTTTTGAGGACCTTCAAGAGAACATGAAGTTGCATCCTTTGCACTATTTGCAAGGGATCAAGGAGGAGACACTTTTTGTGTTGTACCCATATTTTGTTCCATGATATATGCATAAATTTTCTCAATAATTTACAAAAAAATCACATCACACTTTAGAGAAAGAAAAGATTTTCAATAAATCATAATTGTTTATCTTTTCTAAGTCTGACAAGATAGAAATCACATAATAATTGCTAGTATAAATACTCAAAATTAGACAGAGAATCACTAACAAAAAAGATCTAGCCAATCTAGGGCTTTTCTCCGATGCCCATCCACCCAACCACCATGTTGGACGTCGTAGCTATCCTTGGTATGCCTCTTTCTGAATCTTGTCCTCTTTGGGTTCTACCACATGGCTCCTAGAGTGCATAAATCTCGTTCTCTGTCTGGCATCCCCTGTCTAAGGACGACCGCCCAAATCTCAAAATCTCTCTCTCTCTCTCTCTCTCTCTCTCTCTCTCTCTCTCTCTCTCTCTCTCTCTCTCTTTCTTGCACAGAAATCACCTCAAGGCTTTGGAAGAATAGCCCCAAAAAAACAGCCCATGAGAATTAGTAGATTATCATGTACGAAAACGATAAAGATCTAGAAATTCTTTCTTAAAACATGATCTTAATCAAAATTGAGATGATAAGTTTTTTAAAAAAACACTAGAAATCTCATTCTCTGTCTGGCGTCCCCTGTCTAAGGACGACCGCCCTGAATCTCAAAATCTCTCTCTCTCTCTCTCTCTCTCTCTCTCTCTCTCTCTCTCTCTCTCTCTCTTTTTCCTGCACAGAAATCACCTCAAGGCTTTGGAAGAACAGCCCCCCAAAAAAACAGCCCATGAGAATTAGTAGATTATCATGTACAAAAAAGATAAAGATCTAGAAATTCTTTCTTAAAACATGATCTTAATCAAAATAGAGATGATAAGTTTTTTAAAAAAACACTAGAAAGTGGTGTCATATTCATTTCGCGAATATCGACCAAATCGTGGGGAATCTCTAGATGGTCCGAACACAAACTTTGTTCCTCTTGTGATGATTTAACTTTCTTTAATACTTCTCTCTGACAAATAAAGTTATTTACCACATCATGCGAAGCCATTTTATTAAAAATTAAGGGTCAATTTGGTGTCTGGGCCCCGTTTCTTCGGGCGCACGTTATGGCTATATTTACTATATGTAAAATCCCTTATGAGTTTTCTTTAGTCTAAACTACTAACTATGACCCTCTTATACATTATCTAACATGGTTAAGTATAGAATAGAAATCACTTACAACTGACAGTACGAAAAACAAGCATAAAAAGCCCCAAATCGACCAAAAATTGACATTCCTAAAATTACTCAATTTGTGACCAAAATTAATCTTTTATGTCCTCAAAATATTTCCCCCTTTTCAACATTAAATGTAGATGCTAAAAATCACCAGGTCAAATGGACCCAAAAAATACATACCCATGAGTACGTGACACTTTTGCTTATCTATTGTTTCAAGGGTAATATCCAAGGAACTTTCATTGTTTTTAATGGCTCTAGAGTTTGACAAGTAATTATTTTCTTTAATTTTTTATTTATTATAAAACTTCCTCATTAACATTATTACTAGCACGAGACACTTTTTCTATCTATTGTTTCAAGGGTAATATCCAAGGAACTTTCATTGTTTTAAATGGCACTAGAGTTTAGCAAGTAATTATTTTCTTTAATTTTTTAATTTATTATAAAGCTTATTTATTAACATTATTACTAGCATGAAGGTTGTGTATAGCCACATGGTCTTTATAAAAATTCAATAAAATTTATGATCAAGAGGCTAAACTACAACATTTAAGATGAAGTAAGACAACATTATCCAAATTCAGGCTCACAAGGTGCATCAAAATATTTTTTTCTATCATTGAAGGAATGGGTGAATACTTGTTTTACTTTATCTTTTTCATTTGTATGTGATGCATGATTATGGTGCTATTTTATTTTATTGTACCCATCGGTCTCACTGTAAAAAAGGTAATAAAGATAAAGTTTATGGTGTACCAAGAGAGGTCAAATCAAAACTAGAAGACCTATCATCCCTTTAGGAAACGTTTATCTATAGGTGATGAATGAAGACATTCTATCATTCCACTGACCCTATGGAGGAAAGTGTTTTTTAAATAAGAGAAGTTGAATGTATATTACCCAAATATCCAAATAACAATTATAACTAGAACCTCTCCAAAAAAGCGGAGAAATAATATTTACAAGAAGTACTTCCATACTAGCTATTAGACCATTTCCCAAAGGCTAGCCATCTTAAATCTGCTCAAAAGGAACTAAAAATTTGAAGCAATTTTGTTATGATAGCACCCAATAACTAGTAATCATAACAAACTTGTTTCGAATGAGTTGAAATTTGATATGCAAGTAGACTATGCCCTAAGCATTGCAAATATGAACTTCCACATAAAAATACCTTCTTGAAATACACTTGAATTTCTATGGCATGAAAAGAAAAAGGGAAAAGGGGGGGTGGGTTGTGTGGAGAGGGGAAAGCTAAGATGGCCCAAGTGGATCTAGTGGCACTATGGTGGATTTTGCATTTTAAGGTCTTTTTTGACACAAAAAACTAAAAAATTTAATTCTTATGACAAAAATAATCCAAAAGATCATTGCTGATGATTTGAATAATATGCTTATCCTCAAAATAGAATTTTCATTATCTATTGTAGTAGATATTCCATATGGATTGGAGATACTAATGATGAGAATTCATTTACATATGGAGAGAAAACAAAAATGATACAAAATTTCAAGTAGCAATTTTCAAGGGAATCTTTGAGGGAAATTGTTTAGAACTACCGGTTTAATCCACAATACTGTTGAATGATATTGAACACATTATATATATGATATGATATGATCTGCCATCTTCTTATGGAATGAAATCTAAGAATTCATTAGAATAAATGTTCCTTTACCCAAAGAAAATGGCCAAGTTAAATCAACCAATAAACACGTCTGCGGATCATTTTAAGATACCTTTCAAGATACTCTATGAGATGTAGGTAGCAATATCTAAGATAGTGGAGGCTAGAATTTGAGCAGAGATGTAGGTAACAATATCTAAGATAGTGGAGGCTAGAATTTGAGCAGAGAGCGATGTTATATGCAACACTTTGTGCCTAATGTACTACCTCTATGAGCACTAGACAAGGTACTTTCAAAATACTATATGTAACACTTTGTGCTTGTTGTACTACCTACAAAACAAGGTCCTTTCAAGATCCTTTCAAGATACTCTAGATATGAGATGCATGCAACAGTCTCTTTATAGTCATAATTTGGACTCTAGGGTAATTATTCAATCAAGATTGGTAGAAGTACCTTAGAATTCACTGAATTATCCGGATTTGCTTGACAAGATTTGATTCTTATAGCTAGTCCATTCTTCGATAATAAAAAACTTTATAAAAAAGACGGCCATCTAAAAACAAGATGAAACATTATAAGAAGTTTCAAAAAGTTAGCACCACTATACAACATAAGAAAATACAAGTCCAAGTTCAAGTATAAAAGCTTAAATCCTTCAAAATCATGGAATAAATCATGAATGAATTGAAACTTTTGGAGAAGTACATAGGATCATGTTCACCTAAATGAGCATGCTTCCTTGCTTGTTGAGAGAGGGAGAAGAGAAGAGAAAAGAGACAATGCAAGGGTCAATTTGGGAACATGCACTTAGCCAACCCTAATGACAGTTAACTCCTCAATGTGAAGCCGCCTAGGAGCTCACTCCACAACCACTTGTGTCACCCAAGTGGAAATTTCCTCAAATTAGGTGAGGAACAATGAGAGAAGGAGCTATGGAGAGCTCAACTCTTACTCAATGCCTTTGTGTGTGCAAGAGTGGAAGAGAGTGAGGGAGCAAGAGGAAGGAGAGTAGCATCCCCTCCATCATTATCACAATTGAGTTTTTCACTCTCTCTCTCTCATTCTCTCTTGTGGCTATGGTGGTGAGCTTGTGTTTATGCACGCTTTCTTGCTTAGTTGTATTTATTTGCACGTAGGTGATGCTCCCTTGGCTTGCCTCTTCTCCTTCCTCTTGCTCCCTCACTCTCTTCCACTCTTGCACATATGAAGGCATTGAATAAGAGTTGAGATCTGCATATCTCCTTCTCTCATTGCTCCTCACCTAGCTTGAGGAAAGCTCCACGTGGGTGACACAAGTGGTGGTGGAGTGAGCCCCTAGTGGCTTCACATCGAGGAGTTAACCCTCATTAGGGTTGGCTAAGTGCATGTTCTTGAACTGAACCTTGCATTCTCTCTTTTCTCTTCTCTTCTCCCCCTCTCATGCAAGAAAGCATGCTCATTTAGGTGAGCATATCAATAACTAGATTATTTAGAGACTCAAGAGAAGATAATCTAGTATCAAGGAAGATAGAGAGATATTCAAAACCACAATAAAGAGAGATTATTTAGAGACTCAAGAGAAGATAATCTAGCATCAAGGAAGATAGAGAGATATTCCAAAATCTAATAGCCATGTATTGAGGAAGTGATATTCAAAACCCTAATAAGGAGAAGCTCAGTGCACTAGCTAGAAGCCAGGATTATGAGAGTGAATACACTAAGGTAGTTAAAATTGGCCCTAATCTTTCAAGATGAGAAATGCAAGTAATGTCATTGACTTTTCCCCTTATTGGAGATTGCTTCAACTTCAAAACATGCCATCAATAGAGCTATGCTAGGATGGGGCTTTAGTCATCAGCCAACTTATGGACATCATGGAAATCATCACCACTTCAACTTGTAGATTAAACACTTTTGCAAGTGACACTTCATGAGTTCTAATCATAAGAAGGGCCTATTATTATTGGCCTAGAAAGGTATTTAGGAGATGTGCTTGACATAGTGCTTGTTGAGGTGAAATTTAATATTGTTATTATGCTTATGAGACAATCTAGGAGGTCCTTGGTTGAAGTAAGAAAACGGGACTATGACATCTAAGGTTGCAATACGAAATCTACTTTGGAATTGGCTAATCTACTAATGGAACTTAGCCCAAAAAAAATTGTGAATATAGAGACTCCTCATTGGTAAGAGTAATTTTTGCTTGCCTCTTATAATATAATGTATGGATGACTACAAGCACTAGTCTACATATAGTCTTTGGATTGAAGAAATTTATTAAGCATACTTGTATACTAGCTAGGCCATGACTAAAAATATTACCAGTTTAAATATTGTGGGAGACAACTCCTTTGGAGCATATTAACCATCATTTCTTCAAGTTGCACGTGTATGCACACACACCTTATATATTTAATGTATATATATGTGTGTACACACACACACACACACACACACAGACACACACACACACACACACACACACACACACACACACATGTATACATGCATACATACATGTATGTATATATACATGTATACTGAAAGAAAGTAGCTAGCCTCATTAGCTTAGATTAGCCTAGAAAACATGGATTAAGTAAAGATTAGAAAAGATGAAAGATATTAGCCTATGATTAGGGAAAAGAAAGAGTAATTTTCATTAATAGAGTAATTCTCAAAGTTTATCCAAGATTAGGGCCCATATTCACTTATATACTAGGCCACCCTTTTACATTACACTTATTAATGCCCATGGGCATGCCCATATTCACTTATATACTAGGCCACCCTTTTACATTACACTTATTAATGCCCATGGGCATGCCCAACTCTAGTCCTAACCCTCGGCCCCTTTCGCATCCCCTTCATCCCTTGGCCTTGGGCCCAAATTAACTTAAGTCCCTCACTTTGTTACAAACCATCCCCACCCAAGAGGTTTTATCCTTGAAACCTTAGGTATACATGTACAAACTCGCATGGATAGAGAATAAAATGGATCATGCGATTCATTCTCATGAACCTTCCATGAGCCACTAAATGTGTCACCCACCATGAACCTTCCATGAGCCACTAAATGTGCATGATTATCCAAAGCATAGTCATCATGTGTATCATCCACAAATGAGTCATCATCCCATTCATCAACAACAAATGAATACTTATCCAAAATGTCATCAATGACCATGTTCTCACAATCTCGTGGCATCATATTATGAGCTGAAAATTCCTTAATCAAAGCACTTATGAAATGTGTCCAATTATACCCATTTTAAACTTGCGTATCCCCTTTGACCACGGATACATTGGTGACTTGTCAAGAAAGATCCGACAAAACAAAGTATCTTCATCTAATTGATGTCTAGAAACTACAACAAGCATCTCCTTCAATTCAACACCCATAATGTGTTCATAAGGGCCCACATAATCATACTCCATGCATTGACTAAATATGAAAGTGAATGGAGACCCTCTATTACTTTTGGCAAAGTCCAAATCTAGCAACATTGAGTGTATAATAGAACTTCTATCCCCACTCAAATTAATAGGGAAGTCAAGAGTCGGCACCAACAATTCACATACATTGATCCTCCCTATTTAATTGGCTTCGCTTGTAGTGGCTTCACCATCAAGCATTGTGCATTGCCTTTCTCCAATAACTCCTTTTAAAGAGAAGAGTGTTTGACAATGTGGCTTCACCATCAAGCATTGTGCATTGCCTTTCTCCAATAACTCCTTTTAAAGAGAAGAGTGTTTGACAATGTGGCTCATTGATAGACAAGGGTGAAGGGTATTGTTGATTGCACATATGCATTGAAGGGGGAACCATACATAGGCATACCAAACATATTTGCCCCGCCTTGCTACATTGGCATCGCCAACACACTTGTCTCATATGCACCACTTTGATGCATAGGCACACTAAACACATAAGTTCCACCTTATTGCATTGAATATGGAGGCAAGTTTCCCTTATTCTCATAGTCCTCTTCATCTCATCGTTCTCATCAAATTCACCCACAAGATCGCTTGTATTATTTCCCTCGACTGGTGCCAAGTTGGAACTCTTCTTCACTTCCGTAGACCTAATCCTCATTGTTGTAGACCCAACATCATTGGCATACATGCTCTCAAAAGAAGAATCATGACTATCGTGAATATCATAGGCATATGCATCATGATCATCATAGGCATAGGCATCACGATCATCATAGGCACAGCGATCACGATCATCATAGGAATATGCATTGCCACCAAAATCCACACCATCCCAATATCCTTGAGAATCATAAGCATAGACCACCTCTTCTGCGTCACCCCCTATGTATGTGGGATCTTCAAGGCCATGACTCCCATCATTGAAGGTATGATTCTCAATGTAACCCCCTTCTTCATTGGTGTAAATCCCATTGTCGGTGTCAGTGCTATAGCCATTTTCTTCCCCATAGTAGCTAACGTCCTCTTCGTTGCTATCATAGTCACCCATGGCTTTCCAAGAATTACTCCAAATTTTTGGTTGAATAGGTTCCCGAATTCCAAATTCTGTGTTCTTGGGCTCTATAGAGAGGCGATTCAATGTTCTAATCACCTATGTAGTTGCCTTTGACTTGGCTAATCCTTTACTATTCTGTGTTCTTGGGCTTTATAGAGAGGTGTTTCAATGCTATAATCACCTATGTAGTTGCCTTTGACTTGATCAACCCTTTGCTATTCTCTATTTTGACTTTTTTTTGAAAAGTCAACCACATCTCAAAAGTGACCAAATCTTGATCAAACAAATTTTGATTTTGAAAATCTTTAGCTTTTAATGGAATGCTTAAAGTAAGCACAAGACATCCATGCCAACACTTTGACCAAGTTTGATCGGCAACATTCCTCTGTTTCAACCCCTTTGACTAGTCAACTATTATCATTTGGCCAAGTAATGGTGCCAGAATTAAGAGCTCTTTGGTTTGTCAGGAAGCTAATCACATGTAACAAGCACCCATATGCTCAAATCTCAGATTTAACGTGTTGTTTTTTACTGGACCTAGCTTTTGCCTTCCGATGAGACTTTCTAGTTGGAGATGTAAACGGTGTTGGAGCGGAGCACTTGAGGTCTCCAAATGTAGCCCTTGCTATGTAAACTACTTGAAAACACCCCTTCCAGACTGAATTAGGGCACTCATGGCAAGGAGGATTCAAGAAAAATCTCCACTTGGCCTCTCTGTTGGATAAATGTAATCCCAACTCCTTAGTCCAATTTAATATGTGGTTGATAGGCTAGTGGTCAGTGGTGTTGGTGTGTAAAGCCTACAAATGGTTGGTGCATGTTGTTCATGCAACTCATGCAACTAAAAATAGGGTAGAGGAGTCTCTAAATAAGGTACAAGTCGTGATCAAGGTATTATGTAAGTTTGGTTCATGTCTAATCACAAAATTAGTGTCTTCTTGTGTTAATCTCATATCAATTTTCTGCATATACCAATTTTTGTCCCTTATATTCATGATGTCTTGTACAATCTTTGATCCACCTTGAGTATGTTTTGATCAATCTTCATAGCTTAGTTATCATATCCAACATTTGGTATCAGAGCTTGACTCAATTAGGTTTAGTTGATTAGCAAAAATCTTAATCAATTTCTTAATCACCATAGCCAGTTTTTCTCAGTTTGAACCACATGCTATAGTTTGATTCCATGTGTGCACCTAAGTTGATCATACCCCAAGATTTTGATAAGGCTCTTAGCTTTGCTCCCATGCTTGCTACAATTCGAAGATCAATGCCCAATTTCAATGCAGCAGTGTGAATTTGTCATCGCTAGCTAGACAGCCATTTTTTAGTTGTTCATTGAATCAATTCGCCGTCTTCGCTTCGAATTGAGCCAATTCCTTTGAGGTGATGTAAGTCCATCAACAAGTGAAGATTCAGCATATCAAATCTTGTGATATTTGGTGCATTGTAGCTGCTGTATGGAGCTAATTTCTAGTCGCCCCTTTTTTGCAATTTTTGCTCCTTCAACATGGTGATACCTATTTTGATTTATATTGATGATATTTTTGTTATTTGGGCTTAAATCATCTATGTGAGCAATTTTTCAACATTAATCATTATATTTCATCATCATGAGTTCCGAATTCCCCGACAAATTCAACGGAACTGGGTTCCATACCTGGCAAATCAAGGTGAAGGGCTACCTCATGAAGAAAAATCTATGGAGTACGGTCAAGCCACTTACTGAAGATGAAGTTGGTATTTCTGCTGCAGTTACAAGAGCTACAACGGGCGGCTGCACTTCAAGCAAAAGATGAACAAGCACTTGGTATTATCATTACTGCTTTAGAAGATGATTTTATTCATTATATTGATGATGTTGAGTCAGCTATGAAAGCTTGGGAATTATTAGAATGTACTTTTGGTGCAAAGGCAAAGCATTCCAAGATCAGTTTGAAGATGCAACTCTTTGATCTAACCATGGAGAGTAATGAAAATTTAGCAGCTTTGATTAACAGGTTGAAGAGCTTAATGACACAGTTGGTTTATGTTAAATCTCCTGTTCCTGAAGAAGGTGCTATTGCTATCTTGCTTAAAAGCTTACCTTCAAGCTTTAGACAAATTGTGACGGTACTTAAAGAGAAGGAGCCAGTCCCTTCTTTGGAAAGTATCATAAATTCTTTGCAGGAAGAAGACAAGAAGATTATAAAGGATGTGATAGATCCTTATGCATATACTGTTACTACTACGACATCGGCAAAGAAGAAGTGTACTATTTGTGGTCATATAAATCATCTTACTAAGGATTGTTTCTCCAAACATCCTTGTGAGTATTGTGGAAAGACGAATCATCCATCCTCAAAGTGCTACCAAAAAGATCAAAAGCTAGCAAAGGCACATGTGGTTGAAGAAGTCAACCAACAAGAAGAAACAAATCTTTGTTCTAGTCTCAGTATAAAAGATGTAGATGAGGAGTATGCTTTTTAGATTATGTCATGTATGTGGTTGAGTCAAGACTTATGTTGTTCCAACTTGATGAGTTGTAGAGGAGAGTACACTACCCTATGTTGTTATTAAGGGGGGACTCTTACTCATTGTGCAAGGAGGTTTGTTAGACTTGATTCATGTTTTGTAAGAAGTTGGTCTTAAGGGGGGATTGTTGGATAAATGTAATCCCAACTCCTTAGTCCAATTTAATATGTGGTTGATAGGCTAGTGGTCAGTGGTTGGTGTGTAAAGCCTACAAATGGTTGGTGCATGTTGTTCATGCAACTCATGCAACTAAAAATAGGGTAGAGGAGTCTCTAAATAAGGTACAAGTCGTGATCAAGGTATTATGTAAGTTTGGTTCATGTTTAATCACAATTAGTATCTTCTTGTGTTAATCTCATATCAATTTTCAGCATATACCAATTTTTGTCCCTTATATTCATGATGTCTTGTACAATCTTTGATCCACCTTGAGTATGTTTTGATCAATCTTCATAACTTAGTTATCATATCCAACACTCTCCTCCTATATGCCAAGGTAGATTGTACTCCTCTACCACAAACTAGATTCTACAATGAAAATAGCTTGTATAATAGAAGAGTAGAAGTAGAGCTTCAGTTACATTTGATGCATGCCAATATCATAATGTCAATCTCATAATGTCCATGCTCTTCCATGACACCATATAGCTCCAAAGGTATCAATCAAAACACATGTATGCCCCTTACATAGGCATGCCAAAAGCATGGGCATTCAACATCTCCATGTACATCCGTATTGAGCATTCACATAAGCATATCATATGCCATTCCAAAGCATTAATTCATGCCTCCAATACCAATTAATGCATTCCAATTTCACCAAGATGCACCAATGCATCAAAATGCATTCACATAGCACTAGTGAGTATCTTGATCTTGAATGAATGCACTCCAGGGTATATATAGCGTTCAAAGGGCATCCAAAGCTATGTGATGTCGATGGATGAGGTTAGGAAAGTTGCAATCTTATGTAAGAATGGAAAAATCCTCAAGCATTTCTCAACACTAGGCATCAAGAGTACAAACTAACCACAAATCTTTATCTAATGATGTAGATTAAACTGAGTTTGTAGAACACACATCAAAGCCTTGTCAAAATGATGTAGGTTTTGCATTTAGAGTACCATGAACCACTTCATTAAGGGAAATTAGGATTCAAATTGTGTCCTTTAAGGATTTACACACATTCTCTCTCTACAAAAATGGGCTCATTGTTAAATTTTTGCAAATCAACTCAGAAGTGATCAGAGTTTGGACATTTGGAATCTACTCTTTGACCTTTCCAATGATATATATCATGACGGGCAATTTTGCATATTCAAGAAGTCCCCAAGCCACGCCTTTCCAATGATATATAGCATGATGGGTAATTTTTGATATTTAAGAAGTCCCCAAGCCACGCCATCACTAAATTTGTGGACTTCTTGAATATGTAAAATTGCCCTTCATGCTATATATCATTGGAAAGGTCTAAAAAAGTAGATTCCAAATGTCCAAACTCCGCTCACTTCTGAGTTGATTATTTCACCATGAGCCCATTTTATAGAGAGAGAATGTGTACAAATCCTTAAAATCCCAATTTGAGTCCAAATTTTTCCTAATGCTTGCGTAGACCTTGTAGTAGATGCAACTCTAATCCACCCTTGTAAATGAATTTGTATAATATACTTGAAGTAGGAAGCATCTGATGCATCTTATACCATTAATGAATATGGTAATGTGAATTAGAGAGCAATGACCATGACATGACTAATCATCATAACAATATAATTAATAGCCTTATAACATAGTAAGGATGATTAGGGTCACAAAATCCATAATGTTTGAAGACTTAAGGATTGTATGTGATTAATAAGAAATTGAAGAGCTTTATTTGCCATAAGGGAGACTAAGTGTGGATTAAGAATCGTAACCACATGGTTAAGGAATTGATGATTATAACAATAGTGATTAGGGTTTTAAACACCATCATAGCAAGATTAGTGGAGATGTAATAAGCTAAATCTCATGATTAGGACTTGAAAGCATAACTTGATGATTAATGTGCATTATGGTAAGTTTAAAGGCATGTTAATGGTAATGAGTGATGCTTAGGGTTTAGATTAAACACCATAAGCATAGTAGCCTGATTCGAAGGTCAGAGCAGATATTGTGAAAGGCAACAACATCAGTTTTGAGGAGAGCACTCTAAAGGAGGCGACAACAACATCACAATTGGCCTATTTTTCAACACACCTCTGCACTCCATTTTTAATGCAAATCGCCTCCCATAACGTCTCCATTGCTAATCAATGACATAGTAAGGAAGGCAGCAACAACAGCCCATTTTCTCCACTACTATTCAATGGCCTAGCATAGCTGCCATTGCTACTCAAGGCAAGCAAGGGCTCTTCTCAATGAGCACCAACCCTAAAACATAGGTGCCTCGAGTGATTTTTTCCTTTTTCCATTTCCTCAATAAAAATATTTCTCCCTTTCCCATCCATGACCAAATGGTGCTACCATACCTTCATGCCTTGTCCAGGGTGCCCAAAGGAAAAATTGACCAAAGACCCTTCAAATTTGTGTCAAATTAAGCCCATCTGATGCCCGGTTTGATCTCAAGCTCACCATAGCTTGGATTCTTAGTATCAACTTGAACATTATCCATTCTTGCATCAAAATTTTCAAGAAAAGTTAGGGAAGATCAAGAGAAAAAAACCAAGAAAATAAAGAAGATCAAGAAACTCATGAATCCCTCAATGTTTCTTGAAATGAAGCTGAAGATGGATCACAAATAAGCTCTGATACCAATGAAAGAAAGTAGCTAGCCTCGTTAGCCTAGAAAATATGGATTAAGTAAAGATTAGCAAAGATGAAATAGATTAGCCTATGGTTAAGAAAAAAAAAGGTAATTTTCATTAAGAAAGTGATTTATCAAAGTTTATTCAAGATTAGGACCCATATTCACTTATATACTAGGCCACCCTTTCATATAACACTTACTAATGCCTATGGGCATGCCCAACCTTAGTCCTAACCCTTGGCCCCTTTTACATCCCTTTCATCCCTTGGCCTTGGGCCTAAATTGACTTAAGTCCCTTGCACTTTGTTACATTTACACACACATATATATATACATACATACATATATATATACATGTAGATATATATGTGTATACACACACATATATATACATGTATATACACACATAATATATATACATGTATATATATGTATGTATGTATGTATATGTATATATTTTTGTGTAAATATTTGTATACAGAGAGAGCATTTCTACCATCAATGAAAGTTTTTCCAATACTAAGAATTTGAAAAATCAACATATGATAAAGAACAGGTGATATCGTAAAAGCTGATGAAAGTTATGATTCTCAAAATAAACTGAATTACTGGCTTAAAAAGAGCTTTACAAAGCTGTAGCCTAGTTTAGTGAAGTGAAGACTACCTTTACAAAACAGGTCACAAGGAGTGGCATTGAAGAACGATTTGTGCTGTATTTTAGAGCCGGAGACGAAGGTCCAAGGGAGGATCTTCCTTGCCAGTATCGGTTGCATTCTGGGTTGGGAAACTCGCGAGAGCTGGACAGTGATGCTGCAAGGATCCACGGACGTTAACTTGCTGCAGTGGTTGGTGCAGATTAAGATAGTGAATGGAGGTGGTTAAGGGAGCTTGATCATCGACATCTCTACGGAAGTGCTTCGAAGTGGAGGTAAGTGCTAAGCTTAATGGAAGAGGGCCTTGCTGCAGTGGTTGGAGGAGATCTTCAGAACAGTGCGTGTAGAATTCATGAGGGGCCGAAGAGGAGGTGGGTAAGGAAGCTCGATCATCAACATGTCTACGGAATTGCTTTGAAGTGGAGGGAGGCGCAGCAAGGCTTGAAAAAGGCCCTTGATTGATATGTGAACGAAAAGGATGGAGAGCTACGAAAGGGAAGATTAAGGACGTAGGGCATGATGGTGGCGACGATAAAGCATGACCCTCCTCCTCTTGCTTTCCGCCAGTCCATACTCTCGGCCAAGGTCGTTGTTGTTGGTTTATGGGGTTTGGGAGAATGTATGGGGCGATAGGCTTGGCTTTCCTTGATTGCGCGGCCTGTGCTCTCTTAGTTTCCTGCCTCTGTCTCTTGTGGGCGTTCTGGTGTCCGCCCAAAGCTTGCGAGCTTGCAAACTTCCTTGGACAGAAACTGCACTTATACAAGCTCCCACGACGGCCATTAGTGCTCGGGAGTATTTGCAAGCTGACATCGATTCCAAACACCTCCTCATCACCCCCTGTAGGAGCTGTACTCTGATCAGTTACAGGCTGCTGGAGCTTCTCATGAAAGACTGCTGATGTCGAGCATCTTTGTTGATCTTCTTCCATCACTGTGTTTGAGATGAACTTGATTACTGTATTTGAGATGAACTTGATTACTGTGTTGAAAGAAGCTTTACGTTTACGACGACGCCCGCGTGTTGTTGATTCTTTTGTCAAGGAACGCAAGCTCCTAAGTGCGCGCCAGGGCGATCTTTGACTAACTCTCTCCCTAGCGGGTTCAGGGTCATCAGTGCTGAAATTTAAGGCCGCCCACGCCAAACACAGTCCTCGCTAGCCTACACTTTTACCGATACAACACACAGCCATTTTTGAAAGTCATTATATAGCTTCTTAGTAATATTATTCAGAGCTTTGTATACTTTTCCTTTGTAAGGATGAAAATAAAATTAAAATAATTCAGACCTTCGTATAGTTTTTTTAATGATTGCTTTTCAATCTTCAGTAAAAAAAAGTAGAGACCTCCTCATTCAACGTAAGGTTGACAGAGTACTCCAAAACAAGGGAGCACATAACCTACCAAAGGGCAATCCACAAATACTTACAAAGTCTACACTTGATTTTTGGGAGCTTTTAGACATAAATGCTTTCAACTTTCTTAATATTAGTTAGGATTACCTCTGATTTTACACCGTTTGCGTGATAAACTTTTTTGGTGCACACTAGTAAAAAAAGTAGAGACCCCCTCATTCATGGTAAGGTTGACAAAGTACTCCAAAACAAGGGGAGCACATAACCTACCTAAGGAGGGCAATCCACAAATACTTACAAAGTCTACACTTGAATTTTGGGAGGTTTTAGATATAAATACTTTCAACTTTCTTAATATTAGTTAGGATTACCTCTGATTTTACACCGTTTGGGGTGAAAAACTTTTTGGTGCACACTAGGGCCCTTAAAGTAGCCTTAGACCACCGAGGTCCCATATACCCCCAATGCCAAATGATTTTTTTCAATACTATCATTGGATATAGATTCTAGAAAGGAGCTTCACCTTCATATGATGATCGCGATTGCACCACACATCCCATATATCAAAGGTCTACTACACTTCTTGACTTCATTTGTCAACGGTTGCCCATCGTAAGCAACATGACTTCTTGTTGGCTCTAGCCAAAAATTTTCAAGAAATGTATGCCTTATAATGTGCAAAACAAATTGAGATTTGGTGTCTTTGTAGCTTTACATTTGTACAAGTTGAAAACCATACAAACATGCCCTTTACGTAAAGAGTGAGTGAGCGTGTATGTTGTGTTGTGTTGTGTTGTGTTGTGTGTGTGTGTGTGTGTGTGAGAGAGAGAGAGAGAGAGAGAGAGAGAGAGAGAGAGAGAGAGAGAGAATTATGTCTAATTTTTAGAGATGAAAAATTAAACCATTTTGGTGAAAAATATATATGGATAGTAGGCCCTTTAAAGTAGCATTAAAACATCAGACTCCCGAATTCCCCCAACACTTAGAGAGAGAGAGAGAGAGAGAGAGAGAGAGAGAGAGAGAGAGAGAGAGAGAGAGAGAGAGAGAGAGAGAGAGAGAGAGAATTATGCCTAATTTTTAGAGATGAAAAATTACACCATTTTGGTGAAAAAAATATATGGATAAAGTAGCATTAGAACATCAGACTCCCAAATTCCCCCAACACTTAGAGAGAGAGAGAGAGAGAGAGAGAGAGAGAGAGAGAGAGAGAGAGAGAGAGGTAGGTAGGCACATAGATAGATATATGGATAAAGTAGCATTAGAACATCAGACTCCCAAATTCCCCCAACACTTAGAGAGAGAGAGAGAGAGAGAGAGAGAGAGAGAGGTAGGCACATATATAGATATAACCCAAAGTCTTCCATCGTATCTTGGGGGGGGTGTCGGCAGACATATAGATATACATATAGATGATATACCCCATAGTCCTCCATCGTATCTAAAGTCTCATTCTCTAGAGCTCAGTCAAGGAGCATTAATAATTTAAACCTTAATATTGGATGCTTTCTAATATCAAGTAAATAGTAAGGTCCCCACATTTAATAAGAATGTTGAAGGAGTACTCTAAAACAAGGTGAACATGTAACCTACCAGAGGAGGCTAGGCCAAAAAATACCTATGACTTATACACTAAAATTTTGAGGTGAAGTCATTAATCTTAACCTATATTACTCAAAACAAGCCTAAATTTTTTACTTTTTATTTTTTTCCCTAATTTAGAAAAGTGCTTCCATGTTTTTAGCCATTTCCACTTACCCTAGCCCTCTGAAGCTTCACCAAGCTGACCTAGGCTTATGAGGGATTGATTCAACACAAACAAAGGCTTCTACTTGCATATGATGCTCTCTTGAAGGCTTCATGACCATCTCTATAGGTCTTGGCACTACATCTTGGATGAGTGCTGCCACACACGACAATTGGCTAGTGAGAATTGTTCTAGGAAAGTTTTCCTTGATCATACACACTGCCTCAATAGCATTGAGACGAGGCATCTCAATGGATGTAGGATCTATCTACTTTAAGGATATGTACCTACATATATAGCAATCATGTGTACTATTTATCGATACATAACTTGGGAGCGCATGAGAATACCAAATATGTAATATAACTTAGCCATTGAATTGAAGAGAAGATTCATACCTCACCAAGCTTCCCATTTTGTAAATAGCCTCTCTCACCTTTTTGTCTCCACAACCAACTATAGCAATTGGAAGAATAAACTATGCATAGAAAAAAAATGGAAGATAGTATATCAGCCTATAAATTATGTACCGTAAAATAAAATGAATAAGAAAATATTTATATACCTATAGTATCTTGTGCCAATCATGTGTGTTGAGGCCATATAATTTTACCTCTTCTTTATTTTTGGTCTTTGTGAAGGTACCCCTCAATGGATGAATTACTCCCATTAGTGTACAAAAAGAGGCAATCACAATTTTCACCTTATTGTGCTCCTTCTTGGTTAATACCCATGGTGCCTTTGGTAGGACCATGTTATCACTCTCACTTTCAATTGGCTATGTACTTTGAAGGCATCCAATGTTTTGTAAGTCATCCCTTGCACCCTTTGTATCTCTTTTACCAATTAAATGGTCCCAAATATTTGTTGCCACATTCTTAAAGATATGCATGGGATCTAAGAGATGATTGATCTTCATATCACACCAATATGGAAGTCAAAAGAAGATTGAGTGTCTAGACATCCCATCGGGTGGTGGATTGGGGGTGATTTTCCATGCCTCAAACCAATATCTACCTCTCACCACGTGGCACATACTTGGGATGTGAAGGAGGGAGAAATCAATGATGTTTATCATACACCACCTTCTTAAGTGTAGAGGGTCTTTCTGAAATGAGTGATGGTCCACAAATCAGACATACATGATGTCTAGTGGTTAACAAAACTATTTTAAAATTGAGATGATTGGGAGGTAAAGATATGAACTTAAAGTTTAAAGCTTAAAACTTAAAGTTATCCGGTTGTTCAAGTATGTACCTTAGCACTTCGAGAACCCAGGATAGTCATGCATCGTCTAAAGCAAAACTCCTTTCACCTCCGCCTCACGCCTATTTATTGGGGCCTTGAAACATCATGCACTTTGATACCTCGCCATACTGTCTCAAGCTCCTCAATCAAAGGGTCGAGGTACACATCCATGTTCACCACCTTATACTTGCCTAGTACAAGGAAAGCAAGCATGATATGACCTTTCTTGATTGCCACCCATGGAGGAAGGTTGTAATTCACCAATACAATAGGCCAAGTAGACCATGATGTGAACATGAAGCCAAATGGGTTAACACCATCCATGCTCAAGCCAAGACGTAAGTGATAGGGCTCATCTTTAAAATCTGGCCATTAATGCTCCACATGTTACAATGCCGATGAATTAGCTAAGATCCTCATGATGCCATCAATTGAGGAATGAGTGTAGGGAGCTCCCATCTTGGGAGCGGTGGCTAGGACTCTTTTCACACGTACATTGTAAGTATTAATAGTACACTCACTTTTGTTGGCATAATGGGAATTTAATTTTTTTAAGTATTCATGCTTCATGCTTCCAGAGCAAAGAGTGGTTGGTCATGTAACAAGTGATGTGGAGGAGAGGTACACCTTAAATCATGGCACGTATGCCCTTCTCGAGCAATTTGAGCAAGAGGACGTCAACGTCAACTAGAGGGATGTGGTCGATATGGTGAGTCTCTAAAATTTTCACCAATCAAATAGTTTTTACATCACTTACCATTTTCGAGTTTTGCATTATGAATATTCTTTACAAGGACCAATGCCAAACCCTGAGGCCACCGATGATTAGGTTCGGCCTTACATCCAAGGCACTATGTACAAGAGCAATAACTTTACTTTTATTGGCTCCATGTGTTTGAGTATATATTGTAAACAAATAAATAAACGCTTCTTAGTAATAAAAATTCATGTCTTATGGCCTGAGTATAGATGTTGTAAGTACTCTTCAATACTGACATAGTGGTGTATTCAGCACATGGATGTACCATTATGCCAAAAACTTTAAAACCTTCATCAGTCGAAATACACGTCGAAGTATATGTCAGAATAATATTCGAAATACACATCAGCAAAAGCGTCGAAAGTCTGTCGCAAAATAATTGTATATTCCTAACTCAAATCAGACTTTCACTAAACCTAATTTGGATACATGGAAGTAAGACTGAAATCCCTTAATTCACCATATCCAAAACACAATAGTGCGGCTGATTAAAAGCCCGCATCAGTTACAAGTGGTTATAACCGCATTCCTTCATCGGAATGTCCCCAAGACATAATGAAAGTCTGACTAAGGTATTTTGCGAAAAGACTTACAAAAAGGAATTGCTAAACTTGAAAACTAAAACAAAGTAAAATAATCTATGGTACTGTAAGTAGAGCCCTAACACTGGCACATCTCGATGGCCTGAGCCTGACTAGGTGGACCCGTTTCCCATAATCCCTTGATCCGACAAAATTCTCTATTGATTTAGGATAGCAGCTTCCTACTTGATAGCAAACGGTAGTGCCTGGAACTAAATCCAAGGTACTGAACATACGATCAAGCAGAAAAAACACCATCGCCCTCCTGAAATGCTCCACTGTTGTTGTATTTGTTTGCCAAAATCTCTGCATAAGGTCTTGATGCCTTCACCAATTCAAACTGATTTTCCGTCTCCTCAGATGTACTAACCATCAAATTCCGACCCTTAGCCATATCACCTCCTGCTGCAACCATAAGCAACAATGCCTCTTGTCCTCCTATCTGCATATCCATTGCAAACACACCAGATTCCACTGGAACTACATCCTTAACCTCCTGCAATGTCTACTGTAACAATTGATTAGATAGCTTCATATTCTTTGCTTAAGGCTCTTTAATCCGCATGACATATTCCTCATCCACTTCAGAAATAAACATAGCCTTCACCTCTTGATAAGGCTTTGAAATCCATTCCTCCATTTTCAATAGCAAACCTTCCCACAATTATGATGCATGCTCTGTCACTGCTTTCTTCATCACTTCAACATCTTCAGTTGCTATTATCACTCCTTGAACCTGATTCTCTTCCAAGATTTTCCCTTCTAACTCTGATAATGCAGCAATCCGAGACTGTAAAAACTCGTTCTCTGCTTGAACTGCTACCACTTTGTCCATTGTCTGAGTCCACTCAGACCTGCACTCTTGCTTAAACACCTCTATCCACTATCTAAACAATGCTGTGGAATTCCGCACACCCAACAACTCCTCCTTATGTTGCTTCCTGAGCTAAACATTCTGCTCCTTCAAGTCCTCTATTTCCTTGCACATGTCATCCAATCCTGCTGCTTCATTATCAGCTATCTGCTTTTCCAAAGCCTCCATAGCAGCCTTCTGTCTCTCTCCCTGCTTAGCTTGCTGCCTTATATAATGCTATACTGAGTATAACTTTGTGATGGACTCTTCAGGCCTCATGGCTACATCCAACCCTATGGATATGATCATCTAAACTGCTGGTGCTACAGGAGTAGATGGTACGGAACTCCCTAAAGCCTGTAGTGCCAATCCGCCAGTGCCCTTTTGTTTTGGCATCTTTAACTTATGTCCGACGATAGCCGATTCAGGCTTGCTACCCTGTGCTTTATCTCCATCAAACACCACTAAAGAAGGCTTCTTTTTAGCCACTGCCTCTTAACACCTCCTTCTTTGAATATCCGAAGCTGCCTTCATGCTTGACCCTGCCATGTATTGCATCTTTCTCTTGAGGTTTCCACCATCCACAGGCTCCTTCATCGACGCCTTCGGTTCTGCATGAGTAGGATCGGAACGAAGCCAATCCCTATATGTAAATAACCCGGCCATGTATGGGGCTAAACGTTCCACCAAAACTTGCCTTCTTTTATCCCAAAGCCCTGCATAGAACTGCAATTTCTCATGGAGAAGAACCCCAATCAATACTCAATCCTTTTTCTGCACTGTGTAGCACTGCATAAGATTCCTTACTCATATACAAACTTTTCACCAACATGCACACCTTAGATAAAAACCAGGTACACTGCACTTGCCTCTGTGGAGATGCATTCCTAACCATGAAATACCCCTTTGTACCTTCGGGAGAACCAAACTCCACCCTCATCATCTGGTTGATCACTTTTAGGACACTAGAATCCTTTGTATAAGGTAAATGAAATGCTGCTGCTACATAGTCTGGTGTTACCTGCATCTGTTGTGTGACAAACCCGCTTGTAGATTTCAGGTAGTCAAACTGCTGCTTTGCATGCGGATTCTTCTCCCACTCCGACCATGGAAGATTTGCAAATTCCCACAACTTTATCTGCTTCTGTCTCACCATTAGTCAGGTCCAAACAAGCCTCCTGCTCATCATCATCATCCTCAATCTCCACAGGACTGTTCAGACCCTCAACTAGTCCTATCTGAACTATCTCGTCTCCCGTTTTCTTAGAATGTCCTTTCCCTTTCTTCATTGCCGTCGAGACAAAATTATTGCGGGTTTGGGGCATGTCTAGTAGCGCTAAGCTTCTCCTAAGCTCATTCAAGAGGTCCAGCTTTTCTATGGCTACATGCTGCATGGCCCGCTCAGAAGTAGGACACTTACTAATTTGAAACTGCGTCCCGTCTACCATCTCAAGAGATTCAAGTGGATAGTCTATTCCCGCAACTCGAAAACCCCCAATCCTCATTTTGATGTGATTTAGACGTTTCACACAAATCAAAGCCATCATGTTGAAATTTAAAAATTCCGAACGCCATGTCAGCACAAAACACTCCGACGCCTCGGATCCTCCCTTCAGAATCACCCCTTCACACATTGCGGACATGATCTCCACTTCATTCCACTGTGTATCCATTGAGTCATCGTCGGACCTTCTATCCCGACCTGTTTCATGAATGCCCTTCTGGCCTGGGATAGCTCCATAAAATTTCTTGAGCCTGAATCCATTAACTGGTTTCAACACCTCCGTTCCAAAATAATCTGTCAGTCGGAACGTGCCTTGCCCCCTAAATCCTCTGTAATTTTATAAGGACCCAAACACCTAAGTTTGAGCTTACCAGGATGTGGTCCTAGCTTTGAGTTATACATCATAACCCAATCGCCCTTCTGAAAAATTTTAAACTTGATCTGCCTTGCCATCCATGCTTGTCTCCTCTTTTGTATCACCTCCACTGTAAGAGCACTAAGTAATCTATCTTCATCCAACTGTAACAGCTGCTCCTGCCTGTGCTTTAATGACTCCTCTCGTGACAATCTATATTCTGAAGAAATCCTCAGTGTCGGAACCACAAACTCCATGGGAACAACCGCTTCTATCCCATACACCAATCGGAATGGCGTCATGCCAGTCGACACTTTGAAAGCAGTCCAAAAGGACCACGGAGCTGAATCTAATTTATCATCCCAATCCTTATAGTGATCTGCTACTATTTTCTTCAAAATCCTGAGCAAAATCTTGTTTGAACTCTCCGCGTGTCCATTTGCCTACGGATGATATGGGGATGATTTCTTGTGTACCATCATGTGAGTCCTGGTCAGCTCCTGAATTACTGAATTTAAAAAATGTGTCCCTTGATCAAAGACCAACTCCACAGGACATCCAAACCTAGTCATTATGTTCTTGTATAGGAACCTTGCTACACTAGCTGCCTTGTTGTCTCTCAAAGCCACTGCCTCTACCCATTTTGTGGCATAATCAGTAGCCATTAGTATATACCTGGCACCTGTTCTGCTAGCTCTTGGCTTAATTGGTCCTACAAAGTCAAGCCCCCATTTCTGAAATGGTTCCAAAGGCATTATTGGATGATCTTGCATTCTATCCTCCGATGATCCTGGCTGTCCCATTTTCTGACACTGTAGACATTCTCTGGAGAACTTATGAGCATCTTTAAGTACAAGAGGCCACCATAAACCAGCCTGCAGGATTTTTTGGCCTGTAATCTCTCCTGAGAAATGTCCGCGAGCGTTGCCACTATGAGCCTCCTTCAATACAGCTTCCTGCTCTTCATCAGGCACACACCTGCGTATAATCTGATCAATACCTCTTCTGTATAAACATCCTGCACAATAACTAGAAAAGGTCTGCTCTTCAAAGCAAACTTCTTTTTCTGATCCGATGTCATCTGTGTTGGTAGCATTCCATCTAGCAAAAAATTCAGCATCTCATCATATCAGTTTTCAGCTTGAAAAGTCCTAACAGCATAGAGACTGGCATCTGGTAACTGATCTGAAACTCCAACTGCTACTTCACCATGCTCAATCCGACTCAAATAGTCTGCAATTGCATGTAACTTGCTTGGAGTATGAATAATAGTAAAATCAAATTCCTGCAACGAGCATTCAACGTGCCAGCCTTCCTGTCTGAGGCTTCTTCACCAAATACAGCAAAGCTTGGTGGTCAACATGGAAAACCACTTTGTTGCTCAACAAATAGTGTCTGAACTTCCTTAATGCATCGACCATTCCCAAAGCTTCTCTCGCAGTCATCACTGTGTAATTCTTCTCAGCTGGTGACAACATTTTACTTGCATAATAGATAGGCCGGTACCATCCTTTTTGCTTCTCCTGCATTAAAACAGCTCCGATTGCAACATCCGACGCATCTACAAACACATGAAAAGGTAAAAGCCAATCTGGTGGCTACAATATTGGTGCTACCACCAATATTTTCTTTAGAATTTCAAATGCATTCTTCTGTGCCTCTCCCTAGACATATGGAATGTCTTTTTTTGTGAGGTGAGACAATGGGACACAAATATTCGCCAGATAGCGCAAGTATCTACAATGCCATTTAATCTAACCCAAAAACCTCATTAACTCTTTCAAATTCTTTGGAGGTTGAGCTTCTTGAACTGCTCGGATCTCTCGAAATCGACCAGCATTCCTTCTGCTGAAATAATATGTCCTAACAGCTTTCCTCTGTGGACTGCTATTGCGCATTTGAATGGAATGGATTCAGGGACATTCTAAATACCCTGCATCTTTGCAAACATTTCCTCAAATGCTCCAAATGCAATGATTGTTCCCCAAACACAGAGAAATCATCCATGAAAATCCTCATGAAATCTGTAAGATATGGCTCAAATGTTCTGAATGTTGCTTTTGAAAAAGACGGGGGGCCATTCTTTAACCCAAATCTCATCACTGTATACACAAATGCTCCCCACTCTGTTATGAATGCAGTTTTCTCCATGTCTTCTTCTGCCCATGCTAATCTGATTATACCCTGAGAATCCATCCAGAAAACTATACATTTCATGGCCAGCAACATCATCAAGTAATGTGTCTACAAATGGCAGGGGAAATGGATCAGTTATTGTAGCTGCATTCAGCTTCCTATAATCCACACAAACCCTCAGCTTTCCTGATTTTTTCAAAACTACTACAATGGGGGAAAGCCATGTTGCCTGATCCACTGGCTTAATAAACCCTGCTTTTAGGAGCTTATCCAATTCCTCGGACTTCACTTGTCGGGCATAATTCGGATTCATGTGGTAACGCTGTTGCACCACTGGTACAACATCCTCTTTAAGATTAATCTGATGCTGATAAATCTGTGGATCCATCCCTTTCATATCAGTGTAGTCCCAAGCAAACACATCAATAAATTCGTGCAACAACTTCTTTAACTGCTCCTTAAAATCGGAATCTAGGTGCACACTAACCTTGACAATCCTTGGATTGTCCACTGTACCCAAATCTAAATCTTGCAATTCATCTTCTTTTACTCTAGAACTCTTTCCCAGAGTATGTTCATACAATGCCTCTGCCTGCTTAATAGCTTCTCCAGCATCCTTTTCGGAGTCCTTGCTCTGAACATCCAAAATCTGAGAAGTTGTTTCCTGCCTTGAGATTTCCTTCAGGTCGGACCCTTTTGGGCCTTCCAACTCCACTTGAGCACACTGAAGATTAGATTTCCCTGTGAACCAGTACCTATCCATAATGTCAATGACATCCACTTCAAAAACAGGCACTACTGTCGGATTTGCTTTAAGATAATCCTCTTCCTCATCATCTGTGACTTCCGATGCCAAGTTTATTGCTTGAGCATATAGAGGCTTAATTTCCTTTGCTAAAACTGCTTTATCAGTCATGCTAACCTTCACTGTTTTGGAGCCTTTCTTAAGAGCAATTTCATCCTTCTCCCAGTCTTGCTTAAGTTTTGTTGTGCGGAATCAAGGTCTCCCCAATAACATTGGGTAAGCTCCTTGTGTGTCTTCCAATTTTAAGACCACAAAATTTACTTGGAATGACAAACCAGAATCAGTACCTCTTGGTGTCGTAACATCCCGATAGGCTGGACCCTCCTCTGATCCACCATCCGCACTTGGAAAGGAGCTGGTTGCAACTTCATCTGCTTCAATTTTAGAAACTCCCCTTTAGGTAAGATGTTCACTCCAGAGCCTCCATCTAATAAAACCTTAGTAAAGTCCTTCCCCTGAAACTTAAGATTTATGGTAGGAACTCTCCAATCCACATCTCCAGGTGACATGTTGCATACCTTCTACCTCTAATGCTTCTGGCCTCTTCCTTGCAGTTATCACTTTGTCTTTAAATATTGGCACTATGTTGAGCAATTGATCCAAAGTGATATTTAAAGGAGTATGCATTAATTCTTCAAAGAGTGAAACTGAACCAACCTCATCCTTCTTCTTTTCATCTTCCCAAGCTACTTGTTTCTTCTTCTCCATCTTCTTCAATTATTCTGATGACTGCTCTCGGACATCCTTTTGTTCCTCCCAATCTAATGGAGACTTCAGCTTCTGAGATTTGGTTACTGCCATCACCTCAACATTATCTTCTTTCTCTACACAATTGGAACAGTCACATGCCATTTGCATTGCTGACACTGATTTCTCTTGTAAACACTTCCTTCCTTCACTCTCTGGGATATCCAATGGCGGACTCACCACAGGCTGAATTTCTGTTAACACAAGGTTAACCTATGGAGTAGGATTCTCTTCCTGTCTAGGCTGTTGGTGTGGAGCCTGATTTTGATTATCATACTCGTTCCAATTATTCCTCCATTCATTCCGCCAAGGAACTCTTCCTCTTCCTCTATTCCATTGTCTGTTTGGAGGTCTCCATTGATTTCTGTAATCCTGAGTTGGAGGATACCAATTTGGATTTCCTCTCTGTTGGACTTCTGGGGCAACTTTCACCATTGCTACCTGAGTCTCATGTCTTTGCTTCTGAATCCGATCTGGAACTGGACCTCTATACCGTGGATTATACCAACAGTTTGATGTTAGATGACCATCCCTCTCACAAATATGACAGTGAGGTTTATCAGATGATGAAATCCCCATTTCTTTTATCTTTTTGGATACTAACTTATCCAATTCCTGAGTTCCTCTCTCTTTCTTCTTTCTCTTTGTCTTGCTCTTTTCCTCCTCTTTTTTCTTCTTCTTGTCTTTCTTCCTCTTTGTCTTTTTATGCTTCTTTTTAGATTTCCTTTTCTTTGATTTGCTCTTTTCATCATGAGAGCTATCTGAATTAGAATCAGAATCTTTGGGATCATCCGAATCAGAATCCTACTCGGACTCTGAATCACTGTCCGAATCACTGTCGGAGTCATCCTTCAATGTACCATATCTCTTCTCCACTCTAGCAGTAGCTGTTTCTACTAGATCATCCATTCCTGCAGCCACATCTACACTGGTACTGCAGACCTTATCGTTTTCCTCAAACCCTTTAAAAAGTATCCAGCTAACATTTCTGAGGTTGGTCTTTCTGCCGCCTCCAATCTATTAACTAATTGGGTAAATTTTTGAGCATAATCCTGCACCAACATCTTCTTCTATTCAATTCTCTTTATCTTGCGCAACACATCATTCGGTGTCTTTTCCTTTCTGAACCTAGCAAAAAATGCTCCCTTCAAATCATTGTATGTTGCAAAGTGATTTGGGGCAAAATGGCTAAACCATTCAATAGCTTTTCCTCTAAAAGTAGCCTCGAACTAATGCATCCTGTCAGCATCACCATATACTCTAGCCAATCCACTAGCCTACCAAGTTGCTTCAAATTCAGCAACATGACAATCGGGGTCCTTCTTTTCCGGCCCCTTAAACTTTTCGAACTTGACTTTGAGATCAGCGATTGCCCCTCGATGTGCCATTCCGAGTGCTGTTGGAACTACCTTAGGTTTAGGTTTTCCTTTTACCAGAAGAGGATCAAATTGTAACCGCTTTCTTGAAATCAATGGTCGTACTGCAGCGACACCCACCAATTGAGCAACACCCCGTGCCCAGTCCTCCGGTGTTCTTGCGGACTGTCCTCCTAACTGACTTGAATCATTGTCCTCTGAATCATTTTCTTGCTGTCCGCCTCTGGACCGTGATCTTGTGAAATAAACCCTAGAAGCCCTTCTGCTTTCTTCACTCATGCATTCCGTGCATCACCCCAAGCTTCAAGAATGCCTTGATAAAAACAAATACTCATAATGAGCATTCAGGACATACTGCAAACCCCTAGACATGATTCTCCTTCTACCTATCAAATCCCTAGATATGATTCTCCTTCTGCCTATCAAATCCCGAACCTCATGAATCCAGACCTTCTTCCTGATGATGGAGATAATATCTCTAGGAAGGTAAGAGAAATTCTGGTTGAAGAATATTTCAGCATAAGCATTTACTTCCTCCTCATCTGTTACCCTGTTTCGGAAATCATATAGCAACCCATCCATATAGAAAAAATCCTCTTATCCCCGAAAATTGCTAGGTTTGCTCCTAATCTACCCTTTTCAAAGTAGAAACCCGCAGGATCGCCAGTGTATATTCCTGACTCAAATCAGACTTTCACTAAACCTAATTCGGATACATGGAAGTAAGACTGAAATTAGAATACACATGTGGATGACAGAAATGAGTCCGAATGCCATTACAGAATGCAAATGGAACTCCTTAATTCACCATATCCAAAACACAATAGTGCGGCTGATTAAAAGCCCGCATTAGTTTTACAAGTGGTTATAACCACATTCCTTCATCGGAATGTCCCCAAGACATAATGAAAGTCCGACTAAGGTATTTTGCAAAAAGACTTACAAAAAGGAATTGCTAAAATTGAAAACTAAAACAAAGTAAAATAATCTATGGTACTGTAAGTAGATCCCTAACAATAATAAAGTAGTTCGACTGTTTCTATGATGTGTATTTGGATGCTTATTTAAGCGCTATTTCTAGCAAGTATTTTTTTGGTTTTATATCAACGCTTTTCGAGTTTTTTCATAAAGAGAATGCGGGAGGGGGAGAGAGAGAGAGAGAGAGAGAGAGAGAGAGAGAGAGAGAGAGAGAGCTTGAGTTCCTTGCAAGCAAACACACACATACAAGAGAGAGATGGATGGCTGAATTTTCTTCTATCTTCTTCTCTTCTCTACAACCATATAACTAAAAGTAAGAGTTCATATATAAAGAAAAATTACTATCCTACAATAACATACAATGGTTGGTCCATAGTGTGAACTTGACTATATGAGATGGCGCTATAACTATGCCATAACTCTAGTACTACAAAGTGTCTATCACATAGCCTGTCATCCACAGCATACCATAGACTATATGCACTAGTGCTATAACTATGCCATAACTCTAGTACTCCAAAGTGTCTATCACACAGCTTGTCATCCCACTGGTGGTATATCAACCATAATCTCACCAACCATGCTACTAAACATAAGTGTGGAAGCTATCACCTAGGTCGGTCATCAATGTCCGCCTGCCGTAGAACTAGTTGAGCTCGATAGATCTCAACACTCCTCCTCGAGCTCAACTCCACACAGTGCACCACCCCAAATAATCTCCTAAACATATGGAGCTTCTCTTTGTCCAATGCCTTTGTGAAGATGTCAGCCACCTGATCCTCTGTGCTGACATATACCAGATCTACATCACCTGCTCTAGAATCATCTCCCTCACAAAGTGATAGTGCCCCTCAATGTGCTTCGTTCTAGCATGGTATACTGGGTTACTGGCCAAATGTATATTTCTCATGTTGTCACAATAAATAACAACTTCCCTATATCCACAGGCTCACCCATATCACCAAGTAGCTTTTAAAACTAAACTACCTCACAAGCTATCATAGTAGCACCCCTTTACTCTGTCTCTATACATACTCGACAAGGTAACTGTTTGTGGATACTTCTTACTACTTCAACTCATAGTAACACTCCCAAATGAGAACATAAAACCACTGGTAGATCTCCTGTCTGAAACACTACCAGCCTAATCGTGGATACTTCTTACTACTTCAACTCATAGTAACACTCCCAAATGAGAACATAAAACCACTGGTAGATCTCCTGTCTGAAACACTACCAGCCCAATCAGCATTTATGTACCCATGTAGTTGTATCTCTATACTAGCCTCATAGAAAGGTCCATAATCAAGTGTGGATTTTATGTACCTAAGAATCCATCTAGCCGCATCTAAGTGTGGCTTCTTAGGGGCCTGCATAAACTGACTCACAATTCTAACAGCACAACTCAAGTCTAACCTAGTAATGATCATGTAGATCAAGCTACCCACTATGTGCATGTATGTAGTGGGGTCCTCCAAAAGCTCACATGCATTTGTGAAAAGCTTTGTGTAATGCTCCTTACATTATAAGCTTGAGGACTTGTGAGACTAGAACCTTGATTCTCCACCCAACCATATCCCAAATAGTCCTTTACCTCATGGTTATATAGGCCTAAGTGGTGCATGACCTTCCAACTTCAGCCCCTTGAACTTTCATTGATGACTAGACATTGCCTTTTCTATGTCCAATGCCTCTTTAACTACCTACCCCGTGTGTCCCTTGGGTTTCCATTTTGCACCATCTACTTCCCTTTCTACTTTAACTTTAATGCCTATTAACCATTGCTTAGGAATATTCTATTTGAAATACCCTAAACCTTATTTATATGCAACCTTTTACATATAAATAACCTTTCCTAGTCTTACCTTTTAGTGTTACCTGTCACTCTCATAACATTTCCTCCCCTTGAAAGAAATGTTTTCATGCTCGAAAACAAAGCTGGGTAACTTCTTTTTAGTATTCCAACCTTCTCTTAAAGTTTAATCACACTCAAACTTTTAAGTATTGTCAAATATCTCAAAACCTTTAAGCACAATACTTTGGAGAAAGATTAGAACCTTTCCCCCTTTAAAAAAAAATAAATTTCTCCTGAACTCTTTGGTTCACCTTATTGCTATATCAAAAGATAACCTTCTCTTTTTTAAGGTCTCATAATTCACTCTCTTTTCACGAGAGTACTTTTACTCTCTTATACTAGAGCATGCTTATAATCATAATATAAATATTGTTTAAAGATTTTTAACCTTTCCTTTTAAATCAAATTCAAACAAGTCTTTAACTTGGAACAAGTTCTCTTTTATAAGTATTTCAGTTAGAGAAACACTTCCTTTAGTGTAGAGGAATATTAATTCCTCGTTCATGTGCCCTTAAACTCCCTTTCTACGAGAGAGTATCTTTTTCTTTTAAGAACACCCTACTATCCATGTAAGTGTCATTACACCATACAAATCTAACACAATGTTGAACATTATGTTACCCTTAGAACAATGAGGTTAAAGTTTAACACCTTCTTCTAAGATGAATAATTTATTTTGGTTGATGCTAAACATAAGGACAAACTAATATGATTATGTCCACCAACTTTGCATATGTCCTTGATCAGAGGCTTGTATGCAATTGCTCTATTTTACTTCTTGAGTGTCATGATCACTCAAAAGCTTTACCTGGTTACCATTAACTCTTTTCCTAGCACACACTTGTATACACTAACTAGAACCAATCTTACAAATAACCTCCTTTCCATGAGACACAATTCCCAAATAAGATTGTTCTTTGAACACTCCCCGCAAGCTGTTGCAATCGAACTTCCCTTAGAAAAACACATATACCAAATGCTCCCTCCAGCATTCTGGCGTAAGACAGTCCTTTTTAGAAAATAGGGTTTCTATGCAAGTTTTCACATGCTCAATCTCATCATCCAAGTTGTCACCCCTACTAGTGATAAGGTCATCTACATATATGGTGATGATTACAATACCCTTATCAGTCTTGCACATATACAAAGAGTGAACTGCATCTACCATATGAAAACCGATAGTGACAAGATACTTAGCAATCTTGTCATGCCATGCTCATGGAGCTTGCGTCAACCCATAAAAGGCCTTACGAAGCATACACACATACTTTGGGTGACTTGTATGCTCAAAACCTGGTGGCTGATCCATATACACCTCTTCTGGCAAGTCACCATGCAAGAACAACCTTTAGCTGTAGAGCCACTGCAATCATAACTCTCACAGTTGTCATCTTTGCAACTGGGGCAAATGTCTCCTCATAATTATGTTGAGAAAAATGTGGTGGAACAAGATATGTGGAGGAGAGAGACTCACAAAATACAAGAAAATATCTTGCTTATTAAGTTGCTTATAATACAACTAGGCTTCTTGCTCCATACAATGCTAGTGGACCATAAGTCCATTCACACACACACCCTTCTCCTCCCCTTTTACATAACCTTAGTCTCTTAATACCCCCCCTCAATACCAACTATTAAAGAAAATTGGAATAGGTGGTATTGGACATAGGTTGCCTTTATAACATTAGGCATACAAGGTTAGGAATATAGGTGTGGTTACATTGAGATTTAAAACAATTTCTCAGTGGAGCTAAGAGGCTGATACAAAGTTAGCCTCTGACTCTTTGTTAGGACATTTAGAAGTGATACGTCTAGTTTGTTTACACTTGTTACATTCATTTTGTTGGGATATTTGATCCAACAATTATTTGCCAAATGACCCACCTTACTGCTAAATTTTTGACATTTTTGGCTTCTCGGTTGATCCACTTTAGCCAAAGGGAAAAGAGTTCCCAGGCCCCCTAGCCAACACTTCATGCAAACTTCAAGATAGTCACACCACTTACACACCCAATATGAAATTGCCTGTTTCATAGATTCACTTAAATTTAAAACAATCTTTTAACAAAACCATAGTATCACTGATCATAATCCCCCAAAATATCCATTTGAATTCTAATTTCCAATCATTCCTTCATCGGTGTACCTATGGCATCATTGGCAACCAGAACGCTCACCATCTGTCCACTCAGGGGCCTTTTCGATAGTTCCTAGCTCATAGTGAAATATATTCACTTATAAAAATCTAGATGGAATCTCTGTTGAAGCAAGATTAACCAACAGATCCATATAAAAGAGCCATGGACTCATCCGTTTGATGACCAGCAAGGTCAATCAACCAGATCCATGCCCGAATTCAAAAAACAACTCTTAATTCTTGTTCTAATATCTCCCTCGACGCACGCGTGGGTATCCTCGGTGACCCAGAGCCCGAGCACTGTATGGTCAGCACCCTCTAGGATTCTTCAGTCGTTGTAGGCCACCTAGCGCTTCACTCATAGGCCGCTTCCTTGGTCCCTCATCCACCGTGTATGGTCAGCACCCTCTAGGATTCTTCAGTCGTTGTAGGCCACCTAGCGCTTCACTCATAGGCCGCTTCCTTGGTCCCTCATCCACCGTACTGGGGAAGCTCACTTGGAAGAAGTTGTTGGGGACAAAGGATGGGATTTGATGCACTCCCCATACCAAAGGATCATTGTTACCTTACCCTTTGGAAGCTTGAGGGTAGCTTTGTTGTCAACTTGGTTGATTGTACTTGTAGCATTCTCTGGACTGAGCTTCATCCAAGCATGACGTCTTTCTTTGTCTTACCTGTGGGAACTGCATAAAACTTACAAGCCAATAGGTTAGATACAATATGTATAGTTTGTGTAAAGGACCCAAGGCTTTGTATGCATTGTCCACCCGGTAATTGAATTTTGGCATGGGCAGTTTTTAGATATGGTTTGTTGCCCAGAGATACCCATGTTTCTCATGGCAAAAGATTGTGATTCACTGTGGGAGACAGCAAGACACGTTTCTGTTGTATGTGTCTGCCAAAGGGGACATCTATCCAAACCCATAGGGTGGTTGTTGGAGGTTGTGGAGCTACACTTACACTAAGGGTGTTAAGCAAGGCAATGGCCTTGTAGGGTTCATGAATGTTCTAGCCGCTTTGGGAGCACAAATTGTGTGCTGAGTTTGCAATCTGGGAGGGTGTCAAGTATAGTAAGGAGTTTCACTATGGATAGAAGCGACTATGCATGGCACCCATGCATCATCAAGGGCTTGATGACAAGCATCACAAACCAAGATATCATTTGCTTTTGGCGGTAGTCATAGATTCTTTAATAAGGTGAGATTTGGGCATGGGATGTGAGTGCCAGGTATATAAGTTGACCTTAAGCATTTGAGATGCTTTGCAAAGGTAGACATGATTAAGGTCCCACTCATGGAGCAGTCGGGTTTGTCTCATGAAGGGCTGACCCAAGATGGCATTATAGGAGGCATTACAAAAGTTCATGACCACAAATGTGAGGTGGAATGTCACGCCACAATCTTTTACCTTGAGGTCATCACTAGGCCTAGGGGTTTTGCAGAGTTTCCGTCCGCAAGCTTGATCACCAATGTGGTGGGATTGATGCATGGTTGGCCCCAAGTTTCCCAACATGTTTGTGTGAGTATGCTTACTCCAACACCTCCATCTAAGATGCCTTTGACCACATGTCCATTATAGGAAATGGGAAATGCTACATTTGTGTCATCACCTTCAAAGTATTGTCCCAGTGCATTGACTCAAATTGTTGGTGCACCTTTGGGTTGTGGGTGGTGGTGATGGACTAAGTCTAGATGATGGGGCTCAGATTCAATTGAGGAATCTGGAGCTTTCTCCTCCACATAAGCCTATAGTTTGTGTTCCATCCAATCCCGAAGGTCATTTCATAAATTTGGACTACCTTTTAATAACAAGGTTCCAATGGGCATTTGGATTTGGGAGGAAAGGAAGGCAGAGAGGCCGGCCAGGTTGCGTTGATGAGCACGGGCTTCTTGAGGGGCGGTGCTTTGATCATAGGGTGGACTAGCAATAGTATATGGAAGTTCAATTTGGTCCTTATTTGACAGGTGTGGAAGTCAACAACAAGTAGTTGCAGTAGGAGGATAAAATTCCTCAGCACATTTGGTGTGCAAACCTCGTGAGTCTCCATCGGACTTTGTGTCAGTGTTCGCATATTGAGTTGTTCATTCAATGTGAATGGGGGATTTTGGCTTGGCCGTTCGTGGAATAGGCATAGGAGGATGAGAAGATGTTGAGGGAGGATTCTAGAGGGGTGGCCTCTAACACTCTCCTAGATCCCTAGCTCACAAAACACAAGGAAGAGGGAGGCAAGGCGATGGAAAAGGTTCCAAAAGAAACCTCTCTTGAACCTCACACCAAAACACTAAAGGACGTGGACTGCACTCTTAGGGTAGCTCTTCCTCAACCCTCTTTGTGACACGCCAAGCCTAGTGGAGAAGAGAGTAGGGGCAAGCCCACACCTTTCCTTGCTCCTCCTACTTCACATGCACGGGGCACATTAAGACTCTACCCAAGAGAAACTTTAACCATGGAATACAAATATTCTATTGAAATGAGAGGGAGAGGCAGAGATGGAGAGAGGGAGAGAGAGAGAGAGAGAATATGCACTTGATGATAGGAAAAGCCCACAATACAATCTTATTGTTATGAAAAGTAGAGATACAAGCATAAGGATTGCAAGGCTTGAGGATGGAGAAGAGAACTAGAGTGATAGCCTAAGGATGATGGATAGAGATGAAGAGTACTGACTCCTATGGATGGATCTCTATCCTCTCTTATGTTGGTGCCAAGACTATGACCCTTTTTATAGGCCTCCAAGAGTACAAAGATATTTCATATCATGAGATATTACAAGGTTTGGTGTCCTCTTAGCCTGCCATGTGGCGGGATATTTAGATAGATGAGGATGTTTTGTGATAGATGGAGATACTTTGGATATCCAAGGTGAGTTGGAGTTACATGAGCTAAGATATCTCCAAGTAATTCTCCAAAATGAGCCTCTCCAAGTAATTCTCCAATGAGCCTCTCCAAGGATATGTGAGGTTTAGTGAATCCTCATGGATGTTTCTAGAAGTGGTGGGTTTCTCCACAAAAGAAAATCTTGAGATAATACCAAGCTTTGATATTTTGTTTCTTTATTACAAAAAAGGGAAGGTAGACTTTGCATCCATAAATGGAAGGTTGGAAATTGTTGATTGAAGTGGAGACCACCTTTGAATATCTCTTTTGGAGCCTTGTATCCTTGTAGCAAAGTGCACATCGTCATTTGTTTCTTTTTTTTTTTGTGAGTTGAAGAAGCCTTTCCTTACATGCCTTTATTGGCTTACATATTTTTTCAAAAGGTAGGCCTAGTGTGGGCCTAAGACTAGTGAGACTACTTTTATATATATATATATATATACAATCCAAAGATGGTTTTGACTTTTGTAGGTTGATGATAAATTCTCCAAAAAGGAAAGGAATTAACAATTCCGTGGAGGGTGTCATGTGTGGGGTTGTTCATGTGTGGGAGAGAAGCTTGATGAGGCTTTGGCATGTGGGAGAGAAGCTTGATGAGGATTTGGGCGAGCATGTGTGTACGGGAGGGCTCGGGGTGGTGGCCCACGTGGGCCCGGGTGGAGAGGCTATGCATGAGGGTGTGAGGAGGGAGCTTCCAGCATGCATGTGGGACAAGTGGGACCCATTCAAACACATGGGAATGGGTGGGCCCATGTGGGCCCCACAAGGTGGTGTCGGGGAAAAAGAGGGTGAGATATTGGAGATTGATAAAACGAGGGAGAAAAAATGATATTATATAGCATATATATGTATATATATATGGTGTAGAATAGCTTTTGTATCTATTAGGTGTGAATTCTAATAAATACAATATGGTGGTGTAAATAATATATATAGTAGTATCATAGCATAGCTAGGATAAGGGCATAGTAGGTCGGCCGGATGCAAAAGGAGACTCTTAGGAAAAAGATATCTTAGGCATAAATATATATGAGGAAATAGACTTAGGATTTATTTACTTGTGCAAGTATATATATTTAAATATGAGAGAGAAAAAATATGGCAAATAGTAGGTGGTAGAAATATGCATACTTATAGTGTAGTTATAGATATAGTACCTAAGGGATTTTGAAAAGGTAGAAGGGAGATGGGGGGCAAGATTTTGTGCATTTTTCCCAAGTCCTATGAGAAAAAATTAATGCATGGGGAATTTCAATTTACCCTGTCTCATACTTAGCCCTCCCCCTTAGCTAGAGGAATTTATACCTCTAACCCCAATGGTTGGCTGAAAAGTGCGGTGAGAGAAGAGGCAAAATCTCCTTGATCTTTGTTATGGACTTCCTACTTTTCCTGAAGATTAATGAAGTGAGTAGATGGCTCCTCCTCCTCTATCATTTTCTCTATCCTCTGAAAATAGGGTTTTAGCTTGCCAGGCATTCACCCTAGTTTGTGCATCTTTCCTAAGAGATCTTGTAGCTAGTAGCTGCCATTATGAAATTTATTCTTGATCTTAAAGGGGCCCTCCCATCTCTATTGAAACTTTGCATCATGTCTATTGTCCAATATACTATCATAACTAAGGACCAACATGCCCTCCTTCAACCCCTTGTCCTGGAGCTTCTGGTTAAGTTTTTCTCTCTTCCTATTGGCTTGTGCTATGTAGTAATCCATGGCTTGCTCTCTATCCAACTCTAGCCTTTGGAGGTATAGAAGCCTCTGGTTCAATCTGTCACTTGGCTCTATCGTGTTATCCACCATCATTCTCAAGCTGGCTAGTTCTACCTCGATGGGTAGAAGGGATTCTTGTCCATAGACTAGGTGAAAGGGGGTGAATTGGGTGGAGGCTTTAAAAGATGTCCTCCTGTAGGTCCATAAAGCTGCAGTTAAGTGCTTGTCCCAATCTTTTGGCCGGTTAGCCACCTACTTTGAGAGATGATCTTACATATCATTCCATTGACATTCTCCACCAAGCCATTACATTGTGGATAGTATGGGCTAGAGTGCCCATGGTTGATGTTTAATCTTCTACGTAAATTCTATAAGAGTTCTCCTCGGAATCCAGGGCCTCGATCTGACAGTATTTCAAGTGGGGTACCAAATCTACTACATATGTGATCAAATATGAACTTACCCACATCTTTGGCCACCACGATTCTTCTTGTGTTTGTTGCCTCTTCCCATCTCATCATGTAGTCTACTGCCACAATGATGTACTCCTTCCCTAATTGAGTCCTTGGAAGAGGCCTAATGGCATCAACTCCCCATTTTTCAAATGGGCCAAAAGAGAATATTGGGGTCCTAGGCTCATAAGTTAGCATCTTGTTCCCTGCCATCTGACATGCATTACAAAAACTGCACCAATGCTGGATATCCCTATGCAAACTAGGGCACACAAATCCTACTTGAATTATTTTTCTTCTGGTGATCTCCTGGTGGGCAAAGTGACCCCCACATACCTCATCATGGGCAAGATTTTAAAATATGAACTATCTCTTTGGAGGATGGCACCCTTCTCAAGACTAAATCTTTTCCTTTATGGTAAAGGTCCTCCCCTATGAATTAATAAGATATGGCCTTCTTTGCCAGCCTAAGTTTTTGAACCTTGGATAAGTGCTTGGGACACTCACCTATTTTTGGAGGAAATAGGTTATGTCCTAGATCTCCTCTTGTCGCTAGAATTTTGGTTGCTGAAATTTGATTGCTCCCACTACCACCACAAATTGGTCATTGCCTAAAGCATCTGCTTCCTTATTTTTCATCCTAGATACATGATGCACTTGTATAGCTTCAAATTTTTTCATTGAACCTTTAATTTGCTTGACCCATGTAAATAGATTAGCATTTTTGCAAGACCAAACTCCTTGTAGAGTTGCTTCACCAAATGACCAAGACCAAACTCCTTGTAGAGCTGCTTCACCAAATGACCAAGACCCAAAGTGCACCTTTTATGCCAACTAAGCCACACAAAGGAAGATTGTTTGAATTAGAAAAAGACTCAAGCTAACACTATCGGGCGACAACAAGGACTCTTCAAATAAGAAATTGCATAAAAATAAAAAAGTAGAGAAAAGAATATAAGATTGGATACCACTGATAGTGAAGTCATCCTCGTCATCCACCAGTGAATGTACGTACATATATAATATGGTTGCATTATATATGAGCCTTTGATTTATAAATTAACCAATAATAAAACTAAGAGAGAACAGTCACATACCATAGGTCGATGTCGCTCCTCAGGTGGTGCTGCTCGCTCAAAAGTACCATGAGTCATCTCATGTGAAAGGCACTCCCGGCGTGGCCTCCAAATGTGCCACCACAACGAGCGCACCAGCATATAATAGACTCATCGTAGTAGAAATCATCGTAAATGGATTCATGTGTAGTATTGGAACTCTGTGCAGCCCAACCACCACCAGTAGGAGGTGGCAGTGTACCCTCTGATTGGTCCGAATCTGATTTTCAAGTACCATAAAAACATGAGTCATTTATCAAATGATCGAAGTTAAAAAATCAATAAAAGAAACAAAACGTTGAAATCTAACAAGTTCTATGGTATATTCTAACGCTTATTGTAATATGAAAAATAAACAGACGCTACTGTATGGTGGAGACAAATAAGAGGAGGACTGATATGTGCATGGAGACATGGCAATACTTCTGCAAGGAGAGATGCCTATGCATCACTTTTCCTCAGTAGAAGGCTTGTGCCTTTGCTAATGTATATTAGAATTAATATGAACTTTGCTAGATTGATTCTAACTATTCTCTAATCTATGTTATTTTATTTAATCAAATTTACATAGACGGCAACACGAAAGAGACTGCAAGCTAGTCACACATCTAGACTAGGTCGGATGGGACAAGATGGATTTGTGGCCACATTTGTGAGTATAGACCGTTCAAATTTTAACTTTCAAAGGTAATATTATTGAATGCAGAAATCAATAAGTCTTTGGCTCTGTCTTGATGTAGACCAAAGACTATGGTCGTGCACCTATGGTGCAGGAGGGATGGAGTACGCCACATACTACGGCTACCGCGCTTTGCAGGCAACACTTGCTGACAGGCCAAATCCACTTGTGGGTATCACTGTTTTGTTTTGTAGTTTATTTTCATGTTAACTGTAATATGTTCATATTTGATATGCAGGAGCAATATGGCGAGGATGACATGATAGAGGTGGCTCAACAGGAGGCCGAGGGGCAATGCCGAGAGGCTAAGAGGAGCGGCGGCATGATTGCGGGTGGGGGCACGGGTGGTGGCGCTGGTGATGGTGGTGTTGCGGGTGGGGGCACGGGTGGTGGCAGTCGTGATGGTGATGGTGATGGTGATCACGAGTCCGATACTAGCGACTCGTATAGTGATGGCTCATGTAGTGATCATACTTAGGGATCTGTTTTGTATATGTGAGGATTGATCACCACACACTCTAGACACATGTACATATATTTGTTGATGATATATATTGACGTATGTTCATTGCATCACTGAATTTGTCTATTGTCAAATAATTAATTATTTGTCGGTAAGTTAATTAGCCTAAGTATCTGTGAGAACATTATTTATTTATCTTTACGTTAAAAAAAAATAAACCCTAAACAAGGAAAGAGGCGAGGCCATGTTGTAACACATCAAAAGAAGCAAAAGATTGGCAAGCAACAACAATTTCTCAAAAGCTCTTGGAAAGCTAGATAGAGACAAATTAGAATCTTTATCGCAGTTCCAGTGACTGTTTTTCTATGTTAGGCTCTAATATTAACAAGCTTTTGATTTTCATAATTTTTGCAGAGGTCCCAGATTCTACGCTACGTATCAACTCAAGCTAACTTTCAAGCTTAAAGATCCAAACTATGAAGTTTCAAAGCACGTGATTTCAAAGTATCAAGCTCAACATAAGCTATTACGATTACAATACCATGTACCATGTACCAATTTATGTACCATGTACCATCATGTACCAATTGCAAGTACGAGGTTTCAACATGATACCAAATCAAGTACCAAGTACCAAGTACCAAGTACCAAGTACCAAATCTAACCCTCTCTCCTTGTTGATACCCACGGGCTTCAAGCTCTACTTGCTGGCTATCACTTGGCAGCTATAGCTATGGAGTTTAATGGCCCTCCTTATATACAAGAAAGCATGCATGTAGGCCGACCAGCCAAACAGTCATGTGGAGAGGAAAAATGTGACAGGAAAAAAGTGTGTGTGCATATGTGGTACAATGGGCATATGTGGTACAATGGAAAAAAGTGTGTGTGCATATGTGGTACAATGGGCAGTGCCCAGGACTGTAACTCTAACAGGCAATAGTACTGCTTGAGTCTAGAAGGGCTTCATGAGAACTAGACGCTATTTGGACAGGCAACAGACTCTGGAGCTCTGTTGAAATTTGAGCATAATGATGAGCTATGGTGGATCATACACTAGAATCAACATGATTAACAAAGTGATTAGCAAATGATTAAGACGTAATTAGTGAATAATTAGCAAATAGATTAATGTAGGCATGGATACTCAAAAACCAGCCAATTCTCATTAGGGCTATGCCTCAATTTATAGAGTTTACATCAAGCATCAAATCCCATTGATTTCTCCATGATTCACTCCCAGAATATCTCCACCTTTTGCCTGATTCTCTCCACCTCTTCTCTTTTCCCTGAATATCTCCCAGAATATCTCCACACTCCTAAATTCCCTCATGCTACCCATTATTCTCTCCCAGTAGATTCTTCTAACCTTTTCACAGGTTCTTTCATAATTACATCTTCTCTTTTACAGCCTCTATCCAAGAGCTTGTTCCCGCACACACCCTATTCACTTGTATATTTCAACACCTCCCCTCAAGTGAATAATCCTCTAGACCCTATACCAAGTTTGCCTCCCCTTACTTGATAGTCCGCGACCAGTGTCTACTCCTCCCCTCAAGTTATCTCAGCACACCTGGACCCTATATCAAGTTTCTCTCTTACTTGACAGCCTGCGACCAGTGCCTCAGATCCCTAAACTCATAGTCCTTGACACTCTCTCTCTCTATGTGTCCAAGGCTTACTATAGTTGCCTGCGACCTTGACTAAAGTGCTCACACATACATCTACCACGTGGCCTACATCATCGGTGGCTCAGAGGTGGTTTTACTTTGTTGGGGCAGGTTACATTGGGTTGTGGGGTCTCTCTCTCTCTCTCTCTCTCAGAGATTTTCACATGGCTCCTCACTCTTTGGAGCCTCACATCTCTTTTCTTCAGTCTTCTTCTCGTGGCAGCATCTCTCCACGCGTCCGTCTCTTCTTTCAGTCTTCTTGGGGCAGCTTCTCTTCTCGTGGCAGCTTCTCTTCTCGTGTCCATGTCTTCCTTTAGATCTTCTTGGTGTGGATCCTCTTCTTGGGAAGAGATATTCTTCTTCTTTCATGGCTGGGGCCATGAGCTCGTCCGTCAGGTCATTTTGCTCTATGTGAGCAACATGTTTCAATGTTTTGCTGACAGTTCCTTTGGGCTTGTTATGTTTATCTTTTGTCATTATGCAATGCAACCCCAAATTTATGCGGGAGGTCTTACCACTTGCTTTATTCTGGACAAGGGCAGTGTCTGTTCCCATATTTACACTGATGTAATGTGCCCAATACATAATGCATATAGCATTCATTCTCATGCACATTCCAAATGCAACTTTGGCTGTGAATAATCTTGAATTTGAGTGAGATTTATAGGCATTAACCAAGGGTTAAATGCAAAATGATGATTTTCACAATTTTATCAGCACAATTTTACCAGAAATTACATTAAATTAAGGGTAACCACCCAATTTGTACGGGATGGTTGGAGTATCAAACCAACTCCGATTTGAAATCTGAAGTTATAGGGATGTGTATCAGATACCTAATGGTTAATTTGAACCCTCAATTGCACCAAAGTACAGTGATTAGCACTGATTAATCACTGATTAGCAAATTAATGCTCTGTTTTGTGTGCAGAAAACAGAGTATGCGGGGAGCCCAGATCTGGTGCCTTCCACTTCAAATGAGCTCAAATGCTTTCAAAGTCATCAATAGCAATGAGTCTAGTAGAGGATTAAGCCAAGAAACACAAGATTTGACCAAATATTGAAAGCTTAATCTCTGTTTTACCAAAGTCACCTGCAGATTTGATGAAGAGCTTGGATCTCACTGTAGACTTGATGAAATTGAATTCTGTCTTCACCAGCTTGTAGAGCATGCTTGATTACCCCTTGGGCTAAGAGGAATTAGAGACCTTTGATCTGTGGAAGTAGAAATCACCAAATCATCTCAGAAAAACGTAGCTTTTTAATCAGCAAAAATCGGGAGCTTCCGTGGGCGGTTTGTGCTTTTGATTTGGTGGGCTGGAGCTCCTATGGGTTAGCTAGCTTGTGTTAGAAGCTTATGCCCTAATTCTATGTGTGCAAGGTGCTAGAGATCCTCCACTGGCTGGGGGTGAAGGGGGAAATGAAAAACTCACTAAAAATTTGATTTTTTGCTAATTATCTTACTAATCCTCATTAATTAACTAATGGGCTCATAAATCTGGTTGATTCTAGGCATGGCTCTGATACCATGTTGAAATTTGAGCATAATGATGAGCTATGGTGGATCATACACTAGAATCAACATGATTAACAAAGTGATTTTAAGACGTAATTAGTGAATAATTAGCAAATAGATTAATGTAGGCATGGATACTCAAAAACCAGCCAATTCTCATTAGGGCTATGCCTCAATTTATAGAGTTTACATCAAGCATCAAATCCCATTGATTTCTCCATGATTCACTCCCAGAATATCTCCACCTTTTGCCTGATTCTCTCCACCTCTTCTCTTTTCCCTGAATATCTCCCAGAATATCTCCACACTCCTAAATTCCCTCATGCTACCCATTATTCTCTCCCAGTAGATTCTTCTAGCCTTTTCACAGGTTCTTTCACAATTACATCTTCTCTTTTACAGCCTCTATCCAAGAGCTTGTTCCCGCACACACCCTATTCACTTGTATATTTCAACAAGCTCATGGTAGGCTACCTTCAAAATTTCCAAGGGGGTCCCTCCCCTCACGAGCTCCTAATAACGAAGAGAGAGAGTGTGCACTGTGTGTGTGTGTGTGTATGATATATATATATATATATATATATATATATATATATATATATAATATGTCTATATGTGTGTCGGGAGAGAGAGTGTGAGTGACAGGTATATAGAGTCTAATTTTTATTTAATTTAAAGTTTCAATTTCAAAAATTAACAATAAAAGAGAGCTAGATAGCGCTGTTTACCATAATTCATGTTTGTTTACGCATTGGTCTGACTAATCTCCGCAAAAACAATGACAGCACTGAGTAATCACAATTGCAAGGAAGCAAGCGGCAAAGAGAGAGAGCAATACTAGATAGAGCTAGAGAAAGAGAGAGACAGAGGCGCTAATAAGAACATACAATCCCGTCGGTATAAATTTATCGGCTAGCTGTTTTTTCCCATTGCATGGGCGTCGCATAAGCGATACGACGAAATCGTCATCGCTCATGCAACGATCAAGTAAAATTTAAAAAATAAACGCTTATGCGACATAAAGCGTTGCTACAATATTTGCTAACAGCGTCGTATAAACGACATACTGCAGCGATGCCAGTTGTTGTTTTGCGACTCTAAATAGTGTCGCTTAGGCGATGAAAAAGAGTCGCTGTACACCCAATGGCTAGTAGTGATTTAAACTCGGGAGAACATTCCCAACGTCACAGATTTGGTGTCAATGCTGATCATTGAGAAGAAGAATTTGCTTGAATATTAATAGTCTTCACAAAACAAAAATAATTCAGAGCAGCATGCCTTCTACACAAGTGCAAGTAGAGGACAAGGTAGAGGTCGTGGACGTAGCCAAGGTGGTGCCCAAATAGGTAATCTGAGCTATGGTGAACAGTAGCAAAAATCCTAGGATTTGCAACAACAACACACAGATGGAAGAGGCCAATTTAGAGGCAGGGGGAGTGAAAGAGGTCGTGGTAATTGGGAAAGGCAACATAATAATACACGAGGTTGTTTTTACTATGGTAAGTCTGTACATGTACAGGCAGATTGCTATAAGAAGTAGAGTGACATGCAAAACGAAAAAGTGTAGCAAAACAACTATACATCCTCTAGCAAAAATAAGGAAGATAATGAAAGGTTATTTGTTAGCAACATGTGGTTAATGTTGTGTTTGGAAATGATGTAGTAGCATATAAGGATGATGTATGGTATGTTGATTCAAGTGCTTCAAACCACATGACAATTCATGGGGTGAGTGGTTCAAGGAAATGAAGAGTCTTAAAAGACCACATTTTGTTGAAACAGGGGATGACACTGCTCATCCAATTTTCGATGTTGGAGATGTGCCATTGTTTATGCAGGATGGTAAGGTGAAGTACCTTGTAGATGTACTTTATGTTCCAAACATTACAAAGAATCTGGTTTCAGTTGGCCAGATGATTGATCAGGGTTTGCAGGTCTGATTTAACCCTGATGGCTATTATGTAGAAGACTTTAAAGATAAGTGCAGGCTCATTGCAAAAGGTAATAGAATGGACAGAATGTTTACATTGAATGTAAATATGCCTAAAGTGATCGCTCCAATGTTTGCAAATGGTTCAAGAGTTGTTGCAGATACATACATTTGGCATTAGAGAATTTGGCATGTAAATGTGCAAAGAATGAAGTCTATGTAGACTAAAGAAATTGTGACAGGGTTGCCTAAGTTTAAGGTTGAAGGTATGCAAAAAGTTTAAGGTTAAAGGTATGCAAAAAGTTTAAGGTTAAAGGTATGCAGAAAGTATATGAAGCATGTCGATTTGGAAAGCAAACAAAACATGTATTTTCACATGACAAAAATGTGAGCATGAATGTACTAGATGTTGTGCATTCAGATGTATGGGGAGTCCTACGAAGATTATGTCTATGGGTGGCTGCAGATACTATGTAACATTCATTGATGACCACACGAGGAAAGTGTGGGTGTATTTCATGAAGGAGAAGAGTGTTCACTCATTTTCAGAATTTAAGAGTGATGGTGGCTGAAAAATAAACAGGAAAGCATGTGAAGTGCCTAAGGTCAGATGGAGGGGGAGAATACTTCTCCAATGAGTTCTCTGAATTCTTGCAAAAGAATGGCAGTTAAAGACAATTTACATGTAGATACACTCCGCAAAAATGGAGTTGTGAGCGAAAAATAGGCACATTGTAGAGATAGCACGGGCATTGATTTCAGAGAAGAATATGTCACATAGCTATTGGCCTAAGGTTGTGTCTACAACAGTTTATATCATGAACATGACTCCTACTATAACCATACATGATGTAACACCAGAGGAGAAGTTTATTAGTAGGAAACCTGATTTGTCTCACTTGAAAGATTTTGGATGTATTGCATATGTGCATGTGCTAGATGAGTTGCGTACTAAGCTGGATCCAAAAGCAAAAAATGTGTGTTTATTGGGTATTCCCTTGAGCAAAAGGGATATAGATGCTATAATCCTGCTACATGTAAATTGAGGATAAGAAGGGATATTATATTTGATGAGATGAGTAGCTGGTATGCTGCTGAAGTGGAAATGTGGTTGTAAAGAATGCAAGTCAACAATCACAGTCATTAAGTGGACTAGGAGAGTCCTCATCTAGCAGTTCTATTGATAGACCATGGAGTGGCAGGCTACATCATAATACCAGTCCTGGAAATGTTGTTGGTACATCACATAAAGGCAAAGAGAAAGTGGTTGAGCCCCTTGGTATGCCGGATATTTCTGCAAGGCATTCTCTTGTTGATGGAGAGTCTAGTGGCTCGGAGATGAGCCTTGATGAGGATCTATGAGGACACCTAGTGTGAAGAAGGCTACGGAAGCCATAAATACAAAGCTACAAAGATCTAGAAGAGTCAAAAACCCTATGCAAAGGTTGACTTATGATGATTATGTGGCACATCACTATGCTTATATGACAAAAGTTGTGGAGGTTGTAGAACCCACATGTTTTGATGTATTTAGGTTAACTATCCATTCCCACATCTCACTTCTGACTTTATGATTATGAGCCCCATAAGCATTTATTACCCAAACTCTCTCCCCTTCTAGAAGTATTTCTACAACCAAAAATCTACCATTAGGATGATTAGCTATGATGTTAGGTTTCAAACTGCTTTTAACAGTAGTCATAACTCCACTATACCCTCCATTCACACCCCCATACAACATCAGTACCCAATCCTTAAATTTATCTTTCCTCAAAATTTTAGACCCGTATAAATTATGCACTTGAATAGCCAAAATGGATAGACCCCCCTCTTTGACTAAGCCCCAAAATTTTAGACCCGTATAAATTATGCACTTGAATAGCCAAAATGGATAGACCCCCCTCTTTGACTAAGCCCCAAAAGCAGTGTTTTTCTGTTTATCTTTGATGAACCCTTGATGTTCCTCATGCATTGATTAATTTTTAATGCCTCATGTTAAAGCAGTTTCAAGCACCATTTCTACCTCCTTCCCACTCCACCCATGATCCCCCTCCTTCTGAATTTCCTTCCAAGCTTCATCCCCTTGCCAATTAAATTTTTGAACAAAAGAAGTCCCGTTGTCCTCCTCTCCTGACAGGTTAAAAGGATTCAAATACACCAGAGGACTTAAACTGATATGCGTCGCTTAAGAGACGGCTAAAAAAATTATATCCCCGGCCCAGCCCACGAGAGAGAGATTTGTTTATTCGTGGTGCGAGCGGACAGAGGGTCTCTTGGACTAACAAATAGGAGTGGAGCTACTACAAGGCAGCTAGACTTGACAAGGTTTATGTAAATTTATGCATCAATTTGAATGCCTATCAATGGACCTATAGATTCAAATCTATTTGGGTCTTTTCTAGTAGCTCCAAACATGCTTGTTTTCTCGGGTTTATTTTGCACAAAGTAGTTTGGTTTGGCTAGAGAGCTACAAGAGTGGGGGTTTATAATGGCATTTTCTCTAGTGTGGCAAAGGTGTAGAATATTTAATGCATCTGTCCATGAATTGTGAAAGCAATAAGAAATTGCTAACATCTTGCATGATTGCTATCCCCTTCTCATGGAAAGAGATACTTCTTGGTGAATGTAGGCATATGGATCCTATTCTATGGGATAACATTGGGAGTAGTCTTCTCTGCCATATTTGGAAAGATAGGAATTCTAGTGTCTTTGGGAAAGGGTGTACTAGTCACATTTATGCCTTTGTGACTAACCTAGAGCTATTGGCTCTAAAGGCTAAAATGGCTATTAAAGAAGCTTGTGATGATGAAGATTCCAACATCCACTCGATGATAAAGAAATACAAATGGTAGGAGTGGTAGGTTAAGCTGTCAAAAATTTATGCCTCCACAAGGCTCATTTGTAACACGCGGAAGCTCTGGGAGTCTTCTTTCAGCCCTAAACACTCTTGGAGACCATCCGATGCAAAATGCAGATATAGAGAGAGAGTAGAGAAAGAGAGAAGTGCTGAAAATTCAGTATATTCTATGGTACAAAAAGGTACCTAAATCTACAGCCATGGGCTGCCTTACATAAAAGGTGGTAACACACCAAAAATCTATCCCCTATGGGACCCCTAAAGATCCAAACCCCTAGAGGGAGTAAATGAGTTCAATGATGAGCACACTAGCTTTTTACATGTGTCTTAGACACTTGGTATGCTGGCCGACTGCTGGTCGGCAAGCCATAAATGCAATAAATGCATTTTAATATAGCCGACTGGTTTTTCCTTCTAGCCGACTGGTCCTCCTTTTTGCACTTGTTCTCAGACCCCTCAGTGAGGAGCCGATAGCCTTGTGTGCAAAACCAGCAACCCTTTTTGCGCTTGTTCTCAGACCCCTCAGTGAGGAGCCGATAGCCTTGTGTGCAAAACCAGCAACCCTTTTTCCTGCAGTCGACAGCCATCTGACCTTCAACTTGCTCTCCACACCTGTCTCCAGTCTACACTGCCTAAAGTGCTCTGTGCTCCATCATCGTGGTTCTACCTGGTTCATACTCTTTATCTGGCTACCTCTTCTAGATTTAGCCCTGAGAATGTCCATGGCATCTATGATGCACATGACATCCCCCTTTGCTAAACTTAATGATGGGATTCCAACCTGCTCTTGGATGACTGTCATCATCCCAATCCTTTCCCGAAGTCCCTTTGTCATCATCCATCCCTAGCAACCTTTTTTCTCTGAAAACCCGGCCTATTCTACAAACCACTTTGTCTCTGACGAGACGAAGATCTATGTATCTGTTTTCCTCTAGTCCACAATCCGTTCCTACCCTGACTCTGAACACCGTCTTGGTCTTCTTTCTTGAGAAATGAGTCTGGCACTCTCACATCACCCTTGGAGGATAAACCTCCCTTGGGACTATTGCCTGAGAACCTATCTGGCTCACAGAATTGCCATCCCCATCTGGCACTATGGAACACCACCAACAAACCTCCTGGGAGTTCTTTCGGATTCTGTGCTCCTTGCCTTGGGCTTCATATCCCTGTACTTTCCTGTACCTTGGACCTGTACACCATCATCATCTGGGACTGATTCAGTGTTTAGCTTTACTGAGCCTGATGCTCTAATACCAATGTAACACACGGAAGCTCTGGGAGTCTTCTTTTAGCCCTAAACACTCTTGGAAACCATCTGATGCAAAATGCAGATATAGAGAGAGAGTAGAGAAAGAGAGAAGTGTTGGAAATTCAGTATATTCTATGGTACAAAAAGGTACCTAAATCTGCAGCCATGCTGCCTTACATAAAAGGTGGTAACACACCAAAAATCCATCCCCTATGGGACCCCTAAAGATCCAAACCCCTAGAGGGAGTGAATGAGTTCAATGATGAGCACACTAGCTTTTTATATGTGTCTTAGACACTTGGTATGCTAGCCGACTGCTGGTCGGCTAAATGCAATAAATGCATTTTAATACAACCGACTAGTTTTGCCTTCTAGCCAACTGGTCCTCCTTTTTGTGATGCTGCTGCCCCTGTCCTCTGGTTCAACCGACCATCTCAGTGAGCAGCAGACCGCCTTGTGTGCAGCCACCAGCAACCCTTTTCTTGCAGCCCATAGCCATCTGACCTTCAGCTTGCTCTCCATGCCTGCTGTCTCCAGTCTACACTACCTAAAGTTCCCTGTGCTCCATCATCCTGGTTCTACCTGGTTCATACTCTTTATCTGGCTGCCTCTTTTGGATTTAGCCCTGAGAATGTCCATGGCATCTATGATGCACATGACATCATTATGGTGGAGAATATCTTGGAAAGAGCTACTAAGATCCCACCACTAATGTTGATGGACATTTGCATACATGTTTAATGTCACATTTGAGAATATTGTTGCTAACTGTAGGGGGATGCACACTTGAGAAGGGAGTAGCCAGGTATATAGAGGTAAACTTGGGAAGGCTTGCATCATAGTGCTTGGAGGATGGTTGGTATAACCCTTATTATAGCTTTGTGTGGGACCAAGGTCCAAGCTCATTAATTTTTTTAAAAAAAAATTCTTCGACCTTTGATAAAAAAAAGGGATGACCAAATGCCATCAGCCCCTGCACAAACAGTCGCCCACGCACGCACGATGGGGAAAGAGGAGGAGTATGTGTGTGTTTTTATACTACAGACCAAGAAAGGAGGAGGAGCTTGTATGGCCTCTAATTAACTTTCATCACCCATGGGCGATGGACAAGGTGCACTACTACAATCACTACAGTGGCAAAGGGTGATAGTGTGAGAGGGAGAGAGGAAGGAACTTCAAACACTGCTAGTAGCTAACCATCACTATTCTAGAGCATAGGTGGAGAGAGGAAGATCATGGGCTGACAGGGCATAGAGAGATAGAGAGAAAGGGTGCTCCTGGCCACATTGCGAGTTAGTAAGATAGAGAGGTTATGATTCATGGAGAAGCTCTGATGCTTGGGTCTTAAGTAATGTCTCTTAATGTTTTGAGGGTTACATTGCTATGGGCCACATTATGGGATCCTACATAAGACTCTTCGACGTTCTTTGCAACAGTCCATATATGACTCTTGCAAACTTCGAGATGTGGATGCATCTTGCTTGGAGTTATTTAGTCAATGTTTGTGATTAGATAGATTGGGCTCTCCTCTAACAATGTATCTCTAGTTTGACATATAGTTGTTTTAAATAAATAGATACAATGAGTGACCACACCCGTAAAGTGTAGCTGGCGATCATCAAGACTTTGCTACGAGGCACTAGACTTTCTAGAGATACACTGTCAGAGGCCATGGCAGATTGTGTGGAGATGGATGATGCGGGTTTAGATGGCGCCATTGAGATTCTTGGGAGATTTAGTATGCCCGTACGACCTGGAGAGGGTACATCCTCCCAGCCACATGCAGGAGTGGAGACTTCTTCTCATGCACACACTACAGCGCATCGGTAAGCTTCTCGATTGATAAAATAGTAATGTCATCCTTTTTTTACATATAGAATTCTTAATATATATATCCTTTTTATGTCTTTGTTTGCTTAGGACTCCTATCCCAGGTACATCACATCACGAGAGTCAGCGGCTTACTCCTGATGTACCTCCTAGTACTCAGGTGACACCTGATTCACAGGCTAGTGACCGTTCGTCCCATAGGTATATCTTTATGGCAATTATGGATTAAATATCAAGTACTTTTTAAGAACTTACATCTCAATATATCGTATGTTTGTATTGCACGTAGGCGTCGGGCAGAGTAGCACACCACCAGTGCCCCCACCAGTGCCGATGCGCACGTGCACTGGCACTTTGGGTGTCACATGTGACATCACGCCTGACAAGGGTATCCTTCAGGTCGAAGCTGGCATCACCTTCAGACTCACGTCGGATGAGAGACCTTTGCATGTCTTATCTACAGCGAGTTCATATACCATGGCAGTAAGTATTATTTAACATAAAGAATATGAATTACAGTTTTTTATTTGAATTACTAACTAACTTTATTTGAATTACTAACTAACTTTATTTTGCAATGGAGCGATCAACTTGAGGATGACAAGAAATATATCATCAACACACTAGAGACGGAGTTTTGGATAGGATGGAGTCGGAAGTGGTTGTTGCAGAAGCAAATGTACAAACTCATAAGTCATCGACGTGACAATGCACGGTAAGAAGAGAGAGAGAGAGAAATGAAACAAAATGAAATGCTATATTTACGTCTTCAAAAGGCTAAAATGACCTATGAGACCAAAAAGTTACCACCAGAGAGCTCTGATACCAATGTCAGGTAGTAGAACAGCGATACTGATGGTTTGTTGTTGCGGAACAAGCGTGAGATCATACATATCTGTGGTCTCTCAATTTGCGTTTATGAGGCGGCTGACAAGCATGGGGACCATACTGCTGTCGCATACATCAAAGCTGGGGTGACCATGGTGTCATAGAGAGAGAGAGCAGAGCTGGAATAGCAAATGGGCAGCATGGGGGGTGCTATGGGGGCTAAGGGTACTGCAGGTGCTGCTCTAATTTACCAAGGGCTGCAACTTTCCTCTCTTGTGTAGGCATTGTGAATGCATAATCGATATGGCACTTAAGCAATCGATCAAAGATTCTCATGAATGCATGAAGTGTGCAAAAGTGAATATTTTTTAGTGGAAAATTAATGATGGGGCTCCAATTTGAATTCATGTTTGGTTCTCCTAACATATCACGAGACATGACACCTTCCACCCATCTTGCATTTGGTTGTTCCTAATATTCATCATCAGTTGACTCGGTTGGATCTACTGCATCTTCTTGTTGCTTCTTCCCTTCTTGGGACCTTTTGAGGCATCCTTCCCAACAGAACCAACCTTCTGTATACCTTTTCCATTTGTCTTTTTCTGCCTAGGAATATCAATTTAAGCATTGCACTATGGACAAGGCCATCTTGATGTCGCACCTTGAGCACAACCCATCATGCATTTAATTGTCTTCAAATCTCCCCCAAGATACCAATCCACCTTGAACTTTCCTATGTTTTCTACATCTAAAAGTTGACCATCAATTTGCTTTTTGATTACATCTGTTATCTAGGGAGTCCTTTCAAACATCCATATCAATACCTCATGTGTCTCCTTCGGTACCTCGAATGCACCAAGCCACCAGACCTCTTTCTCAGATTGCACACTAAATTTGGTTTGGTAGTCTTTTCCCATGCACAAATCATGGCCTCATTCATGAGCGTAATGCTCATACGTTCTAGCTTCCGACCTTTCACAATTTGGCACTCATCTAGCTTGAGCACAAATGAAAGTGTGCTCCCAAAAACTGCAAATAAATGGTAATTTACAATATTCAAAACAAAATAATCGTCTTCATTTTCTACTAAGAAACATGAATAGTAGCAATTCAAGTTCTCACCTTCTGGTGAAAGACCATAGAACTTCACCATAGCTTGTTGTAGTCTCTCAATATGAACAACGATGTTATTGTGTAAACATCATAGTGAAATTTTGTACTTATTGTCTTGATTTTCTTTTTGCTCGACCCTGTGTGTCTAATGTTAGTGTGTCCTCAATGTGATAAAACTATCCTATAGCTCGCTGCACATCATCATTATTGATACGCTTGACATTGTGAATCACCTTGAGTGTAGGAAATAAAGTGCCCCAGTGATTCCTTGTCTTGGAAATGCATCTTTTACAACCTGGCAGATTGCTTGATACCCTTTCATGCTGATTCCAGCTGCAGCGATTCAAATCGGCCATAATAAGCACATCACTTGATTTGAATCACTCGTTGTTGCAAGTACATCTAGCACAGCGATTCGAATCGACCATTTTGCAAGTTGGAGGCTGCTTTGAATCGATGATTTTGTGAACTAAGGGCTGCTCAGAGGCAAGATAACGCGGGTAAGGCCAAGCAGCCCTTGCCATGTGCACGATGAAGGAAAAATGGCCGTGAAGGGAGCGGAGACGATAACCTAGTGACCTGCAACAACCGAGCAGCTCTAGTCATGTGCACGATGTAGGAAAATGGCCGTGAAGGGAGCGCAAATGCAACCAGATGATTTGCAAAAGTGACCTGAAGTGCAATCTAGCATTTTCTGCTGCAAATTCTTGAAGCACCATCGTTATTCTTGAAGAAGGTCGCTGTTGATCTACAGTGTGTGAGCTACAGGACTTCGGGTTTGGAGCAAGCTTTTGAGCTGATTTGGTCGGCTTTGGAGGAGATTTGGATCCATTGGAGGCTCTATCAAGCAACAATCCAACCATTGAAGCTTTTGGAATACCATTGGTGAGTTGCTATGGCCATTTTCTCAAGCATTGGTGATTAATCCTCATGCTATGGACAAATTGGGGTTATTCATGAAAGGAAACCCTAATTTTCAAAATTTTAACATTCCTACATAAGTCATGATCCATTGGAAAGTGATTACATGCCCTAATGGGGATGCATAGAAAGCTTATTGCTCACATATTTCTTTAATCACACCCATTTGGATGTCATGTGGCCATTTGTGAGACAAATGCAAGATTCTTTGATGAATCCATGCATAAATGGATGAAGGAATGCATATGCTAGGATCAAGTGCATGTGTAATCGATGTCAAGTATGCATTGTACGAGCACGTCGAATTACCTTGAATCACATCTCCATGTATGGAGAATGGAATCAAACAGGTTCAGAGGTGAGTAGATGTAAATTGATGGTATTCAAATGACTCATGGTATCCAAATTAAATTAATGGAGTTGTAATATATAAACTCTAATTGAAGTAGGATGCAGTACCACACTCTAACATGGTGCCCTACGCGCGGCGAGAGCACGCAAAGCGTCGATGAGATGATGCTAGAGCTTCGGGATCTATTGTCAGAGATGAGTGGGAAAGGAATGACAATAGCCCTGCACCCCACGAAGTTGTGAAAGAGGAAGTGTTTGATGATATGGTGCGGAATCTTTTTAAGGATGATCCCAAAGGTATGGACGACGATGATATCGAACAAGAGCATCTTTACAAGGCTTCATCGACACCGGTTTTTGAAGGGTGCACATTCTCTATTTTACGTGCTTCACTTGAACTACTCAATATACAAACAATTTATGGATGGAGCAATGCAAGTCTTGATGCATTATTGAAGTAAGCATTCTAACTTGCAAATTTGAATCAGTGGTTTAAGGTTTAGGATTTAGGACTAATTGATGATATTGGATGCAGGCTATTATCAAACATGCTTCCAAAGGGAAATAGACTACCCACCTCAAGAGACATAGCGAGGCGCTATGTGGCATCTCTTGGAGGATTGGATTATGATCGCATACATGCATGCATCAATGATTGCATTCTCTTTCGTGGGATGCATAAGGAGGCTCGACATTGTCCCACTTGTGGTGAAGCAAACAAGGTATAGAACAGATGTGAAGAGTTTTGATGTACCTCGTAAAGTCTTGCGACACTTTCCTATAATTCCTCGCATCAAACACATGTTCAAGTGCAAATCCATAGTAGAGCTCATATCATGGCATTCCTCACATCGATCGGATGATGGCATGTGGAGAACTCCCGCAGACACTCCTGCTTGGAAGCATATTGAAGATGAGTGGCCCAGCTTTAAAACAGAGCCCAGAAACTCGAGACTTGGCCTAGGTATGGATGGAGTGAATCCATTTGGTTTCAAAAGCACCGCATACAGCGTGTGGCCAGTTGCGTTGGTGAATTACAACCTTCCACCATCAATGGCGATCAAGAAGGGACATCTTATGTTATCCCTTCTAATTCCAGGGAAACATAAAGTCAAGCATATGGATGTTTATCTCGAACCGTTGATTGATGAGTTGGAGGAACTATGGAGAGGTGTTGCGGTGGTGGACATTAGTAGGCCTCCCTCCTCTCCACACTTCGACTTAAAAGCAATGTTGATGTGGACAATGCATGACTCCAGGATACAGCGATTGTTCTGGTAAGAATTCTAATTACCTCCCTACTCTAATACTATTGGCTATATTAATTATAAATATTGACTTTATTATTCTAACTTTTATTTATATTTTAACAGGTTTGAAAACATCGGGTAAACATGCGTGTCCTGTTTGTGGCCCTTCATTAGTACATGAGTATGCTGACGGTTTGTGTAAGACCATATTCGATAATCATCATCGATTTCTCCCCTCAGATCATCCTAAATATGTTGCTAGTAAGAGTAACATTCCTCCACAAACACTTCGTGCAAAAGATTGGAAGCGTATTTGGGAGTCTACAAATATTCTTCCTCCAGATGGCATGAACAGGTATAGTAATGTTTTTCAATCGTGTTTTGTGTAGTCTCTAATTGGATTAAAGATCACATAGAGCAATCTTTTGTGTAGGTACTCCATTTTTTTTTGGTTACCATATTGGACCCATCTTAAGATCAACCATCTTCTTGATCCCATGCACATCTTCAAGAATGTGGGATCTGGTATTTGGGAACATGTTATTGGTAAACGAGACAATGTTAGCATACGTGAGGACTTGCCGTTCGCAGGACGTATGCATCAAGCTTGGCCACACGAGAGGAGGGTGGGTACGTTCATCTTCCGCCTGCACCATGGATTATATCAAAGAAAGAGGAGAAGCAGGTAGAGCAGGCCATCATCACTTTGCGTACTCCCACTGGATGCATGAGATCATTGAAGGGAGCCTTTACAACCACTAAGAAAAGAGGCGTTGAGCAACTATATGGGTTGAAGTCCCACGATTGGCACAAGATGCTCCAAGTAAGTGTTTTCCAAGTCTTGTACGTTGAAATTAAATTTTGTAATGCCATAAACCATACATACATGTGCTCTTATGTGCGCAGTTCATACTACCTACTAGCATCGGCCATTGTGCAAATAAGAGTTTGAAAAAATGTATTTATAAGATGGGCAGCTTGTGAGGTATGTAAAACCCATGTCAAATCACCCTTCATTATACCTTGTAAAATGAATGTGCATGAGGTATAACGTACTATTTATTTATTTTTCAGATATGTTAGTTCCAAAGCAATTGATCCAGCCACATTGGATGATGCGCGTGTTAAGGGAGTGGAGGTGGTTTGTTTGGTAGAGGAGACTTTTCCGCGAACCATTCTCATAAGTCAACTACATCTCATTGTGCATTTAGTGGACGAAATCGTTTTATGTGGCACTGTGCATGCACATTGGATGTTCTTCCTAGAGCGCTTCATGAAGACCTTAAAAGACTTTGTGAGGCAAAGTGCAAGGCCTGAAGGAAGCATGGCCGAGGGTTGGTTGATACAAGAGTCTCTTGTATATATTTCAGAATTTCTTGGTCAGGTGGACAGCTCTTTGCCACGACTATGGAGCAATGAAGAGGACTTGAGGATGACCTCTATTGTGTCTCAAGGAAAAGGACAGAGTAAAGTAATTGACAGAACATTGATTGATGATCTCAATTTCACTTGCATCCTTAATAGTGATGTGATGAGCAGATGGGTTACAAGATATGAGGATGAAAAGGCAAAAAGGCAAGCAGAAAGAGCTCTCTTTCGGAGGCAACATGGCTCTCGTAAGGCGTACCCTAAGCATCTAGCAACACTTCCGAATGATATCCATGTTGATTGGTTGCACGAGGAAATGGAGAGAGCAAAGAGTGACGAGGGGCTGCATATCACGGCGGAAGAATGGGAGTATGCACGAGGATACATGTTAAAGGTACATAGAAGTAATGTTTTGCATTAGTTGTAAGTGATTTGCTTTTAATATTTATTCACATTGCTTACATAAATATTGCTTCTATTTTGGTCCAGTGCACTATGTTCAATGCTATATGGTGTGAAGGCAAGCATTTTCGAACACAAAGAATTGATGAAAAGAGGAATACACAAGATTGCGGTGGCATTAGTAGCTTTGAGGGAGCTAATGGAAAAATGAATGATTATTGTGGCACAATCCAAGACATATTTAGGCTTGACTTTCGTCGCTTCTTTGTGTATGTTTTGGATGTCAAATGGCAAATGAACGTGGTGGAAAAAGGGCCTAATGCAACGATAAAACGCCATGCAAGTGGCTATGTAACTATTGACTCTACAAAGTTTTGGCAAACAAAGAAAGATAGGCTCGTATTGCCACAACAATGTGAGCAGGTATGCATTTTTTTACTAATGTGTTTCATGTACATATATATCTAAGCTCGCGTACCCCTTGACTTTTGATATGCTAATTAATTACTGCAGTATGTGTATTTGAGTAGGTTATCTATCTACCAATGGTGCATGACATTAAATGGTGGTACGTCATCCCTATTACACCATGTTCCAAAGTGATGTATAATACATTCGCTGATATGGAGCATATGGAGGATGTAACAAGCCGCAACAAATGAAGATGATGTCGAACATGCCAATGAAGATGTTGTGATCGATGATCAAGAAATAAGAGATGATCATGATAATGAGGATGAGCGTGCCATTTCTCATGATCATGAGAATGACCCTACCATTGAGGATGATGGTGATGTTGATGAGGATGATCAGGATATCGATACCATTATCAATGGACAGAATATCGATAGTGGAATAAATTTAATCGTAGCCTTACAAATTGATCAAATGGATATTGATGTCGATCGTTTGGCAAGGATGGATCTTATTGAAGATGAGATCGAACCCTAACCAATCCGTCACTGTATCATTCTAAATTGATGACATTTCTATTGTATGTGTTGTCTTTTAATTATCATCTCATGATTTATTTTTGAATATATTTCATTGTTGTAAATGCATGTAGTGGGATTGTGTAATGATATATACTGTAATGTACTATGAGATGGTTTAAAGAAAATAGTTTTTAATTTTGTAAAGGAATTCAGTTTTTCTTAATAAAACGTGTATTGATGCGTGTATTATTGTGTGTATATACACGTGCTTATACACACACTGATAGATGCCAATATACATGCGAATTTAAATGCCAAAATACACGCGTCCAATTCTATTCAAATACATGCGACCATACACGCGCCCATAATTTATCGCATGTATGAAACGCGTGTATGGCAGCATTGTCTTGTAGTGGCCCTCTTCAGAGCCGAGGGACGTATTACGGACGCACAGTTTGAGATGGCCATGAGACCATACGGTCGATAGGTACTTGAAAACTCTAAACAAATGATTTTGGTTTATTGAATTACATATATATATACTTATATACTATATATTACTTGAACAGGCACAAGCTGCTGATGATCCACCCGTCGCCACTGTAGAGAGTGAACGTGTGAGCACTACTCATCGGACATTCCGACCGATGTGAGCTCATCTGATCATGGAGGGAGCAGCGAGTCATCATCTGGGTTTTAGTAGTACTCAGACTTATAGTATCACATTCCATATTGAGGATGTGGTTGTATATATATTTTTGTAACTGAAGCCATGGGCTATTTCGACATATGGACTCCTTTGTATATATGTGTACACATAAAATTTTGATAGTAATATTGAATCGTGAATCGATAGTATTGCATTCATGTCTGTCTTGAATCGTGTATTGACAATGTATGCATTCATGTCGTTCTTGTCTTAAATCTTCCTCGTGGATGGTCCAATGCACCCAAAAAAAAAATCGAGAGAGTTATTGGGTGCTGGAATGCTGGAACAGCATTCAGGTACCAAATAGCACTCTCTGGATTTTTTTTTGGCTCTCTATTCGCGTGTATAGACGCGTCAACTCTGCAAAAAGTCGCGTGTATATACGCGGATAATCTGTAAAATATGCGTGTATAGACACGTCAAATCTGTGAAATACGTGTGTATAAACGCAGCTAAACTGACAAAATGCGTGTGTACACCCTCCTATCAGCGTCTAAGCGCAGCTAAAGTGGCAGAACGTGTATATGCCCGTGTATCAGCGCGTCTAATGAATCCTAGTACATGCGCTTTTGCATGCATGTCTCTGGCTGCGATTATACACGTGCTGATACACGGGCCCGCTACTTTTTTTCACAAGTCATTTTTAGCAGCTAGGAGCGTGGGTATGAGCCCGATCCCTTGTAGTAGTGAAGGATGGACTTTGGGAGATTATGAGTGGAAGATTGAAGTGTCCCAAATTATAGAAGGAGAAGAGAAAAGGTTTTGTCTTGTGAAAGATGAGAGAGACCTAGACATAATTAGATTAGGAATACAATCCATCATATTGCATCAAAAGAAAATTCAAAATGTGGATGGAACGAACTAGAAAAATGATTTGGTGATAAACAAAAGAACTCAAAAATTAGTTTGAAATTCAAATTTTTGGATTAGACATCAAAGAAAGTGAGTCACTTCGAGATCACTCAAACAAAATGAAAAGTGTCATGCAACAACTTGCATGTGTTGAAGCTCTAGTGTATGACAAGGTCGGATACAATAGCAATCCTTCTCAAGAGCGTGACCTTAAAAGCATTTAGCCCATTGGTGGCTACCTTAATAAATCTACTTGACTCGACATTGAAGCAGCCTTGATTGAAGAAGAGAAAAGACTCAAAGTCAAAGTGGATGGATCTTCATTACATTATCAGGAGAAAGTTTTTTTTACCAAAGGACCAAGAGCCAAAGTGCACCTTTTATGCTAACTTGGCCATACGGAGAAAGATTGTTTGAATAAAAAGAAGACTCAAGCCAACACTATTGGGAGACAAGGACCCTTCAAATATTAAATTGCATAAGAATAAAAGAGTAGAGAAAAGAATACAAGATTGGGTTCAATTTTCCCCCACACAAGAGTGATCCCATGCTTCTTATTGGTGTAGTTTAATCGATTTTACTCAAAATAGCTTTTTAGGACTCAAAATACATCCTAAGCAAAAATAGCTTGCTTTATTTTATGTGAAACTCTTCTTCTAAAATTGGATGATAAACTTATGACCAAGTATTATTTAGAACATTTGTACCAAAAATCAAATGTCTAATGTAAATAATTCTTTCATAGAATGATATGGAAGCTATCTAAAATAGAATAAATGGTAGGCGTCCCACATGATGGATATTATCTATTGACACCAAGTCGAGCATCTCAAAATTTTCTTGACTGCACCGACTCACTTCCATTATCTAACTGAAGGATCAGTATTTACATCAATTATGCCAATCAATTAATAAATTCATTGATTAAATTACTAACACAAATAAAATCCAAATAATTGAAACCAATGATTTTATATTCACGTGATCACAAGATTTTTTTTGTTAATAACACTTGTGAACATGTTATTCACATGTTCACATGTTTTCATGTTCTCAAAATAGCAGGTTACCAGTGACCTGGTAACCTGCCGAAGCCCGCCGGGCTTTTTGGCCCACCGGGAAAATCCATTTTCCCGACGGGAAAAAAAGTTAAAAAAATGGTCAAAATATTTTCATGTTCACAGTCATTCCTACCATTTTTGGGCCTTCTCGACTCATTTATGGTGTCAAAAGTTCAAAATTCTTTGTACAAAAAAAGTTATCTCTAAATTTATCACCTTAAGCTCGATTACCATCAATTAGATCTTATTATACTTCCAATTGAGTCTAATTGACATCAATTAATATCTAATTGAGTCCAATTGGTATCAATTAAGTCTAATTGGGTGTCAATTGATCGATTGGGCTCAATTGACATCAATTGACACCCCACTGGACTCAATTGGGCTTAATTGGACTTAATTGGATTCAATCAATTGACACCCAAATTGGACACAACTGGGCTTAATTGGACTCAATTGACATCGATTAACACCCAATTGATGTCAATTGAGCTCAATTGACATCAATCCTAGTCAATTGATATCCAATTGATGCCAATTGAGCCGAATTGACACCAATTGCATTCAATTGGTACCCAATTGATGTCAATTGAGTCCTCAATTAACATCAATTAACACCCAATTGAGTCCAATTGACATCAACTAATACCCAATTGAGTCAAATTGATATCAATTAAGTATAATTGGGTGTCAATTAATCAATTCGACTCAACTGATATCAATTGACATCCAATTGGACTCAATTGACATCAATTGGGTGCCAATTGAGTCCAAGTGACACCCAATTGATATCAATTGCATCCAATTGGGCTTAATTAACATCAATTCACACCTAATTGATGTCAATTGAGTCCAATCCGGTTCAATTCACACCCAATTGATATTAATTAGGCTCAATTGACATCCAATTGATGTTAATTGGACTCAATTGACATCAATTAACACCCAATTGATGTCAATTGAGCTCAATTGACATCAATCGTAGTCAATTGACACCTAATTGATGCCAATTGAGCCGAATTGAGCTTAATTGATATTAATTGCACTCAATTGGCACCCAATTGATATCAATTGAGTCCGATTAGACTCAATTAATATCAATTAACATCCAATTAAGTCTAATTGATATCAATTAAAATCTAATTGAGTCAAATTGATATCAATTAAGTCTAATTGGGTGTCAATTGATCAATTGGGCTCAATTGATACCAATTGACATCCAATTGGACTCAATTGACATCAATTGGGTGCCAATTGAGTCCAAGTGACACCCAATTGATATCCATTGCATCCAGTTGGGCTCAATTGACATCAATTCACACCTAATTAATGTCAATTGAGTCCAATCACGTTCAATTCACACCCAATTGATGTGGGCTCAATTGACATCCAATTAACTCAGCCCAATTGATATCAATTGAGTCTAATTCAAACCCAATTGAGTCTAATTACATCTAATTGGACTCAAGTGACATCAATTAACACCCAATTTATGTCAATTAAACTCAATTAACATCAATTAACTCCCAATTGATGTCAATTCAGCTCAATTGACATCAATCGTAGTTAATTGACACCCAATTGATGTTAATTGAGCCAAATTGGGCTTAATTGACATCAATTGCACTCAATTGGCACCCAATTGATGTCAATTGAGACTCAATTAACATCAATTAACATCCAATTGAGTTCAATTGACATCAATTAATACCCAATTGAGTCAAATTGATATCAATTAAGTCTAATTGGGTGTAATTGATCAATTGGGCTCAATTGATATCAATTGACATCCAAGTAGACTCAATTGACATCAATTGGGTGCCAATTGAGTCCAATTGACACCAAATTGATATCAATTGCATCCAAGTGGGGTCAATTGACATCAATTCACACCTAATTCATGTTAATTGAGTCTAATTAGGTTCAATTTACACCCAATTGATGTGAATTGGGCTCAATTGACACCCAATTGATATCAATTTGGCTTAATTGATACTTAATTGATATTAATTGGACTCGATTGACATTAATTAACACCCAATTGATGTCAATTGAGCTCAATTGACATCAATTATAGTCAATTGATACTCAATTGATGTCAATTAAGCCAAATTGGGCTTAATGGACATCAATTACACTCAATTAGCACCTAATTGATGTCAATTGAGTCTAATTGAGCTTAACTAACATCAATTAGTACCCAATTGAGTTTAATTGATATCAATTAACACCTAATTGAATCAAATTGATATCAATTAAGTCTAATTGGGTGTCAATTGATCAATTGGGCTCAATTGACATCAATTGACATCCACTTGGACTCAATTGATATCAATTGGGTGCCAATTGAGTCTAATTGACACCCAAGTGATATCAATTGCATCGAATTGGGCTCAATTGACATCAATTCCCACCTAATTGATATCAATTGAGCCCAATTGATATTAATTGAGTCTAATTCACATCCAATTGAGTCCAATTGCATCTAATTGAACTCGATTGACATCAATAAATACCCAATTGATGTCAATTAAACTCAATTAACATCAATAAACACCCAATTGATATCAATTGACTCCAATTGGGTTTAATTGACACCCAATTGATGTCAATTAAGTCCAAATAGATACAATTAGGCTCAATTAATACCTAACTGATGTCAATTGAGTCCAATTGGATTCAATTGAGTCTAATTGGATTAAATTGGATGCAATTAGGCTTAATTGATGTCAATTGAATTAAATTGGATGCAATTTGTCCAATTGATGTCAATTGAGTTCAATTGGATGCAATTAGGCTCAATTGACACCTAATTGATGTCAATTGAGTTCAATTCATACCCAATTATTGTTAATTGTGTCCAATTGAGCTCAATTAACACCCAGTTGATGTCAATTGGGCTCAATTAACATCAGTTAACACCCTATTGAGTCCAATTGATGTCAATTGAGTCCAATTGGATGTCAATTGATATCAATTGAGCCCAATTGATCAATTAATATCCAATTAGACTTAATTGATGTCAATTGGACTCAATTCATTCAATTTAGCATCAATTATAATCAATTGACACCCAATTGATATTAATTGACATCAATTAGGTGTTAATTGATATCAATTGAGCCCATGTGACATCAATTGTGTGTCAATTGAGCCCAATTGACATCAATTGTGTGTCAATTGATACACAATTAGCTTCAATTGGGCTCAATTGACATTAATTGACACCCAATTGATGTCAATTAGGCTCCATTGACACCCAATTAGACTCAATTTGGCTCAATTGACATTAATTGACACCCAATTAGACTCAATTTGGCTTAATTAAGTCTAATTAGACTCAATTAGACTCAATTTGGCTCAATTGATATCAATTGACACCCAATTAGACTCAATTTGACTCAATTGACACCCAATTAGACTCAATTTTACTCAATTGACACCCAATTGATGTGAACTGATGTGAATTGAGCTCAATTGCATCGAATTAGGCTCAATTGACATCAATTGACACCCAATTAATATCAATTGAGAGCAATTGATGTGAATTGATGTCAATTGAGCTCAATTGCATGGAATTCGGTTTAATTGACACCCAATTAATATCAATTGAGTGCAATTGAGCCCAATTCAGCTCAGTTGTAATCAATTGACACCCAATTGATGTCAGTTGCATCCAATTTGGCTCAATTGAAACCCAACTGATGTCAATTGAGTCTAATTGATGTTAATTGGCACCCAATTGATGTCAATAAGGTTCAATTGATGTCAATTGACACCCAATTGATGTCATTTACGTCCAATTGAGCTCAATTGACACCCAAATTATCCAATTGAAGTCAATTAGACTTAATTGACTTCAATTGTGTTAATTGGATATTAATTGATATCAATTAACACCCAATTGCTATCAATTGAGTCTACTTCGGCTCAATTGACACTCAATTTACATCCAATTGGGTGTGAATTGAGCTCAATTGTATCATATTAGGCTCAATTGACATCAATTGACACACAATCGATCACACAATTGAGTGCAATTGAGCCCAATTGAGCCCAATTGATATCAATTGTGATCAATTGACACTCGATTGATGTTAATTGCATTCTATTGGGCTCAATTGAGCACAATAGGATGCAATTAACACCCAATTGAGTGTCAATTGAGTGCAATTGAGCCCAATTGAGCTCAATTGACATCAATTGATACCCAATTGATGTCAACTGAGCTCAATTGAGCTTAATTGACATTAATTGTAATAAATTAACACCTAATTGAAGTTAATTGGATTTAATTAATATCAATTAACATCCAATTATTATCAATTGAGTCCAATTCGACTCAATTGATACTTAGTTTACACCCAATTTATGCAAATTGGGTGTAAATTGGGCTCAATTGCGTCGAATTAGGCACAATTGACATCAATTGACACCCTTGGAATTAATATCAATTGAGTGTAAATCAAGTGTAATTGAGTCCAATTGGGCTCAATTGAGTGCAATGATGTCATGGACAATTGAGTCAATTGATGTAAGTATAGTTAGATTTAATTGGTGTGTCAATTGAACTTAAGGCCAGCAAATTATACAAAACCTTTTTTGTGACAAGAATTTTGAACTTTTGACATCATAAATGAGTCCAGAAGGCCCAAAAATGGTAAGAATGATTGTGAACATGATTTTTTTATTTTTTTTATTTTTTTATTTTTTTATTTTTTTAAATTTTTTTTAAAATTTGTCCACCGGGAAAATGGGTTTTCCCGGCGGGCCCGCGGAGAAATGAACATTTTCCCGGCGGGATTACTGGCAGAGAAAGTTTTTGCAGGTCATAAAAAATGCCCGTGAATATACATTGTGATCACAAGAATTTTTATGTTAACAACAGGTTTTGTTAACGTGATCACGAAATTGTGAAGACGTTAATGAAATCCCTGATTAAAACAATGCAACCAATACTATCACGCATATATGGAGTCACCTGTGTACGTTCAAAGTAGGCTACGATCACTTGGATTTAGAAAGGCATCCCAATCTAACCCCATCAAGGAGAATTCATAATAAATAAAAATATGGGAATATAAATTCCATGAATTACTCCTCATAACATACCTCGGTGTGAGAAGCAACGGTCCTCAATTGTCATAAAATAATCCCAAAATATAATTGGTGAGTATCCTTGTAATATTATGCAATCAAAGATTTTAATCTTGTGAGTGAAAATAAATTTATGATCGTCAAATTGATAAACTCCATTGACTCTCTTAAGTTAACACCCTCAGATCCATCAACAAGAAGAAGAACTTTTAAAGGTTAGGGCACCACACATGTTATGCATGTGAAAATTGTAAAAGAAAAAATGGAGAGTAACCACACAAGGAGAGAGAGCTTGAGCTCTTGCAAGCACGCGTGCACACATACACTCACACAACAATGGATAAAACACACACAAAGATGGAAGGCTGAAATATTCTTCTTCTCTCTACTCAAAAGAAGTCTACAAAAGATAAGTAAAATCCAGTATAAGTACTAGAGTACTATGTACAAGTGGTCCATAATGTAAACATGCTAAGTAGGTGAGCTAGCAAGATAAACATACCATAACTTGGCGTGTGGACTATGTAGGTGTAGTGATCCCTTGTGTCGTATGAGTGACGTAAATGTGGAACGGTCAGCTTCTCAGCTCCCAAGGTCTTGGTGAAAATGTCAACAACCTACTCGTCTGCATAACTGACATACACACGACATCAATATCTCCTTATATATATGTATATATGTATATGTATGTATGTATATAGATATACATACATACATATATATATATATATATATATATATATATATATATATATATATATATATATATATATATGTATGTATGTATATAGATATACATACATACATAAAAGTTATGATTCTCAAAATAAACTGAATTACTGGCTAAAAAAGAGCTTGACAAAACATTTATGGCTATAGCCTACTTTGGCGAAGTGAATACAATGTCTACCTTTGCAGAACAGGTTACAACGAGTGGCAGTGAAAAACGAATTGTGCTGTATTTTAGAGCCGGAGACGAAGGTCCACGGGAGGATCTTCCTTGTTGCCAATATCGGTTGCATTCTGGGTTGGGAAACTCGCGAGAGTTGTGCAGTGTTGCTGCAAGTATGCACGGACGTTAACTTGCGGCAGTGGTTGCTGCAAATTAACATAGTGAATGGCGGTGGTTAAGGGAGCTTGATCATCGACATCTCTACAGAATTGCTTTGAAGTGGAGGTAAGTGCTAAGCTTAATGGAAGAGACCCGTGCTGCAGTGGTTGGAGGAGATCTTTAACACAGTGAGTGTAGAATTCATGAGGGGCCGAAGAGGAGGTGGGTAAGGAAGCTCGATCATCAACATGTGTACGAAATTTCTTTGAAGTGGAGGTAGGCACAAGGCTTGAAGAAAAAGGCCGTTGATTGATATTTGAACGAAAAGGATGGACAGATTGGAAAGGGAAGATTAAGGTAGGGCATGATGGTGGTGCCGATAAAGCATGGCCCTGCTCCTCTTGCTCTCCGCCTGCCCATACTCTCGGCCAAGGTCGTTGTTGTTGGTTTATGGGGTTTGGGAGAATGGATGGCGCGATAGGCTTGGCTTTCCTTGATTGCGCGGCCTGTGCTTTCTTAGTTTCCTGCCTCTGTCTCTTGTGGGCGTTCTGGTGTCCGCCCAAAGCTTGCGAGCTTGCAAACTTCCTTGGACAGAAACTGCACTTATACAATCTCCCACGATGGCCATTAGTGCTCGGGAGTATTTGCAAGCTGACATCGATTCCAAACACCTCCTCATCACCCCCTGTAGGAGCTGTACTCTGATCAGTTACAGTCTGCTGGAGCAGGTGCGGCTTCTCATGAAAGACTGCTGATGTGGAGCGTCTTTGCTGATCTTGTTTCATTACTGTGTTTGAGATGACCTTGATTACTGTATTTGAGATGAACTTGATTACTGTGTTAAAAGAAGCTTCACGTTTATGACGACGCCCGCGTTGTTGTTGTTGTTGTTTCTTCTTTTGCCAAGAAACGCAAGCTTATAGTGCATTCGCCGGGGAGAACTTTGACTCACTCTCTCCCTACAGGCCACGTGTAGAGAATACACTCAGTGCTGAGTTAAGGCCGCCTACTCCAAACACATTTTGTTGACCGATACAACAACACATCATTTGAGGTAAGATTTGAAAAACTTTTTTGGTGCACAGTAGGGCCCTTAAACGTTTTTGGTGCACCAAGGTCCCATATGCCCCCAATGTCAAATGATTTTTTTCATCACTATCATTGCATATAGATTCTAGAAAGACGCTTCACCTTCATATGACGACATCCCATATTCAAAGGCCCACTACACCGTACCAGTTCTTGACATCATATTTGTCAAAGGTTGGCCACATCAATCTTGTTGAGTCTATCCAAAAAAATTTCAAGAAATGTTAGCCATATAGTGTGCAAAAAAAAGAGAGATTTGGTGTCTTTCTGGCTTTACATTTGTACAAGTTGAGAACCATACAAGCATGCCCTCTGCGTAAAGAGTGAGTGAGTGAGCAAGCGAGTGAGTGAGTGTGTGTGTGTGTGTGTGTGTGTGTGTGGAGAGAGAGAGAGAGAGAGAGAGAGAGAGAGAGAGAGAGAGAGAATTACCTCTAATTTTTAGAGATGAAGAATCACACCATTTTCATGATTACTATTTTTTGGATAGGAGGCCCTTTGAAGTAGCCTTATAACGTAAAACTCCCAAATGCCCCAACACTATGTAATTTTCTCCATTTTCATTACTCATGTAGGTTGAATATGTGTCTTCTTATGGTAATTGTGACAATAGCACTCCATCCAATGTATTAAAAGACCACTATCATGAAAAGTTCTTCCTACTAGTTAATTAAGATCTCATTTTTATCAAAGGCTAGCCATTTTAATATGAAAGCATGCTTTTTTTGTTGATTGTAGGCTACATTATATCAAGATACATATAGTGTGCAAGGAAAAATCATCTTTGTATCCTTTACAAGGCTAGCCTTTGTAATATGAAAGCATGCCTTTTTGCTGAATGTAGGCTGAGTTACATCAAGATACATATAGTGTGCAAGAAAAAATCATCTTTGTAGCCTTTACATTTGGACAAGATAAAAATGAAAGAACCATGCCCTCTACATATATATATATATATATATATATATATATATATAGAGAGAGAGAGAGAGAGAGAGAGAGAGAGACAAGTAGGCACACATATAGATATACCCCATATTCCTCCACCGTATCTTGGGGGGGTAGGCACACATATAAATAGTCATCCACCATATCTTTGGGGGAAGTAGGCACATATATAGATGATATACCACATAGTCCTCCACCATACCTAAAGTCTCTCTCTAGAGCTCAGGTAAGGAGCATTAATAAATTATACCTTTATATTAGATGCTTTTTAATATCAAGTAAATAGGAAAGCCCCCCACATTTAACAAGAATGTTGAAGGAGTACTCTAAAACAAGGTGAACATGTAGCCTGCTAGAGGCTAGGCCAAAACTGAACCTACTAGAGGTTAGGCCAAAAATATAACCTAGTAGAGGTGAACATATAGCCTACTAGAGGCTAGGCCAAAAAATACCTACAACCTATACACTAAAATTTTCAAGAGTAGTCATTAATCTTGACCTAGATTTCTCAAAACAAGCCTAAAAATATATATTTTTTGTTTTTCCCCTAATAGGTTTTGAAATTTTCTTTTTCCCCTAATTTTTAAAAAGTACTTCCATGTTTTTGGCCATTTCCACTTACCCTAGCTCTCCCAAGCTTCACCAAGCCTACCTAGGCTTATGAGGGTTGATTCAAGCCTATTGGACTCTAATCTTTGCAAGAAAGAGGAGGCGAATTCAAGAAACAGTTGTAGGTGCATTTCCAAAGCCATTAGGTGCATATTGATGGTCGTGATCAATGCTCTCTAGCAAGTGCATGAAGGCTTTAATAGCTCATACATGTGCAAGATTTGGTGAGGCATTTTTCTATTTCTTGGCCTTTTTCACCTAGATCTTGGTTATTTGGTGCTTCTTGGTGGTTTTTGAAACCCTAGCTTCCATAGCTATGGAGCTCCATGTTTCTTCCACAAAGAAAGGCTTCTACTTGCATATGATGCTCTCTTGAAGCCATTTGGACATTCCCTTGCTTCTTGGACACTTTGCAAACATTTCCTTCTTTTCTTGAAGCATTTGTGAAGTTCCTTCTTCAAATCTTGCAAAGCTCTGTGGCACTGATACTTTGGAGACAAATCCCTAACCCTAGAGTTTCCTACTCAAATGGCTCTTGCAATATTAGCTCATAGTAGCGATTGTGCTTGTAATGGTGTTTAATGGTAATTATCTTGCAAGATTGAGTACAAATGGCTTTATGGTGTATGATTTGATGCTATGCGATGGATTTCATGAAACTTTTCAAAAATCTATAGCATTATCATGCTTCTTTTGCAAGCATTGGGTGAACATACATGTGATTGGCAAGATTAGGAGACTTCTTAGTAAGATGGTGCATTTGCCAGCATTTTTGGTTCATCAATGCCAATGGATGTGTAATGATGCATATGGATGCCAATTGAAGGGTGGAAATGCATTATGTGTCTTATGATTGGGCACATCATTGTTATCCTTTGTTTCTTTAGCCTGTTGGTGGTAAGAGGCTTTGATAATGGTTTGCAATGATGTAGATGTCATTCTCTCTAATGATTACACATGAAAAGTTGATTTTACTAGTGTTGGATAGGGGATAAATAGACATTGTGTTGGGTTACAATTGGATGTCCTGAATAGGGACTTTCAGCATGAACTTTTTAGCAAGGTTTCATAGCTTTATGCATGAAAAAGGGTGTGTCTAAGTTGACATTGATCAATGACACCAAACTCAAGAGAGAGCCCATGAAAACAAAGTGTGTTACATTGAGGGGATATTGCTTTGTCTAATTTGACATTAATCAATGTCAACTTAGACAAAGTGTGTTATCAAACTCAAGAGAGATCTCATTAAAACGAAGTGTGCTTATACATTACAACTTTTTACAAAGATGAGGTTATAGATGGTGATAAGGAAGTATTTCCTTCATTGGTTTTTAAAAGGTTATAGATCAAGTTATAACCCTACCATTCATGAGATGCAAGTAAGTAGAGATGTTATCTTTGATGATATGAGTAATTGGTATGCACCTGTGAAGGAAATGAAAAATACAGATGTAAGAAGTAATGATGCTACTCCACATGTAGAGAAAAAATCATAGGGACTTGATGGACTTGGAGAGTTCTCTAGTAGTGGATCTATTGTTAGTCCATGGTCAGAAAGGTTGAGAATAGATGTAGGTACATATGTATCATGCAAAGAGAAGAAAAAGTTAGATCAAACTTTTGTGCCTTATCTATTAAGCAGTAACTCATGTGAAAAATGTCTCTAGTGGCTTCGAGCAAAGCCCTTAGTAAAGAGCTTGGCATTTTGCCAATAGTTACTCTTGGAGCAACAAGAGCCAGGGATGTTTTGAGGATATATGGCAGTGATCCAAGTGTATGCAGGTCTACGAGGGTTAGATACATTGTTGATAAGTTAAGGTATGATGGATATACAAACCATCATTATGTTTACATGGTTATAGAAATACAGCGGTTAAAGCTCACTTGCCACCTAGAAATAAAAATGGAAAGATGCCATGGATGAGTAAATGGAAGCATAATTTAGATGAAAATGCAACATGGAGGTTAGTGCCTTTGCCTAAGGAAAAGAAGACAATTTGATGTAAGTGGCATATAAGGTTAAGCATAACTCGGATGGATCAGTGATGATTGGTTTTGCTAAGGGTTATGAACAGACCTATGAAGACCATATCAAGAGTTTAGGAGAATCCCAATTCCCATTTTGCAAGATAAAAAAATGGGAGGCACGATAAACTTTATTAAGATTTTGTCAAAACCCCCTCGTGTGACATATCATTGGAAAGCTCTTGAAGAGTAGATTCTAAATCTACATTCTCCGATAACTTTGGAATTTGTATACTAAGTAGATTCTAAATCCACATTCTCCGATAACTTTGGAATTTGTATACTAAAGGTACATCAAAAAGTATATTGAAAAGAAAATTTCTAAAGTAATGAGATTTTCCCTAACTCACTAATATGGTCTTTATTATGGCATTGACTAAAAAGAGACATTCAGCCCGGTTGCGAGAATGGTAACCGTAAAGAGCTGTCATTGTTATGGATATAGTGTGTTGGTCTTTACATTCAAGCTAGTTGTGAGAATGGCAACTGTAAGAGATATCATTGCTACGGTTGGAGTGCGTTGGTCTTTACATCAGATAGATATAATGAATGTATTCTTGCGTGGTGGTTTGCAAGAAGAAGTATACATGATGTAACCATCGGGTCATGAGAGTGATGCATGCCTAGGTTTTTTATACAAGAGTTATGCAAAGCCTTACATGGCTTTAGGCAGCAGGCACCCAGAGCTGGTCAAACAAGATCAGAGAGTATCTTTTACCATTGGATTTACGATATCCAATGTAGATTTTTTACTTTAATATGTAAAAAAGATAGACAGAGGGATCATGCTATTAGTCATTCATGTGGATGACTTGATTATCACTAGTGATAGTGATACAGGCATACATGATGTCAAGATGCTTTTGAAGTAGAAGTTAGAGATGAAGGATTTAGGTGAGTTGTGGTATAATTTCTTATGTATATAGTAGTGGTAAGATCACCTCATAGCATTTTGTTATTATAGAGGTAGTATGGCTTGGATATATTCTCCAAGTATGGTATGATAGGCAATAAGTCTATTTCACTACCATTGGAGCAAAACACAGCTTTCTGCAGATACATATGAGCTTTTGGAGGACCCTACTATATATAGACGCATAGTGGGTAGCTTAATCTATATGACTATTATTAGGCTAGAGTTGAACTATGATGTTGGACTTGTGAGTCGGTTTATAAAGCCCCCCAAAAAGCCACACTTGGATGTGGCTAGACGGATTCTCAGGTATATAAAGTCCACAATTGATTATGGACTTTTCTATTATGAGGCTAACATAGAGATACAACTACATGGGTATACAGATGCTGATTAAGTTCGTAGTGTCATAAACATGAGATTTACCAATGGCTTTATGTTTTATTTTGGGAGTGCTATTGTGAGTTAGAGTAGCAAGAAACAACCAACAAATGCCTTGTCGAGTATAGAGGTAGAGTACAGGGACAGTGTTATATGGCAGCTTGTAAGGTAGCTTGGTTTTAAAAGCTACTTGGTGATATGGGTGAGCCCGTAGATAGGGTTGTTATCATTTATTGGCATAAACATGAGTAGCATAGCTGGCTAGTAACTTAGTCTATCATGTTAGGATGAAGCACATTGAGGTACATTATCACTTTGTGAGGAAGAAGGTTTTATCATTATATGATGTGGACTTGGTATATGTTAGCACAGAGGATCAGGTGGCTGACATCTTCATGAAGGCATTGGATACAAAGAAGATCTGTAAGTTTAGGAGCTTCCTTAGACTTAGTGTGTGGAGTTGAGCTCGAGGGAGAGTGTTGAGATATCGAACTCAACTAGTGCTACAGACATACATATTACAAATATTAAAAGATAGAGATAAATATGTACATATCAACCCTTGCAGACATACATATTACAATTATTAAAGGATAGAGATAAATAGCTACATCAAAGGTGAGGAAGGAAAATTCAAAATGCTAATGAGGGCTAACTCAATGCATGAGGAAGCTGAGGCTAAGAGTAAATGCAATGAGTCCACTATAATAAGTAATTATGTGATTGCTCGCCAGTAGTCGGGAGCTGACATTGATTCCAAAGAGCTGCTCCGCAACTGTGCTGAGACTCCCCGCAGGATCATTAAGAATGTATTGGATATCTGGACTCGATATGTCTTCCTTCCATCACTGTGTTGAGAGGACCTTGAATACATACACTCTTCCTGCTCATCAGTAGTACTGATCTCGCTGGTGTAGGGGAGAAGATTGCACCACATGCCTCAATTATGGCTTGCCTTATCCTCTAGACACTCGATTGGGATAGCTTCGTGCAGTAAGCTCAACGACGCAGATGCTGAATTCTGCAGGGCTTACAATAGGACTGCGACACCTGGCGCATCAGAAATTAGGCTTACAATAGGACTGCGACACATGGCGCATCAGAAACCGTCTGACATGCTGGTGAGACGCCACGTCATCCCACACGTCGAAAGGCTGAAAAGTTCTTCTATCAAGCGAGCATTCGCAAACGTTTTCTTTTTGACTTTTGGCTCCAAGAAAGAAGACGTGGTTTGAGAGAGCAAGTGAAATTGAGTCTTTTTTGACTTTTGGCTCCAAGAAAGAAGACGTGGTTTGAGAGAGCAAGTGAAATTGAGTCTTACTTGTAATAATTATTGCATATTCGATGAGAATAAAAAAGGCAAGAGAAAAAACAAAGCTTTGGTGTATTATACATAAAGTGAAACGGTTTAATTACAAGCGGAGCGCTCTTGATTTCAAACCCTGAGAGAGTTTTTTGAAAAAACTACAACCATCTTCCTCACTAAGGCCCACATATTTACATACTTCAGGAGACAGAGGCACAAAACTATGTCCTTCCAGAATAGATCTTTTGAAGTTTTTTGTTCTTTCCCAACACGGAAAGAAATGATGTGTTGTAGTTCTGCTGTGATTGTTATGGCACATCATCGTCAATGACAATCGGGTTGTGTTCGAGTTCCCAGGTGGTTGTTGTTCACATGGTGGTCTTCTTCAGCATTGTCACTATCATTGTCTTCATGTTGAGCTCGAGGTACTGGATTTATTTGGTTGAAATATCTCCTGGCAGGTTCTTCAGCAGGTTCTTCACAGAAGAATATTTCTTCGATATCGATACTTTGGGTTAGGTGAGGGAGTTTCATTACTTTCCAAACAGCGCCAGCTGATCTTTGCTTGCTCATGCCGGAACTTGTTTTGGGAATGATCCATGAAGCAACTGGGTAGTACTTACCCGTACGCACCATCTTTAGAAGAGTGCTTTTCAATGAGGCTCCAAGTTTATTAGCTATGTAGTTGTCCATATATACATAGGCTCTCTCTCAAACAAGTTTACAGGCAAGAGGCAAACCTTATTTTTTAAGTCGGCTTGGCCATACAAAGCATATAGTTGTCTACCTCTAGTTATCTCTTCAGTCAAGATATTGTGCGAGAAAAATTTAAAGTGTGGTTTGTGTAAATCCTTCATACAATAGCCTATCATTCCTTCTAATATGGGCATCTTAATTTGTCGAAGGCCTCTACACATCACCAAGCCGCCTTCTGGCTTAAACAAATCCCAACCTAGGTATCTATTTATGGCTTAAACAGATCCCAACCTAGGTATCTATTTATGGTTTTCCCTATGCTAATCAAGGATGGTGCCATTAAACTAGCTACCATTTGAAAGTGTTAGTGATTCAGCGTGCCCTCTTTCTCTAATGCAAACACGCTTTTAAAGCATTCCATTCGAATGAACTCTTCTAATGGCTCGTAGGATGACAATTTAATATCTCCATTCCCAATACCTATAGTGACAAATACCTCAACTAGTCTTGCTTTTTCTCAGTTTGGGAATTTGGGTATTTTGTGAACCGATGGTTCAGAGTCCACAGCTTTGTCGGTTGTTATTGGCCTTTTGTCTTTCTTATATCGGAGTATGTCGATCCTGCAGTTTTGAAAAATAGCATATTCAAATAATCATCATTTTAAATACTATACATTGTTATATGTAAAGGAGATGTGGGGGACCCTTGTTTATTGGTAATAAACAGAGCTGTGAAGAACATAAAGAGTAGCATACATATGTATGCAGAAAAAAATGATCGAGAGCGCGTACACATGAAATGCATCGGAACAAAATGTCAGTGGCCCTTATATATCAAGTGGAATGTAACATTTACATTTATCGAATGCAGACTATAGAATGTTTTTATGGCAGGCCTTATAGCCTTATTAAGTGGACCATATACATTAAAAAAACCAACACAACATTTATTTATTCACAAATGCAGAGTGCAGTCGGTTTTTATAGGAAATTAATAAGAAGTATTTTTAATTGACATATGTGGACGAGTGCATACGCATGCTCCAACCTTTTTTTCCTAATGAAAGAAATGGACATGTATTCATTCTCGTGCATGGTAAACAGAAATAAACCTTATTAACGTAGCAGAAATTACGTACACAAAGCAACAATAGAAAACCAAGTTTTGAAATAAAATTTACAGACAGAGGATCTTGCTGTTTGCTTAACCTCACGGAGATTATGCACTGTAGAAGGGCCATCCGGTGGAGTGGTAATGCGGGGTGCCACAACGACCTCTCTGGGCAGAGTACAGGATATAGGGAAATAAAAAATTTCAGCTAGTTGTGATGGATTTTGCATGCAACTCCATCAGAACAATGAGAAAGGACACTGAAAGCAGTCATGGATGTTCGAACGTGGAGGGATGTCCTTCATGAGACAAGTGGAACTAGAAGGACGGCGATCAACACACATAAAATTGGTAATATCATTCATGCCTTTACTTTTAGGAGCCATTTGATAGAAGACGACTACAGCAACTATGATAGCAAAGACTAATAACAGAAGATGTAGATACAACCAAAAGACAAGCACAATGTTCATTAAATAGGGAGAAGAACCATAACCTGCCAAAAGTAGGGATGACCAAAGGATGCCACGAACATTCTCCAAAACCTGGCCGGCATCAGCAACAACGATGTGGAGACGATGCAAACGGCCATGAAGGAGCTCCAGAAGTAGGCGAAAGCATTCCATGCCCGCCAGCAGCATTCCAAAAAAGACGACACTCATGCAAAACGAACAAGAAAGTGTGCATGCAGAAGATGCGATCATGCCTTATAACTAAAATTGTACGTCACGAACATGTGTCCTCATTGAAAGTGATAATAAATTAAATACACCCCAAAAAAACGTTTGGGATGCTTATTATCCTCGGTCCTCCACCATGTCTTCCAACAAGCATTAATCTTCATATAGTTCTTTTAATGAATGCTTTTTAATCTCTAATCAAGTGTGAAGACCCCCATGCAGTTCTAACACTAAGATTAACAACATTCTCCAAAACGAGGTTGCATTACGCCTCCATTGTGCTAGGTGTTTTTTCACTTTTACATCACAGGTTATAGGGGCCAATTAAGCCCTCACTTTTAGCTCATTACTACAAGGAAATCATAATTGTCCTTCCAAATGCTCCTATAAAGGCTTATTTATAGTGCATACCTTCAAAAGTCTTGAAATAATGCATGCTCTATATAAACCATATATTCGCCTAAAGATATTTCTCATGGCATACATGTGTGTTTGAAACATAGTATCTTTTTATGGGATATAGCCATACGTGAGGCCAAGACTATAAAGTAACTCAAAGGTTTATGGGGTACCTTGGCTACTACAAGAGGCCAGTCTTCTAATATGCAAAGACTGATATGTTGATTTATAGGTAATTCATTTAATTAGATGGACATTTCAATGGCATGTATAAAAACCCATCTATAACATGTCACTATATAAAAACCCATCTATAACATGTCACTATATAAAAACCCATATAGCACATACGTGTAAAAGCATACATTTAAAATGCCCCTATTTATTTTTTTAATGATTGTTTACCCCCCTTTTGTAGGTAAACATGTTAAATGGGATTTTGAATTAAAAACTATCCTCTATAAATTTAAATAATAAATTACATTAAATAGTTATTTGTTTAATCCCCTCTTGCATGTATATGCATGTATATGCATGTAAGTCTCCAAACCTTAAAAAAGCATCCATACACTTAGATGCTATGTTACATATGTGTGAAGTGAGACTATCCCCCTCCCTGCTCCCTGCCCCCCCTCCCCAACCAACACCTCCAAACCCCCTGCGTCTCCCCAAGGAAAATAGTGACATGCCAATACTCACCTGATGAGAGTACTATTGTAAGCAAACTTGGTAAGACCAAACCAATCATCCCATGCATGTTGAGTCTCATGACAATAGTGTCTCAAATAAGTCTCCACCCACTTATTCACTCTCTCCGTTTGACCATCGGTCTTGGGGTGATAAGCAATACTAGGTGTCAATTTCCATGGTCTCAAATATAATTTTCCAAAATGAACTCATAAATTTGTTGCGGGGGCATACCATGCAATTTGAACACATACTCCATAAATTGATTTACAACCATAGATGTCATGCACTTTACTTTTGTAGGGATAAAATGTGCCATCTTTTTCAATCTATCCACAACTACATACAAGCTATCCACAACTACATACAAGCCATCTTTTTCAATCTATCCACAACTACATACAAGCTATCCCATCCCTTCCTTGTACAAGAAAGTCTCGTGATGAAATCCATAGCAATGTGAGTCCACTTCCCTTTGGGAATAGGCAAGGGATGAACTAAACCCCTGGGCTTATGTGTTGGATCCTTGTTGAGTTGATAAGTCATGCACTTTGACACATATGCATGTATGTCCTTCTGTATCCCTTTCCAGTAAAATCTCTTTCTTATCTAATCATAGGTCATAAAAGACCCAAATGCCCTGAAATAGGAGATGAATGCATTTTCTCCATCACATTTTGCTTTTATTTTGACATGGGCACAATATAGACTCTTTCCTTGTCTCGGGGGGGGGGGGGGGGGGGGGGGATGTCACTCATAAATATGTAAGCATAGCATGTGGGTTAAACATAAGGGATTTTTAAAATCCCTTTTTTACAAATTTTTTATATATAGAAGGGTACTATTTAAAGGGGGTATTTATAGATTGAAAAGAAAAAGGGTGTGTTTTATTCATGAAAAATTTATAGATAAGAGGTTTTTAAATTAGGCCTTGAACGCACGTGATATAGAGAGTTTACATATAGTGAACCCCCCGAGTTCCTTGTAGTACAAGAGACCATTGTGAAATTTAAAATGGGGAAATTCTTCATGAGAACCATGCTATAATTTATGCACCATTTGTGACATTTCCTCATCCAAGAGATACTCCTCTTAAATATCCATGACTTATGAACTTTGAAGATGGCCGATAAAGCCCACATTCTAGATAGAGCAAAAGTTACATGATCAAGCTCATAGTTATCTTTTATACTAGAGTTATTGATGTTTACCCTTATGGCCTTGTCCCTTAGCCTTATCTCCACACCAATTATTTATGTCCTGTGGCCTTTGCCCCATATATATATATACAAAATAAGAGAACCACGTTACAACTATAGCACCATTTACGATTTGGTTAGTGCTATTACGTTGTGCTATTTATAGACTTTGTTGAAGGTACAAGATTTGGGCTCCAACTTCAAGGTTAGGTAGCCTCATCCAATTTCACATTCATGTCTTTGGCATCAGACATCATATTGAGTATCACTTCATGTATGAATATGGCACAATTTAATGTAGAAAGCTTTATAAGATACATAAGTGTTATATAGGATGAAAGTGTTCAAGGCACTTACCACTATAGAGGTGCACATCCCTCTTCATCCCTCTAGTCTTCTTGAGTTTTCACCCTTCATGGCGGGTTCTCATGAATAAAATGACCCCGTTTTCTTTATGGACTCATGGGTTTTTTTTTCAAAATCGATTAAAAAAACCCTTTTATAAATGTATTTTTGTAATTTTACTTTAAAATTTTAAATTAAAAAACCCCTTCATTTGAACTCACGTGGTATACTTACATATTTTAGGGTGAACCTCCCAAGGTTTTGGGTTCTCTAACTCAGAAATCCCCCAAAATTTGAATAATTTGGATATTTTGGATTTTGTATTTCCTTAATGCTATAAAAGGCAAAGGAGGCTTCTTAGACTAATTAAGGCTAGTCCACCAGTGGTTACTTCTCTATCCTAAGTGAATTGTAATTACAACTAGATATCTAACATCTATCATCATAACTAGCATTGTAAACCACCATGAGAAAGACCTACAGACACTTGGATGGTCATAACCAGCATTGTAAACAGTCACTAGAGCTAACATTGACTTCATAGTAGCAATGGATATTTTGTCGAGATAGGGTGTTGAAATAGTACACCAAAATATCATGTGACATTGGGGATATAGGCTTAGGGTTCATATGGCCTATACCAACTTAGTTCAAGGTGTGACCATTTTAGGTGTAAACCAACCCTTAGTGACAATCAAAAGACAAGGCCTTGGTGCCCACAAAAGAGTATTGTACGGTGGCTCAAAGATTTCATTCATAATGTAATCATTCTTGTGTTATACTCATTTTTCACTCTCTTGTGTAATCAAGCTTCTCTCTCTCTCTCTCTCTCTCTCTCTCTCTCTCTCTCTCTCTCTCTCTCTCTCCATCTCTAGAAACTATTTCTAACATTGGAGTGGCATGCCTTGTGTTTTCTCCAAGGACCCAATACTTGTGGTGATGTTACTTAGCCATGTGTGGGGTGCGATCCCTAAATCCATTAATGTATGAGTTAAGTGTGTGCTAGAGGGTGAGAGAGAGTGTGTGTGTGTGTGCGCGCGCGCGTGAGATATATATATAGAGAGAGAGAGAGAGAGAGAAATTCCTTAGCTTCTCTTTTACTTCTTTTCTCCTTTGCAAGAGTTTATTTTCTAACCCTAGTCCTAACCTCTAATCCTCATCCCCCAAGAGGAGCTGAAGTGAGAACAGTGACTGGTAAGGTTGCCATCAAAGTGGGTTTTACACAAACGCATAGAGGTATAAAAATAGACTCAATGCTACGTGAACCCCTAAAGGTGCAAAAATAGACTTAACATAATTCCATGGCCAGAATTCACAAAGGAGGCAACTTCACCAAGTGAAACTCTACTTCAACTAGACAAATGCAACAATAGAAACAATCAATAAAAATGCCCAGAATCAACAAAGCTAAGTCAGCAAACTTGGTCAACTTCCTTCTATCATTGCCAACGGTGACAAATAGGTGACTTCACATCCAATACTAATGATATCTTTCAAGATTATTATAATAGTGTCTGGTTAGTGGTAAATGAAATGCGAATGTTTAAAGATGCAAACACCAAAGAGGACTTGAACCCCTAACATCCTAGGTTGTTTGAGTTCACAAAGCAAAGGCCATTGTTCACGAGGAGAGAAAGTGAAGGCCAAAGAGCATGGCCCCAGCCACACGCCCAAAGCCGTGAGGGAGAGCAGAGTATTATCAGAGAAATAATACTGGTTTTGAGAGTAATTGAGCGTAAGCAGTTACATCATTCACACTGATGAGCGGCGACCTTGAAAATTTAGAAAGAAGACAAGCGGGTGAGATTGAAAGTTTTGAAACAAGCCGACAGTCATGAGCGGCGACCTTGAAAGTTTAGAAACAAACCAAGCGGTGACAATGAAAGTTTGCAAAGAAGCCAACAGTCATGCGGCAAACAGACGTGAGCTACTAGCAGCAGAGAGGTGGTGAATGAATCCGCTACCACCCACAACACCACGTGGGTAGGGTAGCACCACACAGGGGAGCAGACGGTCGTAGCCAGTGTGGGTTGACACGGATTACTGCAAAAGGGTCGACGACTCGACGCAAGACTAGGACAGCAGGTGAGACATCTGCTACTCCCGATAACCAGAGGTGGAACACACAGGGCACCACAAACAACAAGATAAGAATGCAAGCAAGTCAACAACAACGTGACAGTTTTTGTAGTGACCATGGCGCAAAGGCACGAAGCAGCAGGCCGCGTGTTGGCGGTGATTGACCACAGAAGCTAAACACCCCCCTGCACGGCGCTCTAGTCGCAGGATCTGTAAGCACAGAACTAGCCAGCAAAACCCTAGTGTTAACCCCATTCCCCACCATTCCTGTAAACCAATTCCTTTCTCTCCTCTTCCACCCACCCCTTATCCTAGTTAGGATCTATATATTTCGCTTATCTATTATTACGCCCCTCAATTACTAACATTTCTATAATTTAGTTTTCTTCTTTGACGGGCGTTAAATTTTAACTTTTTACTAACCCTTTAATAAGAAAATAAAAAAAACCAATGCATTAACTGCTTCCTAACCGATTGACCTCTTTGTTTTTTTTTAAAAAAAAAGTAAGAGCAAAAAACTTAACCTCCTCTTGAAATTACCTAGTTAAGTGTAACTATAACTAGCAGTCAGATATATGTGGAACACATTGTACCCTTCCATTTGTCTGCACCTAGGCAAAAAAAATTGGCACATGCACATTGATCACACATCTACATTTTGTGTGCATTCATTGGTGTCACTACTTCATCAGATACCCATCCCCCATGACCACACTTTGTCACCAATTTTATGCAAATCCTTTGGTAGTATCATGAGGGTAGGGATTCAATTCCTTTCTTGAGGGCACCATGGGAGGATTTTGCTTGTGTGAGTTTTGGAGATACATGGTCCGCACATCATGATATGATGTATGGAGGCTCTTTATTGTATATGGCTCATCATGGCCTCCCCTATTTCCTCTTACTACTTCAGGATCACACAAATGTTTTATATTCAGAGCTTCACAACGTGGTGCTACAATATGACACCTATCTTGTTCCTTTCAATGAGGTAGCATATGCTTTGATTAGAACACCTATCAGGTATCCAGATTATCTCTCATCAGTGGTGGAGCTACATTTGTCCTCATCATCGATAACTACATCAGATCATTTGCAGCCTTCTATCTATGGACATTTCAGATAGCCTCGACACTAGCTACTTCCCATCCTTTAGCTTGTTCTTTTTATAAGCAAGACTTATCCCCACTTGGTGATACATCATACATTCATTAAGGGGAAGCCTCTTGGTATACATTGTGATTCCATGCCTTATCTAGAGTAATCAGCCCCACATGCACCCTCATTAGGCCTTATGGTTCATGGAACTTACACATCTATGGCCTTTATTGGAGCACCTCCTCTAGCCACTTTGATTTGGGATTTTGGTATCGAGGACCAAGATTATCATTTGGTTATAGTTTCTTTATCAGTTATAGCAGGTTCACTCTGTTTTGCCTTATGATTTATCTAGAGCACTTGCTCTTAGATCATTTGTCTAGGATCCGAGAATTCTATTATGGAAGGTGGTTGACTTTAAAATCTTGATTTG